>NC_057386.1:21728803-22328803 GCF_019320065.1 Cervus canadensis
CCCAAGTGGAGGGCTGAGCTCAAGGATGGTGCTCTCCTGCCTCCTCTGGAGAGTTCGGACCATCCACAGCTGGAGATCCGTCTGTGCCCTCCAAGGACATCCTTCTGACCCCTGGGGGAGCACACTCTGGGACCTCCCCATCTTCTTTGGCACCAGAGTTAGAACTAAACCACGTTAGCCTGCTGCTTGCATCCTGGAGTCCCCGGTTCCTCAAATCCTGGGCATCATGACAGGGGGTGGGAGGCATACATTCCAGACTCCCCCAGTGCCATCTTGCTCCAAACATCTTGTTTGCATGCATCCTCCCAAAGAGAAGTTCTTGAATCAGAGAACCACAGAATTGTAGATTCGTGGTGTCAGGCATTATAGGCTTTTTGTAGGAAGCAGTAGCGCATAGTGGTTCAATGCATGTGGCTGAGGGCCTAACTGCTGGGTGGTGAATTCCAGTCTGCTACTAACTAGCTGAGTGACCTGGGCAAGTTATATAAATTCCCTGAGCCTTGGTTTCTCTTCCATAAAATGGAGCAGTATCTATATCATAGAGTTGATGTAAAGTGAAGGGACAAGAGACTGCATGTCCTAAATACAAAGCCTGGCCCATGGGGAGCCTTACCTCGTTAGCTGTTAGCATCATGGATGCTGACATGATTCTCCACTCAGAATCACCTTGGGCACCTGTCAAAAACCTTGAACCCCAGGCTCTCACCTCCAGAGATTCAGATTCAGTGAATGTGAGCCCTGGAGAGAGTGTTTTTAAAAGCTCCAAGTGATTCTGCCCCCATCTGTGGACAGCCTTTGGGAACCTCAGGCCCTAGTCTGACCACCCCTACTCAAAGTTCCCTCTGTCTGATGTCTGACTAGGAGTCATCAGTTCCTCCCTGGAGCATCTGCGGGGACCAGTGCTCACTGCTTCCCATCTTTGGGAAGCCCTTTCCTATCTTTGCGGAGCTCTGTTTGAATTACTATTTTGTTCTCTTCCCATCTCCCTTGTAGTCAGGAAATCCTTCTGGATGTCTCACTTTTCCTCTGCTCTATTGTCCCAGCTCAGGGCTGGAGAGAAGCGCTATTGCGCTTTCTCTCTTCTCAAGAGGGTTTTCTACAAAGGCTGTGAGAATGGAATAAGAACCCAGAAGACCAGGATGGAGACTGGAACTGGTGGGGCAGGGAATGTGGTGTGTCTTCTCCCAGGGTTCCCTGGGCAAGGGGCTGCCTTCTCAGTCCCTAGGATCCCTAGTCCCCTTCATTCTGGCTCCTGTTCCATCTTCTTATCAGCAACTCATTTGTGTCCCCCCGAGGTGATGTGGCCACCCCCTACCCTTCATCCCCGCTAGCTGCCTCATCTTGCCTGAATTCTGTAGCCCCTCATCCACACTAGCCTGGCAACCACTGACCTTCCAGTTGCCTGGCAACCTCATGACCACCAGGCCAGCCTGGTTCCCCACACTGTGAGGAAAGAGAGGGGCACAGGCTGGCCCTGGTGATCAGCCTAGAACTGAACTGCAGGCTCCAAAGTCTGGGCCCAGGCATCCCCCAAGTGGGCCCAGTTCCTATGCAGCCTCCCTCCTCCCCAGACCCACGCCCACCCACTGATCAAAGCGTTATGCTCAAAGCTGGATGCCCACCGATGTCCTTAAATCTGATCTGCAGCATCCTGAAGCTCTGAAGCCACTTTGGGGACAGCTGGGCACATTGCTCATCAGAAGAAGATGCTTTCTCTTTTGAGAGTGCTAATCCGATTGGAACATTAAATTGAGTTAATAGGAAGATGGAGATTAATTAGGGGTTAATCAGGATTTAGGGAAGGAGGGAGCTGAGGAGAATAATTCCTTTTTAGAGATACTTTTACTGTTTGTTTGTTTTTTTAATTATAAAAATGAGGACTTCCCTGGTACTTCAGTGGTTGAGAATCCACCTTCCATTGCAGGGGACGCAGGTCTGACCCCTGGTTGGGGAACTAAGATCCCACCTGCTGCAGGGCAAGCAAGCGGGCTGCTGCAGGGCAAGTAAGCGGGCGTGCCACAACTACTGAGCCCAAGAGCTGTAACTAGAGAGCTCCAAGCGCTGCAATGAGAGATCCCCGATGCTGCAAAGACCCAACTCAGTCAAATAAATACATAAATATTTTTAAAAGACACTAGCATTATAAAAAACAAAAAATATAAAAATTATATATTCTGATTGTATAAAGTTCAAACAGCCAGGCAATGTATAAAGTAAAGAGAAAGGTGTGTTTCAGCCCCAAGATAACCAATGTTTATGGTTTTGAATGATTTGTGGTTATTAAACTAGGTAATTTATTTTATAAAAAAAATACAACTGGGCAACATGATCTTTTTCTTGATAACATGTATATGTGATACATCTCATATATATATAATGTTGCATAACAGAATGATGTAGATCTGATTCATTATCTTTCACCCTTAAATAAATGAGTTTCTGACAGCAACCAGGTTTGAGGGGAGGAGCTGGGGCAGACTGGAAGGAGCTGTGGCTGAATGAGAGCTCCAGCCCTTCCGCCAAAAGTAGGTTCTTGAAGTGCAGTTGAAATCAGGGTGTCCCCTCTCCTAGAGAGAGGGTAATCGAACTGTCCCTGGGGCAGAGGATGGTCATTGGGTGACACCCTTCCCTAGCCCCAGGCAGATATCACCCTCGGCTGTAGCTTCAGGACAAGGGCTGCTGTGATGAGCTGGAGGAGGCCATTCTGGGCCGCTAGCCAGGCACGTTGGCCATGTGGCAGCATGTGCCATGCAGGAAGGGGCTAAGGCCTGGCACTTAGGCCATGTGCTTGTGTGGTCTGAGCATGTGCACTGCATGTACTAGGCAGGTAGTCTGTTTGAAACTGGCATCCAACTGGTTTGGGGGGTTTTGGGGTGGTTCTTCCAGTCACCCTAGGTCCAGGACATTGTGCCCAGTTCTGTGAGGGGCCATGCCTCCAAGAACTGGGATCCCGGGGTCCCTAGCTCTCTGTTTTCTTCCTGGACCCTGTTTCCCACCCCCACCCCAACCCTCTGAACTCCACGAAGGATAAATTCATCACTCACAAAACCGCCGCTTAATTAATGTCTGGAACTAATGCCCCAATTTGCTCAACGATTCTGCTGCTCACCTCGGTGACAAATTTGTGTTGTTGTTGTTCTTTGGAAGCTTAAAATAGCAGGCGTGCCCATGGCTCCCCGCTCAGATGGTTTCTTGTCTGGCTTCCCAGGGTGCCTGAGTCCTCTGCCCAGTCGTTACCTGCTGGGTGTCCTGGGGAGACCAAGGCCCCAAGAGGTTGGGGAACTCTCCTGCAGCCACACAACAAGTCTGAAATCCAGGAGACCCTCGTGTGTGTGTGTGTGTGTGTGTGTGTGTGTGTGTGTGTGTGTCTCGCTGGCTGGCTGGGGCTCCCCAGGCCTGGATGGGGGCAGGGGGCAGAGCAAAGGGGCTGATGCCTGGTTCCTCTCGCCCCCCCGCCCCATCCCTGCAGACCCGCAGCTCACGCCACACTCAGGGAGCCCAGCCTGGGCTGGCAGACCAGGCGGCCAAGCTGTCGTACGCCTCGGCCGAGTCACTGGAGACCATGTCAGAGGCCGAGCTCCCCCTAGGCTTCAGTAGGATGAACCGCTTCCGACAGAGCCTACCCCTCTCCCGCTCAGCCAGCCAGACCAAGCTGCGCTCACCAGGTACTGCCTGTCCATCTTCCCTCCTGGCCACTGGCTCCTCCCTCTGGTCTGCTCGTCCCGGCATCCTCTCCCTCCCCTTGACCGCTTCATCTCTCCTCACGCACCTTTCTAGGAAGACTCTGGCTCCCCTCCCCCATCCCATCTTCCCGCCCACCCCTCCGCCTCCAATCTCCTCCCCTCAGGGCCTCTCCCTCCTCATAGCTCTCTTACCAGGCTTCTCCACCTCTCTTCCCTCACTTCTGTCTCCCTCCGCACCCCCTTCCCTGTCCCTCTCTCCCTTTCTAAGCCTCCCCTCTCCCACCCCCTTCATCAGCCCCCCTTTCCTTCATTCCCCGCTTCCCTCATCTCTCCCGCTCACTCTCAGTTTTTGCCCCAACTGCTCCGGCCCGCAATTCCATTTCCTCATCCGGACTCCAACCTGCCTGGGGTCGGGGAGGTGCCTTGAGAGGCCGGCAGCATGAGGAGTGCCTGGGTGCACCTGCACTCCGGGGCGGCGTCCGGCCTCAGACCCTGCCTCTGCGGGACCGGCGCGACTCCCGAAGGCTCCCCGAGCCGCCGGCGTGGTGGCGGTGGCGGCCCCGACACCAAGGGTGGCGTCTCCTTTGCAGGGGTGCTGTTCCTGCAGTTCGGGGAGGAGACTCGGCGCGTGCACATCACGCACGAGGTTAGCAGCCTGGACACGCTGCACGCACTCATCGCGCACATGTTCCCGCAGAAGCTCACCATGGGCATGCTGAAGTCGCCCAACACAGCCATCCTTATCAAAGATGAGGCTCGCAACGTCTTCTACGAGCTGGAGGACGTCCGGTGGGCGTGGCCCCGGGGGGAATGGGGTGGGCTCCCCGATACTCCTCCTCCGAGGGGGGCTCGAAGCCACAGGTCATTCCCCAGCCTCCTCCTCACCTAGCCTCAGCCCTTTCCCCCTCTCCTCCCGGAGCCTTACCGCCCCGCCCCCTTCTTCGGTCTTCTCGGCCCCACCGCCTCCCCTTTAATTCATCCGATACCCCTGCTGATTGGCCTTGGCTTGAGCCAAACTGAAAATAGTTCGTGAGGCCGAGGTAAACGGGTAGAAGATGCTGGTTGTGTGTTGGTGGCAGGCAGCCTGAGATTCACTAAGCAAGGAGTTAAGGGGTTGGACCTCGCGGCCCTTCTTGCCACCCCTCTCCCCTTTGCCTGGAGGTGCCCCCTCTCATCGCAGGGCTGGGGGATGGTGACCCTCTGCACCCCTTCCTCCCCCCAGGGACATCCAGGATCGCAGTATCATCAAGATCTATAGGAAGGAGCCACTCTACGCCGCTTTCCCTGGCTCACACCTCACCAACGGGGACCTTCGGGTATGGCTGGGGAGGCCCAGGGCATGGGGGAGGTTGGGCAGATGGGTCCAGGAGCAGAGTCTAGCCACTTGTCACCAGGGACCAGGGCCAGCTTTGGAGAAGGGAACGTGGAGGCTGAAGCAGAGGATGGCCTTCGTTAATGTGGATCCTGGAGGTGTCCCTCCCCTCATCTGCTACTTTCCCCTCTGGTCAGATCAGGATTTCTCAAACCTGCCTCTAAATATCCTAGGAGACCGCTCTCAGGAACCGCCCCTTCCTTCTTGGCTTTCCATCCCCCACCATGGGGTGGGCTGGAGGTTTCTCCCCTCTCTGGTGCCTGGCCCTCTGCCACTTCTTCCTCCGTCCTGGGAGCCCTGACGGGAAAGGGGTCGAAGATGCAGCAGGAGGGTGGGGAGGCAGAGAACAGAAGGGACTTCCTCAGCGTCACGGGGTCGGGGGAGCTGCTGGCTCCTTAAGCAGGAGGCAAGGGATCCCCTTTGTGACCGGCTTGTGGGGTTCCGGGATTGTCTTCTGCACAGAGAGAGATGGTGTATGCGTCGCGGGAGTCGTCGCCCACGCGGCGCCTCAACAACCTGTCGCCAGCGCCACACCTGGCCTCAGGCTCTCCGCCGCCGGGGCTACCATCGGGGCTGCCGTCGGGCTCGCCGTCGCGCTCTCGCCTCTCATACGCCGGGGGGCGCCCGCCCTCCTACGCCGGCAGCCCGGTGCACCACGCGGCTGAGCGGCTGGGAGGCGCCCCCGCCGCCCCGGGCGTTAGCCCGAGCCCCAGCGCCATCCTGGAGCGGCGCGATGTGAAGCCGGACGAGGACCTGGCGGGCAAGGCGGGCGGCATGGTGCTGGTGAAGGGCGAGGGCCTCTACGCCGACCCCTACGGGCTGCTCCACGAGGGCCGCCTGAGCCTGGCGGCGGCCGCCGGCGACCCGTTCGCCTACCCGGGCGCCGGTGGCCTGTACAAGCGCGGCTCGGTGCGCTCGCTCAGCACCTACTCGGCCGCCGCGCTGCAGTCCGACCTGGAGGACTCGCTGTACAAGGCGGCGGGCGGCGGCCCGCTCTACGGCGACGGCTACGGCTTCCGCCTGCCGCCCTCGTCGCCGCAGAAGCTGGCCGACGTGACCGCGCCCCCGGGCGGGCCCCCGCCGCCGCACAGCCCCTACTCGGGGCCGCCCAGCCGCGGCTCGCCGGTGCGCCAGTCCTTCCGCAAAGACTCGGGCTCCTCGTCGGTCTTCGCCGAGAGCCCCGGAGGCAAGACCCGCAGCACCGGGGGCTCCTCGACGGCCGGAGCGCCCCCTTCCGAGCTCTTCCCCGGGCCTGGGGAGCGCCCGCTCGTTGGATTCGGGCCGCCTGTGCCAGCCAAGGACACGGAAACCAGGTGAGGGAGCTGGCGAGGCTCGGTGATGCGCGGGTGCGGTGGGTTAGAGGGGACGCGGCAGAGTCCGTGGCAGGCTGTCCCCTGGACTCTGAGACCCGGGAGTCCTTCTAGACCCGGAGTATCCTTGAGGGGTCACCAGGGTTATCTTGGCCGCGCCAGGGCAGGCACTGGACAGACATTTCATCTGCAAGCCCCAAGGGATGGATGAGAGGGCCCCAAACAAGGGGCCTGGAGACCTGGGTTTGCATCTGGTCCCTGAGCCTTAGTTTCCTCAACTAGAGTTGAGGCTGAGACAGAACTCTATTTAATGCCTTTCCTCCTCCGGCACAAAACGTGCCGCCCTGAGAGCTGTCCAGCACAAGGCCGGCTGAAATCCACTGGGGAGGGGGTGATTGTAAGAAGTGGGGATGAAAGAGGTACATTTCTTTAAGTAGCCTCCGAGTTGGGGAACTCGTGCCTATCACCCAGCTCCTTGCTAAGGGTGCAAGGCTGGAGGAGGTAATCATGGCACCTGCCCTCCTCTGCCCTCAAGCAGCACTGATGAGAGGTGAGGAGAAATGATTCATTCACATAGCTTTCTTGTGGCCTGTGTGCCAGGCACTGCAATGGGCACTGTTTATGCCAAGTTGGGCAAACCCAGCTCCTGCCCTGTCAAGTGGGGGAGACATAGTTAAAAACAAACAAACAAATTTGTTCTTCCCTTGGGAGGGTGTATTCCTCAAGGCAGTTGGGGACTCTGGGATGGTGTCAGAAAAGAGGTAGGGAGAAGGGTGTGCCTAACAGGGGGAATATATGTGCAGAGGTCTAGAGGGGGCCTGGGTGAGACCCATTAGGGAGCTAGTGATGAGAGATGAGTCTGGAGAGGGAGGGGGTGACTGTCAAATGCTGCTGCTCCTGCTAAGTCGCTTCAGTCGTGTCCGACTCTGTGTGACCCCATAGATGGCAGCCCACCCGACTCCTCCGTCCCTGGGATTCTCCAAGCAAGAACATTAGAGTGGGTTGCCATTTCCTTCTCCAGACTGTCAAATGGGGAAGGGCATTTCCAGTGTTAGGTGTGTAGGAGGGCTGTGGACTTGATCCTTAGGTGTTGAGGCCCTTTGAATGGTCTGTGTGCTGGTGGCTGAGGAGGAAATGGTTTTCCTCTAATTATCAATCTTAGGAGAGGGGGGCTGGGCAGGAGGGACCCCATGACCAGAGATGGAGTTGATCAAGGCCACTGTCTTCCCTAGGGAGCGCATGGAGGCCATGGAGAAGCAAATTGCCAGCCTCACAGGCCTGGTGCAGAGTGCCCTACTGAGAGGTTCGGAGCCTGAGACCCCCAGGTGAGGTTCTTTTCCCAACACCACTGCCAAAGGCCTGTGGTTGGGGCAAGAGGAAGGGAAAGTAAGCAGCAAGAGCCCTGGGCTCAGCTCTGCCCATGTCTCATCATGGTGCCCTGGGTGAATCCCTTCCCTTCTCGGGGACTCCATCCTGAGACCAGGGGACTGGAAGAGTTTACGTTAAAGTCTCACCCAGCTTTGACAGTCTGGGGCCAGCCTGGACCCCGTGATGGCTATCTTTTCCCTGTACCACAGTGAGAAGATTGAAGGCTCCAATGGAGCAGCCACCCCCTCAGCACGTGAGTGACCCTTTCTTCCTCCCCCAGAGGTCCTTGCCCTGTCTTAGCCTCTCTGGTCTTTTCCTAGTCTGTAAAGGGGCTACATCACCAGGCTTCCATGGGTAAATGAGTAGTCGCCTTAGAAAGGCTGACCACTGACCCCTCAGAAAGGCTGACCACTGGTTGGGGCAGGGAGCCAGAGCTACGCTTCTCCCTGGCTACTGTGTGGGGCCACGAGTGGGGAAGATCTTACCCCGATCTCTCCCAGCTCACGATTCATTCCCTTTCTCCCATCTTTGTGGTCCCTGTCTGCAGCCTGTGGGTCAGGCAGCCGGAGCAGCGGGGCCACCCCAGTGTCCGGCCCTCCCCCGCCTCCGGCCAGCAGCACCCCTGCGGGGCAGCCCACTGCCATCAACCGTTTGCAGGTGCAGCTGCACCTGCGTGGCCTGCAAAACAGCACGAACGACCTGCGCAGCCAGCTTCAGCAACTGCGAAAGCTCCAGGTAACCACCACCCCTCCGGGGCCCCGCCCCCCAAACCCCGCCCTACCAGAACCCACCTACTTGCTGAAACTCCTTCCCAAGAGTCTGCCCCATCCCGAGTCCCTCGCCGTTTACTGGGCTGCTCTCCTACTGGGCTGCTCTCCGAAACCCTCCTCGAACTCCCGTCACCTCGCTGAATCTCTATTCCCTCACCAAGCCACCACCCCTGGCCCGTGTCCCCCTGTGGGCCCTCTTTCCCTTTCCCTGAATCCTTCCCGCCTTCCTGGAGCCCCAGCCTACCCCACTGAGCCCCCTCCTCCTGTCAGTATCCCTCAGGGCAGTCCCAGTCCCTTCCCTTCCCTCATCCCCTCCCTTGGGCTGAAGCCTTTCCCCCAGATCCCCTCAGCGTTACCTTCCTGAGCCCACACAGCCTTCCCCAGCCTGCCCTGCTTGGCAGATGGTCCTACCAGTCAGGAGCCTGGCATCCCTTTGCCCGCTCCTCGAGAGTGCCCCGGGGCCCATCAGGTGAGAATAATGAGTAGAGACAGGCTGGAGAGGGGGCAGAGAGTTGCCATCTGGGCAATGGGTAAGATCTCGGCTCCCCCCACCATTGCCTCCACTCGGCCTTAGAACTAGGTTCAAGTGTTAGTTATGTTCCGGTCCCAGCCAAGGAAACTGTCAAACCACAGTGCTTGAGTCCTTCATCGAAGCCACAGCCATGCAGCCCCAAGGTGGGCAGGGCCCTGGTAGGGTCATCTCTTGCCCCCAAATATCCCCTACCCCGTTCTCCAGCCTCTAAGATATTTCCCCAGAAAGAAACTTTGTCCTCCTCCCCCGACCCCTTCGCTGCAACTAACTGCCACAGCCAAGCAGCCGCACCTTCCGCACGGCCCAACTTGGCAGTCCTGCCTCCCTCCACCATCCCCAAGCCATCCTCCTCTTGCTTCTATGCTTCCCCAGAAAGTAACCCTCGGCCTGTGCCCCCCCCCCCTTCCGCTGCTGCTCACGGCCACAGCCAAGCAGCAGTATCGTCCGTGGAGTTCGCCCCGCGGTCGGGCTGTCCTCTGCCCGCCTCCTCCCAGTCCTCTCCCCGCAGCGCGCCTCCATTCCCTCCCACCCCCGTCCACCGGCCCATCTGCGTCCCGCAGCTACAGAACCTGGAGTCGCTGCGCGCGCTGCTGAAGGGCACGGAGGCGGAGCTGAGCATGCGCGTGTCGGAGGCGGCGCGGCGGCAGGAGGACCCGCTGCAGCGGCAGCGCACCCTAGTGGAGGAGGAGCGGCTGCGCTACCTCAACGACGAGGAGCTCATTACCCAGCAGCTCAAGTGAGGCTGGGCGCAGCGCCTGCGGGGAGGGCTGGGAGTGCGGCCTCGGTGGCCCGCAACCTGGTATTACGGGGAGGCGCAGCTCCCTTCTTTCTGACTCCCAGGTGACGTGGGTCTGTTCCGAAGCCTGATTTTTGTCTCCTCTGTGGTCTGATGTCTCTGTGACCCACAAACCTTTGACACTCTGGCGGGAGTCCTATTTTCTTTTGTTGTGGCTTGATGCCTGCTTTTGCTGTGGTCTCACTCCCTAATGGTCCAAGGTCCGGCTTCCCCGTGGCCTGCAGCCTTACTCTCATGTTTCCAGGTGCCCGGTTTCATTTCTGTCCTCTGCCTGCTTTCGTTCTGGCCTGTGATCCTTGCATACTGATCCTCGAGTAGAGTTCCGGTGGGCCAGCTTGGTCACTGTTGCCACCCTCACCACCATCTCTTAGAGCAGATATAGCCAAGGAGAACCCTCCTCCCATCCTACTGCCGCTGAAACAGGGCTCCAGGAATAGAGAACACCCCGCCCCCAAAGACTTAGACATGGAAGGGTTAACAGAAGACAGTTCTCTGATCCAAATTTAGTAAATAGCTGTCTGGCCAAGATTCGATTGTCTGGCACCATTGCAAGGAGAGGCTGCCTTCCGCTGTCCGTCCACTGAGTGAGCAGCCCCAGCCGCCTGCAGCTTTCCCTGGTCAGTCCCTGGGTCTGAGACAGAGACCCTGCTCCTCCGCCTGGTCTCCCTCTTGGCACAGGGCAGAGGGGCCGGAGCTCCAGCTCCAGCTCTGAGCAGCTGGGCGATCAGAGCAGTTTCTGCCCATCTCTGTGCTTCAGCTTCGACACCTGTGCCCAAGGTTAAGCTTTTCACAGTTCTTTCCAGAAGGGGCTTTGGCTTCTACAGGTCAACTACTCAGAACTAAGGAAGACTGCTCAGAGGAGCCCGGCTTCCTCACCAAAGTCATAATTGGCTGTATCACTTGCAAGGGGCTCCTTAAGAAGGACCCCTGCTCCTCAGCCTCGGGCCCACACAGCCTGGAGATCCATGTGCATTTCAGTGACGCACAGGGCAAGATTCCCATGACCCCTTGTGGTTGAGATGAAGTAAGGGGCCATCCCACTTGGAAATAAGCTGGCGTGGCAGTCAACTGCATCACCCCTGGTGTGAAAGCTGAGTGACAGCTCCCGTCAGATCTCCAAGTAGACGGATGGCTACCATCCCCCTCACCCAGGAAATTCCATTTACCTAACTTTCCTGTCCTCTTTTCCCCCTTTTTTATTCAGCACAGAGGAACTGGATTGGAATTTTCAAAGGGAACTTTACTGAGACATTAAAGGAAAATAAAAGGAAATATAAAAGTACAGAGGAGGCAGGAAGGATGAAAGAACGTATTTATGCTCCTGTCATATGAGTGTCTGGTCCTCTGCTTCCTGGGGCCTCAGTTCTCCAGGAATACAGTCTCCCTATGCGTTGCCCTGCTATCAAACCCATTGCTCTGACTGCTCACTCTAGAGAGCTTGGGGGCTGATACATTGCTTCTGGCAGGGTTCTCCATCTACTTCGAAGGTGACTTTTTGGGTGGAATCTGGACTGGGCTGCACATCAATGCTGCAGTGGCTTTGGTCTGACCAGGAGGGGCCTCTCTGCCTAGTTTCCATAGCCTCCCCAGGATTGGATGGCCCTGCTGGCCCATCCATACCCCTGCTCTAGCTTACCAGCCTCTGTCCACTTCCTTGGCTTCACTCTGCCCCTTCCTTTTGCCCTGGCACCTTGCTGGAAGTTACAGCTGATTCTGTGCTTCACTCAGCTTGGCTTACTCACCTGTAGCTCTAGCCAAGCACATTGTTTAGATGTTGCCCTTAGAGGCAGCCTCCGCTGACTGAGACCTTTGACCTCTGGAGTGTAACATAGCCCAGCCCAGCACCAACTGTATAGGCATGTGACCTGTTGTTCACACAGGGCCTCATGCTTGTGAGGGACCGTACTTGGTTCAATGCTCTGCTGTCATTATCTTGAAATTCTTAATTTTTATACTAGGGGCAAAATCTTTATTTTGCTTTGGGCCACCTCACATTTTGTGGTTCTGCCCTGATCCTCACCTCTCAACTGTTTCAGAACTAAACCTGGGTCTGGAAAACCCCACCACTTTCTGATCCCAATGTCTAGACTTGCGCTGGTTTGGACTTTCTTGCAGAGCCTGCTCAGGTTATCGGCCCCCAAACTTTGGCAGATTGTATGATCAGAAGACTGAGGTGCTAATTGAGCCTAAGGGGGGCCTAGTGGCTTTCCTGCATGCAGTCATTCAGGGACCCAGGGTAATGGAAATAAGTGTCTTCCAATAAGGCACGTCTTCAATATGTGCCTTCCAAGATTACCCTCAGGGTCACTGTCTTTCAGCCAACAGGAAGGGGAAATGAGCGTGGAGGAGCTTACATAGGAGGACTTTAGAGAGCCAGACCTGGAAACAGCATGTACCACTACCACTCATATTCCATTGGCTAGACCTTATTTGAATGGCACTTCTACATGCAGAGGAGGCTAGGGAATGTAGTTTAGTATCCGAGCTACTTGTTGTTTAGTTGCTAAGTTGTGTCTGATTCTTTGTGACCCCATATGCAGCACATCAGGTTTCTCTGTCTTTCACTGTCTCCCGGAGTTTGCTCAAACTCATGTCCATTGAGTTGGTGATGCCATCCAACCATCTCATCCTCTGTTGTCCCCTTCTCCTCCTGCTCTCAATCTTTCCCAGCATCAGGACCTCCTCCACTGAGTAGGCTCTTTGCATCAGGTGGCTAAAGGATTGGAGCTTCAGCTTCAGCATCAGTCCTTCCAATGAATATTCAGGATTGATTTCCTTTAGGGTTGACTGGTTTGATCTCCTTGCAGTCTGAAGGACTCTCAAGAGTCTTCTCCAACACCACAGTTCAAAAGCATCAATTCTTCCATGCTCAGCCTTCTTTATGGTCCAACTCTCACATCCATATGTGACTACTGGAAAAACCATAGCTTTGACTATACGGACCGTTGTTGGCAAAGTAATGTCTCTGTTTTTAAATATGCTGTCTAGTTTTGTCATAGCTTTTCTTCCAAGGAGCAAGCATCTTTTAATTTTGTGGCTGCAGTCACCATCCGCAGTGATTTTGGAGCCAAGAAAATAAAGTCTGTCACTGTTTCCACTTTTTCTCCATCTATTTGCCATGAAGTGATGGGACCAGGTGCCATGATCTTAGTTTTTTGAATGTTGAGTTTTAAGCCAGCTTTTTCATTCTCTATCTAGGGATTCCCTGATAGCTCAGCTGGTAAAGAATTCGCCTTCAATGTGGAAAACCTGGATTTGGTCCCTGGGTTGGGAAGATACTCTGGAGAAAGGAAAGGCTACCCACTCCAGTATTCTGCCCTGAAGAATTCTATGGAATGCATAGTCCATGGGGTTGCAGAGAGTCTAACATGACTGAGTGACTTTCACTTTTCACTGTCGTCTTTTACCCTCATCAAGAGGCTCTTCGCTTTCTGCCATTAGTGTGGTATCATCTGCATATCTGAGGTTGTTGTTATTTCTCTCAGAAATCTTGATTCCAGCTTGTGATTCACCCAGCCCAGCATTTTACATGATATATACTCTGTAAGTTAAATAAGTGGGATGACAATATACAGACTTGACATACTCCTTTCCCAATTTTGAACCAGCCCATTGTTCCATGTCTAGTTCTAACTGTTGCTTCTTGGCCTGCATACATGTTTCTCAGGAGACAGGTAAGGTAGTCTGGTATTCCCATCTCTTTAAGAATTTTCTTCAGTTTGTTGTGATCCACACAATCAAAGGCTTTAGTGTAGTTAATGAAGCAGAAGTAGATTTTTTTTTTTAATTCCCTTGCTTTTTCTATGATGCAGTGGATGTTGGCAGTTTGCTCTCTGGTTCCTCTACCTTTTATCTGGAAGTTCTCGGTTCATGTACTGTTGAAGTCTAGCATGAAGGATTTTGAGCATAAATTTGCTAGCATGTGAAATGAGCTTAATCATACAGCAGTTTGAACATTCTTTGGCATTGTCTTTCTCTGGAATTAGAATGAAAACTGACCTTTCCCAGTCCTGTGGCCATTGCTGAGTTTTCCAAATTTGCTGGCATATTGAGTGCAGCACTTTAACAGCATCATCTTTTAGAATTTGAAATAGCTCAGCTGGAGCTATTTGTTCCACTAGCTTTGTTCATAGTAATGCTTCCTAAGACCCACTTGACTTTGCACTCCAGGGCATCTGGCTCTAGGTGAGTGACCACACCATCATGGTTATCTGGGTCATTAAACCTTTTATGTATAATTCTTCTGTGTATTCTTGCCACCTCTTGTTAATCTCTTTTACTTCTGTTAGGTCTTTGCTGTATCTGTCTTTTATTGTGTCCATCTTTGCATGATTCCATTGGTATTTCCTTTGGTATCTCCAGTTTTCTTGAAGAGATCTCTAGTCTTCCCCATTCTATTGTTTCCCTCTATTTCTTACTCTGAGCTACTATTTGTATGTAAACTGGAGATAATAATGGTTCCCACTCCCAGGATTTGTGGTGAGGATAAAGTGAGGGGCTGAATGTGCACCTGGCACGCTGTAGGCACTTAGTACAAGATAACTCTTTAACTGGTAGTGCTGACTCACAGAATTTTGGCCTTGACTCCAGTGTGGTCTGTTTTTTCACCCACTAGTTGGATGAAGATATATAAAGCATGCTGATAAGTTTTGCTGATGACACAGAGCTTTGAGGGGGAGCAAATCTGTTGGATGGTAGAACTGAGATTCAAAAGTTGTTCCTCCCTGGATTGTTGAGCTGAAATCCAACAGATGGGATTTGACAGGAATATATGTGACGTCCTGCCTGTGGGTCAGGGATATCAGTGACTCAGGTGCAGAACTGGGATGACCTACCTGGGCAGGAGTTCCTTCTTTCACTTATTCATTCCTTCCATAATTACTTACCAGACCTCTGTTCTGCTCCAGGCACCATGCCAGGTGCTGGGAATCAGAGATGAATCAGAAAGACAGGGTATCTTATTTTCTGCCTAGAGCTGCTTAGCCCAGCAAACAGGAGCTCCAGGCAGGAAGCAGACCCCGAACACCAAGTGTAAGGGGAGAGTTTCCCACTGGGACCTGGGGATGAGTGGGAGTTAGTCACACATGTGCATGGGGGGTGGGGAGGTGGTGGTAATGGAATGTTCTGGGCAGAGGAAATGGCATTATAGAAGCCCAGGGAGAAGGACTTTCCTGGTTGTCCAGTGGATAAGGTCCATGCTCCCAATGCAGGGGGCCTGGGTTTGATCCTTGGTCAAGGCAACTAAGCCTGCGTGCCGCAGTGGAGACCTAGTGTGGCAAACAAGAACAACCAACAGGGAGAGCAGCACATACAAGGACCTCAGAGAAATTCTGGATGGTTTGAAACAGAAGCAAACCAGATGGAGAGGAAGTGGATGTAGCTAGAGAGGAACTAAGGGCAGCCCCCAGGGACTGACCCCATGCATTAGCTCATTTAATTGCTTTTCAGCTCATTTAATCCTCATAGTGGCCCCAGGAGGGAGGAACTCTTACCATCCCCATTTTCTGGGGATAAGAAAACTGAGATCTGGAGACAGTTGGTAACTTCTCCAAGATCTCTTCTGGGTCAGGCAGAGTGCGGGTTGGAATGTGAATCTGTCTGACTCCAGACCCAAGTTTTCAGCTACTACCCCCATGCCTTTTGTGGCTGCACTTGAAGAGTTTGGATTTTAGCCTCAGAATGTCGGGATCCATTTCAGGTTCAACACAGGCGGTGGTGACTTGGTCTGATTTACATTTCAGAAAGATGTAGGGTGTTAAAATGACACAAGCTCAGCATAAGCCATCTGAAAATAGGAAGCAGCTTTGTCATTGAGGAAAGAGGCTGAGTGTCTGGATCATTTGAGAAAAGGTGGATGCTTCCCCGAAAAAAGAAGAGGCTCTTAGGGGCACACACACCTGCCTCCAGTTCTTTGAAAAGCTGCCAATTTCTCTGCTGTGTCCTTGGCTAATGAGAATCAGAAGGTGTGAGTCCTAGGGAGGGAGACTCTGGCTGATGCTGCTAAAGATGAGAACTTCAACACGGGGACCTGGGGACCTGTTATGGAGTGCTTCTGAAGTCTCATCTCTGAGGTCTGGCTTTCTGGTTTCACTTGGGCTTGTGGCCTGGTGGATGGCTTTTAATTTTGATCTGACCAGTGGCCTGATTTGTTCCCAGCTGTTCAGTTTCAGGGGGCTGGGCTGGGGCCAGAGGGGCTGAAAGGGTCTTTCTGTGACTGCAGTGACCTGGAGAAGTCGGTGGAGAAGATCCAGAGGGATGTGTCCCACAACCACCGACTGGTGCCCGGGCCTGAGCTGGAAGAGAAGGCGCTGGTGCTGAAGCAGCTCGGGGAGACGCTGACCGAACTCAAGGGTGAGCCTCGGGGCACCCCTCAGCCCCACCCAAGGCATTGCACCCCCACCCCACTGCCTGTCCTCCCCGCTGTCCAGAGCTGCTCCCTCCTCCCGCTCACTCCTTCCCTTCGCCTCAGCTCACTTCCCAGGCCTGCAGAGCAAGATGCGGGTAGTGCTGCGTGTGGAGGTGGAGGCAGTGAAGTTCCTGAAGGAGGAGCCCCAGCGCCTGGATGGGCTACTCAAGCGGTGCCGGGGGGTCACGGACACCCTGGCCCAGATCCGAAGGTCATTCTATCCCTGACCTCCTATCTCTGACCTGCGATTTCCCATGGGGTCACACACCGGGCCCAGATCCCTTATTCTGACTCCCTGCAGAGGTCAGCGGTGTGCTGACTGGCTGTGACCCAGCACTTTGACCTGTGACCCCTTGCATGTTGCAGGCTTGGCGCTCCCATTTCCCAGATGCAGTCACCCCTCCCCAGGCCCTTCCATCTGTCCTGCAAGATCCCAGAGCCCCCCTCACACCCCGCCTCCCCCAAGCCAGGCTTCCCTCCCAGGGAGCCACGACTCTGCTGACCTCACAGCTGCCCCCAACTCTCCCACCCCAGGCAAGTGGACGAGGGTGTGTGGCCACCCCCCAGCAACCTCCTGAGTCAGTCCCCCAAGAAGATGACGGCCGAGACGGACTTCAACAAGAGCTTAGACTTCGAAATGCCACCCCCTAGCCCTCCACTGAACCTCCACGAGCTGAGTGGGCCAACCGAGGGGGCCCCTCCAGCCCCCAAGGCCGGCAACCCCACCAAAGGCCTGGACACTCCTGGCAAGAGAAGCGTGGACAAGGCTGTGTCTGTTGAGGTGCTGGGCCCGGGATGGGGGGGCCGGAGCTAGGCTCACACATTCTTACCACCAACCTATGTTGGCCAGTGCCGACACGTGGGGACTTGTTCCTGGGGGACAAGGGAATCTGAGAAGCATACTGAGGGGTGACATCAGTCCTGCTAGGCAGGAAAGCATATCATAAACCTATGATAATCAAGGCAGTGCGGGGTTAGCACAAGAAAAGATTATGTGCTCAATGAAATAGAATAGAATGTCTAAAAGCAGGTCTAAATTTCTCCTGAGAGTACTTGGTTATGAAGGTGGCATTCCAGGCTCACAGCAAAGGCATGTAATACTCAAGAGAAGCCCGAGGCGCGGATCAAATGGGAGGCTTCCTTTGCATTCCTTGCATGTGTGGCTGAGGCCCCAGAAGTTCAGGAGTAGGGCAGCTGCTTCAGTGCTGACTGTTGGCCCTCCTCTCAAGGCTGCCGAGCGGGACTGGGAGGAGAAGCGGGCAGCCCTGACCCAGTACAGTGCCAAGGACATCAACCGGCTGCTGGAGGAGACACAGGCGGAGCTGCTGAAGGCCATCCCTGACCTAGACTGTGCGAGCAAGGCCCACGCGGGCCCAGCCCCAACCCCGGACCACAAGCCCCCCAAGACCCCCCACGGCCAGAAGGCAGCCCCCCGAACGGAGCCCAGTGGGAGGAGAGGTTCAGGTATGGGGCAGGTAGGGGGTTGCAAAGAGCCCAGAGGAGGGGAGCCCCAGCCTCAGGAGCTCTCAGGTTGATGAGGGAGGTGCTTGGGAGTGAAAATCTTTGTGGGTGGGCTATTAGAGAAGGGGGGGGGTGCTGGCCTGACCCTTGGCCACTCAGGGGAGACCGAGACGGATGGGATAGTCCTGGACTGCATCCAGAGATTTTCCCATGGCTGCTGAGAGGACCACACTGGGAGGATGAGAAAGCTCAGGCAGAGGGTCGTCCTCCTGCATGTTTTGTCCAAGCATGTGTCCCAGGAGCCAGGCTGTGCTGAGATGGGGTGCAGCACTGAGTGATGCAGACGTGGGTCCTGTGCCCCCAAGCCTGTGAGCTCACAGAGGAAGCAGAAACCCGAATAGGAAAACGGCAGTTGTCACTCATTCATTTATTCATTCTTGCCACCTGTATATTTGTTAAGTGCCCACTATGTGCTAGGGCTTTCCAGGTGGCGCTAGTGGTAAAGAACCCGCCTTCCAATGCGGAAGACATAAGAGATGCAGGTTCAACCCCCGGGTCGAGAAGATCCCTTGGAGAAGGGCATGGCCACCTACTCCAGTATTCTTACCTGGAGAATCCCGTGACTAGAGGAGCTTGGCGGGCTACAGTCCATAGGGTTGCGAAGAGTCAGACACGATTGAAGTAACTTAGTATGCATGCACACGAGTGCTAGGTGCTGGGGATAAGGATATGACTACTTTCAAGGAGCTTAAAGTGTAGTAGGAGAATAATACTAACATCTGTGTTTATCAGGCACTTACTGTGCAGCAAAAAACAACCCCAAATGCTTTCTGTATATTAATTCATATAATTTTGCAACAAGTCCAGGAGGTGGATACAGTAATTATTCCCATTTTACAGGTGAGGACACTAAGGCTCTATGTGGTTAAGTAATCTGTCCCAGGCCTTACCCAGTGTGTAAACCAGAAATAGGAGGCAGGTGCTAAATGCTGTTCTACAGGAGACCCTGAGAGGGCAGGAAGTCCTTCCCATGGGAGGGGACTTTTCGCTGGAGTCTTGAATTTCCCTGGCCAGTGAGAGAGGGCATTCCAGGGAGAAACATCATGTACCAATGCCTGGAGATATGTGTTTGGTGTTGCCCAGCTGGGTCCAGGCCCAAGAGTAGCAAGCAGAGCTGAAGCTGAAAGGTTGGCAGGCATGGAGGTTTGGGGTTGTGGGGACTCAGTGAGGGATCAAAGGGCGAGGAATGTCAGGCTTGAGTGACTTTTCTGCAGGTTGCCCAGGAAATAGCCCCCACCCCAAGGAAGAACCGGGGGCAGGGAGAGCCGGGTGGGCAGGGTCAGACTCTTGCAATAGTACTAACTACTCTCTCTTGATGGAGGAAGGATGAAGATCTGTGCCAGGGCAGAGCTGAGGGGTGGGCGGGAAAGTGGTGGATTAGAGTAGCGATTCTCAGACTTGAATGTGCATGTGAAATCACCCAGGATCTGCTGGCATGTGGATTCTGACTCAGCAGCGCGGGGTAGGGCCTGAGCTTCTGCATTTCCAATAAGCTCCCAGGTGCTGCCAGTGCCGTTGCTCCCCAGACCAGGCTTTGAGTAGAAGGGATGAGAGTGCTGTAAGCGAAGGAGTGACAGGGCTTGGGGCTGGATTGCATGGGGGGGAGGAGAGGAGGAGGAGGGGGCCTGTGTCCTTTCCTCGAGATTTCCCCTCTCCTCCTCCCTGGAGGAGGAAGCCAGGTTTACCCTAACCTTGGAGTCAGATGTGGCGCACAGACTCCAGGGTTATGGGTCCTCTGACCCCCAGCCCCTTGGCTGCCCACAGATGAGCTGACAGTGCCCCGATACCGCACCGAGAAGCCCTCCAAGTCACCCCCGCCACCCCCTCCCCGCCGGAGCTTCCCCTCCTCCCATGGCCTGACCACCACGCGCACCGGAGAGGTCGTGGTCACCAGCAAGAAGGACTCGGCCTTCATCAAGGTACCACCCCCCACCTTGGGTAGGGGACAGGTACGTGGGGTTGAGTGGGAGGGATGCCTGAGAGGACCTCTGGAGACCCTCTGGAGTGATCCCCTAGCTCAGAGGAAGTGGAAGGAAAGAAAGGAGGCTGGCCAGTGGTGACTCTGCTTCTGTCTCGTGCTTCCTCCATGGGAAGGGGCCTGGCAGATGCAGAGCTGGGTGGGCAGGTGGGAGATAGTCTGGAAGGGATAGGACCTAAGAGGTGAGCTGGCTGGAGGCAGACAGAGCCTGGTCTAATGAGGCCCGGGCCTTGCAGAAGGCCGAGTCCGAGGAGCTGGAGGTGCAGAAGCCCCAGGTGAAGCTGCGCCGGACTGTGTCCGAGGTGGCCCGCCCAGCCTCCACACCCCCAATCATGGCCTCTGCCATCAAGGATGAGGACGATGAGGACCGCATCATCGCAGAGCTGGAGGTGGGTCAGGGGTCCCCAGGTCATCAGCCAGGCGCCCCCCTTCCCCCACCATGTGGATCTCAGGGTGGGGTGCCCAGGCTAGGATGAGGGGCTGGATTCCTGGCTCCCCTCTGAGGCTGGTTCGGATTCTGTCCTTTTTGCCCCAGTTTCTTCTCCATTGTACAATGGGGGAGGGAGTGTAAGTCCCTCCCTGCATGTTTGAGTTTTTTGTTGCAATCTCTGAGACCCCTACTGCCCTGACACCTCCTCTGCTCTGCGACCCCACCCCCTAGTATTCTGAGAACGAAGCTCTAACAACCTCCATCCGTGTGCCTTGAGCCCCTCCCAGTGCTGTAAGTCCCCCAGACTCGAGTGTTCTCAGCGCCCCTCCCCGAGAGGCTGGAGACCTGCACCACCAGGGCCTCTGGGAAGAGACAAATCGCAGGGCAGAGTGACCGGTGGCCACGATGAGGGGCCAAGGAGTGAGGCTACGGTCCCCGTGCCCCCTCCTCCAAACCTGCCCCCACCTTCTGCTCCCCAGGTGTTTGAGAGAAGCTCAGTGTCTCCCCTCCCCCCCACGCCCCGCCGCCAGCCGATCCCCACCTTGCTGTCCCCCCCGGACCTGGGGCCCCCCAGGGGCTCAGCCCCGGGCCCCACATGGAAGGTAACGGGCTGCCCCTCTCCTCTCACAGCGCTCTCTCTGCCTGTGCCTCCACGCTTCCTCTCCTCACTTCTCACGCTAACCCGCCAGAACGTGTCACGTGCCCGAGTCCCACCACTGCCACAACCTCACCCCGTGGACCACCCCTCCCCGCTCCAAGGACAGGAGCATCACCCTTCCTTCCCTCTCGAGACTCCAGCAGCCTGGCATCTGGTGGCCCCTTGGGTCTGCATTTCCTTACAGGCTTTGATTCCGCACCTGGCCCCTGGTGGCTTGGGTATTTTATTCTGATCTAGAGCCAGAGTTTTAGGTCTGGCTCAAAGCCCAGGTTCTGTCTGGGTCCAAGATTGGAGTTTGGATCTTGCTTGCCACATGACTTTAGGCCCAGCTCAAAACCTGACTTTGTCTTGAAGCCTTGCCTAGTCCCTGCCCCCATCTCCCCACTCGGCTGCCTGTGCCAGGCGGGGGCTCTGTTTCTCTGCCTAGAATCTATGCCTTGTGCTGGGGGCCAGGACACCCAAGGAGGAAGGCTCCTTTACAGCCTCTCTCCCCAACCCATGGCCCCACCTGGTCAGAGAGCTTGGGATGGAAGAAGTCCATGCGCTTCCTTGGCTGCTGGTTCCGTCTTTCAGCATTGGGAAGTTCTCCCTTCACTCTAACTTCAGTCCTTGCTGCTGTCCTGCTGCACTTATTTCCTTTTTATTCTTTTTTGGGAATTTGCGGGTGACCTGCTGTCTGCACCCCAGGGGACTGTGCTTGGGGAGGGGGAGTCGGGGGGCAATGGTCTGAGCATCTCTCCTTCTGCCCAGTCAGGTTGGAGCAGGAGGGCCTCTGGTCTGGGGAGGCACACACGTGGTCAGCTGTCTTGTCTGGCTCTCTGGGCCCACACTGCTGGCTGCCACCTGATCTCTAGCCTGGCTTGAGGCCTGGTGGTGCTTTGGCTCCCTGGCGGGGGGAGCAGATGGGCAGTGAACAGGTAGACAGGCTGTCTGCTGGGCAGAGGATGGGCACAGAGCAGTCCAAGGAGCCGTCTGGGGGTGAGTGGTGTGGCAGCGCTGCGCTGGGCCGGCTGTGCCCTCAGCACCTGGGCACGCTGCACCCAGCCACTACTCCTTTCTGGCCCTGGAAGCTCCTGAAGGGGTCCGGCGGGCAGAGCCCCTCCACTGGCCCTTTGGGCTGGCTGCCCCCCTGCATCCTGAGGCGCCATCAGGCAGTGGAGCCGGGTGGGCGTGGGTCGCCCTCACTGACTTCCCAGTCTGCACCTCCTACATCCAGGTAAGCAGGTGGCAGAGCTGGGTGGGTTCCCTTGGGAGGGGGGCTGGGGGTCCCTGCTGCCCCCCACGTGTCTCCCCATGGCTCATTTTAGTGGCAAGAGCACTGGACTTGGAGTCAGACTTCTTGGGTTCAAGTCCTGGTTCTGCCACTAGCTAGCTGTGGGTAAGTGACCTTGAGTAAATTACAGGACACCCCCTCACACACCTGCTTCCTAATCTGTAAAGCGATAAGAATAGTAGCTGTTTCATGGGGAACAGAAAGGATTAAAGATGAAGGCGTATGTGGCAGTTCCTGGTATAAGACTGCTCAGAATTAGACCAGAGTTTACTCAACTGGGGTAGGGGTGATTGGGGGCCTCTCTCTGTGCCCCCATAAAAGCCAGAGCCAGGGGTGCTCACCCAGAGGTGGGTGCTCCAGCTCTGCCCAAGCTGGTGCAGCAGAGGACTTGGCCGAGCCCTGCCCACTGTGGCTGTGAAGCCCTCAGAGAAAGCTCAGAAGTAGGGGGTGGGCACGAGGAATCTGGCCTAAGATGAGGATGTCAGACCCATGCTCTGAGGCCAGAGGCCAACACCTGGTCTCCACCCCCATGGGGCTGCGGGTCTCGGACATTCAGTTCTATGTTACGAATAGCTAACATCTATCAAACACTTACACCGTGCCAGGCACTGTTCCAAGCACATGCCGACGTGAGCTCACCTCATCCTCCACCAGCCTTGTGTTATTGTTACCCCATCGCACAGACAGGCAAACTCCTGGCAGTAACCATGAGACCTGCTCCCAGAATTTAACTTGGCTGCTGAGAAGTAAACATGTATAGCGGGACTTCCCAGGTGGTCCTAGTGGTAAAGAACCCACCTACCAATGCAGGAAACGTCAGAAGCTCGGGGTCAATCTCTGGGTCGGGAAGATCCCCTGGAGGACGGCATGGCAACCCACTCCAGTATTCTTGCCTGGAGAATCCTCATGGACAAAGGAGCCTAGCAGGCTCCCAGTCCATAGGGTCACAAAGAGTCGGACACAACTGAAGTGACTTAGCACGCACGCATCTGTGCTTCTAAGTAAATTGGCATCTTTGCCGGGAGGTGGAGATGATAGAGTGTGGTGAAAAGAGGCCTGAGTTCTAGTCCAGCGTTGCCTCTAACTTGCTGGGTGAACTCAGTCGGGACCTTCCCCTGCCTCAGTTTCCCCATTGCGACAGGAAGGGACTGGGCTCACCCACATGCACCCCCCCTCCCAGCTCGGGGGTGTTTGGTTACAGGGATCACACCCTCCCTCATCTCTCTTCTCCCTTCAGGCTGCCGCAGGCCCGAGGCCCTTCTCTGTCCCCCGGATCATCTTGACGGAATGTGCCCCCCACCCTCCCTCCCCACCAGAGACCAGGCTTGAGGAACCCGGTCTTGGAACAACCCCCACCCCACGACCCCGGACCCTGGCCAGCGGCCTCCTGGGCCGGGATAATCCACCAGCCCCGCCAGGGGTGGTGGCTGCGGCTTCCCAGGCCTGGAACAGCCCGACGCTAGAGAAGGAAGGGGCGGCCCTGAAGACACTGGTGACAGGGGACTGCAGCCCAGAAAGGGGAGGAGCTGGGATCCCCAGTCCTTGGGGACCTGCCCCAGAGCAGACCCAAGAACCCTCCACTGCGGAGACCTCCCCAGAGGAGACCCACAAAGACTCTGGACACCACACCCCACCCTGCAGTGGGGAGCACAAGGCTCAGCGTGCTGCCATCACCCAGCGGATGGACAGCCTGGAGGAGACACTCCGGGAGCTGGAAGCCACTCTGAGCCAGATGGGCATGGCCTCTGCCGCGGGGCCCCCTGGCAGCCCCCCACCTCTGCCCCCTGGCCCCCAGGTGGCTGCCTGCCACTCCATCCTCTCCACTTGTCTTCCTGCTCCAGTCTGTCTGTCTTCAGAGCTGGAGGGAGTCGGGGTCTGCAGGAGCACCACGCCAGCTCCCCTCCGCCTACTGGCCTCTCTCAGCCCCGCCACCCTCCTGGGAGCCTGATGCCAGGCTGGGTTTGCAGGCAAAGCCCCTGGCAGGCTGGGAAGCTGGCCTGCCCAGGGATCAGCCTAACCAGCCCTGGCGGGAACCAGGGCCTCTCCGTTTCGTTCTGTATCTGTAAACCAACAAATAAAGTTCTTTCCCCCCTTTCCATCCCCACACTCCCCTTCTCCTCTCCTGTCTGACTTTCTCTGTCTCTGTGGTTTCTCTGCCTGCGCTTCTGGATCCCCAAAGCCCTTCTGGGCAGGCCTGGTCCCTGGAGTTGTTCAAGGGGGCTGGACTTGTCCGTCTCTAGGGAAACTTTGCCCCTATCCTCCCATTCAAAGGAAAGTGTGGGCCTGGGGCTGCCAATCCTACTTTGTTGGCAATTATAAAGACCGCTGGGCTTCCCTGATAGTGCAGTTGGTAAAGAATCCGCCTGCAACGCAGGAGACCCGGGTTCGATTCCTTGGTCAGGAAGATCCACTGGCAAAGGGTTAAGCTACCCACTCCTGTGTTCTTGGGCTTCCCTTGTGGCTCAGCTGGTAAAGAATCTGCCTGCAATGCAGGAAACCTGGGTTCAATCCCTGGATTGGGAAGATCCCCTGGAGATGGGAAAGGCTACCCACTCCAGTATTCTGGCCTGGGGAATGCCATGGACAGTATAGTTCTTGGGGGTCCCAAAGAGTTGGACAAAACTGAGCAACTTTCACTTTCATAAAGACCCCTCTCCCAAATCTCGGGTGTGTTCTCCAGGGCGCAGGATGGAGCCCTTGCCAGGAGTGAGGATGATGCCAGGGACCCTCCCTTTAAAAACGGTCCCCCAGAAGGGCACCAGCTGCCCCTGGGCCACCCAAGGAAACCACCAAAGAGCTCTCACTTGGGAGTTTCTGGGAATCTGGCTGGGGTTCTGTCCCCTCCCCTGTGGGGAAGCCTTAACCCTGGCCTCAGAGAGTGGGCCTGAGTCCTGGATGGGGGTATGAAGCTCTGGGGAGGGCTCTCCAGGTCTCAGAGGGCCTACTGTACCTAGGGCGCCTGTGTGATCCCATCTCCAACTCTGACTCTGTTCCTCTTTGTGCAGAGCGGCGGTGGCAGCGTGCCTCCCATGAAGGTGGTGACTCCAGGGGCCTCTCGGCTGAAGGCGGTCCAGGGCCAGGCAGGCAGCCCCGACAAAGGCAAACATGGCAAGCAGAGGGCCGAGTACATGAGGATCCAGGCCCAGCAGCAGGTAAGCCTAGGCAAGGGGCGGCGGGGGGCGGGGGGGGTGCGCAGGGCCGCCCCCCACACAGACCCCACCCCCCACCTCACCTCCAGCCCCCAGCAGTGCTGTACACTCCAGCTGGGTGCTGGCTGTCTCCTGCCAGTATTCCTGTGACCACCCTCCTGCGGCTGTCCCGGGAGGTCCTCCCGGCTAGGACTACCCCACCGGTCCCTCAAACCATTTTTTGCTTCCTCTCTCCAGTACCGGTGCTCAGGATCTGGTTGAGAACATAGCCAGATCACTGATCACTCCTCTCGCAGAAGGCCCCTCACTCAGGGCCAGAGAGGGCCATCTCCCCTGCTGCTCCTGGACAAGGTGGAGTGAGCAGACCCCAATGCCTGGGCCCTTCTGAGGCTGGTGCCCTGGGGTGTGGGAAGGGCCTTTATTCCTGGTCTTCCGGCCACTCTTCCCCCTCCTCTGCTTCCTGCCCTCCGCCCTCAGGTCCCACCTGCTCCTTGGCCCTCTTCTCTCAACTCAGCCTCCCTCCTGGCTCTTTAGGCCACCTCCCAACTGAGGGAAAAACCAGTCTTGCATCTCCTTTTCAGTCTTGTGTTTGGGTTGTAGCGGGATGCATAGAAGTGGTGAAGGTGCTGTACCCTCTTTGAGATTAAAGGATGGTATGTAGAGGTGACAGCCTCACCCATGGCCCACCTGTGGCCTGATCAGAAGATGCAGGGTGGTCTAGATGTCAGGAAAGACCTTTAGTTCACTCATGTGGTTCAGGATTTCCAAGCAGCTCCTGTATTCTAAGTGCTAGGGGGGATTGGGGGAAGGAAATGTCCAGATGCTATGACTTGGAAAAGGATCTAGGCTCAGAGGCAGGAGGTTAGAGATGGGTAAATCTAGTCACCTCCTTGACAGAGCAGGGGACAGCTCAAAAAAGGAAGGGAACTTCCCAAGGGCTCACAGCAAGGTGGCATCAGAGCCAGGACTGGGACCCCAAAATCTCAAAGCTCTTCCCACCGCACGGCTCTGCTCCTCCTTGGGCACACAGGCCTGCTGGTTCTCTCAGAGTCCAGTGGAGACAGGTCAGCCAGGCCTCCACTAGCTCCCTGCTGGCCTGCTGCCTTCCTCACAGGTCCCCAGACACACCCAGCTTTTTTATGTCACCACCGTGTATGAGTTCCCTTGTCCTGTGCAGGCTGGTCTCTCCCTCGGGGTCTAGAATGGCAGCTGACATTCTGTCAGACACACATTAACCCACTGCACACTCCCCACTCTGAGGAAGGGCCTTATTATCCCCATTTGACAGATGAGGAAACTGAGGCTTTACCGAAGGTCGTACGGCTGACAAGTGGTGGAGGGGGTTTCAAATCCAGACTGTCTGACACCTCTGTCTCTCACCCTCCACCCCTGCCACCCCTCTACCCTGGCACACATTTGCCTCATCTCTTCAGTGGGCGTCTCCTTCCTCTGTAATCAGGTTCCCCATCTCTCCCCCTGGCTCCCAACTCCCCTGGCACCCAGCTCCTCTGCCTGCTGCCCTCTCTCCTTCCCCTCCAGTCACGTCCATCGCCTCTCCTCCATTCATTCCCCGGCCCAGGCCACTCCGAGCTTCACGCCTGGGCTCGGCTAGGTCTCCAGTGGCCTCTTTACCGCCCTGCAGTCTGCTCACCTCTCTGCAACGTGTTGGGCATACAGTCTGCCCCCACACACTGGGGGCCATGGGACCCTCCTCTCCTTGGCATCCCCCCCTCCCTTGCCAGCCCTCACCCACCTCCTGGCTCCTTTCTGGGAGACTCTCCTATGCCCACCTCTTCGCTCCTCTGTGCCCAACTTCCTCCTCAGCTTCTCACACCACACACTCCTCTCCTTGGGCACCAGCTGCCATCTCTTCTGGCCCAGGTCTCTGTTCTGAGCTCAAGCCTGCCCCCTTGCTCTCCGCTCAGGAAAGTCACCTGCCCCAGGCATCCACCCAAGCCCCATGGGGGCTCTCCTGAGCTACCCCCTCCCTCAGGGATGCGGTGGTTCTCTCCTCCCACATGACTGGTCTGGCTTTATCTCTCTCCCTTTCACTTCTCTAGTAAATGCTTTTTCTTTTTTTTAAAAGGCATCTTCTCTCTAATGAAGTATTACATGTTTCTTGTAGAGATGTTTTAGTAAAGAGACATCATAAAGAGGCAGGGAAACAAATCACCCAATGTGGCAGTACCCCAGTGCAAGCCTTCCTGAGGTTTCCCTGTGAATTCTGTGACCTCTCACCTATCCTCCTAGACCCGCGGGGTGGGGAGGGCTATTTTAAAATGCAGATTGGGTTGTCACTGCCCCCAGCTCACCACCTGTGCCCTGCAGCCCCAGCTGGATTTTAAAAAAAATCAAAACTCCCTCACTGGCTGCCCTGACGCTTCACCTCCATTCGTTCCAGCTGCCCTGCATCACCTGGCCTTCCGTCCTCCAGCTGGGGCACCGCTTCTCCCAGCTCTGTTTGTGACCCTGGTCAAAGTCCTCTGCCTTCTGCAGGCTCTTTCCTCATCTGTACAATGGGGACAAGAACCCAGGGGCAGGTTTCTGAGCTCCTGTAATACTGGGTGTGGAAAATAGCTTCGAAAGCCACAGCATGCTCTCCAAAGAGGAGTCACCTCTGTGCTCGACTGCACTGTCCCTTTGGCAGGGCCAGGGGCTGGGCAGAGGCCTCTCCCTCACTTCTTGGTTCTAACACTAGGAGCTCCAAGCTGCCTTGGCAGTGATGAAAGGGAGAGGAATAGAAGCGCCAGGACCAGACACAGAAATTGGGGTAGAAGAGTGGAGAAAGGGGTACAACTGTGCCTGGTATTACAGAGAAATCAGGGGAAATGATTGAGGAAAAGCGCTTGGATGTGGTGCTCAAGGAGTGGGATGGACTTTCCTCATGGTCCAGTGGTTAAGAATCTGCCTGCCGATGCAGGGGACGTAGGTTTGATCCCTGGTCCAGGAAGATTCCACATGCCTCAGGGCGACTGAGCCCATGCTCCACAACTGCAGAGCTTGTACTCTAGAGCCTGTGTTCCACAACAAGAGAGACCACTTCAATGAGAAATCCTAGCACCGCAACTAGAGAGTAGCCCTCACTCGCTGCAACTGGAGAAAGCTAGTGTGCTGCAACAAAGACCCAGTGCTGTCTAAAATAAATAAATAACTACATTAAAAAAAAAAAGATTCAGGGGTGGGATAAGAACCAGATTCCCAGGGGACAAGGATCAAGGGCTTGGTGCGAGCATGAAAACTGAACACACCCTCTTCTACTTGGGTTAAGCAATCTGCTGAATACTTAGTGTATCTCCTTGGATGACTCCAGTGACAAGGCTGTAATGAAGTGAACAACAGGAGATGTTCAGGCATTCAGGGACCCGTGAGAGCTGGAAGCTGGACCTCCTTGGGGAGAGGGACCTGGGAGCTTAGGGAGTCCTGGGAGAGCTAAACGGTAGGCGCTATCGTTACAGAGGGCGCAGCATGCCTGCAACATACACCGAGTCAGGAGGGAGTAGAGAAGAAACTTTACCCCCTCTCTCCCCCCGCCCCATCCTAACCCCCGTTGGCCAAACCCAACAAGAAGCCAGTCAGCCAAGGGATGGCAGGGTCAACCAACCTGGCCGCAGAGCAGAAATCAGATTTGGGGAATGCGAGGAAAAATAGAAAACAGCGCTCCTTTTCTGTACCAATTTTAAGCATATATATCTTATTTAATGCTCAGAACAACTTTATATCTTCATACGTGCATTAAGCACTCTGTCACTGCTACAGGCCTACAGCACCTAGAACAGTTCTTGGCACATGCATGTACTCAGTAAATATTTGTTGGCTAGGTGAATGAGTGGTTGGATGAATGAATGAATTTGCCAGTGATCAGGCCCAATCCAAATGGAAATATACAATGCAGACTTGAAATATTAATATACTAATGATATGATAATAACAGCTACCATTTATCGCCTGCGTCCTGAGAGCAGGCACTGGGTCTTGGGCTCTGTGTACAGTATCTCAACCTGATTCCAGTGCTGTAGGGTCTGTTATCCTTGCTTAGCGGGTGAGAACATGAAGATCCAGAGAGATACCTGCCAAAGGTGGCACAGTTAGGAAGTGGCAGAGCCGGGGGCTTGAAGCCAGATTTGCCAGGTACAAATGCTGCTGTCCTAATGCTGCATTGTGCTGCTTTGGCGGGAAGCATAACTTTGTGGCTGCCACCAAGCCTTGGGGAGCTGCTACTCATGATGGGGATGCTGTTGATGAGAACATCAAGGGAGCAATTTTGGCCTCACTTGGGGCAGTTTGAGTGGTTTTAGCCACAAATAATAGAAACTCCAGTTCAAAACAGCTTAAACAGCAAGGAAAAGTTTTATCAGAACAAGTAGCAGGGAGGCTCCAGGGTTGGGGAATTCATATACTCAAGGACTTCAGGACCTGGGCGCCTTCCATATTTTGGTTCTATTGGCACATCCTCCCACCCACACCCCAGCACGGCTGCCTTCATTTCAGGGCTGTAAGTATACGGATCATTTCTTTTTTAAAGCTTGATTTAAAAAAATTTATTTAATTTTTTTTGACTGCTGGGTCTTGGTTGCTGCAAGGGCTTTCTCTAGTTGTAGCGAGTCAGGGCTACTCTCTGATCGCACTCTGCGGGCTTCTCATTGTGGTGGCTTCTCTTGTTGCGGAGCACAGGCTCTAGGCACGTAGGCTTCAGGAGTTGTGGCACACGGGTTTAATTGCCCTGTGTCTTGTGGGATCTTCCCAGACCAGGGATTGAACCAGTGTCCCCTGCATTACAAGGCAGATTCTCAACCATCAGACCACCAGGAAGGCCCCCAAAGATCATTTTAGAAGCAGGAGAACCTTCCCCAGAGACTCCCAGCTGATCTCCCCTCTCTTCTGATTACCCGTCCCTAGGTCATCATTGGCTAGAAGGGAACAGCCTGAACTGCCATTGGTTCTATTCCCACCTTGGGCTAGAGGAAGTCCTGCCTCTTCTGGCAGCCCAGTACCTGATTCAGGCAAATAATAAGGAAGAAGGGCATGTGGGCAGGGGACAGTGGCACCAGGAATGACCCTGGAGGAGGCACCAACCCGGCTGGCAACATCAAGATGATCTGTTATCATGTGGGTGATGGTGCTCAGTCGTGTCTGACTCTTTGCCCCCATGGACTGTAGCCTATCAGGCTCCTCTGTCCATGGGATTTTCCAGGCAAGAATACTGGAGTTGGTCACCATATCCCACTCCAGGGGATCTTCCCAACCCAGGGATTGAACCTGAGTCTATTGCATCTCCTGCATTGGCAGGCAGAGTTTTTACTCTTCAGCTACCTGGGAAGCCCCAAGATGACCTATACTTGTGTGAGAATCTGTGTCTCACAGCCTGGAGTGACAGGTCAGCATGCTCAGGGTGCCTGGAGAGGGCTAGACTCTGGCCCACAGGAAGAGGAGGGGTGTGGGGTTCAGCCCTTTGAGTGGGTCTGGCTAATGGTTCCTGTTTCCCCCCACTAAAAGCTGACCATCTGGGTATGAGGTTTCTGCCTGTCACAAAGGTGGCAAAGCTCTTTCTCTGGACATAATTAAGAGCAATGGGGGACATAATTAAGAGCTGGTGACAGGGAAGCAGTGAAAACCTTCAGAGGCAGCAGCTGTATCAGCCGGGAACTCTGAGCAGCATAGGGCAGGGCCACTGGGGACAGTTGGACACATTCCCTCAGCTTCAGAGGAGTGGTGGGCACTCTCCTGGAAGGGAAGATGGCCTGAGAGGATGTTACAAAACAGATGCTCACAGAGCAAGCAGAAGAGGTGTCCATGAAAGGCAGGGGCTTCCACGTAAGCTGGTGACTGCTGCTGCTCCATGAAGCTTAAAGGCCTTGCACCAGCTATAGGAGAAGAGGAGGGGGCATCTTCCCAATGAGGACACCTCGCCTGAGTGAACGCAGGGTCACAAGGGAATGTGAAGAGACTTGGGAGAAAGTGGACAGGTCCCCTTGCCCCCCTGGGTTTGGGAGAAAAAACTCTAAATGGGAAATGGTAGGAGGGGAGGGGTGGGACTGGAGCCCACAGTAAATGATGAGGGAGTAAGAGAGCTCCTGGTTGTCTTTAAATGAGTCCGTCTCCAGGCCGGGGTACCGGGACCCCTGCAACACAGGCCATGCCAGGCACATGGGTTCCACAAAGGGCTGAGCAATTCAAAGTATGTGGGGGCTGCGGGCCTGGAAGCCCTCTGAGAAAGGAGTGAGCAGCCACAGCCAGGATGAAAGGGGTTAGAAGACCCAAACAGTGAACTCATGCCTGGATTTTCATAAAGGGGAAAATGTAGACCGCAGACCACAGTGTGGTGAGCAAAACCCAGAGATAGTTCGCTGTGCACATGTGGATGAAGAAATGTGATCAGCAACCTCAAGGGCAGGTTCACTGTCAGCCAGTCAGGTGCCTGTGGTCACTTCCCTTCCCGGTGGTGGGGGGCATCTTGCTTTCCACTCCCCCACCCCCCCTGCAAGGCATCTGATAGAGGCTGCCAAGCAGCCAGATAATTATGTAGGTCGAGGAGAAGCAGCGTGGCCATGCCCGGGCGGAACCTGCAGGACGTCTCTGGCAGTGTGCCAAGCACTCTGCTTCCAGTCCACGTCCCTCTTTTCTTTAATCAGGGCAGTTTGGTTATCACATGAGTAGTGGCTAAGCAAGGCTGGGAGGGACAGTGGATACAACTACAAGGAGAAAACCTGGTCTACCCTAACCCAGTGATCTCAGAGTTAACTATGTGGCAGGATCACGTGGGGTGCTGGCCTAAAACACAGATTCCTGAGCTTACAGGACAGATGGATCCTGGGGCAGGGTCCAGGAATCTGCATTTGTCAGAGGTCATCCCCTCTAGGAGATGCAGATGGGTCTAGTGTAGGTGCCAGGGGTTCTGCTGGAGGTGGGGAGGGGGCACGGCTGTTTCTAACGATCAGAGGTGACCAGTGAGTGCCAGACACGTCTTGAGAGGGTGGCTCCCCATTACCCACGAGGCACAGCTCAAAGCTGGAGGAACACTTGTAGGGCAGGAGGTGGGGGTGGGTGTGGGGGTCCTGAGGGTTCCAGGAGGACAAGTGCACTCTTCAGCTGCCACCGGAAGACCTCCTGCTGAAGTTGGAAGGGGCCCTGGTTGGGCTGCTTCTCCCCTCCTGCCTCCGTTTGGGCAGCTAATGTTTCATTTCTTCCTTCCCTTCCTTGCCCTCTCCCCCTCCGCCACCTGGTCTGGTTCTGCTCCCTCTCCTGCTCCCCATTCTGGTCCTGGGCTGGCCTTCCTTGTGCTTCTCCGGTCTCTCTTCCACCTTCTGTCTTTCCTGTCAGTAACTGTGGACTTAACCGCCCACCCCAGGCCCTTTGTTCCAACCTCGTGTTCCCCTTTCTACCCCTGCTCTGACACCTTCCTGCCCTGTCTCAGAGGACCACTCTCTCCAGATGTTCCTCTGGTTTCTGGTTTTTGAAGTTAATTTTCTCTTGGATTTGTGGAGATTTTTCATTTTTTAAAACTGTAGGGTGGGATAAATTGGGAGATTGGGATTGACATATAAACACTACTATGTATTAAAGATTGGGATTCCCTGGTGGATCAGATGGTAAAGCGTCTGCCCGCAATGCGGGAGACCTGGGTTCGATCCCTGGGTCGGGAAGATCCCCTGGAGAAGGCAATGGCAACCCACTCCAGTACTCTTGCCTAGAAAATTCCATGGATGGAGGAGCCTGGTGGGCTACAGTCCATGGGGTCGCAAAGAGTCGGACACCACTGAGCAACTTCACTTTCTTTCATTTTCTATGTATAAAACAGATAACTGAGAACCTAAAAAAACTAACTGGGGGCCAGTACAAAGGCTCCCCTTCTCTCTGACCCCAACCTCTGTTTTTGTTCTAGGCTACTAAACCATCTAAAGAGATGAGTGGTTCGAATGAGACCTCAAGCCCAGTCTCAGAAAAGCCTTCGGCTTCCAGAACCTCCATCCCCGTATTGACTTCCTTTGGAGCGAGGAATTCTTCCATCTCCTTCTAGAAGCTTCCTTATAACCCCACCCCAGCCTGCCCTCCTCCCTCTTCCCTGCCATATCTCTCTTTCCTCTGCTTCCCTTCATTTCCACCTCATTGTCCAGAATCTCTGAAGAGTTTGCCATGGATGTGGCCCTCTCAGCTCTCTCTGCCCATCCCCTGTTGGTGTTTTTGGTTTTTTGAATGATTCATTTTTGTCTTTTTTTTTTAAGGGGGAAAAAAAAAAGCAAACCAGTAAAACTAAAGACCAAAACACACCACCTTCCCTTGATTTCTTATTCCAAAATGGCGCACTTCCTGTCACCGTCCTTCCCTTTTCTCTTTCCCCATGCTCCCTCCCAAGTCCATCCTGAAGTTCCTGCACCCCTGCCCTCCCTTCTCACTCCCCCACCCCATGCTTCCCAAGAGCACTCCAAACAAACTCTGAGCCACGGAGACTTGGAGGGGCAAGACACCCCCTTTTCCCCTTCTTCAGAAACCTTCCTGGAGGAAAACCTGGACATTGGACCAACCCCAAATTCAGGCTAGAAAATTGGACGTAAGGAGACTTTGGCCCGGGAGGTGCCGCACCTGCCCACCCTCAGGACATGACTGAATTCTGCTGCTTCTCTGCTCCCATCCACTCATGCCCGGGTGGGCCTGGAGTCAAGACAGGTGGGCTGGAGAGGGAGGCCAGAGTCAGAGGGGCCTCAGGGTGGTGTGACGCCACTGAATCTGTGTGTCCCTGGAGAGGAGCTGGCTTCCCGGGACCACCTCCCTGCGGTGAGGAGCTGCCTGGCCCGTGCCAGTGGGAGGAACGGGGCACCTTTGGACTGCTGGCTGTGGACGGTGGGTTGAGCAGACAGCCTGATGCCGGGGACACTGTCTTGGGAGAGGGCAGACCCGAGGAGGGGTATCTGATATTTTAGTTTCCTAATTTAGCACTTTAAATGACATTAACTTATTTAATGGGGTGGGATGGATAAGAATGAAGGGCCTAACAAATTAGACTTGGAGGCCTGGAGGGTGGGAAGGGTCTTGTTGTGAGGGAAGTGGGGGCAATAGAGAGGGGGTTGATGGGGGGCAGTGAGGACAGCTCTGACCCCACAGGTGGCCTGACTTGACCTTTAACCATCCTTTCTGAGATTTGAGGGTTTTCAGGGAAGGTGTTAGAGATGGTTTTTAAAATGGGGAGCTGGTGACCCTGGTGAGATTCTCAAGGGTCCTTGAGGCCTGACCAGCCAGCCAGTGCCCCCAACCTCCGGCCCGTGGGCACCCGCCTTGCAGAGGCCGTGGGCAGTGAGGCTTTTGGTGGGGGTCCTGAAAAGGGGAGGCAGAGATCAGTTTTGGCTCTCAGCAACCACCGCCCCCCCACCCTCAGGGCACAGTGAGGGGCCAGCAGGGAGATTCTGTGGGTGGGGGAGGAGGAGGATGGAGAGGGGTCCCCAGGGAGCAGGATTCTGTTTGGAGCACAAAGTGGAGTAAGCACAGGGGAGGAGGGGGTTGGGATTAGTCACCAACCCCCCCCAGAAAGCACAGAAAGAAGGAGCCATTGAAGGAGCAGAACCTTCTGGGGCCTGGTGCCTGAGGAGAGCCAGGGGGAGCTGTTGAGGGTTGGGGAGGGAGGGGACACTGGGTTGTGTTACTTCATTTTCTTTTTTTGTTGTTGTTTTTGTTGGTTCATCCTTGTTTTCTAGCTTTGGATCATTTTTGTACAAAGGCAAGCAAGCCTTTTTGAAAAATAACAAAAGAAGAGGAAAAAAAAAAAATCCCTCCCAAAAAAAAAAAAAAACCCCTGGAAAATAGAAAAAAAAAAAAAAGGACCTCATAAATGATGCAATTACTTTTAATTGCAGGCAACTCTTTACATTTAAGTGAAGTGTCTTAACATTTTATATTGTTTTAAAAATATATTTACATATTATATATATATAATATACGTAATATAAATATATATAAATATTTAAAAAAGAAAAAAAAAAAAGAAAACCACAGCACTCTCCCTGGCCGCTGTTTTGGCGGGGGAGGGGGCTGGAGGGTGGGCGCATTGGCCTGGTTTCTGTGGTCCAGTGAAATGGTTTGGTTTGATTCGGCTGTACAGAGACCCCTGACTTGGGAGGGGAGGGGGGAGTGGTGCCCCCTCCTCCCTCCACTCCATTACTCTTTGCTTGCTACTTTTCCCTTGCCCCACCTCCCACCCTCAGCCCTGTGCTCTGAATGTTTGCCTCACCGTCATTGTCCTGAGCTGAATGTCCCTTTGTGAGGGAGGGGAAGGGGGCGTGTCCATCCATGCGGGGGCAAATGGAGGGAGTCGTGTGCCCCACCCCACCCGCTGCTAATGTGGAGCCCAGTGGAATTTGTACCTTTCACTTTGGTGCCAGTACATTTATAGGAGGAGTTGTGCACAACTTGTGTGTGTGTGTGTGTGTGTGTGTGTGTGTGTGTCCACGGGCACTAGTCCATTTATTGGTGTGCAGAGGAGAGGGGGCATGAGCATGCACAGACATGGCCTCCCGCCCGTGTGTGCAGGGAGGCACGCCCACAGCGGTGCATGTAACCAGCCTGGGCGTTGGCACGCGCGCACCGGCACCTTGGCGTGGAGAAGCTTGGTGTGTAAGAACGTGTGTAATATGTGTGTGCAGACGCAGCAGCTGTGAGACCTGTATGTGTACATGGAGGGGTGTACATGGAGGTGCGTGCGTGCGTGCACACGTGTGTAGACCCCAAGTGTAGAAGCGCCTGAGTGTGTGTTCCCTCATCCCTGCACCACTGGTTCTGGCACTCCTCTCAAGCCCCCAGCCCCTGGGCCCTCTCAAAGTCCCCAGCACGTCAAAGCCCCCCCCAGCTGCATGCGCCTCACTGCTCCGTCCATCAATGTGTGCTTGACCAAGAGAAAACCAAGACATCTGGGGGGACCCCTGTACCTGGTCCCCCCAGCCCCTGCCCACTGTGCACTGTGTTACTCGCATGGGGGGTTTCTCTCCCACCCCTTCCACAATATGCTGTTTCCCCAGGAGCCTCAGGCCTGAGGCTCTGCAAGGGGTCCCACCTGGGACCCCCCAGGGCGAGCCTGGCTCACACCCCACCCTGTCCCCCGTAGGGCCCATGTTGGTGTAGCAGTGATGGCTTCTGTGGGTATTCTGTGACCTCTGTCAGTGTAACTTGACAATTTCTAAATGGAAAAGGGTTGCTGTGTTTTCTCTGTCTCTTTTTTAATGTCCCTTTTCTTCCCCCACTTTCCTGCTCTCTTTCCTTTTTGGTTTTTCTAGCTGAGTGTTTGGGGCTTAAATAAAATTTGTTTCTTTTTCCTCTCCTGGATCTCCTTCCTAGAGGCTGCTGTCTCATTATTTCTCATCTTCACCCTGGAAGGTGCTGGGGCTGGTCGGGGGAGGGGGAATTCCTGGCAGCCAACTGCCTTACGACTTAGGGGGCAGAAGACTTAGTGGGCAGAAGACTTATCAGGCAGAGCACGAAGTGGGAGAGGTGGAATCAGGGCCTGGGGTGGCTGTTGCTGCCCACAAGAGCCCTTAAGAGCCAACATCATCTGGACGCTGGAGAGGAACCCCACGAACTCATGGGGTGCCAGCTCTCCACCACCAGCGAGGATGCTGCTGGCATCACTGACACCTGCAAGTGACAAAGCCAGGCGTGTTAGGTGTCTTAGCGACCATCACACAGCTAGTTAGATGCACAGTCAGCATTGGAGTCCAGCTCTGCCCGACTCCAAAACCAATGCCTACCCCCCAAAAACTGAATCCAGTCTGCTTACCTCCAGCTGTTCCCTGGATCGGGCCTCAGCCTCCTGCCATTTGGGTGAGCTGACCCTTTAATGGTCTCCATCCATCCTATCAAGAACATCAGCTTTCAGATTGTTTTTTTCCAGCTGTATCTCAGTAAGAAATTCATTTTACATCTCAGTGATTTAGACGTGTCCACACACACACAAACACCCACATATTTAGTGAAATAGTACCTACTGTATACTATGCCCTCCACTATTTTCTGTTATATTTTATTTTATTTTTTTATTTTCTGTTAAATTTTAAACATTTGGTCACAGCCCACTCTGGATTTCATAACCCTTGAAAGGGTCAAAACCCACAGTTTGCAAAATACTAGTCTGAAGATTTAGCCCCAGTCACATAGCATTTCTGCTTTGTCCTCCTCAAAGGCCTTCTGGTTCCTCTTACACCATGCTCGCCTCTGAAATTGGAAGACCCCTGACAGGAGATTTACCCTAGATGCTGGTTGGGTGGAGCCCTGGACCCTGACCCTATAGCCAGCAAGCTGCCTGAACCCTTCCAGGCTACCACGTCAGAGTCTAGCCTGCCCTGCCATCAAGTGGGCCAGCTGACCTGCTTTGGTTTTTCAGGTTTCCCTGGAATTCTGAAGGCTGTGCCACTATCCCAGTGTGTTCTAATCGTCCTTGAGGCTGCCCTTCTAGGCACTGCCCAGCGTGGCTGAGACCTGGGATATTATTCGATCTCCTCTACCTCCTCCTGTAAAACCATCCCTTCCATCCCATGAGATAATGACAGTGGCCTAGAACCACCGTTTTCCAGGCCTTGTTGGAACCCAGTCGCACTTAGGTTGAGGATGTGCTCGCTGTCTGCAGGGAATGCCCCCTCCCTGGGTCACCCACCTGCCAAGTAGCCCTTGAGGTCTGACTGAAAGTCAGACCCCACCCCTTTTGTCCTTTTTAAAAGGCAGCAGATCTTGCCTTCTCTCTCCCATCCTATTTCCAGAAAGCTGGGCAAGTAGCCAAAACCCCTTCATCTTCCAGAATCACCCCATTCACCAACAGTTCAAGATCAAGTCATAAATGGGACCATCAGTGCATGACAGGAGTTACGCCAGGCACTTCATTCGTCCTTCAGATACCTCCCAGCTGTCTACTCCTGGCTGGGCACTGCTTACTGATTCACTGGGACTATGGCTCAGTGCCTAGGAGGAGACCCAGCCAAAACAGAAGTTCCTGAGCAAAATCATGACAGACAGTGAGCCGTGCCCCAGGAAGGCAAGCAGGCCTGCAAAGGCGGTGGCTGTGAGTAATGAAGACCCCCTCAGAGAGTGTGACCAGAGGCCCTGAGGTCACATTTGAGGGAAGGTCTTCAGTATCCACAAGGGGACTGTCTGGGAGCTGGTGGCTGGGTGTCCCACACAGAAGGCCCTGAGGTAGGAAGTCATCTGTGGGTTCCAGAAAATGAATGAAACCCAAGTAGATTGAGAATTGGCAAGGGGGCACAGCGTCACAGGAGGTCTTGGTCTTGGACAAATGTAGCAAGGAAGGTGGATTTCTTCTCAGAGCCATTGAACCAATAGGAGGGTCAAGTCAGAAGGTCACATGATCTGACGCTGTTTTTCAGAGTTTACTTATGGCTGTGGTGTGATGAGGTGGCGTGAGGGTGGGGTGCAGATGACGGCTGCCTGAACTCATTCACAGTGAACAATTTGATGGCTGAGGTAGGGGAAACTGAGTCTTAGAGACTTTGTAGCTACAAAGTGATGGAGCTGAGACTCAAACCCATGACTCATCTCTCCTGTTAGCCATGCTTTCTTGGTGCTTTTAATACTCATCATTACACATATTAAGGACTTCCCAGGTGGCTCAGTGGGTAAAGAATCCATCTGCAATGCAGGAGATGCAGGAGACACAGGTTCGATCCCTGGCTCGGGAAGATTCCCTGGAGACAGGCATGGCAACCCACTCCAGTACATGTGCCTGGAGAATCCTATGGACAGAAGAGCCTGGCAGGCTACAGTCCATGGTTGCAAAGGGTCGGACACGATTAAAGCAACTGAGCACACAAACACACATAGTAAGTGTTCATTTAATCCTTACCATATGTGCTATTACCTCCTGTCTACTGATGGGGAGAGTGACTGAGCAAAGGATTTGACTGACCTCAGGTTGGTCTCAGAACCAGATTCTAATTGATAGTAGAAAGGGGGCTTCTTTACCAATAAGAACCTGGGAAGTCCACATATTTTCTCCCTCACCATCTGTACATCTCTGAGGCCCCTGGGAGTGTTCTTCCTCTTTGATCTGAGTGGCTTACGTGATCCTAAACTCACAGGGCAGCAAAGCATCCTTTACAGTGCCAGGACCTTGGGCCCAAGGCCATCATACCCATTAGCTGACATAGGCTCCCTCAACATTCCCTAATGCCGACTGGTTGACAGCCCTCTTAATGCCATCTGGCAGGAAACTCCATCCCATACTCCTGGCCACCTGCCGGGAATTTCACTCAAATCCACAGACTCTCTGCTTCAGCTCAGGCCCACTAATGTAGTCCTTCCACTGGCCCATGTCAGAGAAAAATCCTTATTCCTTTAATTCAACCCAAACAGATTTGGAGTTTTCCTATGAAGTCTATGTCTATCCTCATGCCAGTACCACAGTGTCTTGATTGGTGGTAAGTTTTGAAACTGGGAACTTTCAACTTGGTTTTCTTTTTCAAGATTGTTTTGGTTGTTCTAGGTCCCTCACATTTCCATAGGAATTTTAGGATCAGTTTGTCAATTTCTGCCGAAAAAGACAAAAAAATGGGGATTTTAATAGGGATTGTATTCAATCTGCCATCTTAACAACATAAGATCTTCTGAAACATGGAATATCCATTTATTGAGATCTTTTAAAATTTCTTTCAATGATATTTTAATTTTCTTGGTACAAGTTTTGCACTTCTTTTATTAAATCTATTCCTAGGCATTTTATTATTTTTGATGCTATTATAAATAGAATTGTTTTCTTAATTTCATTTTTAGATTGTTCATTGCTAATAGAAATAAAGTGGGAGGAGTGATAAAGACTTCTCTATTGAGATACAGTTGACATACAACATTGAATCAGTTTCAGGTATACAACATAATGATGGAATATTTGTGTATATTGTAAAATGATCACCATGATGAGTCTAGTTAACATCTCTCACCATCCATAGTTAGAGAAAATTTTATTCTTGTGATGAGAGTTCTTAAGATTTTCTCTCTTAGTAAAGATTTACTCTTTTGCACTCAACTATGCAATACAACAGTATAATTAACTATAGTTGCCAAACTGTACATTACATCCCCAGGACTGACTTTAAATATAACTGAGAGCTTATACCTTTTGACTCCCTTCTCCCATTTCCCCCCATTCCAACCCCCACTTCTGTCAACCACTATTTGTTCTCTGTAAGATTTTTTTATTCCATATGTAATGAGCACATATGATACTTGTCCTTTCTACCTGACTTGTCTCATGTAGCATAATGTCCTCAAGATCTATCCATGTTGTCGCAAATGGCAAGATTTCTTTCTTTCTATGGCTGAATAATATTTCATTTTATGTATATACAATGATTTGTTTATCTATTTATGGTATTTGGGCTATTTCTACCTTTTGGTTATGATGAACAATACTGCTATAAACATTCAGGTACAAGTTTCTGTTGGGACATATATTTTCATTTCTATTGGGTATAAAGCTGGATGTGGAATTGCTGGATCATATGGTAAGTTTATTTTTAATTTTTTAAGGAACCACCAAACTATTTTTCATAGTAGCTGTACTGTTTTGCACTGCCTCCGGCAATGTTCCAGGGTTCCTATTTCTCCATATCTTCAGCAACACTTGTTATTTTCTATTTTCTTGATTTAATCTATCCTGGTGAGTGTGAAATGGTATCTCATTGTGGTTGAGATTTGTATTTTTTAAATGACAAATGAAAATAGAAAAAAAAGAGAAAATTAATTAATTAAAAATTATAAAACTAAAAGTTAGTTATTGGAAAAGATTGACAAAACTGATAAATACCTAGTTAGACTGACCAAGAAAAAAAACTAAATATTTGTCAGTACACAACTGACCTTCTCCAAGAACCAACTTTTAGTTTTATCAATTTTCTCTATTTTTTTATATTTTCTGTTTCATTTATTTCCATTCTTTATTATTTCCATCCTTTGGCTTGTTTTGGCTTTAGTTTGTTTTTCTTTTTCTAGTTTCTTAAGATGCAAGGTTACGGTGTTGATTTGAAATCTCTCTTTGCCAATATGATATTTACAGCTATAAAGTTCCCTCAGAGAGCTAATTTAGCTGCATCCCATAAGCTTTGACATACTGTGCTTTTGCTTTCATTCATCTTAAAGTATTTCTAATTTTCCCTGTGATTTCTTCTTTGACTCATTAGATATTTAGGAGTGTGCTTTTATATTGCCACATGTTTGTGAACTTCCCAAAATCTTCTGTTGCTAACTTCTAACTTAATTCCCTTGTGTTTGGAGAACAAACTTTGTGTGATTTCAATCCTTTTAAACTTATTAAAATTTAAATTGTAATTTAAATGTTCTGGGCATGTTTTATGGCCTAGCTTTTGGTCTATCCTGAAGAATGTTCCATGCACACTTGAGGAAAATGTATATTATATTGTTGGGTGGAAGCTTCTTTGGAGATTGTTAGATCTAGTTGGTTCATAGTATTGTTTACATTTTCTACTTCCTTATTGATCTTCTGTCCAGTGGTTCTAGTCATTATTGAAAGTGGCAATGTCTGACTATTGTTTTGATTTTTGTTTGCTTGTCGGTCACGCCACACAACTTGAGGGGCCAAGGATTGAACCTGTGCCCTGGGCAGTGAAAGCATGGAGCTCTAACCACTGGAATTTTCTCCAACTATTGCTTCGGATTGTCTACTTTCCTTTCAATTCTGTTAGTTTCTGCTTCAGGTTTTGTTGTTAGAAGCATATATTGTTGTTGTTCAGTCATGCAGTCATGTCCCAGTCTTTGCGACCCCATGGACTGCAGCATGCCAGGCTTCCCTGTCCTTCACCATCTCCCAGAGCTTGCTCAAACTCATGTCCATTGAGTCGGTGATGCCATCCAACCATCTCACCCTCTGTTGTCCCCTTCTCCTCCCACCTTCAATCTTTTCCAGCATTAGGGTCTTTTCTAATGAGTCAGCTCTTTGCTTCAGGTGGCCAAAGTATTGGAGCTTCAGCTTCAGTATTAGTCCTTTCAATGAATATTCAGGATTGATTTCCTTTAGGATGGACTGGTTTGATCTCCTTGCAGTCCAAGGGACTCTCAAGAGTCTTCTCCAACACCACAGTTCAAAAGCATCAATTCTTTAGCATTCAGGTTTCTTCATAGTCCAACTCTCACATCCATACATGCTACTGGGAAAACCATAGATTGACTATACAGAACTTTGTTGGCAAAGTAATGTCTCTGCTTTTTAATACGCTGTCTAGGTTTGTCATAGCTTTTCTTCCAAGGAGCATGCATCTTATAATTTCATGGCTGCAGTCACCATCTGCAGTGATTTGAGAACCCAAGAAAATAAAGTCTATCATTGTTCCCATTGTTATCACATCTATTTGTCATGAAATGATGGGACCAGATGCCATGATCTTCATTTTTTGAAGATCGTTTTTTGAAGCATATGTATTTATAATCATTTTATCTTCTTGGTAGACTGACCCTTTTATTCTTATAAAACATCCTTCTTGTCTCTAGTAATGATTTTTTTTTTAAATCTTTAAAGCCTATTTTATCTCATACCTGTATAACCACTCTGGCTCTCTTTCATAACTCTTTTCATCATTTCATATCTTTTTCCATTCTTTCACTTTCAACTATTTTGTGTCTTTGAATCTAAAGTAAAGGTTTTGTGAGCAGCATGTAGTTGGAGCATGTTTTTTAATCTATTCTGCCAATCTCTGTCTTTTGATTAGGGTGTTCATTCCACTTATATTCAACATAATTACTGATAAGGTAGGATGTATGCCCACCATTTTGCTGTTTTTCATATGTCTTATGTTTTTGTTGTTCTTGTAGTCCTTGGTTCCTTCCCTTTTTTTGTGTGAAATAGATATTTTCTAGTGTGCCTTTTTAATTCGCTGTTTTTTTTTTCATTTATAATATTTTGAGAGAGTTATTTTCTTAGTGGTTGCCCTGGGGGTTACAATTAGTATCTTAACTTAAGACAGTTTAGTTTAGATTAATACTAACTTAATTTTCATAACATACAAAAGCTTTGCTTCATTATAACTCCATTTCCTCCTGACTCCTTTATGCTATTATTGTCATAAAAATTTGATCTTTAGGGATTTCCCTGGTGGCCCAGTGGCAAAGACGCCATGCTCTCAGTTCAGGAGTCCTGGGTTTGATCCCTGGTCAGGGAACTAGTTCCCACATGCTGCAGTTAAGACCCGGCAGAGCCAAATAAATAAATAAATGTTTAAAAAAAAAATTTGATCTTTATACATTATAAGCCTGTCAACACAGTTTTGTAATTATCATCATATGCAACTACCTTAAAAAAACAGAGAGTTAAGGACAAAAAATAGAAGAATTACAAATAAAGATGTTTATGGGAATTCCCTGGCAGTCCAGTGGTTAGGACTCCCTGCTTCCATTGTAGAGGGCATAAATTCGATCCCTAGTTGGGGAACTAAAATGCCACAAGCCATGTGACATGGCCAAAAAACAAATAAATAAATAAATAAAAATGTTTATACTGTCTTTCACAATGCCTACATGTTCCCCTTAATAGTGTCCTTTATGTTTTTGTATGGATTCAAGTTACCATCTAGTGTATTTCATTTCAGCTCACCGGACTCCATTATTTCTCATAGGGCAGACCTGCTAATGACAAATTGCCTGCTTTTCTTTAGTGGAGACATCTTCATTTCTCTTTGGTTTTGAAGGAAAGCACAGGGTTTTGATCTGTCGTTATTGTTTAGTTGCTAAGTCATGTCCGACTCTTTTGTGACCCCATGGACTATAGCCTGCCAGGCTCTTCTGCTCGTGGGATTTTCCAGGCAAGAAGGCTGGAGTGGGTTGCCATTTCCTTCTCCAGGGGATCCTCCCGGCCCAGTGACCAAACCTGTCTTCTGCATTGGCAGGCAGATTCTTTACCACTGAACCACTAGAGAAACCTGGTTTTTTATCTATTCTCACGCAAAGCCTCCTATAGCCTGAAGGAAGCCCAGTGGGCAGTAACCCTGTCCTTACGTCTTTCTGGGCTTAGATTTATCCTGCCTTTACCGCTTGTTAGCTGTGTGACCCTGGACAAGTATGTCATCTCTCTGTGCCTAAGAATTCCTCACATATAAAAATGGAGACAACAATGTTGTGGCCATAGCTCCAAAGAGTTTTGGAGGATTAATTAAGGACATATAAAGCCCTTGGGGGCTGGTGTGAGCCCAGGATGACACTAGCTCTTAGCTCATGTGCCAATCAAAAACAACCTCCGGGACAGAGGTGGAAGAAGGAAGCAGATTTCAGTGAGTCACTAAGCTCTTCCCAGTTCCAGGGCTCCTCCCTAGGTTCTCTTTGATGACTGTCATCTGTTTTTCCTACAGATGGCTACTAGTGTCATCAGAGACAGCCTGAAGCTGGCCGGAGCAACTATAGAGACATGACATGGAAGAAAGCCCATCCCAGGTTGTAAGCTTCAGTTCAATTCAGTCACTCAGTCGTGTCTGACTCTTTGCGACCCCATGAATCGCAGCATGCCAGGCCTCCCTGTCCGTCACCAACTCCCGGAATTTACCCAAACTCATGTCCATTGAGTCGGTGATACCACCCAGCCATCTCATCCTCTGTCGTCCCCTTCTCCTCCTGCCCCCAAACCCTCCCAGCCTCAGGGTCTTTTCCAATGAGTCAACTCTTCGCATGAGGTGGCCAAAGTATTGGAGTTTCAGCTTCAGCATCAGTCCTTCCAATGAACACCCAGGACTGATCTCCTTTAGGATGGTCTGGTTGGATCTCCTTGCAGTCCAAGGGACTCTCAAGAGTCTTCTCCAGCACCACAGTTCAAAAGCATCAGTTCTTCGATGCTCAGCTTTCTTCACAGTCCAACTCTCACATCCATACATGACCACTGGAAAAACTATAGCCTTGACTAGATGGACCTTTGTTGACAAAGTAATTTCTCTGCTTTTTAATATGCTGTCTAGGTTAGTCATAACTTTCCTTCCAAGGAGTAGGCGTCTTTTAATTTCATGGCTGCAATCACCATCTGCAGTGATTCTGGAGCCTAAAAAAATACAGTCAGCCACTGTTTCCACTGTTTCCCCATCTATTTGCCATGAAGTGATGGGACCAGATGCCATGATCTTAGTTTTCTCAATGTTGAGCTTTAAGCCAACTTTTTCACTCTCCTCTTTCACTTCCATCAAGAGGCTTTTTAGTTCTTCTTCACTTTCTGCCATAAGGGTGGTGTCATCTGCATATCTGAGTTTATTGATATTTCTCCCGGCAATCTTGATTCCAGCTTGTGCTTCTCCCAGCCCAGCGTTTCTCATGATGTATTCTGCATATAAGTTAGATAAGCAGAGTGACAATATACAGCCTTGACATACTCCTTTTCCTATTTGGAACCATATGTGAATAAGACAAAGGGCAAAATCCACACTGTCCTCTTTATTGTCTGGATCCGGAGTGCCCATGATGACAGCTGGCCAAGAGGGACGCTGGGCTTTCCCAAAGCCTCCTCTCTGCTGACCAGCACCTCTGGACCTTTCTGAAGGTCCAGACAGACCTGAGAAGGAAGGTGCCTGTGCCCTTCCTGGACTCTGCAGGAAAAGAGAGCAGGTGCATGAAAATCCGCAGCGATGAGGGTCAGCACCCTTCCATCTTATCTTCTGTGCCCAAGTCATTGCTCAAGCCAGTCTCCCAGGACACCTCCAAGCTACCAGGAAGCAGAGGTGTGTCTCCACTCTGTCACCACCTGGCCCATCCCCACTGCCCCCGCTCCGTGGGCCAGGTACCTCACTTTTAACCCCTCCCAGCCCCACTCTGTCCCTCTCCTCCCTCCCAAACAAGTGAGACAGCTGACTCGTGCCTCAAGGAAGGCCATTTATTTCCAAGATATAGACTATACTGTTCAGACAGGACTTTTCAGAAGCAGGAAATCTTAGTTGTCGCCTAGAGAGGTGTGTCAAGGACACAGTGAAAGGAGACATGCGGACGTCGGGCAGAGGCTTATCCAACACTGTTACAACACTTTTTTAAATGAGCAAAACATCTTTAAAAATCCTTATAAATTCTTTATAATATGTTACACATTTAGAGACAATATTTACAATAAAGGATGAGGGAGGGAGGATCAAGAAATCTACTTTACAGCAAATCTTTGCATAAAACAAGAGGACCGATAGACGTGGCAGTGGGTTCACAACCCCCTGGGCTTCCCTGGGATGAGTGAGGACATGGGTGGAGAGGCCTGTGATCTGAGATCTATTTACAACTGTGGGGGGAAAAGGGCGCTGGGTCCTGCCCTTCCTGAAGGAGCAGCCCAGCACAGATCCCATCCATCTGTCTGTGTGTGTGTGTGAGAGAGAGAGTGAGCGAGTGAGAGAGAGAGTGAGCGAGTGAGAAAGAGTGTGAGAGACAGACACTCAGACACCAGGGATGTTGTCTACCCTCCCTCTTAAAGGGAAGAAGGTGGGGCCCGTGTGCCTGAGCTGTGGAAGGAGCAGGCACAGCTGGAAGGACAAAAAGAGGGGCAAGAGGTTTAGCAGGGGGGACTCTGGACCCTCCCCAGATGGTCTGGGGCATGGGCAGCTCCCCATGGTCGTAAAGTAAAGATTGGAAAAAGATTGGTGTGGGGAGTAACCCTGGTAAGTGTCAGTCCTGCCTCTGTGGAGGGGCCCCAACCCCCTTCTCTGGCTCTGACCAGCAGCCGGGGAGCAGGATCCCTGTGCAGGGAAGACGGGGAGCCCTGATGGGGCGGGGGAGGAAGGGGCGGGAGTGGCGGGAGTTGCTACTGGAAACACTTGGACAGTGAGGACACACACTCGCACACACCACCCCCCTCCCCCCACGGACACTATCACCCTACCTCCTCTCCCCCAACATACATACACACACACCCCCACCTTAGCTGGCAGCTAGGAGCTAATGCGGGCAGGGAGGACAGAGGAAAGGCGTGAGGAGCCAGCATCACCCAGTGTCTTCTCCTTAGTCTGAGCCTTAGGGGCTCCCTATCCACACCCCATGGGCCGATAAGGGTCCCTAAGTGCAGACACAAGGCCCAGAAGGGCACACTTATCCAGGGGCCAGAGACGTTCACAGCCCTGCACGGAGCCGCAGTAGCCTAACCCTTCTGGGTCTCCTCAGCCTCGGAGCCCCTGCCCGCCGCTCACGCTCCGTGTCCAGCCCCGGCTTCTCCGCTGGCCACGCCCGACCAAATCCAGCGCACAAACCAGAGACGCAACCTCAGCGCCCCCCACTTGCACCCGGATGCTCCCATGGGCGACCAGAGAAGGGGTGCAGGCAAAGACGACTCCTGGGAAACCAAGGGGCTCCGGGGGGTTGGCCGGCGCGGGCGGTGTCACAGACACTGATGGAGGCGGGAGGCGGCCGAGCGGCGCGGGGGCTGGCTCTGCGGGGCTCCCGGGTCCCCGGGCGCGGGCGGCAGAGAGGCGGCTGTCGACGGGGCCCGCGCCTTGGTGGACTCCAGGCTGCTGAGGCCCGAGTCCTTGTTGTCGCTGTGCGCCCGCGGGCCCGCGGCCTCCGGGGGACCCCCGCCTCCCAGCTCCTTCCACTCGTTGAAGTTGAGGTCGGTCAGCGGGCTCTGCACCACCACTGTGTGGCGGCGCCAGCTGCTCCGGCGCCTCCGCGTCTCGGGGGACAGCGGCCGCCGCAGCCGCACGGCCAGCAAGTCGTCGGCGGTGCCGCGGAGGCGCAGCCGCAGCGCCTCGAGGCGCGAGGGCCGGGAGCCCAGCGCCGCCGCCGCCGCCGCCACGGCCGCCGGGGGGCGCAGCGACTCCTGGCTGCTAGACGAGGCCGAGCCCGGCAGCCCAGCGCCCGCGCCCGCGCCCTCGCCGTCCGCGCGGCTCCGGGCCAGGCGGCGCCGCGCCAAGGTGTCGCCGGGCATCAGGTGGTGCGAGCTGAACGAGGGCCGGCGCGCCGGGCGCCCCCCGGGCCCCGCGCCGCCCTCCGTGTCCGTCTCCACGTGGCTCAGCTCGCTGCGCTCGTCGTCCGCCTCGTCCCCCGCGCCCGCCCGCCGGCCCCCGGCGCCCGAGCACACGCTGCGGTCCATGGTGGACAGGGTGGAGTAGCCCGAGACGATCGAGCGCGTGTCGGCGGCCGGCCGCTCCTCCGGCGCCGCCTGGGGGCTGAGGCGTCCGGGGGCCTCGGGGGCCGCGGCTCCCGGCCGCTGCCCCTCCGGCCGGTCCTGGGCCCCCGGCGCCGGCGCCCCCGCCTCAGGCTTGTGCGCTTCCTGCTCCGAGTCGTCGTCTGTGCTGCTGCCCAGTCCCCGCGCCTCCCGCCGCTTCTTCCGCTTGCGGTTGACCGCCGAGATGAAGGAGATCGCCAGCATCTCCCGGGTGTACGGCTCCTTCTTGGGGGCCCATGAGCCCTGTGCGGGAGACAGGTCATTGTGCCGGAGGCGCCCTCCAAGCTCCAGCCCCTACACCCCCCACACCACAGCACCTAATCTCCACAGGGCCAAGCCAAGCCCAGCACCCCCACCGGCACCGTCCGCTGTTCCCTCCGGGACGGCTGTCCCGACCAGATCCGCCCTAGAGCCTACCACCCCCGCCCCCTCAATTCTGAAGCCTCCTTGGCGCCTCCTCTGGTCTTAATCCAGACTCGGAGCTTTTTCCTGCGAGCTGGGGGTTGGTTTCTCACCTCGCCCCAACTTTCATTCCATTCTCCACATCCAGTGTCGCATAAATCGTTTTAGACTCCAGCTCTACTAATAACAGACTCTAAACAGCGAAATGACACTTGACAGTTTGAACCCATTTCCACGTGTACTATCCTGGGTTATGATACCAGAGCCTGCACCTTTCTCTGACAGCAACTGTTCCCTCCCTTCCTCTCCACTCAGTCTCACCAGGAAACCTGCCTTTTCACCTACTCAGTGGGAACAGCCTCTCTATGGCAACCTGCCCAAGTTCATGTCCCTTCCCACAGCACCCTAAGCATCTCTGTGGTCCCACCAGCACCCTGCTGGTGGCTCAGATGATAAAGAATCTGCCTGCGATGCAGAAGACCCGGGTTGGATCCCTGGGTCAGGAAGATCCCCTGGAGAAGGGAATGGCACCCACTCCAGTATTCTTGCCTGGAGAATTCCATGGACAGAGGGCTACAGTCCATGGGGTTGCAAAGAGTCGGACAGGACTGAGTGACTAACATTTTCACTTTTTTTTTTTTCTCACCAGCTCTCCACCTCCACAATCCCCAACTCCAGATCAGTCCAACCACCAGTTCTGCTGCCAAAAGTGGCTTAAGAATCTTGCACAATCCAATGGTTTGGATTGAAGCCACTCCCAAATTGTGGTTTACAGCTGCAACGTGGGCAGCTTTCTGCCACTGTTCTCACTGCTGAGCCCGTGGGTGTTTTTTGGTCCTGGCCTTCCATGATCCCCTAGCAGAGCCCAAGCTGCCCATCACTGCCTCCTCCACCTGGTTTTTAATCCTGCCTTTCTGGCCTGTCCTCTGTCTCCTGGGAGGCTTGTTTTCTTCTTCTTACCCCTTAAGAAGCCATGTTCTCAGGGCTCTGTTCTCAGCCCCCTTTTTCTTCTCTCTCCCTGGGAATATCCTGCCCCCGAGGTCTCCCTCTCCAACACCAAATTCTTTATTTCTCGAGCTCCATCCAGAACTCCTCTTCCAACTGCAAATCTGTCTCTACCAAGGGGTCTGCCAGCACCTGAAACTCACCTACCTGGAAACACATTACATTCCCTACCCCTGCCTTAGACTGCCAACATTCACGTCCTCACCTCACGTGACTCTGACTCCTCCCTCTCCCCTCCTCCCTCTAGATTCTCCAGGAATGATTCCCAAAGTGGTTCATCCCCATTATCCTGTGTTCAGACCCTCACCCTGCCTTTTCTAGACCTTTGTGCCCTCTCCAAACAGGACTCCCTGCCTCCACCCTTACGTCATCCCAGCCCCTCCCCCTTAAGAGCAGTCAGTCCTTCTAAGGCAAGGCAAGAATCTGACTGCCTCCAGCCTCTGCAGGACGAGACCCCCATGAGGATAAAGCACAGACACAGGGCCCTCAAAACCTGCCTGGGGTCCCTCTGCCCTGTCCCCAAATGAACACAGCCGTCACTCAGGCGATGAAGACCCTTCCCTTGATAGGGCCGCACTTTAACACTGGCAGCTCTTAGTTGCCCCCCCACACTCTGTTTATGGGATGAACTCTTACTCCGCCTACTAGGTACAGCGCAAATACAGCATCCTCTGTACGGCAGCCTCCCACCCAGCTCCTTTAGGCTGAGCTGGGAAATCCCTTCTCTACCTGTTCCATAGACCTTTGAAAATACACATATAGCAGCTCTTTCTCACATCAGAATAGCTTTGTTTCCACATCATCTGTATCAAACCCTGGGTCCTCTGAGAGCAAGGTCGCGTGGCTCGTGTTTGCATCATGACTCCTAGCATAGTGCCTGTCACAGAACAGGCACTTGAGAAATGTTAAGTGATTAAACAAGTAGGTGAACCAACGTAGGAAGCTCAGTAGAAGCAGATGCTGGGACTGGTCCCCTGCTGGGCTGGAATGAATGACCTGCCCGCCACCCCTTCTCACAGGCCACCTCCTGTTGCAGCCACAGTGTAACAGGCACACCTCAGAGATACTGCTGGCTCAGTTCCAGACTACAGCAATAAGGCACATACCGCAATGAAGTGAGTCACATGAATTTTTCGGTTTCCCAAAGCATATGAAAGTTATGTTCACACAGCAGTCTATTAAGCATGCACTAGCACTAACGTCTAAAAAAGTGGACATACCTTAATTTAAAAATACTTCATTGCTGAAAAACACTAAACATTACCTGTGCCTGCAGGGAGTCATAATCTTTTTGGAAAAGTAACATCAAAGATCACTGATCACAGAATACCATAATGAATATAATTATCATGAAAAAGTTTGAAACAGCACAGGAATTATCCAAGTGTGAACACAGACACAATGTGAGCAAATATTGTTGGAAAAATGGTGCCAATAGATGTGCTCAACATAGTGTTGCCACAAACGTTCAATTTGTTTTAAAAAAAAATGCAGTAGCCATAAAGCACAAAGGAAAGTGTAAGAAAATGAGGTCTGCCTGCAGGGGACGGAGACACAGCGCTGCCTCCCATGACCGCCGCCCTCTCTCATATCAGTTAGCTCTGAGAAAATCAGAGTCTGTCAGGGATTCAGGATTCACAGGCCTGTGGCTCCTGGGCCATGGCTGCCCACATGGTGTAACTCTAGAAGGCACGACCTGAAGCTGTGTGAGGTGCAGCACTGCTACAACCAGCCTGAGGCACATGGTGGCCTCTTCCCTGGCCTTCTTTCCTGGCCTGTGCTCTCTGGGAGACCTGAGAGACCTCTGGGCTCATCTGATCAAATTACACTCTCATCCTGGTGAGTTACAGAAGCAATGAAGTCAGAAATGGTCACTTCTAGGGAATACAGAGGTCAGCAGGTTCACATAAAGGTAGAGGGGTCAGTCCAAAAGAGGCTACAGGAAACCAGAGGTCTGGCATGAGCAAGGGGTGGAAGTAACAAGGAACTAGATTCAGGTCACTATAATTAATTTGCTCCCTGCCATGGCAGTCTTGTGATGGAGTGAGCTCCCTATCACCAGAGGTGTGCAAGCAGAGGCTCTATGAAGAGGTTACAGTGGACTTCTGCACCAGACTGGAGCAGCCTTCCTTCCTTCTGGGCTTTCATCTGACATGTAATGAACTAACAAACATGTATTATAAATAATGAATATATAATATATGTATGTATATGTTAATATATAATGAATATGACTGGATAACATAATGTGCTTGGTGTCAGGCACACTGATTTTGCTGAGACTCAGCCAGGGCTTAGAGATCCAGAAAGAAATGAGCCCAGTTTGACCAGCCAACATTTAGCTGATTTCACCCACTACTATGGACAGAGCTGTTCCCCCAACCAAATTCATGTGTTGAAGCCCTAAGCCCCCAGTGTGATGGTACTTGGGGTATTTGGGAGGTAATTAGGTTTATATGAGGTCATGAGGGTGGGGCCCTTATGGCTGCATTAGTGCCCTTATAAGCAGAGAAACCAGAGAGCTTGCTCTTTGTCTCACACACACACCTGTTCACTTTCTCTCTGCCACATGAGCACATGGTGAGAAGGCAGCCATCTACAAGCCAGGAAGACAGTTCTCACCAAAAACTGACCATGCTAACACCTTGACCTTGGACTTCTAGTCTCCAGAACTGTGAGAAAATAAATTTCTGTTTTTAAGCCACCCAGTAGGTGGTATTTTGTTATGGCAGCCAGAGTTGATTAAGACACACCCCTGGCCTTCAAGCTCTAACCTAACAGTCGGGCAGGGCTCATCTGGGGCAGGCATCCTTGCCTTACTGGCAGGCTCTGGAACAGGCAACTAGCTGCCTATGAGACCTGGTTCAGAGAACCAGCTTAGGCTTCATTGTTTTCAATTTCATTGATTTCAGTTCTTATCTTTATTATTTCCCTTCATTTGCTTTGGGCTCTGCAAAGACCTTAAAAACAATCATTATATCACTCATAGTTGTTGTTAACCCCATTTATGAGGAGAAATATTATCCTCATATTTATGAGGAGAAATATTATCCTCATAAATAGTATGAGGAAACTGAGGATCTTAAAGAAGTTAAATAACTTGCCTAATGTCCCAAAGCTACTAAGTGGTGGAGCCAGGACGCGGGCCCACAACTGTCTGTGCTCCTAACCAGTAGGCAACACTGCCTCAGGCCACCAAACTCCCGAGCCAGAGCTTCTACTTCATCAGTTATCTCCCCAAGCACTGCCAAGGTGAGCAACCTCAGCTTACCTTGGTCACTCAGGTGTTTCCCACCTTCCTTCCCAGTGACTAACAATCTTCTTCAAGGCTCCAATCACAACTCTCCCAATTGTTGTGACCAAAAAGGAAATGGGCTGGCTTGTACAGGGATATAACTTTCAGAATCACTGTGGCACTTACCTTAGACTTGGCTGAACTACAGGTGGTGGAATCTGTTGGTAAGAAACCAAAGAACAATGAAAGTTGGATTGGGCAAGAGAAGGCTGATTCTTGTGAACACAATTCCCTCTCCTCAAAGGCTTCAGAAACCAGGGAGTTCAGAAACCTGAGCTCTCCCCAGGTCCTGGGAGTGTGGTGGACTTCTGATGTCATTTCCTGGGGGATAAGGATGGAGCAGAGAAGGAAGTCAATCACCACTTCCTTTTGAGGCAGGAAGTGACATCAGGCCACTGGACCTGCATTTGCCCAGGGTTAAGGGCAAGGCGGACTTTCCTTTGGCCTCTCCCCTGCCCTCCTGTCCCTGTTACTCTGAAGCACTAGAGAGAAAATGCCAAACATCAGATGCAGTTCACAGAAACCACAACACAAAACACAGCAAATCACAGATGCTCTGGGGAAATGGAGAGCACACGGTGCAGAGAGGTGGGTGCTCCATACCTCCCCTCACCCCCAACTTCAGGGACGTGAGAGGGCAGAGGGACATGTGAATGATGGGGTACAGGGCAGATAGGAGATGAGCGGGGCAGGAGGTAGAAAGGGCTGGTGATTGCAGCCTGGATAGGGTCTACCTCCAGACCAGAGGTCAGGCTGTCCTCAGGGGCAAAGCCCCTGTTTACTATCAGAGTTATGAAGGAGTGCGGGATCCACCCCCTTATTAACACTGGGGTGGGAAGGGACCCAGAAATAAGTCTTGCAGTGCTGTCCCCAGGACTGGGGAGGGAGCAGGCCCACCCAAGGATCTCTGGGGGTCTGAAGGGGGGCAGGTGCAGTTAATCCACACTCTCCAGCAAGCAAGTTAGACGCCTCCTCCCCAGCCCTCCCCTGCACACAGTGAGAAGAGCAGATGGGCTGACCACACAGCGACACACACGGGCAGGAGAGTGGCAGCAGGTGATTAGAAGAGACCGGGGGCTCCTCTCTGCCATCCCCACCCCCATGTCCTCTGGCCCCCTCCCCAGCCTGCCTCTTGCAACTAGGGGTGCTGTGGTATGCCTCTGTCAGAGACATAAGGGGGGTCACCCACAGAGTGGGAGGAGTTAGTGGCTAGAGCCAGAAGGCTACCCTCTTGTCTCTGGACTCCTCTGCTATGACAGCCAGAGGCCTGGGAGCAGGACTTAAGGACTGAGTGACCAGGGGCTCCGATTTCAGGAGCAGGAAGAGCCAGCCCTCAGAAGCAGCTGAGGCAGAGCTATAGATGTACGTACAGAGGCTTCTGGGGTGGCATCCCTGAAGTCTGGAGATGCTAGGTCCCACTACCAGCCAAGCCTCCTCCACCCAGATAATCAGAAGTGGCCGAGCTCAGCGCAGAGAGAAAGCCATAGAGTTGGGGGGGGGGTGCTGTCGGGGGGCAGCCATGTGGTGCCCAGGCTTCCTGGCAAGGGGACCCGACTTGGCTCTAGCAAGTGCCTCCTTCGTCCTGAGAAGGGGCTTTCAGATGGGAGGCCGGTACGCTGTTAACAAGCATGGGGAGCTGGACTGTCAGGGAGAGGTCCTCACCGCCCCAGACAGCTCTGCCTGCCCCCTGCCCCATGCCTGCCCAGCCTTCTTATAATCACCCGCCACTGTTAGTGACCGAGGTCGCGATGCCACACTGTACCCTTTAAATCTCCAACAGGTCCGCTGGAGGAGGGAAGGGAGGAGAAGAGAAGAGCAGGGTCCAGGGGACGGGGGGAGAGCACAGGGAGAAGAGAGAGGAGGGGTGCAAGGAGAAAAGGAAGAAAAATTAAAAAGAGGCATGTGCCCAGGACATAGCCCTCGAGAAATAAAAAGCTCAGGAAAGAAACCAGTGGAAATAAAGCTCCTACCCAGCCCAGGGCAGCCGAGGAGGCAGAAGCCCCTGCCACAGCCCAGCCCTGTGGTGGGGGCGGGGAGGGGCCCTGTGGGGCAGGAGCAGGGCAGCCTGGCGCCTGGCCAGGCATCCGGGACCCTCAGGAATGCAGATCCCACGGCCTCTCCACCCCTTCCTGGGCCCATGCTCTCACCTGAGCCCGGCTCTCCAGGCGGCACGGTCCTGCCAATGTTAGGCAGGAGGTACTCGATGTTTGGCACTGACTGAGGCTCCTTGTCATCCACAGGGGTCTGCAAACGGGAGGAGGGTCAGGCCCCACAGCCTCAGATGGGTGACTGCAGACCCCTCGGAACAGGGAACCCTGAAGACAGGGCGCAGGTCTCCTCCATCAGACTGGGGCTCTCCAGGGCAGGTCCTACATGTCCCCGCCTTCCCCAGCACCTCGGCTGAACCCTAAAGGCCGAGCTGCTCCCTCCGCTGAGGGTAGGATCTGTGTCTCCTCCATCAGACTGGACCTTCCTAAGCCCTCTATCCTCATAAGACTGGAGGGCATGGTCTGCCTTTGCTACTGGACTCAGATTCCTTAGGGCACGGCCTCTATCTCCCCCTCAGACTTGGGGTTCATAAAAGCCAGGACTATATCTCCCATCAGACTGGAGGTTCCTGAGGAGAAGGCCTATGTTTCCTCCATCAGACTGGGATGTCCCAAGGGCAGGAACCTTCTCCTGCTTCAGACTTGCTGCCCACCCCAGCCACCTGGGATGAGGGCCCAGCACCAACCTGACCCCACCCCACGGCCCCCCTGCGTCACTCACTCTCTCTCCCTTGTCCTCGCTGTCGCTGAAGAACCAGTCTGACTGCAGAGGAGACAAAAGGAAGTGATGGAATCAGCGTGGGAAGGGGCTGAGGGAAGACCGCGAGGCGAGACAAGGGCTCCCAAACTGCTCGGTTCAGAGGACCCACTCAGGCACTCGATGGAAAAGCTGGGACCCAGTGTGGAAAGGAAACACAGCCTGGAGTGGGAGAGGGTCCGGGTACAGAGAGATGCCCGGCTCAGGACATCACTACATCACCACGGCCGCTCCCTATTGCAAACCAGAAGCGAGGGGCGCAGCAGCGCCATCTAGTGCCAGCGAGTTCCGCTGCAGGGAGACGGCCAGCCCCTGCGGCCGCACCTGCGCGTATCCCACCCCAGCCTGGGCTCCACACGAACAACAGGGCTGGTGCCCCCAATCCCAGAAAAGGCAAGTGCCTAAGGTGAAGTGTCAGGAGGGTCCCTGAGGGTCAGGCAGGCACGGGTTTTCTCATACATGCCAAACAGAATAGAAAATAAAAATCCCACTCAAATATGTTTTGTGAAATTTGAGAATCTTGATGATAACACCCTAAAAGCTTTCTGAAAAACAAAAACGTTGCTTACACGTGAACAGGTATCAGCTTTAACTAGAACTTTTGGCAGCAAAGGATACAAGAAGACATGAAATACTTGATGTGTTTCTGAACTAAAATTTAAGGGATTTTGAATCTAGAATTTTATATCTTGCTAAACTCTCATTTGAGTGTGAAATAAAGCTATTCTAACACATCAGAAAGTTTGCTACATGAAGAGTCTCTTAACTGAGTACATGAGCAAGTAAAGAAATGAATCCAGGACAGAACAGGAAGTCCTAAGAAGTAAGGATGCATAATAGTGTAGAAAAGTTAATTGTTATCAAACTAAGCAACGATGCACACATACATACACAGACACCAAGTATACCCATGACAATATGGACTTCAAATTCATAGGGAGGAACCAGTGACAGGTTGAAAATATACTAAGGTACTTGATTCTTAGATGTGGTGGAAGACAGGGATACCAATAAACTTTAGAAATTGATAATAAAAATTAAACATGACTACAGGCTTTTTGCAATTGCATCATTCAACATAAGTATAGGTTTTATAAATTGTGTAAGTTTTATATCAGGAAAATAAAATCAACCCATACAAAGGTAGGAAAGACCCAAAAAAGCAAATAAAATGAAAATGCAGTAGACATTTAAGATGGCAGAAACAAGTCCTAACAGCACAGAAATTACAAAAAGTAAATGAGCTAAGCTCACTAACCCAAAGTTAAAACACACGGAATATTATTTATATTTATGGATATCTTTATACTTAAAATCAGCATGTAGAAGGTGGACTGAAAAGACACAGGTTAGCCTATTAGAATGGTAATTATTGGGGGCCAGGCAGGGTGGGCTTTGGAATGAGGGGAGGAAGAAACAAGGAGACTTGCAAAGTTGATTATGATCTTGGGCCATGAACTTCAGTTATTATTCATCATAATCAGGCATGATTAACTCAAATAAGCAGCACAGAACAGAAACAAGGAAGAGACACAAGAAAAAGAGTGAGCGGTGAAGAGGGAGAAATGCAAGATCTGGAGTCCATCACTTCAGGCTCCAGTTCACCTCAGGCAAATTACCTCTCTGAGTCTACTTACTTATCTTTAAAATGGGCATGATACACCAGTGTCTACTTTGAGAACTGTGCTGAGGATTAAAATAAAATACTATGTGGCCATTATCAAAACGACAAAAATAACAAGTGTTGGCGAGGATGTGGCAAAAACAGAACCCTTGTACGGTGTTGGTGGGAATGTAGACTGGTGCAGCCTCTATGGAAAACAGCATGGAGGCTTCTCAAAAAATTAAAAATAGAATTACCGTATGATCCATAAAATTCACTTCTGGGTATTTATCTGATGGAAATGAAAACATATATGCACCTCCCTGTTTGCTGCAGCCTTATTTACCATAGCTAAGACATGGAAGCAACCTAAGTGTCCATCAATGGGTGAACGGATAAAGAAAATGTAGCATATATACACAGTGGAATATTATGCAACAATAAAAAAGAAGGAAACCTTCCCATTTGAAACAACATGGATGGACCCTGAGGGCACTACGTTAAGTGATATAAATCAGGCAGAGAAAGACAAATACTGTATGATCGCACTTACATCTGGAATCAGGAAAAAAATAATCTAGACTCATAGATACAGACAACAGATTGTTGGCTGCCAGAGGAAAAGGGATGGGGAGGTGACTGAAATGGGCAAAGATGGTGAAAAGGTATAAACTTCCAATTGTAAAATGAATAAATAAGTCATAGAGATGTACATCGTGGTGACTATAGCTAATAATACTCTATTGTATATTTCAAAGATGCTAAGAGAGTAGATCTCAAAAGGCTTCATCATAGAAAAAGTTTTCTATGTATGGTGTTGGACGTTAACTAGACTTATCGTGCTGATCATTTCACAATCTATACAAATATTGAATCATCATTTTGTATACTTGAAACTAATAGGTCAATACATCTCAATTTTTAAAAAAGCAAAAAAGAAATACTGTATGTAGAGCATTTAGTACAACACATTAGTGTATAATAAATGTTAGCTATTATGAAAATGTGCAGTCCCTGAAGACAGACTGACCAGAAGGAGCCCTAAAAAGCCAGCCTCTAACTCAGGTTTGAGAGTACCTGAAAGTGCTCTGAGAGCCCAGAAGGCTACAGGAAGCTTCCGGATGGCCCGCGGTTCTCTGGAAGAATTCACACTAGCTCAGGCCACCCTGCTTTTGCACATGCTGTTCCCTCTGCCTGGAATGCTCATTCTCCCTTCTCTGCCTGGCTAAATGCCTAGTGTCTTTCAGGAACTCCCTGACTCTGGTCCCAGCCCTGCACCCAGGGCTGGGCTGGGTCCTTCCATGTGGCTTCCCTGGACACAGCCCAGAGCATGGAAAAGTGATGCCTTCACTGGGCAGCATTCCTTCAGAGCAGGGGCTGAGTTCCATTCATCTCTGTGTTGCCAGCACCTGCATTTGTATCTGGTATGGAATAATGACAATGATGCTGATGATGACGACAATGGTGATGACTAACCCTCATACAACACTTACTACCTGCCAGGCACCATTTTAAGTGCCTCACAGATAATAACTCATGCAACCCTCACAATAACACTGGGAGACAAACAGGAGAGGAAACAGAGGCACAAAAAGGGTAAGTAACTTGTCCAAGGCCTCACAGCATATAAGGGACAGAACCAGGGTTCAACCTCAGGCAGGCTGGCCCAGGGGCAGTGTCCTGAACCCTTGCATCAGTACTTCTCAACTAGGGTGACTGTGCCCCTCCAAGAGGGCATTTGGTGACGTCTGGAAACATTTTCAATTGTCACAAGTGGAGGGAGGCTCCTGGCATCTGGCCAAGAGATGCTACAAAACATACTATCAGCCACAGGACAGTCCCCAACAAACAATGATCTGGCCCCAATGGTCACTAGTGCCAGGTTGAGAAGTTCCAGTGCACACACAGTAGGAATCACCACGTTTACTGAGTGAATAAATGAACAAATGCCTTGGTATGGTCTTCAGTTTGGTTTCAGTTGGCTTAGTAATCATGGGTATGAGCTGGCTGGTGACTTGCTGCTGGGTGGCTGAACACTTAGGTTTGCTCATAACTCGGCCATATCTTGCTGTGGGACCCTGCGCAAGTCACCGTTCCTCTTCAAGCCTCGGTTTTCACTCTCCGTACAATGCAAGGTCAGGTCTCATACCTTAAGGCCCCTTCCAGCCCTGCTGCCCAAAAGTTCCTTGGAACGCAGGAGCCCCAGGCAGGGAGGCAGGGGTGGTTACAGCTGAAACTCCCAGTGGAACGGGAGGTCATGTCACCCATGAACTCCAACCACCCGCTCACTGGCCAGGGGCTCAGAGCCAGAGCAACTGCTGCCACAAGTTCTGCCCTGCCTGGGCTCGGGACTCCACTGGAACTACCCTGGCTCAAGAGTCTCTGTGCTTGACAGATCCTGGCCAACTTGGGTGGGTGGGCTCAGTGGGCTCAATGTGAATGAGCAGGCAGCTCACTCTCTTGACAACTGACAATCATCCAGGGCTGATTACTTTAACGCCAAGGGGGCAGAAAATGGAAAGGTGCACGTTTGGTCATTCCCCAGGAATGATTCCCTCGGTAGGAATGCCCAGACTGGCATAACCTCAACAGCAATTCATTTATTTATTATTTCATTCATTCATTCAACCAACACTAAGGGTTCACTCTATGCCAGGCACAGGTTCAGTGCTGGGGTTACACCTATGAAGGAGACCAATGTGCTCCACCTCCCCCACCCTACCCAGAAAAGATGCTGTCACTGACTGGGGATGTCCCCCCTGAGACCCTAGAGTAGGGGACGTAGACACACTTATGGCCTCCCATGTCCCTGAAGGTCCTGACACTCCAGCTGACCAAGGCTTTGGGCTTCTTTGGACTTCACTAGGAGTCAGGGGGCCAGTCTCCCTCTCTTCCTCACTGCCTTCCCCACCAAGCATACACTCATGGGGACTGCATGGGTTCTTCGTTTGGGGAGCTGAACTTTTCCAAGGGAGGAAAGAGGCCCAGACCAAGGCCTCATCAGGATCCCTGATACTGCCCAGCAGCCTTGGCCTCCCCAGCAGCTCTGGAGTGGGCCTCCGGGCTGGTGGTCCCAATGTTAGAGTGAGAACAGGCCTCGACATACCCTCCTATGGCTCAGAGCTCTGACATGCAGTGAAGGAAGAAAAGAAGCAGGCAAGGCCAGCCAGCATGACCAAAGTCTACCCATGGCCTCACTCGGCTAACTCTGACCACCTCACTCACTCAGAAGCCAGCTCTAGGATGGACCCAGGAGTCGGCCCTCCCGTTTGGTGGGGCGTAAAGCAGAGGAGTTGGTCAGACAGACCTGCCTTCAAATCCTGAGGCTGCTACTTAATAACTGTGTGATCTTGAAGAAATCACTTTTCCTCTCTGAGCCCCAGTTTCCTCCTCTGTAAAATAGGAGTAACATGACCTGGCTTCTTCCCTTCCCTAAAGTGTCTACGAGGTGGGGGCAGCTGACGTTCCTTTCCCTTTGTTGTTGTTGTTTGTTATGTATATGTGCTCAGTTATGTGCGACTCTTTGCAACCCTATGGACTGTAGCCTTCCACGCTCCTCTGTCCATCGGATTTTCCAGGCAAGAATACTGGAGTGGGTTGCCATTTCCTACTGCAGGGGATCTTCCTAACCCAGGAATGGAAACCACATCTCCTGCATTGGCAGGTGGATTCTTTAGTACTGAGCCACCAGAGAAGCAAACCCTATTTTTGACCAGTTGCCCATCTTATTTCTCCTGGCAGGAGGGTTCTGATTCCATTCTTTGTGGGTTAAACCACAGGTCCCACAAAGATTTGGAAATGGAAAAATCAATGATTCATAAAAACATCTCTGAGTGCCCCCAGAAGGGGGCAGTGCTGCCCTGGGTTTGGCGCTTAAAAAAAAGGGAAAAAAAAGGCCTCCTGCGCCCTCTGCTGGCCATTCTGGGTTCTCATCCTGTGGTGGATAATAATAAGACTCCTTAGAAACCACAGGCTCTTGTGGGGCCTCCAGGCAGCCTTAAGGAGGAAGGTGAGCAGCCCAAGACACAGTGACCACGCAACCAGGATCCTGCCCCAGCCCATCATCCACCCTGCCCCATCCGCCTCCCTCTCCCCCAGGGAATTACCATTTTTCCCCTGAAGTCTCAGTGGGCCTGCAGGGACAGTGCTGTCCCCCCTGTCTGCCCGGTTCTGCTTGGACACCTCTCCCGCGGTCACCTTCTGAAGGCACCCGTTCTTCCACCTCTTCTGCCCTCCAACCCAGCAGCACCTCTCCCTGACCCTCCTCCTCCCTCTGACCCGCACATGCATCCTGGAAGCTCAGCGGCCTCCTGGTTCTCCTGCTGGGGACAGGCATTCAGGATTCATACCCGCCTGGCCTTAAAATGCAGCCTACTGCTTCTGAAGGGCCTCCTGCGCCCCTGGAGCATTTTCCACATCCTTCCCTGAGCACCCCCACCCCGGCGAGCAGGAGCCAGGTGCCCAGGGAGGTGCTTACGTGCTGGATCAGCGTCTCTACAATCTTGTAGCGATCAGGCATGTGGGTCACCATGTCCGCCATGTTGTCCTCAGACGTCCTCACCAGCGTCGGCCCGAAGACCAGGGCTAAGTTCCGGGGCTCCATCTGGGCAGGGGAGGGAAGCGGGTCAGTGTTAATTAATCCCTGTGAGCTTTGACCTAAAGTCCCCTGGGCCTCCCCTACTCTGGGCCCCTCTGGCCCCCAGCCCGGCCACATCCTGAGCTGGCCCTGGCCTGGGGCCATGTGCCTCCTTGCTGGGCATGGAGGTGCTTGGTAAGTAGAGAATAGGTTGGATTTCAGCCCCACTCAACCCCAGGCCCAGCTCTCACGGGCAGTTCCCCACCTGCACACCCGTACTGTCTAGCAGTGGGAGAGGCCAGAGTGAAGACCCACTGGACATCCCAAGGGTGTTTTGGATTGGCAGGAATACTGTATGTCCCCTCTTTCTCCCCCCCCCTGCAGAACTAGAAGATATAGTGGTTTGCTTAGGAAAATGCAACACAAGGGATCCGAGCTCAGTCAGGGGGTAGATTCCACCAGATACGGAGTCTGAGGCTCTCCGCCTCTCAAGACCCTCAGAAATTCAGGAGCCAACTCAGGAAGAAGTACTGGCCAGTATATGGGGGCAGGGGGACCAGAAGGACCCGCTAGGTAGGATGGCGGGGCCAGTGAAGCTTGAGGTTACCTGACCTGGAGGAGCTTATTGAATAGAATATGCTGAGGAGACCCCGCTAGGCTTCCCTCCACCACACTTCAAACTGGAGCTTGACCCACCTTGTTTTTCTCCGAGTGGTCGGCAATGGTCTTCAGATGACTCACAAGGAATTTGAGTGTTTCATAGTAGTGTCCTGGGAGATCCCGGATCTGAGTGGGAGAAAGAAGGGTGTGATGGCTTCCGCCTCCCCACCACACCCCAAAGGGGCTCTGCTGGCATATCTCAGGGGTTCTGGAACCCACTCTCTAACTGCCCCCCGTGGACAGATGGAGAAATAGAGGCCCTGAGTGGAGAAGGGGCTTGCCAAGGTCACAGGGGCAGCTGGCGGCCCTGGGCTTGGGCTCCTGGGGCTTGCCTGTCCAGCCTGCCCTTGGCCCAGCAGCAGCCCCTGTCCTTACCAGCTTCCGCAGCGTCTTCAAGCGCTCCCTCGAGTCTTCAATGCGATTGGCCTCGATGAAGTCGTTGTATTTGTCTAGAACAGTGAGGATTCTTTAGAGAGGGGGGCTTCCAGGCTGAGGAGGCCCTGCGGGGAGGTCATGTTTGTGCTGAGGTTGTTTCAGTTGGTGGGAGGGGGGGCTCCAGGGCCCCGTGTTCATGTGACCAAACCCACCGGAGCTGCCCTCAGGCGTGCACCTGACCCGGAGAAGCCCAGGTGTGCTCATTTGGGCAGAAATAAGACCTCAGCTGCCTGTTGACCCTGGAGAAGGGGTCCCTGCCCCAGGCTCCAGGACAAGGACACCACGAAGTTAGAAGAGAGGGTATCTAGAAAGAGGGAGGGCCCTTTCAGCCTCCAAACACCCCTCCCCATCTGTATCAGGGTTCCCCCAACTCCCCTCAGAAGAAGTCCACAGGAAAGTTTAAAAAAGGGAACGTGGTAAGTTTATCCTGAAATACACCTGGATGAGAGAATGTGCAAAGACAGCCAAGAATATTCTCCAAGGGAAGAATGATGAGGGAGGATTTGCGCTGTGAGATACTGAAAAGTACTAAAAAGACAGTACAGCTCAGGCAACGTGACACTGACCGGGAAAGGGGATGAAGGGTCAGGAGTGAAAGGAGGGAGACAGGCCCTGTGGATCTACATGAAAAAGAGTCAGTCGGTAAGTCGTGTCCGACCCTTTGTGACCCTCTGGACTGTAGTCAGCCAGGCTCCTCTGTCCAAGGGATTCTCCTGGCAAGAACACTGGAGTGGGTTGCCATTCCCTCCTCCAGGGGATCTTCCCGATAGCACTTCAAGTCAGCAGGGAAGGATGGTGGTATCGATAATGTCCCGGGCACTATTAGCTATCTTGTTGGGAAAATAAATCCATTTCTAGCTCACGTAATACACAAATATATTTAATTGCATTACAGAGTCAAAAATAATACTTATTCAAGTATTGGGAAAAATAAGAAAATGTTTTTATAATCATAAGGTATTCCTAAACACTCATGTTTATGTATGTATCTCAGTATAGAATCCATTAAAGGTTAATCTCCTAGTAATGACAGAAATGAAAATGAAAACAATAGTGAGATGCCATTTCCCCTCTCTGATCAGCAAAACTTTAAAATATTAATAACATCATCCAGTGTGATGGGAATGTGGGAAAGCAAAATATCTTACACTGCTAGTGGGAATGTGAACTTGGGTCAGCTCCCCAGCATGCAACTTGAGTTTAGCTTTCAAAAATGTTTTTCAGGACTCTGACCCAGCCAGTCCACGTCTAGGAATCTACCTCTAGGACTCTGGTCCAGGCATGCAGGGACACAGTCAAGGAAAGTCATTGTTAACATGTATTGAAATAGCAAAAATGTGAAGACAATCTAAATATCCATCAGTAGGAGAGTGATTGAGCTTCCCAGGTGGCTCAGTGGTAAAGAATCTGCCTGCCAAGCAGGAGACACAGGTTCGATCCCTGGGTTGGGAAGATCCCCTGGAGAAGGAAATAGCAACCCACTGCAGTATTCTTGGCTGGGAAATCCCATGGACAGAGGAGCTTGGTGGGCTATAGTCCATGGGGTACCAAACAGTGAGACACGACTCAGCAACTAAACAACAACAAGGGGAGTGATTAGACAACATATTGTCTATTCAGGCTGGGAAACACTACGTGGTTTGATTTAAATGGAAAACAAGGTCGAGCTCTTTGTACTGACATGAACAAATCTCAAAATTAATGAGCCTCCTTCTGTTGAGAATCACTCAAGCAGTGGAGCCACTCGCTCACAGGACTCCTGACAACTGGTTGTGTCTGTCTTGTCCCAGCTCATGTCGGTGACAGCAGATTGGGATCCTGAAGCCAGCCACGGCGGGAGTATCTATACTCTAGAAACTGGAAAGTGCTATCATCACAGTTTTATTCCTTTCAGAGCCAGATGAAACAGCTACCAGCACGCCACTCAACTCACCCAACTGCAAGCCCTATGTAGGCACATGTGTCTTTGTCACGCATGAGAGAGGGAAAAGGAAAGTGAAAGTTGCTCAGTCATGCCCAACTCTTTGCGACCCAGGCCAGAATACTGGAGTGGGTAGCCTTTCCCTTCTCCAGGAGATCTCCCAACCCAGGGATCGAACCCAGGTCTCCCACATTGCAGGAGGATTCTTTATCAGCTGAGTCACAAGAGAAGCCACGTGTAAGAGGGCCTGGAAGCAAACACAGCACACTGTTAGCAAGGAGCTCAGCAAACGGCCAAGAGCTGGGCTCTGGGGACAGATGCTTGGGGTCGAATTCTGGCTCTCACACTTACAACCTCTGTGACCTCGGGCAAGTCACTTAACCTCTCTGTGCAGCAGCTCCCTCATCTATGGGGTGGAAATAATAGTACCTACTCATGGATTTGTAGGGAGTAGTGCCTGACACACAGTAAATGCCCAGAAAGTGTTAGGATACCCTCTGTGGACAGGAAATGGGAAGATGACAGAGACCTCTGTGTTCACTTTATTTATATCAGTACTGAAGTTTTTTACAAGCATGTGTTTCTTTTGTATTTTATCACCCAAAGTAAAACCACACACTCAATTTAAAAAGCAGTCAGGATGCAGCATAGACAGGTATTCCCTTCCCCTTCCATCCTCTACGTCCGCCCCCAACTCACCATCGGTGAAAAGAGGCTCAGGTAGCTTTCGGAAAAAGGACTTGAGCAGGCTGCTGATCACGTTGAGGTCTTGCCAGCGCTGGGGAGGGGGCAAAGACATAAGGCTGCAGTCAGGCCCTGCCCTGGTGCCCACGCCTCCATGCTGGTCCAGCCCTAGAGCCCAGCCCAGCCTGGTTCTGGCCTTCTCTGGGATCTACTGATACCATACCCAGCTCTGCCCAGACCAGGGGTCACTGGGCTAAGAATACCCATTACAGCAGAACAGAGTCCCCAGCTAGGTCCAAGCCCCTTGAGCCCCTAGCCCCAGCTCCCCCTGCTCCAGCCAGCCCAGTGGGCTTGGACATTTGTCCCTCCACAGAAAGGAGAACACACCTTCCCTGGTGCAGGCACTGTGGGGGACAGAAGTGAGCAAAACCCACCCCCACATGAGCCTGCCCGTTGGACCTGCTGGTGCCAACTCCTGCTGGTCTAAATCACGAATTCTCAAGCAGGCACGTTGGAACTGTTTGGTTTTCACAACTGGGGCACGCCACTGGCATCGAGTGGACGGAAGCCTGGGATGCTGCTAAACTTCCTCCAGCGCATAAGACAACCTCCCACAAAAAAAGTTATTCTGCCCAAAGTGTCAAGGTTGAGAAACTGGGCTAAACAAATGGTTGTTGTGAACACAAGAATGAACAGCCGGGTCAGTGTCCCTTCTGTGCACCAGGGGGCGCCATCACCCAATGCAAAGTCCTCCCTGGATAGGAACTGCTCAGAAAAACGCATGTTCAGAAAGCAACAGAATCCTCCGGCAAAGACACACAACTCAGCAATATAGTACTCATTACAATGGGTCCATAGCTCAACGCTTTTTCCTTCTTAACTGATAGTTAATTGAATTTTCATCGACAAGCCCAAGTGCAACGGGTTGCTACATGACACATCCTCTTGCCCATCCTACACCCCAGGTCTGCCAGGGACAGATGCCACCAGTCTGCAGCTCAAACTTTTGGCTCCTTTCCTACCCCTCCTTCTTCCCTCTCATGCAGCTGAGCCCTAGAGCTGCTCCTATCCTCCTTATCCCCCTGGGACCACGGAGTCCTCCTGACCACACCCCCCCACACACACACACAAAATGGGTAATTTCTTCCCTAGGCATCCTGCTCTGGACTTCCTTAGTTTGCATCCATTGAAGTGAAGTGAAAGGTGCTTAGTTGTGTCCAACTCTTTGCGACCCCATGGATATACAGCCCATGGAATTCTCCAGGTCAGAATACTGGAGTGGGTAGCCCCTCTCTTCTCCAGGGGATCTTCCCAACCCAGGGATCGAACCGGGATCTCCCACATTGCAGGTGGATTCTTTATCAGCTAAGCCACCAGGGAAGCCCGCATACCCATTAGGCATACGCTAAAGCCCGACTTCTCCAACCCGACTCTCATCTATGCCTCCCCAACTGAAGAAACATCTAGGGCTCCCCACTGTCCATTAGCTCAAGGTCAAAGGCTTTAGTGAAGCCACCAAAAGCCCTCTATCCTCAGCCCTGGGCCTCACCCTCTCCACTGCCAAGTCCAAGAGGTGGGTCCACTCTCCGTCCTGACACTCAGATCCCTCTCTGGGACACACAATCTGGTCCCTGATGAGAACCAGCCTTTTCTCTTGTCCACTATTTCACATGTGCTCATCTTGTCTGCCGAGCTCCTTCCCAGGGGCAGGAAGACTGTCTTATGTCTTCGCATACAGCTTCAGAGTACGTGACTCATAGGACTTTACTGCCCAAATTCATGGTTTTCTGAAACATCTTTTCCAGCAGAGTCTCTTTTGTCCAGTAAAATGATCCAAGAAAATCCAATATGAAAAAAATCAACATTATGAAAAGCAGACAGAAGGACTTTCCTGGTAGTCCAGTGGTAAAGAGTCTGCCTGCCCACGCAGGGGAGAGTAGGTTTGATCCCTGGTCCAGAAGGATTCCACATGACGCGGGGCAATTAAGCCTGCGTGCCGTGGCTGCTGAGCCCACGTGCTGCATCTACTAAAGCCAGTGCTGCTACAGCCTTGAGCTCCCGAGAGTCCCTGCTCCAAACAAGAGAAGCCACTGCAATGAGAAGCCGGCGCACCACAACGAAGAGTAGCCCCTGTTGGCGGCAACTAGAGAAAGCTCACCCAAAGCAACAAAGACCCAGCACAGCCAAAAATACAATAAATAAAAAGCAGACAGAGCAAAGCAGGTTACTCTAGTTCAGGCAGGGATGCGGGTCCTGGCCTGCCCTCAGCCTCCCACAGCACCTCTGGGGAACCTTAGGATTCTGGGAAACACTGGCCCTACTGCAAACTCTTTTTTTAAGTGAAAATGTTTATTTGGATATTTCCCCCAGTTTTATTGTGATATAATTGACATTTAACCTGCTGCAAACTCTTTTTTTTTTTTTTTGGCTTAAACAACAGAACTTTCTTTTCTCACAACTCTGGAGGCTGAGAAATCTAAGATCCAGGTGCAGGCCCATTCAGTTTTTGGTGAGGGCTCTCTTCCTGGTTTTCAGGCAGTCAACTTCTTGCTGTGTCCTCACGAGGTGGAGATGGTGAAGACAGGAGCTCTTCGGTGTCTCCTTCCACAAGGACACTCACCCTGTCATACCGCAGCCCTGATTTCATTTCACCATAATTACCTCCCAATAGGCCCTGTCCCCAAATACAGTCACGTTGGCAGTTCGGGCTTTGATGGATGAATTTTGGGAGGACATGATTCAGCTGACAGCACAAGAGAAAGGGGAGATGATAGAGTAGAAATCTGGAGGAAATACCAAAACAGGATTGTGAACACTGGTTAGAGACATGAACATTTCTCTCTATATCTGAAGAGGACAAGTTGTAATGAAAGCACAGAAACATTTTTAGATAGGACAGACATTTTGGGAGTTTGCATTAGATGGCCTTGACCTCTGGAAGGCTGCACTCTTCCTCCCCAGTCTGCTACCCATCTTTCAGAGTTATTTGACATTTACTTTATACACTCTGTCCAGGATTTTTAGATGTAATCACTAGGAAAAATTGGTCAGAGTGTGCTTTCTCTATCTTAACTGGAAGCAGAGTCCTTCTATGTAATTTTTTACCTGCTTAAACATGTCTTTTCGTGAAAATTGAGATCTAATTGACGTTCAGTATTATATAAGTTTCAGGTGTATAGCATGTGTGAGCCAAGTCACTTCAGTCATGCCCAATTCTTCGTGACCCCATGAACTGTAGCCCACCTGGCTCTTCTGTCCATGGGATTCTCCAGGCAAGAATACTGGAGTGGGTTGCCATGCCCTCCTCCAGGGGATCTTCCCGACCCAGGGATCAAACTTGTGTCTCATGTCTCCTGCATTGGCAGGTGGGTTCTTTACCCCTAGTGCCACCTGGGAAGCCCCCAGGTGTATAGCAAAGTGATTCACAATTTTTAAAGGTTATCAGTTAAGTTCAGTTGCTCAGTCATATCTGACTCTTTGTGACCCCATGAACCACAGCACACCAGACCTCCTTGTCCATCACCAACTCCCAGAGTTTACCCAAACTCATGTCCATTGAGTCGGTGATGCCATCCAACCATCTCATCCTCTGTCGTCCCCTTCTCCTCCTGCCCTCAATCTTTCCCAGCATCAGAGTCTTTTCAAATGAGTCAGCTCTTCGCATGAGGTGGCCAAAGTACTGGAGTTTCAGCTTCAGCATCTGTCCTTCCAATGAACACCCAGGACTGATCTCCTTTAGGATGGACGGGTTGGATCTCTTTGCAATCCAAGGGACTCTCAAGAGTATTCTCCAACACCACAGTTCAAAAACATCAATTCTTCAGCACTCTAGCTTTCTTTATAGTCCAACTCTCACATCCATACATGACCACTGGAAAAACCATAGCCTTGACTAGATGGACCTTTGTTGACAAAGTAATGTCTCTGCTTTTTAATATGCTGTCTAGGTTAGTCATAACTTTCCTTCCAAGGAGTAGGCGTCTTTTAATTTCATGGCTGCAATCACCATCTGCAGTGATTTTGGAGCCCAAAAAATACAGTCAGCCACTGTTTCCACTGTTCCCCATCTATTTGCCATGAAGTGATGGGACCAGATGCCGTGATCTTAGTTTTCTCAATGTTGAGTTTTAAACCAACGTTTTCACTCTCATCTTTCACTTTCATCAAGAGGCTCTTTAGTTATTCTTCATTTTCTGCCATAAGGGTGGTGTCACCTGCATATCAGGTTATTGACATTTCTCCCAGCAATCTTGATTCCAGCTTGTGCTTCCTCCAGACCAGCGTTTCTCATGATATATTCTGCATACAAGTTAAATAAGCAGGGTGACAATATACAGCCTTGACGTACTCCTTTTCCTACTTGGAACCAGTCTGTTGTTCCATGTCCAGTTCTAATTGTTGCTTCCTGACCTGCATGCAGATTTCTCAAGAGGCAGGTCAGGTGATCTGGTATTCCCATCTCTCAGAATTTTCTACAGTTTATTGTGATCCACACAGTCAAAATAGATGTTTTTCTGGAACTCTCTTGCATTTTCGAAGATCCAGCAATATGATCTCTTGTTCCTCTGCCTTTTCTAAAACCAGCTTGAATATCTGGAAGTTCACAGTTCACGTATTCCTGAAGCCTGGCTTGGAGAACTTTGAGCATTACTTTACTAGCGTGTGAGATGAGTGCAACTGTGTCGTAGTTTGAGCATTCTTTGGCATTGCCTTTTTTGGGATTAGTTATATCCCATTGTTATTATAACCTGCTTCAAACTCTTAAGTGTGGTTGTCAGATCCCTTCACAAACTAGTCTTGTCTCATCTGATCAGCCACCCATATTGCTGGCCACTCCAGCAAACACCATACACTCCCTTTCTTTTAACCAGGGGTCTGCAAACCATGGCCCATAGGTCAAATCCAGCCAATGACCTGTTTTTGTGTGGCCCTTGAGGTAAGAATGGGTTTTGCATTTTTAAATGTTGTGAAGAAGGGCTTCCCTGGTGGCTCAGTGGTAAAGAATCCACCTGCCAATGCAGGAGACATGGGTTCAACCCCTGATCCGGGATGATCCCACATGCTGTGGTGCAAATAAACCTGTGTGCCACAACTATTGAGCCTATGCTCTAGAGCCCAGGAGCTGCAACTACTGAGCCCACGAGTCCTAGAGCCCGTGCAATGCAACAGGAGAAGTCACGGCACTACGAAGCCCACACACCACAACTAGAAAGTAACCCCCACTTGCTGCAACTAGAGAAGAGCCTGGGCAGCAACGAAGACCCAACATAGCCAAAAATAAGCAAACAAATAAACAAATAAACATTGTGAAGATGAAGAAGGAAGAGAACAAGGAGGAGGAGGGTGCACAACAGACCACATAACCAAAGCCTGGAATACTTGCCACCTGGACCTTTACAGACAAGGCACGGTGACTGCCAGCAAGCCTTCAGAGCCACGCTTCCCCCAGGCCATTTCCCTGCCTGGACTGCCCTTTTCTGGCTTTCCCTGGCTTTCATGAACTCTACTCATCCTCCAGGCCCAAAAACCAGTCACCCGCCAGCCTCTGCCTCGGGGCTCCCAGGCCCTGACTGCATCCACCTGTTGGGCCACAGCCGGGTGAGGCCCATCCCTGCGGCTGGTCTGCAAAGGCAAGTCCCATCGTGCCCATCTTGGTGCCCTGGCCCAGTGCCGGGCACATCACAGGGTACAATGAACACACCACACTGGCCCCCTTCCATGGACCAACGCCCAACGCCCAAGTCAGACTCACCTCATCCTGCAGGTTGATGTCCCCGGGGCCACGGTTGAGCTGTTCCTGAAGGCTGGACACCACTGCATTGTTGCCTGGGACTCGGTAAATGCCCGTGGACTCCAGCCCCCGTGCCTCCACGATTCGACAGCATGCGGCCACGATCAAGGGGACACGCTGGAGACACAGGCAGGGCAGGGGTGTTAGGGAGGGTAGGAACAGCATTCTCCAGCAAAGGATACTTGCAAATGATACGACTGATCAATGAGGGATATGAGCCAACATACATAAAGAGCTCATACAACTCAACATCAAAAATACAAACAACCATACATAAAGAGCTCATACAACTCCACATCAAAAATACAAACAACATGAGAATTCCCTAGCAGTACAGTAGTTAGGACTCCGTGTATACTTCTGGGGACCCAGGTTTGATCCCTGGTTGGGGAACTAAGATCCTGCAAGCCACAGGTCAAGGTCAAACCAATACAAATGACCCAATTAAAAAAATGGGCAGAAGAATTGAACAGATATTTTTCTAAAGAGGAAACGCAAATGGCCAACAGGCACATGAAAAGATGCTCAACACCGCCAGTCATCAGGGAAATGCAAGTCAAAACCACAGTGAGACATCACCTCAGACCTGTCAGAATGGTTGTCATCAAAAAGACCACAAATAACAAAAGCTGGTGAGGATGAGGAGAAAAGGAAACCCTTGTATTCTCTTGGTGGGAGTGTAAATTGATGCAGCCATTGTGGTAAACAGCATGGAGATTTCTCAAAAAACTAAAAATAGAGTTACTATATGACCCAGTGCTGAAGAATTGATGCTTTTGAACTGTGGTGTTGGAGAAGACTCTTGAGAGTCCCTTGGACTGCAAGGGGATCCAACCAGTCCATCCTAAAGGAGATCAGTCCCGGGTGTTCATTGGAAGGACTGATGTTGAAGCTGAAACTCCAATACTTTGGCCACATGATGCGAAGAACTGACTCATTTGAAAAGACCCTGATGCTGATAAAGATTGAAGGCGGGAGGAGAAGGGCACGACAGAGGATGAGATGGTTGGATGGCATCACCAACTCAATGGGCATGAGTTTGAGTAAACTCTGGGAGTTGGTGATGAACAGGGAGGCCTGGCATACTGAAGTCCATGGGGTTGCAAAGAGTCGGACACGACGGAGCAACTGAGCTGAACTGAACTGACTGATGACCCAGCAATTCCTCTCCTGGATATATATCCAGAAAAAAAAAAGAAAACACTAATTTGAAAAGACACATGCACCCCAATGTTCATAGCAGCATTATTTAAAACTGTCAAGATATGGAAGCCACCTAAATGTCCATCAATAGATGAATGGATAAAGAAGATGTGGTACATGTATACAATGTAATACTACACAGTCATAAAAAAGAACAAAATTTTGCCATTTGCAGAAACATGGACGGACTTGGGAAGCATTATGCTCTGTGAAATAAGTCAGACAGAGAAAGGCAAATACTGTATATCACTTATATGTGGAATCTAAAAAATAAAATAGTGAGTATAACAACAACAACAAAAGGCAGACTCAGAGATGTAGAGAACAAAGTAGTGGTTATCAGTAGGGAGAGGGAAGAGGGCAGGGGCAAGGCAGCGGTAGGGGATTCGAGGTACAAATTACTGGGTATAAAATAAGCTACAAGGATATATTGTACAACACAGGGAGTATAGCCAGTACCCCATAATAATGATAAATGGAGTGTAACCTTCAAAAATTGTGAATCACTACACTGTACACCTATAACTTGCATAATATTGTACAACAACTATACTTCAATGAAATACAATTTAAAAAAGAACAGTATTCTCCACCAGTGGGCCAGAGGTGGGGAGGACAAGATGGGAGCAGAGAAAAGCCAGAATCCCATGGAGGGTAGTTACTAAAGGCTCTCACTGCCTCCCCAGTCTGGGAGCCAGAAATCACACCAAAGCCTTGCCATGGTCTGGCAAGGAGCACCAGCTGGGAATCAGGGACTCTGCCTCAGCTCTCTGCTCCCTCCCTGGGCGGCTTCCCCAGCTGTGCCATAAGCTGAGGTGGAGAGCTGGTTCCAAGGCCCCGGCAGCTCTGATTCTCTGTGCCTCAGTCGCCCCCCTCCCCTGCTGGCCCTGGAGTTCGGCAGGAACCCACCTGGTTCTCCGTGGCTGGCTGGCACTCCTCCAGCCGGACCCCAAATGCCCTGGGGGCTGCCTTCTTGTTCTTCTTGATGATGTTGATGCCCCAGGGGGTTTTGGAGGTGGAGACACTGTCATCTGGGGTTGGAGGAGGCAGAGAGAGCAAGGGTGAGCTAGGGGCCCAGGGAGGGGCAGCAACCACACTTGGTCACAAACACTGGTACATCACATTCACACACTAGACGTAAGGGGACTCCTTCAGAAAGGCAACCAGGATGCTGCGGGCTGATGGGAAATTATACTATCCCAACAGAGAAGGCCAAAGTCATGAGGGTGTTTACCCTGGGGAAGAGAGGCCTCAGAGTAATAAGGGGACTTTTGTATGGGCTCAGGGACTGACAACAAGGTGGGCGCCATAGATTCTGGTACAACCAAAGAAAGAACTTTCTAATGGTCAAAAGTGTATGAAGATGGAAAAGGCTGCCTCCTGCTCCTGAAAGGACACAAGCAGAGACTGGAGGACCACCCAGCTGGGATGTCCTGGAGGGAAATCAGGTTCCAGGCCTTTCCACCTCTGAGACCCTTAGAGCCCCCAGACCCTCACAGGCATACACATATGGGCAGATACATGAGGATAACCACGGCACACACCCACATGCATACCACCCCCTTAGCAGCCACCTTCCTACCCTTGCTCCCTGCAGGCTGGTCCTGTGTTCTGAAGCCACGTGCCGTACTCTGTTTGAGGAACTCAGACTTGAGTCCCCCCAGGCCACGAGAGCCTTTGGGGGAAGAATCAGCTTTGGGCCCAGAGCTATGGCTGTGTAGGAAGAGGGGAGAGGTCTTCACTGGGGTGGCCCAGCATGCCACCTGCCCTGGCCTCCCATCTCTTCAGACCTCTCCTCCATCCCTAAGCCCATTCCCCCCATGCCCTTCTGGGGACTGGAGACCCCAGTGCCCCTCTGCCCTCCCTGCCCTCAAGTGAGGGCGATTTAGAGGCTGCCCTCAGGTCTGGAGGTGGGCCAGGAGGGTGACCTCTGCCCTGGGGGTCCCCCACCCTGTGGCCAGGACAAGGACTGGGCCTTACCTCACTTTGCGATAATCATTAAGCTTCTTGCTGATCAGAGCTTGGTTGGCACAGCCGGGGTCCTGGAGGAGGGGAAGAGAAAGCAGACCCCATCAGTGCCCATGGCCAACCCACCAGGACTTCTCCCTGGCCCCTGCCTCAGCTTCGCCTCCCCTGTCCTCCATCTGCCAGCTGGAGGGGACAGACCCCGGAGCAAGAAAGGCCAGGGCCGGACTCCCAAGCACCCCCTCACCAGCCGTGTGACTTTGGGTAATCCACTTAACCTCTCTGAGCCTCAGTCTCCTCCTTGGAGAGCTAATATGGCAACCTCAGGGTTGGTGTACAGAATTATGCATGCGGCATTCATCACAGCTCTGGCAAGGCACAGCCCAGCTGCCGCAAGAGGGGGAGCTGTTGCCATAATGCAGGTGACTTGGGACCCTCAGCTCATGCCCTGTTGGGGACAGCCCAGCCAGTTCCCACAGAGAAGGGCCCCAAATTTCAGGTGCTTTTCTCCCTGCAGCGAGGACAGACAATATCCTGGGGCAGCAGAGCCTGGATCAGTGAGATGGTGTGTCCTCAGTGGACACTAGGACCCCCTCCTGTGGTCAGAGCAGATGAACGTCTGGACCAGGGCCCATACCCACCATCCTCTTGGCAGAGACCAGCCCCCAGCCCAGGACCCCCACATAACTACAGGGGTGCAGAGGCACCTTTGTGCAGCCACCTAGCGGCTGGAGTGAGCAGAGGCAGACACTCCAGCATCGGCCCCTGGCGTGCAGCAGCAGCGTGGAGGGGGCGCCATTTAAAACTTCTCCTGGATTCCCTGCCAAAGCCCTTGGCTCAGCCCCTGCTGCCTGCTGCCAAAGGCCAATCCCCTTGGCCTCCTCCCAAGGTCAATGTGTTTTTGCCCCTGCAGAAAGGCCAGCCCTGGCAGGGGGGTCCCCCACAGCTCTGGCCCAGGGGGACCTCTTTCTGTAATACATTTCACAGGAGACCCCCTGCCTCCAGAAGCTCCACAGAGAGGCTGGGGTTTGGCCTGGACCTGACCTCTCTGCGCCAGAGCCTGCCCAAGGCAGTCATAACAACGATGATAATAATAATAATTACTGTCACTCTGACAGCTATTATTGTTACTGCCAGTCGTGGAACACTAAGGACGCCAGGCCCTCGGTGAGCCGCTGTCCCATGCATCGTCTCTTCACACCAAACCCTGGGCGGGCAGAGTCGCCAGGTATACTCCTGTTGGCCCATTTTATGCAAGGGGGGACTGAGGCTCTGAGCGGCGAAGGGAGGAGCCCGGCCGGTGAGAGGGGCCCGGGGCCTGCCCTGCCCTCCCTGGTCCGCCTGGGGCCGGGCCGGGCCCTCACCTCGCCCTCGGCCCTGCTGTTCTCTCGGATCGCTCTGATCCAGCCCAGCATGTCATCCCGGTCCTCAGCCTGAAAGAGATATTCACAGAAGTCAGCGGTGGTCAGCCGGAACACGTGCCTCCTCTTGGTCTCGCTGTAGGAGATGTCCACCAGGCAGGAGCCGATGCAGACGGGCGCCGCCTCGTCCTCACCTGCGACGGCCGCCGCCGCCCCCGCCGCCGCCGGCCCGGGCTCCCGCCGCTCCTTGCTCAGCGAGAGCGAGCGCGCCCGCAGCGCGGCGTACACCCGCTTCCACTGGCGCAGGCCGCCGCCCGCTTTCTGCAGGGAGACACGGGGAGGGGGAGAGAGGGGAGGGGGCCGGGGTGAGAGGCTGCGCCTGCCCTCCCCGCCCCCGGAGCCCGAGGGGGCCCTAGGAGCTGCAGTGGACAGCGGTGGGCACTCCACCCCACTGCCCGCCGGGAGCCCCTGCTCTGCGCCACTCCCGCTGGCACCTGGGGCGGCCTCCTGCCCGCAGTCCCCCGCAGCGGCGTGGACACCCCTACCCATGATTCTCAGAGCCCCCAGAGGGTCCCCAACCTTCTCTGCAAGCGCTAGCATCCAGGCTCCTGCGGCATCGGCAATGCCCCCAGAGAACCGGCAGGGGGCTCCAGAGGGCAATCAGGCCCCCCACCAAGCAGGACCCACCGTCCACACAATCCTCCTAAAGCCATTCAATCCTCCTAAAGCCATTCGGGGTCCACATTCTGCTCCCCTTTGCCGGCAAAGCTAGTCAGAAGCTGTCAACCACGCTTGCTGTCCCTGCTTCTCTGCCTCTCATTCAAGACTCTGCTCCATCTCCACTTCTGCCCACCAGGCCACCTGGGCCCGGTGTCGCCAAAGCTTGTGGCAGCGTCCAGGCCCTTCTCAGCCCTTTGCTTGGCCTCTTAGTGGTGGAGGACCCAGCCAGCAGTCACTCCTTCCCTCCCCAAACTCCCTCTTGGCATCCAGGATCCTATGGTTTCTGGTTTTCCTCCTAATTTCACTGACTGCTTTTCTACCCCTCCACCCTGCCCCCCACCAACCAACATCCTCTACACCAGCAGTTCTCAACCAGGAGATGTTTGTCTGGAGACATGTTCAGTTGTCACACCTGGGGAAGTGCCATGGCACCTAGTGGGCAGAGGCAGGCCGAGAATGCTGCTAAACATGCTGATGCCAGGCCAGCCCCACAGCAAAAAGTCATCTGGCCCAAAATGCCAACAATGCTGAGCTGCGAGTCCCTGCCCTAAAGGAGGGGCAGCTCCAGGACCTTGGCCTAGGCCCCCACCCCCTGCACAGCTCCCCCATGACACCATCCACGCCCGTTTTTTAAAATCTTGTCTGTCTGCTGATGCTGATGCCCAGACGTAGCCCTGGCCCAGCATCTCCCCAGAGCCACACTCCGTACCTCCCACTGTCAGCTCAGTATGTCCACCTGCATATGTCCCACAGGCACTGCAGATGCTGCTTGCTCACTACGGGGCACTTGATTTTCACGGTTCCTCTTCCATCCATCTTTTCCAGCTCAGTAAATCCACCCAGTTGTCTGTCCAGAAACCTGGGAATTGCTCTTGATTCCTCCTTGTTCCTCAACCTTGACTCCAACGCATCAGGAAATCACAACTGTTCTGCTTCCAAAATATCACCTCTCTCCACCTTTCCTGCCACCACATCAACACCTCTTGCCTGGACCACTGCACGAACCTTCCCAGTCTCCACTCTCCCTCCTGCAACCCACTCTGCAAGCAGCAGCTGCAGCCATCATTTGAAAATGTAGCTGAGGTCCTGGCTGCCCCGCTTGGTTCCCTCTCCTGGCTTCCCATCACAGCTGGAATCAAATCTAAGGTCTTTTGTGATCAGGTCCCTGTTTCTCCTAACCCATCCCTCTTTTTTTCTCATGATGCTGAACCACAGGGGCCTTTTCTAGTGAACAAGCCAAGCCTTTCCTTTCTCCGGATCTTTGCACATGCTCTTCCTTCTGTCCAGAGCCCCTGGTCTTTCTTCTTCATGTGGTTGCCTCCTTCTAACCCTTATGGTCTAAGCTCAAGTGCTACCAACATCACCTCCTTAGCGAAACCACCTCTAAGCACTTCTCCCCTAATGGCAGCTCCTCCTTCCTCCCCACTTAAAGGCAATCACATCGCCCTGTTCATTTTCTCTGAGTGCCCACTGCAGCCTCAGATTACCGGCTATGGGTAGCTTTCTCCATATCGGGAAAGCTCAGAAAAGCTCCTGAGCCAGGGAGCTCATCTGCCCTCTTGCCTCCACACTCCAGAGCCTACAGCCATGCTGGCACAGGGGAAGTGCTCATCGATATTTACTGAATAAATGAATTAGTCGTTCTCGGAACGACACCCTGCGGGCTGGGGCTCCATCTCCCCCATTAGGTCGAGGGCACCTTTCCTCTGGCTCACAGCCTACCCACGACTCTCCAGCCAGCATGAGCCTCTGTCCTCAGAACAAACCAGATGAGGAGACTTCATGGCTAGCAGGTGAACACAGCCACGTCTGGCCATGAACCCTGCCCATCATCCCATACCTACTGGACCCAGGCAGGGATGTTCACAGCAGGAAACAGCAGGGCCCTCCAAGAGAAGTTTAGTGTCAGAGTGAGATGGTGACAAGGAGCCCCACTGGGACTAAACTAGCTAGGTGACCTTGGACAAGTCAGGCCCCCTGCCCCTAGCATCAGTATGCTGTATTGGAAAAATAAGAGGTGACCCAGCTGGTCTCCAAGGTCACATCCAGCTCCAATGATGGGTCTGGCTGCAGGGATATGTCACACCCACCCATCCCATCCTCTGACCGATAGTCATTGGCCTCCGAAAGAGCTGGGGGCCGGGGGCAGGTTGGACTTGTCTGGAGCAGATAACATCTGGCTGGCAATCCGGATCCTGGACAGACCAAAGGGCCCGGGAGGGGCCAGGTCCTTTCCTTGCCCAGGAGATCCTGCGGCTGGGCTGCCAGACGCCTCCCAGAGTGGGGGGCAGCCTACTGGCAGGCAGGAGTCAGCAGCTATCACCTCAAGCCTTGGGCTGGACCATTTGTCCACACCTGCCTACTCCTCCTTGGTCTCCATCCTCCACTTCCTCCCAAGGCCCAGCCATCTCTTGCTTTCTCCCTCAGTGTTCCTGCTCCTGTGTCTGCAGACGCTCGTGTTCTCTCTGATGGACAAGCACCCTCTTCAGGGGGACCTCCCTCCTGATGCCACACCCTCAGAGCCTCTGTCACCAGGACATCTCCACCAGGGGATGCCCCAGGGCCCTCGGATACCATAGGCCCCCAAAGAACCTCTTGGCTTCCTCTCCCCAGACCTGCCCCTCCGGCTGGGGGAAGGGTTCCACCAGTCACTGACCCTCCAGCCCATGCTGGGACCCCAGGAACCAACACTGCCTCCTCCACCCTCCCTCACCTCCCAGCCTGCAGCCCGCCCAGCTTTCCTTCCCCCTCACATCTCTCTAAATTGTCCCCTCTCCTCCACCCCACTTCCCTCGCTCACCTGGACAACAGCAATGGCCTTGTCTCCGCCTGTCACAGATGCAACACTTACCTCCTGGGCTCACACCTCCACCCCACTCCCTTATCTGCAAAGGCTTACCCCAAGGGATGGACCTCCGAGCGGGTGGGCACTCAACTCCATACCTGGCTTCCATCTCTCATCCTGGCTCCCAGTTGCCCTGTCTCATCCTGGCACCCCCTGCCACCTTTCCCCTAGACTGCCCAGGAGGGCATCTGCCCTGTCAGATCACACCCTTCCTGCTTCATGGATCCCCAGACACCCTTCACAGCTTTCCAGACACCCCCTCCCATCCCGCTGAGATCAGGGTCACAGGTTACGACACATTTGCTCCCCTGAGCTCCCCCATCACAGCAGTCAAACACTGTGCTTTCTCTACCCAGCATGAACCCCAGCAGGGCAGGACTGGCCTGGCTCCTTCACCCCTGAATCTGTAGAACCTCAGCAGAGAACTGGAGCCGAGCAGGCTGCCCAGCATCATGAACAGGCTGGACAAGGGCGCAGAGGAGTGCCGGCCCTGCCTCAGCTACACTCTCAATTCACTTTCACACGGGCCCTTGGAGTAGAATAACACTGTCCCCACCTCACAGGTCAGAAAAGTGAGACTCGGACATTTAGGGGGTTACCAGCTGCCTTGTGCCTGATAAGTGGCTGGGCAGGAATTCCAAGTGTGTTTGACTTTGAAGCTTAAGTTCCCGCCAGGTACAAGACACCCTAGAAGGCAGGATAGAAAATTCAAACAATAGCAATAAGCAGAAGAGCAGCTCCCGAGGGCCAGGCACCCGGGTAAACTCTTGCTTAGATCATCTCATTTAATCCTCAGGAAAGATGCGTGATCTGGGGATTAGCATTCGCTCCATTTACAGACGAGGAAACTGGGTCATAGGTCAGCAAGCAGCCTGAGCTTCACCAGCAACTCCTAGCACAGTTAAGAGCCAAGCCCAGGTTCTCACTAACCGCTCTGCTGGGCTCTGCCTGTGCTGCTGGGGGCATAGCAGTGGGGTGTCTCCTCCTCCTGCTTCTGTGGCCCATGGTGCTGCCTGGAGCCAGGGTTCATACTCCATAGATCCAGGGGCCCCGCCTTCACCCCTTGGGGTCCTGCTTGTTCCCCCACCCAGGCCCAAGCCCCCTTCATCTCTCACCTGAATCTCCATAGCCGCCCTTACCTGGCCTTCTTGCCTCCCTTTCACCCTGTCTAATTCACTCCCCCCAGAAGCCCAGTGGAAGGGGCCCCAGGGGCTTTTGGTTGCCACTTGTTGTTGTTCAGTCGCTAAGTCATGTCTGATTCTTTGAGACCCCATGAACTACAGCTCTTAGTATAAAGACTTCCCTGGAGGCTCAGATGGTAAAGAGCCCGCCTGCAATGCAGGAGACCTGGGTTTGATCCCTAGGTAGGGAAGATCCCCTGGAGAAGGGAATGGCAACCCACTCTAGCATTCTTGCCGGGAGAATCCCATGGATAAACGAGCCTGGCAGGCTACAGTCCATGGGATCTCAAAGAGTCAGACACAGCTGAGCAACTAATACTTCTCAGGATAAAGACTAAAACCTCTGATGGCCTTGAAAAGGCTGAACTCTTAAAAAAAAAAAAAAAAAGAAAGAAAAGGCTGAACTCTGCTTTCTTCTGGGGCTTCAGCTCCCCTAAAAGAATCACCCTGGCCTTGCTCTGTCATTTTCCATGAGCCCCAGTGGCCATTCTGGGTGTGATCTGCCAACCAAGGATCAACCATAGGATAGTATGGTCAGAATTCCAAGCACAACTTGATCAGATCCACCCACAGCAAAGACCATCTCTCTGATTAACTTTTTTTCATGAGTTCTTTAGGATCCCTGGGAAGTTCTTCCTGGCATCTAACCTCTACCCCTCATGCGGCAGTCTTAGCTGTCTCTCTTTAGCTCCAGAGGCAGTGGGGTGGGTGTAGGAAAAACTGGAGAGTTCTGCTGGAGCCAGCTTCCATCCACCTCCAGCTCATTCCTCCAGCCATCTTACCTTCCCTTTCTTGGTGAGGACCTGCTTATAATACAACCAGCCTTCTCTCCTGATGTCGCTGAAGGTCGCATCCGAGAGGTCAGAGGTTGAGTGTCGCTTGGAAGGAGCGTCAGCCTCTTCGGAAGTGCCCCAGCTATCCAAGGACTGCAGAGAGACAACAGAAAGCGATTTAGGGTGGCTCCCACAGAACCAGCATCTCAGAAACCCCATGGCCACTTGCAGCCCCACGGGCCTGGTGCGTGCTACACTCCTCTGTGCTGTGTGGTCTCAGAGGCCTTGCTTGCCCTCTCTGATCCATCTGTGTTGATGTCATGAGACGTATGTGCTGGAAAAGCCAGAAAGGACGAAAGGCTATGTGACCTGCAGGCCACCTGCCTCAGCACATTTAACTTTATAGACTTGAAGGAATTAAGGAAACAGGGGAAGTGATTGTGTCCGCATGGAGTTACATAAACAGGGGAAGTAGGAACATCAACAAAGACTGAGTTAGTGGGGCAGGTGGTCATGCCCACAAGGAGTTAACAGAGGAAGCGACAGTGTCAGCAGGACTCCAGCAATAGCAGTGACAGGTTAAGGGAGGGTTAAGTAAGCAGAGGAAGTGATAAGGAGGAAGCCAGGTGACAGAATCATCAAGGTGTTAATGAGATCAAGATGCCAGGAATTCCCTGGCGGTTCAGTGGTTAGGACTACTCGCTTTCATTGCTGAGCGTGCAGGTTCAACTAAGATCCTACTAAGCCGCAGGGTGTGGCCAAGAAGAAGAAAACAGAAATCAAGATGCCTTTTCCAGCCCATCTATAATAAAAAAGATTTAAGCCTGGACTTCCTTAGTGGTCCAGTGGTTAAGAATCTGCCTGCCCTGTATAACACAGGGAGCCCAGCCCAGTGCTCTGACAACCTAGAGGGGTGGGATGGGGGTGGTGGGTGGGAGAGAGGCTCAAGAGGAAGGGGATATATGTACATATATATAGTTAGAACTGATTTGTGTTGTTATACGGCAGAAACCAACACAATGTTGTAAATTAAATTAAAAATTTTAAAAAAAGAATCTGCCTGCCAATGCAGGGGACATGGGTTCAATCCCTGGTCCGGGAAGATTCCACGTGCCAAGGGGCAATTAAACCCGTGTGCCACAACTACTGAAGCCCGAGTTCCCTATAGCCCAAGCTCCACAACAACAGAAGCCACTGCAATGAGAAGCCCGCACACCACAATGAAGAGAAGCCCCTGCCCACCACAACTAGAGAAAGCCTTCACACAGCAACAAAAGACCCAGAGCTGCCAAAAATAATTTCAAAAACTTTAAGACAAATAAAATACTAAAACAAAAAAGACCACTTCAGAACTGATCCTGTGTCTCCCAAGGTCCTGAGGCTAGAAACTTTGGCCTCTCCATCACTCTCAACCCCATGTTCCTGCCCCCCTTTCCGGGGTGTTCGCTGTCCCCTGAAGACACCACACAAATACTGACCCAGTGCCTCCCACTGTGGGCACTGTGTTAGATACCCAGTAGGGTCAAACAGTGAATAAGACAAATGAAACCCCTGCCCTCATGGAGCTTACATTCTAGCTGGGGAGACAGGCAAGAAAGGAGATGAGTGCATAAAGTGCTTAACAGGAGAAGTGCTCAGAGGAAAGTACAGTGGTGGAGGGAGGCATGAAAGTCAGGGCTAGGCTGAAATCTGACAGAAGGCCTAAAAAAAATCTAGAGGGGGAAAAAGTAAATCTAGAGAAAGTGGAAAAGTGAGTCCTGTAGCTATGGTGGTGAGCATGGACAGGACCTTCTAGATGAGAGGTGGGGGGTTGGCAGGACAGTGCAAAGGCCTCGGGAGCGGGTGCTCACAGTGTCTTTAGGGGATGACAGAGCCCCCAGAGAGGGTGGGTCTCGTGGCTGGCACAAAGTGAGTGTAGGGAGAGCCAAGGAAGGAAGGAGACAGGAACCCGGGTGACCCATTAGGGATCGCAGGAGTCCCAGGCCAGGCCCTGCTGCCAAGGCCAGGCTCCAGAGATGAAGGGTGGGACACCCCAGCCCTCCGACACCCTCACCAGCACACACGTGCCACTCACCCCATCAGTGAAGAAGCTTCGAAGCATCCGTAGGCTGGGCACGCGGTTCGGCAGGCGCCTAGGGGTTGAGGATCAAGGATGAGGCGTATGAGAGGCACCACTTGGACCTCCCACAAGCCCCAAGGCTCAGAGGTCCTGCAGGGGGAAGCCTGCTACCCCCCGTGTATAGAAGACCCCAGGGCCAAGAGCCCTGCCACACCCAGTCCTCACCGCAGAGCCCGGCCCTCATCCCGAAAGGTGTTGAGCCCGTCGTCGCAGGACTTGGAGCGCTCGGTAGTGATGGCCAACAAGTAGGAAGAACGGCGGCCGGCCTTGATGCTGCCTGCAAAGCCGCCCAGAGGGGCCCTGGATCAGCGGGGCAGCGGAGCGGGCTTCCCCGGAGCCCTCCCATCCGGCAGGGCCCGGGGGCCTGGTCCCCAGGGGACCCCAGGAGGAGCAGAAGCCAGTCGGGGGAGGCCAGCCATCAGGCAGCGGGCCCAACAGGGACCAGTGGGACCAGGCGGCAGGGGAGCGGCTGGGGCGGGGGTTGCGGGAAGCACTCACTGCAGTCCTGGGAGTAATGGCGGCCCAGGGCAAAGGTGAAGGTTGGGGAGGATGGGCTGGTGCCCAGGACAGGGGCGGAGTTCATGGCGCTGGAGACCACAGCAGAAGCAGGGACGTGCTTGGCTTGGAGGTCAATGCTGGGGCTGGTGGGCTCGTCTGCGAGAGCGGAGGGGGCGGTGGGTGAAGGCCCCAGAAGCCTGAACCTACCTGCCACCCCGCGCCCTAGTCTCACATCCAGGCTGGGACCATATCCCCAGACTCCAAAAGCCCTCCAGGGCCCTCCTGGCAACACCCCCAACTGCCAAGGGAACTCACCCACCACTGTGGTCACGCAAGCTCAGCTTCTGTCTCCTCCATCACACGGAGGGCACTCAGGAGGGGGGGCAAGTCACCCCTCTTAGACCTGGCTCCTAGAGGCAGGAACTGTGTCTGCCCCACCAGACTGACGGCTCTCTGAGGCCATGGAGTGTGTCTCCCCCATCAGACTGGGAGCTTCTTGAGGATAAGGACCATCTATCTCCCCCATCAACTGGGGGCTCCTTGAAGTGGGTGCCACGTCTCCCCCTCAGACTGGACGTACCACCTAACCTCAGATCGGGAGCTTACTGAGACGACAGGCTGCGTCTGCCCTGTTAGACAAGGCTGGCTCAGCGGACTCGGGGGCTAGGGTGCGGGGGGCAGGTCGTGCCTCCTCTCCTGGCCCGGAGCTCTCCCCGGGGTCACTCCCATGGCTGCCCTTGGGTGAGCTCACCACGCTCAGGTCCGGTTACCACCTCTGGGCTCCAGTTCCATGAACTTGCAGCCCAGTCTTCCCAAGCCCCCAGACCCAGCCCAGCTCATCCTGCTCCCTCATGAGCACCTCTTATTTGGCAAACCCAAAACCTTTTCCCGTCTCGCTCCTTTTCTTTACTGATACAGAGGTGAGGCTCTACCCTCCAACAAGGCCAGAAACCTGGGAATCACAAACCCTTCCACTGTCCCGTCTCTCCTTTATGCATCTATTCCTAATGAGTTTGCAGTATTCCCTCTGCTCTCAGAGTAAAGTCCGAACTCCTCATCAACTAACGAGGCCCCTCCCGACTCATGCGGTGACCTGGAAGGACATCCTAACTCACACTTCGGGGTCTTTGCATATTCTCGTCTCTCTCCCTGAACTTTCTTCCCCTAACTTGTTTGTCTTAGCCAAAAGCTCCTTTCTCTCCTTGGCCACCGTGCCCTAGCCCAGCCCTCCTCTGTCTCTCAGCGTTCCCTCTACTCCTATCACACACCCATTCAACTGGATCATTCTTGTCTGATCACATATTCCCATGGACCATGCACTCCAGGAGAACACAGAGCCTAGCACAGTGCCTGACACAATAATGTGCTGGATGCGTGGAAGGATGGAGGATGGATGGAAAGAACAAAGGGTGAAAGGAACAAAGGAAAGATAGAAAAAGAATGGAAGGAAGGGTGAAAAGAAAGAAGAATGGAAGAACAGAACAAAGGAGGGAGGAGAAGGAGGGAGGGAAAGAAAGAAGGGTGGAAGGGAAGGAGGGAGAGGGGAAGTAAAGGTGGATGGGAAAGAAGACTGGACGCATCAACGAATGGAGGGAGGATGACAGGATGATGGGAGAGAGATGGATGGACGAATGGATAGATGGATGGACAGACAGATGGATGGCCACAGAAATGAGCTGATCCCATCAGCACCCACCCCAGAGTTTTGCCCGGATGGCAGGTAGGTGGAGTACAACAGGGGCACAGAAAAGCAATCTCCCAAAAATAAAGAAAGAAAAGCAATCTCCCAAGACAAGCCACCTGCACCATCACTCACCAATGAAGGGAATGGAAGCCAGAGAGTCTTCAGTAGTGGCCAAAGGGGCCACCTTCCTGGCCAGGCGTTCCCCTCGCCCACTGGCCTCTGGCTCTGGGGACTCATCACCAAACCCAAGGTTCATCTGTCTTGTGGGGGGCAGCTGGACCTTGCGGCCCGTGGGGGGCTTCTGCCTCAGGATTACTTCATCACGGCGATCCTCGGCAGGAGGCTCTGAGGCCCGGGTGCTGGGTTCTGGTCTGACAACTCTTGGTGGTTCAGAGGCCTCCGGTGGGAACGGTGCGGGGGACTGGGCCAAGTTGATGGTGGGCAGCCCCCCAAAGGGGGAGTCCCGGAAGGAGAGCGCCTGCAGGAGGCCAGTCCGGCGCTGGAATGATGGGCTGTAGCTCCGGTACCCGATGTACCCGAGGTCGTCCAGGCCTTGCAGGCCAGGCGGGGCTGGCGCCTGGGGCCCGGGCAGGTCCCTGGGTGTGCAGGCAGGGGTGCGGGCAGACGGACGCTGGGAAGCCCAGCCGCAGCGCTCGAAGCGGGGTGACACCAGCGCTCCTGGCCCCAGTGCCTCGGCAGAGCGGGTGGCCCGGCTCAGGTAGTCGTCTGAGCGTGCTCGGTGCCAGCCCTCCTGGCCCAGCTGGCTCAAGGCACCCTGGGAGGTGGAGCAGGGCCAAGGGCGATGGGCAGTCACCTCCTCCAGTCGGTCCTGGGAGGCACTGCGGGCCCGGGGGGGCATGGCGGGGCACCGTCTCTCCCCCGCCCTGCGGGGTACCTGGTTCGACAACCAGTGTGACAAGGCCTGCTGGCACTCCAGTCTGCTGGGGGGCGCCCGGCTGCCAGGCTCCGGGAAGGCACGAGGCGTCCGGGGCTCTGGGGGGAGGCGGGGGAAGGCACCAGGGCTGGGGCGGGGCTGGCTCATCCCCAAGGAAGGGTGGTCCGGATGGGAGCGGGCGGTAGACGGGATGCGGGGCCCCGGGTCACTCCAGGCAGCAGGACTCCGGGGGTCACCGGGCAGTGCTGAGAGCGGCTCAGGAACCATAGTGGCCCAGGTGGAGACCCGGGCTGGCGGGGCGTAGGTCTTTCGGGGGTAGCAGATCGGGGGCGGCTCGGGGATGCTCCGGGCCTCTCCAGAATATGGCTCGTTCCCCTTCAGGTAGGCGTCCTGGGAGTAGGCCTGCCCGGAGACACAGAAGCAGGTGAGCAGGGCTGAACGGGCCCCACAGGGCATGGTTACGGCAGACCCTGGAGGTCAAAGCCCCCCAGAAAGGGGCCTGAAGGAAGGGGACCAAGCTGTGGGGGGCGGCCCTGAGAGGGCGGGGATGAGAAGGCATGCTCCAAAGACAGTCAAGGGGAGGACAAAGAAATAAGAGGCCTTTGAGTCTTACACATACACACATACACACACACACATACACACACACACATTCACTCGAAAAAGAGCCAGGATTTTTCTAAGGCTTATGACAAGGACTGCCTTTAGCCACAAACATTCCAACATCTGTTTTCTGGGGTCCTCCCGTCGTACTGGCCTCAGCCGCCTCCCTGCTTCCTTGTGTCCCACGATGCCCACAGACCCTCGGGCGGAGCTGGGCAGCCCCACCAGAGACCAGTCAAGGAGGCAGATGACAGGGGAGGGAGCCGCCTAAGGGGTGTGTACAGGGTGGGGTGGGCGGGGGCTGGGAGAGCCCAGCTGTCCCTCCATCCCCCTGGACGGGAAGCTGAGGGCCTGGCTCCTGGGCCACTGGGGGGTGGGGGAGGGACTTGCTCACCCCCTGCTTCTCTGGACCAGGCTCGAGGGAGAGGCCAGACTGGTTGAGGGACCTTGCGCCACCTTCTACCACCCCGGGCCTGGAATTTGGCGCTGGGAGCTGAGGCTGACGCTGCATTGCTGAGGAGTGGCAGGGCCAGCGCCCAGGCCCGGCCAAAAAAGGAGGCAGCCCCCAGGGACAGCGGCCTTGTGGCCCTGGCCTTGCCTGGCCCCTGAGGGGCTACCCAGGGGCCTAACTCAGGGTGAAGTATCAAAGAGGGAGGGTGAAACCAAATACACACACACACACACACACACACACACACACATCACAAGGAGACACAGGAAAATACACACCCAGAGACACTCACACACACACAGAGAAGCACAATGAGACATACACAAACACACACCCAGACACAAATAACTACAGCTCCAGTCCCGGGCACACACATCACGTGACGAGGGTGAGTAAACCACACCCCGTACTCAGCCCCCTGAGGACCCACACACAGCCAGGACACTCACGTACCTCTCCCTCCTGCCATCCTGCCGGCTCCCCGGACTGCCCGCATCACAGCGGCTGCCTCGGCATCCCGGCCCGTCTCCACCCTCCCCGCCCCCGCCAGCCCCCACTGACCACTGTGCCGGCCCTGGCCTCGGGGGCCCCCCAGCCTGCCCTCCCGGCGGCTGCCCTCGGCCCCCACCGACTCTCTCTCTCAGGCGGGAGGAGGAGGGAGGGGAGGATGGGTGTGGAGGGGCCTCGCCGCGTCGGCGGTGTCGTCAGCAGCTGCCGCGGCCCCATTGGCCTCCAGCCTTGGCTCCCAACCACAGGAATGCCTGGGCCCCACCCTCTGGCTAGCCAGGGAGAGGGGGGGCCGGCGGAGGCCCCCAGATGCTGACAGCTGGGGCTGCTTGCCCACCCGAGCTGGGGCAGCAGAGCTCAAAGCTGTTGCCCCACCCTGCCCAGAGGGGAGAGCAACGCCCTAGGTCCCGCCTGGTCACACACAGTCCCCCACCCCACCACAGCATGCCTCCGTCTGTCTGGAAAAGGTGCACCGGCAGCGCCTTTGAGACTTGGGAAGAGCCGTCCACCTACCTCTCTGGGCCCCCATCCATCCCTGCCTCCCCCTTCCCAGGAAGGGCGAGGGGACAATCGAGGTCATGGGGTGGAGGTTCCCAGAGGGGCATGGTGCCAAGCATGGCACTGAGATTACAGTGATTATGAGTGCACATCCAGGGCAGAAGCCGGCACGGCGGCTCCCAAGGCCTCCAGGCTTGACCCGCAGCCCTCTCCTGGGGGGCAGTGACCTTGGGGGCAAGCAAGCTGGCTTCTGGCTGGCACCCATGAGACCAGGGAGCTGGGCACTGGGCAGAGAGGACTGCTCTGGGCTCTGGGTCAGAGCTGGGAGGGAACAGAGAGGCAGCGTGTGTGTTTGTGTGTGTGCACATGTCATGCATGGAGTGTGTGGTATAAACGGGTACACACGTGAGTGCAGGGTACACTGCGTGCCCCGTCTGTGGTGCCTGCTCTGTGAGCAGTGGGGTGAAGGAAGGGGCGTCTGCACTGCGTATCATGATTGTGGAAGTTCATGTGGCTGTTGCCCTGCTGAGCACACACGCTGGTGCTGGGATGGAGCAGGCTGGGATGTCTGTGGACACATGTGTCGTGACAGCAGCAAGCATTCGTGATGTTCTAAATATTCGTGCTGCAGTGGTGAGAAGCCCGAGCCTGTGCTGTGACACCCTGGTGGTGTGCGGTGGGGATCCGAGATGCTGAGGAATGTGTGGTATGCTGTGATGCCTGTGGTCGTGAGTGTGGGGCAGTGGGTGCCTGCGTACTGAGGGGTTGTGTGTGTGGTGTGTTGTGTCTGGGGTGCGTTATCACATAGGACAGGCTAGATGGAGGGTGGGCTGCAGGCTGTGTGGCGTGGCTGTGTACCGAGTGTGTCTGCTTGAGTATGGGGTGGTCCGTGGTATGCCGTGTGAATGGGAGCACACAACAGTATTTTGTGTGTGTGTGTGTATCTACAGGAGACGTGCTCACACGAGGCCGGGCGGGGAGGGGGTGGGGAACAGACATCTTACAGGAGCCACAGGAACATGCCAGTCAGGCAGGGCCTGCTGGGCCACCTTCCTCCCAGATACCCTGGCAGGAATCCCGCCAGTCAAAGCCAGTGCCCTCCTCTCCCAACACAGCACAGCCCTGAATGAAGCAGCCAGCAGCCCCAGCCCGGGGACGGGCCTGGCATCCCCAGGGGGGCATCGCCGGGCTGGTGGTGCCCCCACACTCTCTCCTCTGCCTCCTAGAGGGGCCAACACGGGAGAGAGGCCAAGGAGAAGGGCTGTATCCCGCCCCACACCCAGGGTCCTCCACCTCAGACAGCGGGGAGGACTCACCAGCTGGAGGATGTCCTCGTCCTTGGGCATGATGGAGAGTTCCAGAGTGTCATCGCTACGGAGACAGGGCAGGGGGTCAGGCCAGGCTGAGGCAACAGGGTCTGGGAGAACAGGGATCCTGGTCGCCAGGGCACCACCAGGGCCGAGGGGGAGGGTGTGGAGGGACTTGGGGAGTGGGCTGGGGGCTCTGATGGGAGAAGGGAAGCAGGGGCGCTCACCTATTCTGGATCAGAGCTATGACCTGGGAGTAGGTCTTCCCAATGACGCTTTCCCCATTCACCTTCACCAGCCGGTCTCCTGGGGACCAGGGGCAGGGCCACAGGTGAGCAGGTCAAAAGGTGTCAGTAGCCCCACCTGAGACCCCCTGCATCACATATGGATGACAATGTGGGGCAGGAGCCTCCCCAATGGCTGGATCCCAGGATGGCTGGATCCATCCTAACCAGGGGCGGGAGGAGAAATTCCAGAGAGGTGCAATGAGCCAGGTAACTGGGACAGCTCACCTGTGCGAAGGCCCGCCCTATGGGCCGGGCCATCACCCTTCACATGCTTGACAAAGATGGTGTCCATGGGCTCCAGGCGGTGCCGGGGGGAGGGTCCTGCTGAGCATCAGTCAGGTTAGCTGGGGGTGGCTACTGAAGGTCACACCCATGCACAGCTACACACACGGGCGACACACACTCAGATAATGAGCACACTCACACGGACACAAAACAGAGCCACACATCCACAGGATCAGACAAAACACACTGCTGGGAGGATGAAAAGTTACACGGACACATGGAGTCGCTCCTTAAATGGCTCCGGTGACCTAGCACCAAGCTAGAAAGTAGACCTCAGAGGAAGGACAGACGTGGCCGCTGCCCTTCCCGAGCTCATTGTCTAGTGGGGCAGACAGACGGGCATGCACACACACACACACACACACACACACACACACATCACAAGACAAAAGAAGGGTGCCATAATAGTCCAGCAGGGAGAGACACCTGCACGCTCAGAGAGTGTCCACATCCAGACCCAGGGAGAGCTGAGCAAAGCCCTGAGGCTCACAGACACCCTGACCTCCCACCCTACTCCCTTCCCCAGGGTCAGGGCTGCGGAGGCCTGCGATCCCAGGACTGGCTCTCGCTCCTTCATGACATCACGCTACATCCCAGCATGACTCCTCTGCTGCTAAGTGCTGCCTCCATCAGAGAAACAGACCTGCACTAGGTCGGCTGGCTCCTCCCCCATCACAGGCCTCTGCGGTGGGGATTCAGAAAGACAGTCCCCATGCGCGCCCAGTAGAAGCCTCAGCGGCAGAGAGGGAAGCCTGCCTGTTCAAGGAGTTCTGCCTTGACTACCCTGGGGAGCCATTTGGGAGAGCAAGGGTGACAGCCAGGGGAGTTAGTCTCACATCTGGAAACAGAAGGACTTCAGGGCCGCCCTTATACCCGGAGAACCCTAGCGTCTCTGCCCCCCAGGACAGCCCTCAATCAGCCTTCCCACCCCCAGGGCCCTGCAGGTCCCGCCTGAGCCTCCATCTAGGCTGGGAGTAACTCTAGGGCAGGGGCCAGGGCTTAGAAACCCATCTGCTCCCCAGAACACCACCCCCAGTGTGAAATGGACAGGTCCAAGGAAGACAAATGTGGAGAAAAGAGGAGCAGAGAGTAAGCATATGTGCAAGTGAATACACAGGAAAGAGCAGACAGGGGCCGCAGTCAAGGGCGAGGGTGCAGCAGAATCCACGCTGACCTCAGGAGAGGGCCAGACACAGAGCGGGACCCCAGCCCAGCCCAGCCCAGCCTGCTCCTTACCTCCTCCTCGGCCTCCATCCTCTTCTTCCTGCAGGGGACAGAGGCGGGTGTGGGCCCTCAGCAGCACAGGGGGAGGCCCAGCTTCGCCGGGGTGGGCCCCTTCAAGCTCCCCCACCCATCAGCCTCCCCTCTTATCATCCTTTAACTAGCCCAGAAGAAAGAGGGGGAGGGAAGGGTGTCCACAGGGAGGTCACGTCCCGGGCAATGTCCCCCGGTCACAGGAGCCCTCTCTCATGCCTGCTCAGCATCTCAGCCATCTGAAAGCCCCCAACCCAATGGGGGACTCAGGACCCCTTCCCTTGGAGAGCTCGAAGCCCAGTGGAGGAGGGGCCAAACCCACTGACACACAGACAGGACCCGGGCGGACACAGATAAGCAGGTATGACAAGTGCAAACAGTGGCTATCAGCTCTCAGAGAATGGGCAGGGGAGGCCTGATTAGTCCCTCTGGGAGGGGGCGGTTTAAGGCAAGTTTCAGGCCGGCTGAAAGGAGGCACTGGGGTGCGGTGAGCAGAGTACGCAGGCACTCGATGGCAGAAATAGGACTGGGTCAGCTGAGCCGAAGCAGAAAGTCAACACCAGCAAGTGACAAGAGTCAGACTCAAGCTTTCAGGTCCAAAAGGAAAGAATGAGGGAGCCAGTGGAGTTCTTGAGTGGGAGAGAGTAGATAGGAAAATGTTTCCAGCATCTAGGTGCAGGGCTAAGAAATGGCCACAAAAAGACCCACGAGGGAGATCTTTGGGCTCATCCTCGTGAGTGAGCGGGGAAGGGCACTGCATTTGGGGAGAAATCAGGGAAAAGGCAAGAAGTCAGAAAGACAGTCCAGGCCAGTGGGGTGCAGCATTCTCCAGCTGGATAGGACCTTTGGGGTCATCTTGTCTAATCCACTCCACAGATCATCCACTTTACAGACAACAGGGTGTGATTTGTCCAGGGCCACTCAGAGACAACAGAGCAGCCAGTGCTGGACCCCAAGAGTCTGGGGCACCTCAGCCAGGACAGGAAGCCGCGGGGCTCTGCTGGAGAGCAGTCCCTTGGCGCCCGCCTTCCTGAGCCGGGCGCGTGCCCGCTGATATGAGCTGACAGCACCGTGAGCGGGAGGCAGCAGCAGATGGATGCATCTAGACGGGTGAGCGCCCTGCAGGCTCCCAGCCCTGGGCATGTTCTGGAAAGGGACAGAGCCCATCCCTGGCTTGCCCTGCCCTGGGGTCTTCCACGTGAGCGAGGTGTCTCTGAGACACGGGCTGACCACCCAGCCTAGACCACTCGAACTGCATCTGCAGGGCCACCCTCCGGAGGTCCCCTGAGAGAAGGAAGAAGGTCCAGGAAGGGGGGACTTTCTGGGGAAGGAAGGACCCGAGGTTCCTGGGAACTGGGAGGCTGGTGTCCTCAGGCATAAGGGGTGAGGCGGTGCCCCTACCACACACCATCAGCCCTCTTACAGCCAGTGAGAAGATTTGACTCACACCCAGACTCAGACACGGGTGTGAGAGCTATGCAGCAACATGTACACATGAAGTGTACATATAGACACATGTCTAGATATACACACATGCGTGTACATGACTAGCATACTATGCACGCATGTGTGCATACAAAGAAACATGAGCAGGCACATGGACCCAGGCAGAGAAATCCAATGCCTTGGTTCTCTGGCAGGTGGGACTAAGCTCCCTGTCCCTCAACAGCTGTGCAGGCTGGTCCCAGCCCTGGGGGAGGGGAGAAACAGGTTCATGGGCCCCAAAATAAATCGTTCTCCCCTCCTGCTGGGAGAGAGGAGGGGAAGGGAACTGGGCCCTCCTGGGGAGTCCTGGCTGCTGTCTAGGCCCCCCTCAAGCCTTCCTGTCAGGGACCACACCCCTGCCCCCAGCCCATACTGTGGCTCGGTTTGAGTAACCCCCGTTCCTGGACTCAGAGAACCTGGTATTTATATTAGGGCTGGAAGGGTTCCTAGGGGTCAAACAGATAAATGCTGTCAGGTGACAGAAGCCGGCATGGGGCCCAGAGAGGGTGAGACTCCCCGAGATCCGCCGTCAGGTAGGAGTTGTACCAGCACTGGGGCCCAGGTCTCCAGCCCAGCGCAGGGCTCTTTCTAGGCCCAGAGCTGAGGCCAGCAAGGGCCTGGGGCGCTCTGGGAGGGGTCCCAGAGGTGTGTGAGGTCAACTGCTCTAAAGCTCAGGCTGGGGAGGCTCAACTAACCCAGCTCAGAAGTGGCCAGTAGACAAAGGGTCCTTGGAAGCCCATCTCCTGAGAAGTTGTTCACCTTCCAGAGGCCGAGAGTCCCGGGGTTGGGGGAGCATCCTGACTCCCCCACCTCTAGCTCCTTGCCCCAAGCCAACCACCCCGTTCTCCTTAGAAGACTGAGCCCAGAGCGGATAGGGGGCTTGTCATAGCCCACAGATGACCCAGCCAGCGCTGCCCCTGCCTCTCGGTGACCCTCTTCCCCAGGCACAGAAGCACCCGGAGGAGAGCACAAAGGAGTGAAAGCTGAAAGCTCCCTCAGAGCAGCCCGGGGCGCGGGCCTACCTTCAGGCTGCAGTGCACCGCAGACTCGGGCGGGTACACGATGAAGTGGCGCAGGGTGAAGCCGAAGCCATCCTGGAGGCTTTTGTGCAGAAGCAGTGTCCGTGGGCCCTGCCAAGGGAGGGGGCGCGCGGGAGAGCACCCATCTCTTGGGCCCAGGGGCAGCTGTGGGAGCAGAGCGAGCAAGGGTGAGATGCCAGTCCTCACACAGCCTCCTGCAGCCTGGAGGACCTGGGGGGACGGCCGGGGCCCACCGACCCAGCTGTGCCCAGACCCCTGCTCCCCTCTCCCTTCCTCTCCCACACTCATCAGCCCGACAGTTGCCTCTTCTTTTTTCCCTCAGTCCCCTCAAGACACCTATGCATCCAGGGAAATAACAGTGCAGCAAGTCAGGTGTCCGTTCTGCTCAGTTCAGCCAAAGTTCACTGACTCTAGACACACAGCCTTCCTGCCTTCCACGGGGAAGTGCCCCGCTGCACAATCTTACACACGCACACGTGCACGCGGACACGGGCACAGACACACCCACACGCACTCACGCAGACAGGACACACCACAAACACCCAGACAAGAACACTCGTGTGCAAAGGTGCGCAGACATACCGATGCTGTGCATACATATGTGCACAGACACACACACACATGCTCACCGAGACACAGACATGTGCACACAACACACACAGGCACAGACAGACTGACACACACATGCATCCTTCAAGAGCAGCAGCAAGAAGACGGGAGGGACCATGAGTCACAGGGGAGCAGACTGGACAGCAGACAGTCCGCTGGAGGGACCGAGCCCATGTGTCTGGCTGGCTCACCAGAAATGAGTGGAGAACCGGGCTGGGGAGACACTCCGCTACCCTTTGGCCACCCCACCTAAGTACTTGGGATTCCCCAAGATGGCAGGGCAGAGGGTATCTGAAGACAAAGGTTTGGGGGCACATGGGTCTGTTCCTGGGACAAGAAGGAGAGAAGGAGGTTAGTGCCCGAGAGGAGGTTCCCTTCAGGTGCCCTGCTCAGACACAGGGAAAGTGGGTGACAGGAGGGCGGTTCACTAACCCCTGATCTCGGGCAGCCTAACCTACCTGGTGCCCCTAATCCAAACCCCTCGGAGGGCAAGAAGCCCCTCCCCTCCCTCAACAGTCCTCATCCCCTTGCTCTTCCTTGGCACCAGGCAGGAGGAGCCTTCACCTGCAGGAAGAAAGGTGCAGCTGGGTGCAGAGGGAAGAAGATTCGGGGGTGAGGAGCTCCCACTTCATTACGAAATCCCCCTCACTCCCCACCTCGAAACTGCAACTCTAATGTACTCATAGGAAGAAGTCCCTGCCTGCATCCAGCCACCCTCCAATTTACACATCTGGTAGGAGTGGATCCTGTGCCCAGCCCTAAGCTATGGATTTCTGCATGGGGTGGGGGCTGGGCTTCATGGGGCAGGAGGTTTGGGGAGGGGATATCCTCAAATCTCAGATTAAAGTGCCACAGAAGTAACAGGCTTGCTTCATACAGTTCCAGAAGACACAGCCAGGAGGAAGATTTGAGAAAGCCAAGCGAAGCTCCTAGCCAGGGAGATCATTCTAATCATATACATCTGGAAAGTGACCCAGATGGGGCTGTGAACTCTCTGTCCTCACAAGGGCCCAAGTGAAAGCTGGATGACCCCCATCAGGGAGGCTGTAGGATGCCTCAGCTGCTTTTCTGGCATCAGGCGGAAGGTCCAATGATGCCCCCTCAGCTCCTTCCACTTGTGGTTATAGCCTGGACACTCCCACTGAGCCCCACACCCCCACGGGGGTCTGAGGAGCCCAGAAGAGAAAATTCTCTGGGAATTCTGCTGAGATCTGAAATCCCCTGGATTTCCTATCTCTGCTGATCTGGCAAGGAACAGATGAGGAAGAGAAGAGGGCCTCTGGGGACCCTCCCCTGCCCCCTCCTACCAACACCCCTGCTCCTGCCCAGCGTGGAGTGCGTCTGCTGCACGTCCTCCACCCGGGCTCTGAGCTGAGGCTGTGTGCACGGCCTATTGTTTTGCTGGTGTCCTGGATTAAGGTTTAAGCCACCAGCTGCCCCAGTGATGAGAAGTGGCTGGGACAGGTCCCCGCACGCCCCCCGCCCCTCCCCCAGCACACATCCTGCCTGGAGCTGCCAGCTGCCTGGGGGTGCCACTCCCCGGGGAGGAGGGGCCTGTCATCAAGGGCAGTAGGCATGCCTTTCTCTCTCTGGTCCTCTCCTCACCCAGGCACCACTGGCGCTCCCTCCCTTATCTCTGCCTCTCCCTTTCCTCTTTTCCTTCCTTCCAAGGCCCCTTCCCCCATCCCTGCCAACTAGGAGCCTGAGAATGTCAGTGTGGTAATCCCCCTGCCACAGTAACCACAGCCCTGCCTGAAGAGGAGACACTGCAGCCCCCCCCATCAATGACCAGATTTGGCGGCCCTCCTGTGGGAAGTTCTTCCTTAGCTTTAACCTCAGTCCTTCATGCTATTACACATGCATGTTTCCTCTGCTCTCCTCCCATCCGGGACAGTGCTGGGTCTTGCTCTCATCTTGAGGGGGAGGGAGGTGACAGATGAAGAAACAGAGAAGGGATCAGCAGTGGAAAGTGATTAGACTGAGGCACAGCTCACACACACATCCCCAGCTGTGCTATCTGAGGTAGGTACAGAGACGAGAGGAAGGGGAGAGGGAGGCTCGGGGGACACAGAGACATCACCAAGTAATGCCCCTAGCCCAGATCCACTTCCAAACGCTCCCACCCTGAGGTCAGGAGAGACATCCAGAAATTCCCACTGATGGTGGGAGAAGGGCAGGTGGCCCCAGGGCCGCAAATCAGACAGACCTGGACATGTGATGGGCTGGCAACCCCAGGAGCTAGAACCCAGGAGTCCGGCTCCTCCCCTCCCCCAGGAGCATAAAGAGGTCATTGCGGGGAGCACAGCGTTCACGCTGGGCACGGCGCCCACTGTGACTCACACCCTGCCAGCCTGGTGGATCTCGGACCTCAGAAACACTGTCCCCACCCCCCACCCCCCAGCCGTATCAGTCCTCACCCTGAGGTCACTCATTACCTCCTTGGCCTGTTTGAAAACCCTGGGTGTCTCTGTGCCCAGGTCCCCTGCCAGGGAGAGGACAGAGTTCTGACTCAGGATCACTGTCAGCCCGAACTCTCCAGAATTCCATAACCTGGCATCTCTTCAAACAACCCCGGTCCCTTCCATCTTTCTGCCACCTGTAAACCAAGAGGCTTGAGCCCACTGCAGGCCACCACCAGACTGGGGGTTGTCATCCGGCACCCCCAGAAAAGGTCTCAGCCACCACTCTGCCGCCCTCACCTGCATCTCTCCAGCTCCTCACTCCCTCCCTACTCCGGGGCATGGGTCCCGGAAGACTGGGCGGCGCACACAGCTCAAGGATCGCAGGGAGTTGTTGGTGACCCGGTCCCATCCACCCTGCCCCGCTTCAGCCCCCGGCCCCGCTGGCCCGCGCGGCGCTCACCCTGGCCAGACGCGCCCCCGGCGCGCGGCGGTCGCTGTGGCTGAGGCAGGGCAGCCAGAGGCAGCGCGGCTCCGGGGCGCTGCAGTCCACGCCGACGGCGCGCTCCCAGCGCCAGCCCCCGGCCCCCGCGCGCTCCACGCGCCACACCGCGCTGCCCACGAGAGCCGCGGCTGGCGGGGGCCCCCGGGGCCGGCCGCCGCCCCGGCCCCAGCGCACCGCGGGCCCGTCTTCCGGAGCCCGGCGCGCCGCGCGGGGGCCGGCGGCCGCTCCTCGGCGCCCGGCGGGCGGCGTCCTCGGTCCCCTCGGCGGCGGCGGGCGGGCCCCGGGGGTCCCCGCCCGCCCCCCGGAGCCGCGGGCCCGGGGCCCTGGGGCCCCGAGGGGACGGACGGCCCGCGCGGACGGAGGCAGGACGGCTGTAGCGGCTCCGCACCTCCCACGCCTCTCCGCCGAGGGCGCCTGAACCCGGACACACCGGCGAGTCGCCCAGGGCAGACACCTCCCCCTCCGGGGCGGCCCCTGTCCGCGGCCGCCCCATCCCACACACACACCCACACAGGAGAGGCCCTGAGCAGTGCCCCCGCAGTCACACACTGCACACCCCGTGCAGGCGCGCGTGCATGCACACACACACTCACGCACACACCCCACTCGCAGGAAAACTCTCCGTACCCGCCCGCACACGCTCTACTCCTTCCAGTACAAAGCTCACGCATCTTGCTGCGCCCCAGAGAAATATACACTCGCATGGGTACACATGTAAACACACACCCAACCCACCTCACCACACACACATCCCGGCATCCCACACCCTCCCCCCACAGGTGCACTCCTTCTCCCTATGTCCACATACCCCACAGAATCACACACACAAACACACTACACCCCGCATACACATGGTGTGCATGGACACCCTTCTTTATGCACACATGCTTTGGACACCCTCCCATGGGTATAATGGCCCCCACCCCCCACTGAGACACATTTGCAAGCATATCCACTGTGCCCTTAAAAGCACACCAGGCCCCCTCCTACCCACCCATACCTACCCACACACACAACCCCCACAGGGAGACCCACAAAACCCACAACAGCACACACCTATAGGACTTGTACACACTACTCAGCACAGACACTCAATGCATTGCTGCTGTGCCCCCTCAGGTCTCTCTTTCTCCCTCTCTCTCTCTCTCTCTCTCTCTCTGTGTCTCTCTCTCTCTCTCTCACACACACTGCCCTGCACAGAAAGCAGCTCTCTCTCATACCACCCCATTTCACAGTCATGTTGTACACTTCCCACCACCAGCCATGGGAACACGTAACCGCCCCTCTTCCCCAGGACCCCCTGCCCATTAGCTCGACCCAGAGGGGACACCACAAGCCGACAATGGGCTCCAAGCTGGCCCCCACTTCACCCCCAGCACGTGAGTCAGACAGGAAGCCGGAGTCATGGCAGACCCTGTCCTCCGCCCCTTCCTGCTCTCTCTCTTCCCAGGCCCCTTCCCGGGTGGGGCCGGCAGAGGCCTTGGCTGGTAGGTGTGTTGTCACCACCACCAATTCTATACACTTGACTGTTCACCGTGTGTTTGCCCCACACAGCGGCCCACTGGGGCCTGGGGCCACTGCCCTGACCCAGTTTTCAGAGAAGGAAACAGCAGAAACCCAAGAGCACCCAGTCTGTGAGGATGGCACTGAGACTCCAAGTCCGGAGCCCTTCATTCCGACTTTGATCTTACACCTAAACTCTAGCCAACACCAGGGAAGGAGGGCTGAGGGCAGCGGGGAACAGATCCAGCCAAACTCTTCTCTCAAATCTAGGAGTCAGGGAGGAAGAGTCATAGGGTTGGGCCCTTGCGGGGGAAGCCACCAGATGGGAGAACCAGGCAGAAGAACCAGCATCCCTTCCCTCCCTTATCCCCATCACCTGCTGTCCCAGGAAAGGACAGGCCAGGATGGATGATCATGTGGGAGGTAGAGGAGAGAGACAGAGGGGCACAGAGAGGAGGCGAAACCAAGGGGCAGAGGGAGGAGAAATAAAGGACCGTGAGGGTGGGCAGGAGCGAGGGAGGGAGGAGGAAGGGTGAGGGTGAGGCGTGTGGGGCCGGGAGCGGTTTTGTTCTCCTGTTTCCTGTTTGCTGCTAGCTGGGCCCCCAGTGCAGGAGCCAGACCCCCACCCCCTCCCTGGCGGAAGCCAGACGGGAAGAGGGAGGCTGCCATCAGCGCTGAGTCAGGAGGGCTTGGGGCAGAGCTGGAAAGGACCATCCATGGTCAGGGGGAGCAGGACTCCTGGCATCTCCATCAGCAAGCTCCCCATCATTAGAAAAGCAAGGCTTCTGGGTCAGGACCACTCATGCCTTTGTCATGCCCTCCAAAAGCCAGGGCCTCAGACCACCTGGAAGCACTGCCCAGATGTCCTCAGGCTCTGCCACCCCAAATGAAGGGCTGTGACCATAGGGATGCCCTGACTCAAAGCCTGACCTGCTTCCCCAGAAGGCCGCCAGTCAGTCCCTCCAGCTGCCTGGTTTCCTTTCCTCTTCCTGCAAGTCTGGTCGCTGGTTCTCAGAAAATGGACTCACTCTCCCCTCTCGTACCCCATGGAGTCCCTCATGGCCAACAGGTGCTGATGTGTCTGTGTGTCCAGATAAGAACCCACCTCCCTCCCTGGAAACTGGTGAGGCTTCTGAGGGCTGCGGGGAGCAGCGAGGTGGATAAGCAGCACCAGGCTTCTGTGTGCAGGGCTGCAGAGACCTGGGAAATATAGGCCATCTGTGACACCCATCTCCTGGCAGGGGCAACAAGGCCCCCAAAAGCAGGTAACAGCCTCCTCCAACACAAACCGACACCTTCCCCACCCCACCCTCTCCACCTCAGCTTCCTCTGTAGGGATGGCAGGTGCAGGGTACATACAGCAGGGCCTAGAAACCTATACACAGTTTGAATAAATGATCCTCCAGGCCTGGGGAGCCTCTCGGCCACCTCCCCCATTTCCTTTGGGAAAGGAATGTGGGGTGGGCCCCAGAGTGCAGTCAGGGAGGGGGCCAAGGGCTGGGAAATACCAGGCGTAGCTGAGATTCTATTCCAAGCCTTCCTGCCTGGTGTGAGTCCTCCCCTACACCCTCCCGGCTTCCTCCCCCCAAATCAGGAATTACCCCGCTGAGCAGTCTCTCCCATCATCCTCTAGTTTGACCAGCTTGCAAAATCCATTCAACCTTATCTTCCTGAAGGTCCCTGGGGAGGGCTTGGGGACTACACTCCCAAAGTGAGGGCATCCAGTCTTCCTCTCGCCAGATGAGCTCATCCTTTACTGTTTACAAGTACTTTCACTTTATCTCATTTGATCCTTACCCTAAGAACTGGATATGTGAAATTATTTTTATACCCATTTTTCAGATGCAGGAACTGAGGCTCAAAGAGGACAAATGACTGATTCAAGGCTCACTTTTACTAAGCTGGGACCATCCCAGGATTCTAACTGACTCAAATCTCTTTCCATTTTCCCCTTATTTATCTATTGAGGAACTTGAGTGCCTGCTGAGGGCCAGGTGCTATTCTGGGGGCTGGGACACCTTAGGAAGATAAGACAAATGCATACCTCACCCTCAGGGCACTTACAGTGCTATAAGCTCCTGAAATCTTCAGGGGTCTCCAGCTCTAGATTCAGGCCCAAGCCAGCTGCCTTCACCCCCACCAACAGAGACACCCCACACACACACCAAAGGAGCCCCTGTGTCAGGGATTCAGGGCCTCTTCTCTCTAGAAGGGGACAGCTTGTTTGAGGGTGGCATTCGGGGCCTCCCAGGTTAGCCTTTGAACCAGAGGGTGGACAGGGCTGGTGGAGCGGAAGGCTGCAGGGGCCAGCCTGACAACTGGGAGCTGGGGAGAGGAGAGCGTCCTGGGGCCCAAGGGTCAGGTGAGAGGAGAAGGAGGGAACGGATACTGCTGAAAGGCCTGTGGTTCAGGAAGTGAGAGGGAGGGTCTCTGGGTCAGTTCACCGGCTTTTTCTTCCTCTGGCTTGCTTACTGCCTCCTCCCAGAACACAGGTTCCAAACCATGAGACAAGCAATGCAACCACCCCAAGAGAGTCATGCGGAATTTCCAAAGGTCTGACTGGTTCCACACGCCCACTGCACATGACCAAACTGGGACCCATTGACACAGGCTGGGACCTGGGACCCTTTGCTGCAGTGCTCACCCCTGGACAAAACTCTCCTCCAGCAACAAAATGCAAAGAAACTATATGGGACTAAAAATAACTGTACACATTCACAGTTGGGGCAAAATTATGGACTAAAGATACAAAGAGACCAAAAAACCCAACTGCCACTTTTGAAGAGCCCAGAAGAAAAGCAGGAGTTGGGGAGAAAAATAAGGGTATTGCGAATGTTCTCGATACTCAACACCACCAGAGGGGTAGGCAAAATACCTAAGACACCCCTCCAGCCTGACTCCTCCCCCCATATAAGGAACAAGCCTGCCCCTTCCTCGGGTCGCAGCAAGCAAGGGAACTTGTTTGTTCTCTCTAGACCCTGCTGCAGCAGGGGCCCCAATAAGGCCTTGCCTGAACTTCTTGTCTGGCTTCTAGTCAATTTTTATTGATTGGGGAAGGCCAAGAACCTGGTCGGTATCACCATAACCACCCCACAACCTCACATACAGACAGAGCAAATCCTCTGCCAGCCGGTCCATCCCAGGCATGCAGGCAATGTGATACCAAGGCATGCCCGCCCGCCCACGCCTGGGCCTCTGACCCCTGCCCCAGTCTCCTCGCTCAAGGGCGGCCGCCCCCTCCCTCCTCCTCCACCCTTCTGCCCCACTCGGATGCCTGCTTCTCAGCACCGCTTGTGTGCAGCCTGACGTGCCCCAACAGGCGAAGCTGATGAGCCGGCCAGGCAGGCCGGGTCTCCCCAACATTCCTCAATGTGCAGATAACCCCGCGTCACTGGGAACCTGAGGACCCCATACTCGGGTCTAGCCTGCAGGCAGTTGCAGGGGTGGCTCAGAGGGTCTCTCCCTATCCAGGGTCAGTCTTGCCCTGAGTAAGGGTGTGGTGACACTCCTCTCCTACTCTGAAACTGGGCCCGAGGGTGGCTGGGGGAAGGGAAGGTGAGAGAAAAGGGAGGAGGAAGCACTTGTGATGCCAGAAATCCAGGAGAGACTGACAGTCTCAAGCAGCATGCTCAAGCAGCACCGAATCCCCTAGTTCTTCCAGTGGCAGTGTGGCTTGGGCTTAGCACGTGGACTCCAGGTTCCTCTGGAGTCCAGAACTTCTGGGCCTGTGTCCTGTCTCTACTACTTCCTGGCTGTGAGACCTTGGGCAAATTACTTAACCTCTTTGAGCCTCAGCTCCTCACCAATAAAAAGGGAATGACACTTAAGTTCCACCTCATAGGTTGTTGGGAGAATTAAGTCAATTAAAGGAAGTCCTGAGTAGGAATTCAATAAATGCAAGCTTTTGTTTGTTGCTTTTTCTTTTAAAAGGTTTTTTTATTGAGGTATAACTGACGTGTAACATTATATTAGTTTCAGGTGTATAGCATGATTGGATGGCTATTCACATACTGGATATTCACATATATTTTGAAGTAATCACTACAAGTCTAGTTAAACATGTTACCACACTTTGCAGATTCTTTTTTCCTGTGATGAGAACTTTTCAGATCCACTCTCTTAGCAACTTGCAAGCATGTAATACTCTATTATTAACTATGGTCACCATGCTATACATGACATCCCCAGGACTTTACTTTTTGACTCCTTCCACCCATTTCACCCACCCCCCACTTCTGGCAACCATCAGTCTGTGAACCTGGTTTGGTTTTTTCTTTTTGTTTGGGGGGAGGGTTCTTTTTAGATTCCACATATAAGTGAAATCATACTTACAGTATCTGTCTTTCTCTGATTTGTTTCACTTGCCCTCAAGGTCAGTGCAAGATGTTTTCAGCATCTTTTGGATATTCACACTCTCACACACCCAACCACACTCACATTCAGACAAACAGCTCAGCCCCACATACACAAAAACACAGTGACATGTACAGATGCTCAAGGAGATCTGTACAGACCCACGTGAACCTAGTCACGTGGGCATCACCATCATCTCCACTGCCAGCCCCCTTCGTGCCCCACCTCCCCCTTATAAGCAGGGAGGAATCATCAGGAGCCCCCCACTTTTGTAGCAGAACTTCCTCAGGCCCTGAGCCTTGTCTGTAGGCCCTTTGGGAATGAGGAAGGGGCGGCCAACACGAGACCCCAGCAGTGAGCCTGCTCCCAGCAGACAAGGAGCATGGTGAAGATGCCAGGCTGGCAGGGCCTCCTCCCAGCAGGACAGTCAGCTCCCTCCTTAGGGACACCAGAGGGAGGGGTCTTTCCTCATGGTGGGAAATGAGCACTTACAGAGCAGGGTGAGTCTGGAGCCAGCCACAAAGTAAACAGCAGGGCCATCGCCCAGGCAACCGTGGCCCCGGCGTGGGCCACGGCGCCCCACGGGCCCTCTCAACCCCTGATTTACTTCACTCAGCAGCCCCTCGACTGTCTCAGGGCATGCCCTTTCGGTAGCCATTCTGGTCTCAGGGTCTGTCTGGAGACTCGTCAGAAGGAAGAAGCCATGCTTTCTCCATCAGATTGGGCTCCTTGAGAGCAGGCTTGTTGTTGTTCTGCCCCATGTTAGTCCAGAGTCTCTTCTCAGCAGTCAAGCCCTGCGTCCTTCCCTCAGATTGGACAGTGTTCCAGGGCCTGGCCTGAGTCTCTCTCACAAGATTGAGAGTTTCCTAAGGAAACTACGTTTTCAGAAATGTATTTGTATGGCTAGAGTGCTTTGTCTGTAGTAGGCTCTGAAAAAGTATTTGCCGATGGTGAGAATGTGGAGAAATTCAAACTCTTGTGGTGGGATTCCTTTTGCTGGATTCCACCAGCAAATTCCCTTTGCTGGTAGGAATGCAAAATGGTTTATTTGCATTTGCAGAGCCCGGACTTGTGGACATAGAAGGTGAAGTAGAGGAGGGGATGAATTGAGAGGGTGGCATTGACACTACCGTGTGTCAAACAGATAGCTAGCAGGAAGCTGCTGTAAAACACAGGCAGCCCAGGTCCAGTGCTCTGTGATGACCCAGAGGCATGGGATGGGGGCGGTGGGAGGGAGGCTCAAGAGGAAGGGGCTGTATGCCTGACTTCCGTTATTGTTCATCAAAGATCGACACATTGTAAAGCAATTATATTCCAATTTTTAAAATAGTAGAAAACAATATGGTGGTTACTAAAAAAAATTAAACATAGAATTACGATATGACCCAACAATTCCACATCTGGCCGTGTACCCAAAAGAAGTGAAAGCAGGGACTCAAAATTTGTACAATGATGTTCACAGCAGCATATTTCATAAAGATTCCCTTTATGGAAAGGTGGAAACAACCCATTATAGATGAACTGGATAAACAAAATGTGATATATATATATATATGTATATATATATATATATATATATATAGATACACACAATGGAATTTTATTGTCTTAAATTCTGACATATGCCACAATATGGATGATCTGTGAAGACATTGTGAATTGAAAGTGAAAGTCACTCAATCGTGTCTGTGACCCCATGGACTGTAGTCCACCAGGCTTCTCTGTCAATGGAATTCTCCAGGCAAGAACACTGGAGTAAGTTGCCACTTTCTTCTCTAGGGGGTCTTCCCCACCCCGGATGGAACCAGGGTCTCCTACTTTGTATGCAGATTCTTTACCATCTGAGCTACAATAACCCGGTCTGTGAAGACATTATGCTAAGTGAAATAAGCCAGATCAAAAAGACCAGTATTGGAGCTTCCCTGGTGATCCAGCGGTTAGGGCTCCACGCTTTCACTGCAAGGGGCACGGATGTGATCCCTGCTCTGGGAACTAAGATCCCACATGCCATGTGGTATGGTCAAAAAGTAAAAAAAAAAAAAAAAAAAAAAAAAAAAAAAAGTGAGAGAGAGACAACACTGCTTTAAAAAAGAAAGACAAATATTGTATGATTCTGCTTATATGAGATACCTAGATTCACAGAGGCAGGAAATAGAATGGTGACTACCAAGGGCTGGGGGAAAGGGGACTGTAAGTTATCATTTAGTGGGTACAGAGTTTCAGTTTGGGAAGATGAAAAGGTTCTGGAGGTTTGTGGTGGTGACGGTTGCACAACGATGTGGATGGATTTAATGCCACTGAACCGTACACTTAAAAATGATCAATTTTGAGCTGCCTATATTTTAGCACACACCAAGAAAATGGCAAAGTCAGAATTCAAATTAAATATATATATATTGTTGAAAGAAAATAGAACAAATGAACGGGTCCTCCAGTGGGGCCCAGGAGCAGGCCCTGCCCACAGTGGATGCCTAGGACAGCTGGGCACCTCTTGCGGGGAGAACCTTTCCCTCCCATCCCTTTCCATTGTGTCCTCTCAGAACCCCCATTGTCATCTCTGGGGCCCTAGTAGTCCCCGTGCAGGGGGAGTTCTCAGGCCCAGGGGAGTCTGAACCTCGCACACAATAGATCCTTGGCGTTGATGAGGACCTACCATATATCAGGCCTCACTGGTGGCTCAGACGGTAAAGAATCTACCTGCAATACGGGGGAGCCAGGTTCGATCCCTGGGTTGGGAAGATCCATTGGAGAAGGAAATCGCAACCCACTCCAGTATTCTTGCCTGGAGAATTCCATGGACAGAGGAGCCTGGCGGGCTATAGTCCACAGTGTCACAAAGAATTGTACACAACTAAGCAACTAACGCTTTCACTTACCATCGATCGGAGGCCAGACATACGGATGCGATGTCTTGAAATGCCACATTCCAAGGTGCCAGGACCTTGGAACAGCTTTTCTAGCAAAGTCAGGCTGAGTATGGGGCTCCTGATCCCCTGAGGTCCGACCCTCCCGTCAACACACACGTCTTTCCCAAACCTACATACATATGGTTACACACTTGTAACATGTACACACACACCAGGGTGTGCACAGAGAGGCAAATCCCTGTTCTCCCATGCTCTCTCAGGCACACACTCCAAGAAAACCACGCCTGCACGCTGAAGGATGCAGACTTGGCAGAGACGCAGGCAGGTCCCGCATGCGGCAGAGCCCCCTGCTGGCCCAGGTCTGGCACACTTATCTCCTTTCGCAGCCCAGAGTGGGCAGGGTGCGCTCACTCCCCACACTCCCCTTGCCCGTTGCATTGTCCAGGCCCCTAACCAGGCCCCAGGGTCAGACTCCCCAGGGTCAGACAGAGAAGCAGAAGGACAGAGAGACTGTGGACCCTTAGGAAGGGTCTCGCTTTGGTTGGCCAAGGAGGCCTGGAGAGAGGCCAGAGCCCTTTCTCAGACCAGATCGTGTTAGGGGCAGCCATTCCTGAAGGCCAGAGGATGCCTGCAATGACTCTTCCCCAAAGTCATCATATCCGTTCTATGACTCCACACTGAAAAGCTCATTTCAGAGGAGACTGGGAGAGAACCCTGGGCGTGGCTCTTCCTGTGGTCCCCCACACCTCTCTCCAGAAGTTCTTCCCGTTGTCTGACCACCTGGGCAGACAACAGGTGCACCCACTGGTTTCTTTCAGGGGAGCACTCAGTCCAAGTCAAGCTGAGACCACATCCCCTCCCAGGGCAGGTCTCAGCAGATTCTGAAAGTCTCCCCAAGGGCACATGGGGCTCCCTACAGGGAGAGGTTCTCAGCTCCACCCCTGAAACCACCCACCCCCTCAGCCCAGGTCCTGCTCAACCAGGTCATCCTACGCCCAGCGCCCAGCATAAGAGCTGAACCTCTCCCTAATCCAGCCCATGCTGCCCCCGAGGCAGCTGGAAGGGTGGAGGGGACGGTGGCTCTGCAGGGACAAACAACCTCCCCTGGCTTCTGCCCAGGAGGGAGCCGCGATGGTTTCTGGGCTGGGCTCTGTGGTCTGGAAGGGACAGACGGCATTGCTTTCAGCCCCAGATCCTCCCCCTCATCAGGTGCTGGGCTCTGCACTTGGGGACACTGTGACAGCCACAGCAGTAATTAATATTTGTTGAGCCCTTGCTATAAGACAGGCACACTTCACATGCATTACCTCATTTAACAGCAGAGCAGCTTCTTAGGATAAGTGAGATACACACCCACACACCACCTTGGCCTCTTGGGCCCCCCACCCAGTCTGGTGCTGAGCTAAACCATAGGGCACCTAAGGGCATGGGACAGAAGGCTTGCGAGGAGACTTGAGAAAGCTGACCTGGAGAAAGGGTCACACTGGCCAACGGTTTTGACTCTAGTCCTTTTCTGGCTGTGTCCTCGAGTTCACACAGGTTTTCTTGTTTCTTCAGTTACAAAACAAAGGTAGGTATAGCAGTCTGACAAAGTTGCTGGGAAGCATCCTGGGAACCGATAAGTGGGAGGGGTTATAGCCCCGGCCCTACATCCCACCATCCGAGAGTGGACTCTGTTTCCCAAACGTCTCCTGAGTCCACCCACTTCACCATGTCCACCACTCTACTCAAGTCTCCATCACTCCTCTGGCCCCTGACAGTCCGCATGCATTGTTTTAATAGGAGGACCACCAGGCCCTGTGCAATGAGCCTCTGGGTTCCAAGCCCAGCACACCCCCTTCCTCTGTGCTCTGGTTACCCTGGCCTCCCTCCAGTTCCTTTGAAGACTAGGCACCCTTCCAGCCTCAGGCCCTTTGCACATGCTGTTTCTGGAATGCTGTTCCCTCTTCCCCAGCTCCCTCCCTGCCTCATCAACCCACACCCTAATTAGTTCCAACCCACTCTGCAGTTCTCAGCAAAAGAGTCACTCCCCAGAGACACCTCCTCTGGCCCCCGGACCAGGTCAGATCTCACAGTACTCTCGAGATGGTGCCTATATATTTATGAGGTTATTTTGACCAACATCTCCCCCCTGGGGCTGCAGGTTCTAGAAGGCTGGGACCGTGTCAGCTTCTGGCCCAACGTGGATGCTCAGCACACTTGTTTCTGAATGTTCAGGAATGAGTGAGCCTCTCCTCAGAGAGGGTGGATGGTTGGCAAACTCCCATTCCCAGGAAAGGTCTGTCTGGGGCAGAGGCTGCTTCAGATCTTTGTCCATCTTCTTGTACAACCCCACCCCAACTCCTTCCTCAGTAGGAACCAGATCCAGAAAGTGGGGGTGCTGGACGAAAAGAGTCAGGGGTAGGGAGAAAATGGAAGCTGCTTCGTCTCTTTTACAGGGTCCACTGACCCCTTACCCCAGCTGGCCAAGCCCTTGTCCACTCAGTGCTGGCCCACCACACCCACAGCTCTCGCTCCCTGGAATTTAACATTTGTCTTTCCCTCCCCCACCTTCCTTTAACTTCTCCCTTACCCTCCAGGTCTCAGCTTGACTGTTTCTGAAAAGCTTCCCGGACTGCAAGCTACGGGACTTGCCAGGGAACCACGGCTAGCAGCAGCTCAGATTCAAGCCCAGGTCTGTCTGCCGGCAGAGTCCAGGCTCTCAGCCACCTCATCACAGGCCTCATTACTACGTTTCTCCCTTGAGGCCCGGCTGAGAGACACGCCCCCTCTCTGGGCCTCAGTTTCCTCCCGAGGGTTCGGCTACCCCCAGACTTCAGGAAAACAGAGATGGAAAGTGGCGGAGGAGACACAGGGAGAAGTTCGAGGAGAGGAAAGAAGAGTGGTGGGAAGGAGGAGCGCAGAGGGTGGCAACCTCGGACCAGCCAGACGTGAGTAACGCCAAGTATGCGAACTACGCCAGCCCCTGAGCTATGAATAGGGCGGTCACGCTGGCCTCCCAGGTCGGCCCTTCACGCCCGCATCCCCCGAGCCCAGCCCTGCATAAGGTCCCGAAATGGGGCGGAGGCCAAGGAGTCACGCTTGGGGGCGGAGGCTGAGTGGCAGGATCGAAGAGGTGTGGTCACGCAGATGAAATGCAAATAGAGAGCAGTTGGCTTATCTGATTGGTGGGTCTCTGCCCTTCCGGAAGCGTGCTCCGAATGGGCTCTAGCATCGCGCTGGGCCCCTGCTCACACTTGTTTTTGCCCCGGCCGTCGCGGTTCCCCAGTGGCACTTCGGGTCACCCCTTGGATGAGTCGCAGTGATATGTGCAACCTCTCAACCAGTTCAGGGCTTCCCTGGTAGCTCAGACGGTAAAGCGTCTGCCTACAATGTGGGAGACCTGGGTTCGATCCCTGGGTCGGGAAGATGCCCTGGAGAAGGAAATGGCAACCCACTCCTGTATTCATGCCTGAAAATCCCATGGACCGAGGAGCCTGGTGGGCTACAGTCCATGGGATGGCAAAGAGTCGGACACGCCTGAGTGACTTCACTTCAACCAGTTCTGTCAAGGCCTTGGTAAGGTGCTGCCGTTGAGATACCATTCCCTGCTCACCCCAGGGCCAGGTCAGCCTCTCCTCCTTGGAGCTCATATGTCTGACAGCTGGGCTTTTGGAAAATTACAAGAGCCCACCCTGGCCTCCCCTTTTCTCATCAATGACCAAAGTGGGGAGCACACTGGGCCAGGAGCAGGAGACTCAGTCCCCCACCCAGAGCAACCCCTTGTGTGCCCCCAAAAGATTCAGTCAACCTCAGAGCCTGGCTCCTCTTTCTTTCATTCTGGCATGATTGACTAGGTGTCCCCAAGGGCGAGGAGTCCAAGAGACCTAAGATCAGGTCCTAGCTGTGTGACCCCAGTCAAGTCTCTTCCCTCTCCAAGCCTCAGCTGTGAATGAGGTCCCTGAGAGGGCTCAGTGTGGAATGCCTAGCACATAGGAGTTTTTTGATAAATCTTAGTTCAGTAGTCCACAAAGGATTTTTTTTTCATTAATAAAACAGCTCCTGATTTTATGAAGAGACAGACATGAGAGAAAATTTAAAGGCCGCAGAGCATAGTGTTTAAACATTCCTAAACAAGATTCAGAAGAATCTGGCTTTGAATCCCAACTTGGTCACACTTCCTAGCTGTGTATCCTTGGACTAGTTACTAACCTCTCTGAGCTTCTGTCTGCATTTATAAAATAGAGATACTCTATTCCTATTGTACACATTATAAAACAGAGATACTCTATTTATTGTTGTACACATTAAAGAGATAAATGTGTATAAAGTGCTCAGTACAGCAGTGCCTGACACTGAAATGTTCAATAAAAGTCAGTTGCAACCAGTACTCCTATTGTTATTATTATGTAGTTTTTACCAGGCAGTGTGAAGTACTATGGTAACTTTCAGTTCATCAGTCAACAATATTCATTCAATTTGGCCAGGTCTAGAAGCTGAAGATAAGAGTGGTGAACAAGACAAAGTCCCTACCCTCGTGGGGCTTAAAGTCTAATGCCCAGAGGAGGAAATCCCTGTATATTTGAGGAATTGGTGGCTGATACGTGTGTGTGTGTGTGTGTGTGTGTGTGTGTGTGTGTGTGTGTGTGGCAGATTTACAGAGAAGGATATTTGAACTGGACATTGAGGATAAACAGGAGTTTGTGAAATGAAGAAGGCAAGGAAGTTCTATCAGTCAAGGGGAAGAGATGGTATGGCATGTTCCTGGGAAGGGGAGGAGGGTGACACACCCCACTTGCATCCTGTCCTCTCCGTCTCCAGTTCCACATTCAGCCCTCATCAACTCTCACCTGGTCTGCTGCCTCCACTTCCTGACACCTCTCCATGGCTCCACAGTATCTATGGGAGCAAGTCAAGTTCCATAGCACGGCATGAAGGATCCTCCATGAGATGGAGAAGAGGGCCAGGATCTGGCCCTCACTGGCCTTGACAGCCTCAATCTCTCTTTGCTCTCAATCTTGCACTCACTGGCCCCATAAGAGGCCAGACTGTTTGATACCTCCTTGTCTTTGCTCACGCTGGGTCCTTCTGGCTAGAATGCCCTTCTCTCCCTTCTTCACTACCCCACTTGTCCCAGCAGGCATCTTTCAAGCCTTGGCAAGCCTCACCTCCTTGGGGAAGACTTCATCCCTTCAGAGCTGGAGCATCTTTAGCAGGGCAGGGACTCAGCCCACGTTTATTGACAGAGCCCTGGGGTCCTCCATACCACTCACGAGCAATCTCAGAGACAGGGGGATCCCCTGTGCATGCAGGGTCACAGAGAAGCAGGACATAATCGTGCCGCCTGCATCCACCAACTTTCCTTCATTATGCCAGCCCCTACCTGGACTTCAAGGCTCAGCAAGGAGAAGTGTCCACCTTTCCAGGATGGGGACTATGCTCCCAGACTCTTTCTTGTCAGGGAAAGTAGCCATGACACACAATAGCCTTAGAATTCAGAAAGACCCAGATTTAAATTTGGATGCCAGATGACCTTTGGTGGAGTAATTTAGCCTCTCAGGGTCTTGGTTCTTGTTATTTGTAAATGTACAACCACTTCATGACAGTCCTTGAAAATTGATCAAAAGAGGCTTCATCAAAGAATTCTCAACAATAGATTTGGAAAGAGGAGATGAGAGAAAGGAGATTAATCACATCACCAACTGATTTTTAACCAATCCCTATAGCAATTCTACCCAGTGGCATTGTTTCCATCTTTCAAGTCCCGTCACCACTTTTGTGACCACATTTACACCGAAATGATGTCGTAGTGAAGACATCATTTGTATCTACCATAGGTCTGTCTCTCTGGTTAGATCAGGCCAGTTTTCATGGTAATATTTTTTTTGGGTGGCAAGGGGTGTCTGCTCTGGTGGATAGTATACATGCACATCTCAGAACCCCTTATAAAACCTTAGTGGAGCTTTTGGCTGATGGGGAAGCAGACAAGGAACCCCTTGAGGGCAGGGCTATTTCATATTCATCCACAGAGAGAGCCTGGAACACAGACAGTGCACAGGCAACGGCCACCAAATGAACAAAGTCCGGTCTGGTCTGCATTAAGATCTCGCCACTGCCTGGTTTTCCCAGGCACTGAGCCTCCAGTTCTTGGCATCAGGTCCTTCTCCTGCCCCAGGCTGAAATTAGGGAGAGGGACACTCTCAGGCAAGCCAGGCCTGGGAATGTCCTCAGCACCCTGGGCCACACCCAGTCTCAGAGAATGCTTTCCCTAGCACTGTGGGGATCTAAGCACCTGGAAGCCACTGGAGGAGGAAAAGGTCCCAGTGGGACAGGGAGGGGGACCCATTTCTCATCCCACCAGCAATCCTGGCCTTGCTGTGTGACCCCCGTTGCCTGACTCCCACTCTCCCCTCTTGGAGACATGCCATCCCCTCCTGGGCTGTGGGTCCAACCTCAGCTGCCCCCTTATCCCCTCACCCCCACCAGGTGCTGCAGGGCAGAGAGGGGCACAGAGCCAAGGCTTCATTAGAGCTCATGACGGCTCAGCCCTTCAGATGCCAGTGCAAGATACAGGAAAGTACCAGGGCCACCCGCAGCCGCCCCCCACCCCCCATCACAGCCTGGTGCTCAGCTCCCTCCTCCCCTTCTCTTGGGGAGGAACCAGGGGCCACACCCTCAGAAGAGGAAAGGGAGCTTGAGAAGTGTCTTCCCAAGTACAGAGTGCCGCGTGATGCCAGGGGAAGATGGGGAGGAGGGGCCTGAACCAGAAAACAGCCTCAGGGTCTGGGAGGGGTCTCACCTGGGCTCCGAAGGCTCCGCGGTCCACTGCTCAGTCCAAAGCAACCCACCAACAGACATTCCCCCCTTCCTTTCCTCCCTTTCACGGAACACAGCAGGTCAGAGCTGGGGAGACCATGGGCTCTTGTCCACTCCCCTCGGGTCAGGACTGAGCAAGCAGCCTGAAGCTGCTTCTCACCTGGCGTCCAGCCTCCCTCTTCCTCCCACTCTTGCCTGTCCCCTCCCCTCTGCTTCTAGACCCTCGGCCTTGGACTTTCTCTAGGCCCAGAGGTGGGGGCGGCCTTTAATATCCATCCAGCTAAAACTTACAAAGATGTTCCCTCTCTGGGGGGTTGGCTCTCCCTGGCCCCTCACTCTCTTTCAGAGAATGATGGAAACTCTGAGGTGGAGGGCAGGGGTCTGCACTGCAGCCTCCCCTTCCAGCCTTTCGGGGGCTCTTAGACACACCCTCTAAGTCCTGCATCTACACCCAACTCTTTCCAAGGAGCTCTCACACACTTTGAGGAAATGAAAAAGGAAGAAGCTGCAGATTTAGGAGCCCAGAGTCAGATAGAAATCAAGCTAGGGACTGTCAGAAACCAGGACAAAATGAACTCTGTCCTTCCCTAATTAACCCCTACTTGGCGGCCAAGACCCTGGAGCGGCTGTCCTTCCACATGGCTCCCACATGTCCCCCCAGCCTGGCCACATTCCTCCGGCCCACACACCTCCCACCAGCCTGCCGGCCCGAAGGGGCCGGCGCCGGGTCTGTTTCCATCCTTGGCTGTGGGTCTGTCATCCCCGTGCTCCGCCCCAGTTCTCTCCTCCCAGGGATTCAGGCTGAGCTTTGAAAGGGTCACTTCAAAGAGGACCTGCCTGCCGAGGGCCCAGCCAGACCCAGGGCTGGCTGCTGGGCCAGATTCCCGGTGGCCGGGGACAAAGGCCCCACTGTTCCCCCGACCCCCGGACGCCCCCAAATGCACTGGCATGAGAAGTCTTTCTTTCCCCAGTTCTGCTCCTTACAGGCCCCGGCTCTTTGCCACAGGGAGTCCTGATCCCTCGTCCAGCTAAGTCTCGAGGGTGGGGAGGTCAGGGAACTACCTGTTTTCCACCCCCACCATACACCCAATACCTTTGGGCAGCCAGGATGTGGAGGCAGCTTTGGGCTGACTGCAGAGTCCGCGGTCCAGACACCTCACTGCCCCTCAGTCACCAAGCCCTGCCCAGGCCGCTTCTCACACCCATCAGAACCATACATCCTCCCAGGCCTCCTCCAGGCAGCCTTTCAGGATTCCCTTTCATCAGAGGTGCCTCACAGCCCAAACCACAGCAGCCAACCTCTCACTCTTCTCCCCAGTTCCTGACAGCGGGGACCACATCTCACCTGCTCCTCTAATTTCATACCATGCAGTGCTGATCCCAAAGCAGGGTCCTTAGGTTTTTCTGTGTCGACTCCTCACCCAATGCCTGAATTCTCTCTAGTCCAACCTGTGCTTGCTTACCTCCACTGATGGGGGCCTCATTACCTCCAAGGACAGCTCTTCCGATTACTCCAACCATAAAGGGTTCTCTTTATGGAGCCCAAGGTGTATCATTCTCATTTCTAGCCACTGATTATTGTTTGTTTAATAACAGTTTCAGCTAATAGTTGCAATTATCAAATGTCAGCCACTTGGTAAAGTATTACCTCATTTAATCCTTTCAACAATTTTGAGGGATTATTTCAGGGATAAGAAAGCGAAAATAAAAAAAAAAGAAAATGGAAACTAAAAACAACTAAGTGAGTTGGCCAAGGTCATACAGTTAATAAGGGGTAAAGCTGAAATTTTAACCCACTCAGGCTAAAGGCAAGGCCAGACACCCAAGGTGCCTCCCAGTGCACCAGAGGCCATGCCAGACCTGGGGCTCTCATCTCCCGCGTGGCCTGTCTATATTAGAAGGCAGATCACACTCCCCACGCTTCTTTTTTCCTAGTTAGCTCCCACCAGCCTTTGTCAGCAGATGAAGTGTGGCCTGCAGATAGTGACAGTTTAATGCTAATTCAAAGCAGTCCCTGGGGAACAGAGGGAGTCAAAGGGGAAGAAGTCAGCTGACTAGGGGTACACAGGCTGGAGGAAGCTGGAGGAGGTGGCCTTGGGCTTCAGGTTTACAACTTGAGGTGACTGGAAACCCAACACCCCTTCCCATGAGAGATGGAGAATTGGTAGTTGTGACAGCCCCTGTCCCAAACCTGCTACTCCATCCACCCTCCAACTTGAAAGGAAAGGAATCCTCCACCAAGATGGTACATTGGGCTGAACATCTCAGGGCCAGAGAGATGAAAAGGGAACAGATATCTTTAATCCAACCTGTAGTCTTTTTCCCACCTGCCCATTGCTTAGCACCACTCCCTTAGAACTCTGGGGGAGGAAGGGAGGGAATGAGAGCAAGAGAGAAGTCAGAAAGCTGGGGGCCCCCAATGGCCTTGGAGAGCAGATGTGATAGGGTGTGGGTGAGCTTTGTTTTTTTTGGCCATGCCACACGACTTGCAGGATCTTAGCTCCCGTCCAGGGTCGGGAGTGCAGGATCCTAACCACTGGACTTCCAGGTAAGTCCCCAGGGTGAGCTTTCCTTTCCTCTCTAGCTTTGGCTCAGGCAGTCCTGAAGCAGAGAATAAGATGATGCACCTCTAGGCTACCTTCCCAAGACTCTAACCCAGTTACTTCCAAAGGATTAGACTACAGGATTCCATGGTTTTTTCCACACAGTCGTCAGTCAGTCAGTCAACAAACATTCTCAGAGCTCTGGCCGTGTACCAGGCTCTGTGGACACTAAGATAAACACAGCACCTCTGGGGCTCCTGGAATAAGCATGGTAAACTCCCTAGCTCTGCCGCTTACTAGCTGGGTGACCTCAGGAGGCCATATAATTCTTTGTGTCAGTGTCTTCATCCGTCACATGGGATGGGGACAGTGCACCCCCGTGGAAGTGGTGGCCATGATTATTTTTCTTGCCCTCAAATAACTCCAGTCTGGCAGGGAGACTGATGTGTAGACCAAGCATCCCGATGCTGGGCAGAGCTGGCCCAGAGCACCCTAGAGGTCCAGGGGAGGGGCTGCTCCCCGGCCTGCATTTCACAAACATTTATGGAGGGCTGGCCGCTCTGTGCCAGGCACTGTGCTGGCCACTGGGGACACAGAGATGAACAGGACACATTGTCCACTCGTCCCTGCTCCTCCCTGCCCTCCCTTTTCCCTCCCAGTGTTGGAACCCTGCACTGGAATGGGGTGCCCAGGACAGAACTGTGTGGGGAAAGGCACAGCCCGGGAGCCTGGGAGTCAGAACGCCCTGGGTTCACGTCCACCACTCTCGGGTTGCCTGGCCCTGGCCACTCTCTGGCCTCAGGCTCCCCACTGCTGGACAAGATGGGCCCTCTGGTCCTGACCCACTCTGACAGGTGACAAGCTCCACCCCGACAGAGATTTCAACTGGCCCCAGAGTCCACCCCAGACTGCTGTCCCACTGAGGCAGTGAGGAGGAGATGCCAGCCTGGTACTGACTGGCACTGCCCTGCTGACAAGCTGGCACAATTTCACATGAAAGAGGGGGGCCTGGATCTAAAGGCGGGTGTTTGAAGCGGGTGGAGGGTGCTAGGGGAAAGGCAGAGCCAGCTCCCACAGGCCCTATTCATGGCTCTCTCTGGGGAGGGAGAGAGAGCAGGATAATTAAAACCAGGCTTTGTCCAAACCCCTGACCAAGCCAATATCTCACCTTTGAACCCCTGCAAGACAGAGCACAGCTGACGCCCCTTTGGAAGGAAAACACCAATGAACCAAGCCACGGACCAAGTGCGGTGGGTTGGCATGGGGTGAGATGGGGGGCTGGAGGAGTAAATGAGCCAATTCTCCACCCACCAAACACAGATGGACACCTGAGGCTTGGCCGTCCTGAGGCATCTTTGTCCCCATTTCTGTCTCAGCTGAAAGACAAGCCATCAAGCTCCAATCCAGCAAGAGATTGACCTTGATCTTGGCCTGTATCCAAGACAGACCCAGATTCAGGGTGGGAGTAACAGCAGACAAGTCAGGTCATGAGACGTAGGGTAGTGGAGTGAGATCATGAACTTAAGCCAGACTGCTGGGTTCCTATCCTGGCTCTGCCACTGGTTAGTAATGTGATTTTGGCCAAACTATTGGTTCTCTATGCCTCAGTGTCTTCAACTGAGAACTGAGGATAATAAAATAATAGTACCCACATCACTGTGGTTTTGTGAGGACTGAAAGAGGTAACATATAAATCCTGGCCCAGAGAAATTGCTATCTATGTCTTAGCTATCAGCTCTACTATTAAAGCAACTCCGCATCCTTACAACACATTTTTTTCAGGCACTAATGTATATGCTCATTTGAGTATATTTGCATCTCCCATGAATCTGTCCAGATTTTTACACTGGAATCCAACATCATAGGAATCTACCTAGCCCACTACACCAGAGGAAATTTCCCTGCATGATGCTCCAGGATAGACTGGGATGCTACAGCTTATAAACTTCTCCCTAGAAGTTCTCCCAAAGAGCTAACTGCAGTCCTTCATTTGGTAACTTATTCCATTCTCCTTTGTAGACTCTCTTTTAATCTGATACATCATGAAGTCCTTAAGTATCCCTGCAATACACGATGAAGCAATAAATGCCTCTGCCCACTCCTGCACTCTCTGTTCTCCAGCACCCTCCCTCATCCCCCGCTCTAGGTCAAAATGCTGCACCCATGGAGGGCCAGTCAGGCCTCCTGCTTGCCTGGCCCATGAGCTCAGAGCTGGCCTGAGGCAGGGGCACAGAGGTCCCCATGCAGGCTGCCTAAACACAGGGCCTATTCCCAGGGTCCAGTCCCTTTCTGCTTGAGCTGAGATCCTCAAAAGCCTGCCCCATTCTTCATGGTGTCCCAAAGCCACCTTCCTAATACTACCCCCTCCTCAGAGTTTCATCTTGTGCCGTGACTCCCATCAGAAGATTCAGCACCATTGTTGTATAGTCTCAGCCGCTAATATCCACCCTACCTGCTCCCAGGGCTTGGCTTTTGAGGCCTTCATATCCAGCACTGAAGGATTTATGCATTGAAACCTAGGGTGGACCCAAACACTTTCTGAGCAAGTAGAAGAGTCTGGGGCTGGGAGCCTTTGGCCTGTGTTTGGAGGTGAGATGACTGGTTATGTAACTGAGATTCAAACTGCATGCCAATGAGTGCATCCCAGTGACAGCGGCCACTCTGAGGAATGGGGTTGTTGCCCTGGCAGAGGGGGAGAACCCCAGGGGATCAAATGCCGTCCACCCCCAGCAGAGCCACAGGGTGGGGCTGGGGGTGGAGATAGTAGGGGGGGTGGGGATGAAGTAGGTGGTGGAGTGTGTGTGGAGGGGGCGATCCAAGGAACTCAAGGATAATGACCTCCACTTCCATCCCCTGTCCATCCTGAAATTCAAGTTTGTAATTAGGAAACACTTTTAGCTGAAAGGTAGAGGGGGAGTCTGGGATAGAGATGCAGATTAAGGGAGAACTGTGCACACATCCAGCTCCTGAGGAACACACCAGGCTTAGAGATTCCAAAGCACCAGACCCCTGCTCAACACTGAGCGGATGGTTGGGAAGGAATAGCCCTAAATCTTCCAGCCTGGATAAAAGAGCAAGAGACCTCGGCCCAGGCCTTGATCCCAACCTGGACCCCCCAGAGAACTTTTTCCCCAGCTCCAACAGTATTCAACTCTTCAGCTTGGAAAGAGGGGAATTGTGTTTTGGGGTGGTGCTCCAGCAGAACTGGGCAGTCAGGCTCAGAGGTAGGGAGAGGGATGGCCCCAGTGGAGCCCCGAAGGCCCCTGCTGGCCCCTCCCCAGCCTCAGCAGCTGGCAGATGAAAGAACCCAAGCAAAGCAGTCCAGCGCTGAGTAATGCCCCTGGCACCCCGTGCCCAGACCCACCCACAGACAGCCTGAGAGGGCAGAAGGGAGGGCAGTTGCGCCTGAAGGACCGGGGGTCCCGGCCCTGTTTCTCTTCCCCAGGACCCAGTGGGGCGGAGGACCTGCGCCAGGCAGCTTGTCGGGTGGTCCGGCCCGGCAGGAGGGGAGTGTGGCCCACGGAGGGGGTGTCCAGCCACAGTGGCCAAGGACATCCCGCTCTGGGAACCCCCTCCCCCACTCCCTCTCCCTCCAGCTGTGCCGGGGCCTCGCCAACGGAAAACGAAAACTTGGGCAGAGGAAACGGCGGCAGGCGCCCCGCCTGAAAAACCCGGACAAAAGGCGCGGGCCTCCCGCCCTCGCTGCCCGGCCGCCGGGGGCCTGGCACCGCTGCCCGGGTCGGTGCCCCTGGCCCTGGCAGCCCGGAGCGCGTCCCGACCCCCTGACTACCTTCCTCCTTCCCGTCCTTTGCCCAGGGCAGCTCCCGCTCCAGCCCCCTTCCCGACCACCAGCGGATGTCCCCTGCGGCCGTGCCTCGCGGTGCCCGCGCCGTGTGCCCCAGGCTGTGCCCACGGAGCGGGGACGCCGCGACCCCGGCCCTGCTGCTACCTCCCCGGCAGCGCCTGGATCCGCCCCCTTTCCTGGATCAGCGCCCTCACCTTGGGGGGCCGGGGCTCCGGGCGAGGCGGGATCCCGACCAGGCAGAAGGCGACTCCATTCATCGGGCTGCAGGGGCGGCTCTGTGGCCAGGGCACTGCTGGGGGCGCAGGCAGGGACCCGGGAGGGGCGGGGCCGAGGGGCGGGGTCGAACGCGGAGGGTGGGGCGTCTCTTCGCTCCGCCCCCTGCGCTCCGGACAGGGCGCACCCTCTGCCTCTTGCTGGGTTACAGATGCGTACGGGAGGGCTGAGGTAGGGGTTGGCGCTGACAGCCAGCGGGAGAGAGCGGTCTCAGGGAGACAGTTTGGGCTGGCCCAGCCCAGAAAAGACGATGATCCAGGCTGGCCAAGCAAAGAGGATACGGGCACAGAACACAAGATTAGCACCTAGAGAGGGAGGGAGGGAGGGAGAAGAAACGGAAAGGGAAGCAGAGAGAAACAAAGCCAGACAGAGATGATCAGAAACAGAGACGGAGAGACTCAGAAAGCAGGAGAGAGGCTGAGACAAGATAGAGACAGAGAGAGGCAGAGAAAATGAGAGACAAAGATGAAGAGACTCAGGTTGGAAGAGAGGGAGAGACAGAAAAAAGACTTAGGGAGCCTTCCATTCAGAGACTCATGGCAGTTGAGACAAGGGCAGAGATGGGGGATGGGGGAGGGTAACAGGGGAGCTTTCAGGAGTTTTTATGCTCCTCAATCTAGGACTCCCTTCCCAGTCTCAGCTCATGCAGTCAGGGGAGAGGAAGCTGTGAGAGAGAAGCAGACCTTCAGACCCCCACCCAGCCAGTGTGTGGCTCACGCCTTTAGACAGCTCACAGACCCACTCTGCAGTGGGTGACAATAAAAGCAGAGACCCTCCAGGCTTCCCAGTCACAAGCTCCCACAGCCTCCTTTCCCAGCCTCATTCTGAGCTGGGCCCAAGGAACAAACCAGGGTCCTGAGTCCATTTCTCATTTCCCTGCCCCCAAGCAGCCCATCCCCTGATGACCCTGGAAGGGAGAGTCTCTCAGGCTTTAGTTTCTGTTAGAAAGTTCTTTCTGCTGTCTAACAACATCCTTCCTACCTCCTTTTTTTAACATTCTATGCTTACCTCTTTTCCTTGCCTTCTTGTAGTTCTAAAGGACTCCTGTATTCCTTCAACCAAATTGTGAAGAAAGGAAGGCAGAGGTCACAGATAAATAGGAATATGATTTGGATGAAGAAGGCAATGAAAGCAGGAAAGCCAACTCTGCCTGCTGAAGTGGCCCACTCTCTCTGGGGCAACGAGCCTCATAAAACCTATTTGCTTTACCACCACTACCCTGACTCCTGAGAGCTAATCAGTCTCAAGTCCTAGACCCTCAGGATCAAGAACTCAGACCCTATAGGGGACAGTGTTGTCCAGACACCATCTAGACCATCCCTACTCCTATAAGCCTGAGGAAGGAGATGTTGACTTGTTAAGTCTTTATGTTTTATTTATTATTATCAAATTCTCTGGAAGTCAGTAGAAAAGGATGCTTTTGTAATGATGGAGGGTCAGTTAATGACTCCTCTTCCTTCCTCACCTCTCTTCATCAAGGTCATATGCAGCCGGAATTATGCCCCACTTCTGAGAAGTCTTTCCTGCTATCTAACTGTAACCCATCACACCGCCTGTATTTTCTTGCTTAGTCTTCAACCAGGTCCCTCTGTCTGACTTTCTGCCCTGAAGCTCCAACGGTCCAAGGCTGGCTCAGGGGTTCTTTCCTCTCAAAACAAATCTGTTGTCTGTGTACGGGGGGGAAGCAGTGACATCTGAGATCCAGACTGGACTGAGGGTGTGGGGAAGCGGGGAGGGTGGCCCCTGGGGTGCCCCTGGCTCACTTTTTCCAGAGCCTCATGCCCTCAGACACTGCAGGAGGCGGTGAGAGGAAATGAGCTCACACTGGCCGGCAGGCAATTCCTCCCTCCACAATGCACTGCGCTCACCTCCCCCACCCTCTCCCACTTCCCAGAAAGTGCACTCTTCCCCCACCCTGCTGCCCTTCCCACCTCTTCCTGCACCTTGACCTGCACCCCCATCCTGTCCTGCCCTCCCCCATCCATCTTCTCTAGCATCTCTCTCATCTTTCCTTTTCACCTCGGTTCCCCATCCCCTCTGACATCTGTATCCCATTACCTGCATCCCACCATCCACCCCGGAATCCACTCTATTCCTGGCACACTCTCTGGGGAAAAGGGCAATAAAGTCCAACATGGGATGGAGGGTGCCCCTCACTGAGGACCCTCTTTATATTCTTCCCTTTCTAAATTCCTCTCTAAGCCCACTCAGCTTCTTTCCTTCACAAATGTTTATTGGGAGTCCTAATATACCCTGGGGTAGGAGAGTGGAGGTGGCCCCTGGGGATAAGAGATAAGGCTTAGCTCCTTCCCTTTAGGAGTCCTGGTCTTACCAATCCTGACTCTAGTGTGAGATCCCAGGAGAGGAGCCATGGAAGGCTGCAGAAGCAGAGGAAGACTTCCAGAAGCAAGTGGCCATGATCTTTGGAGGGTGTCATGGATGGGACAGGGTGGGGTGGGCCATGGGAAGAAAGAAGATCGTGGACAAAAGCAGGGAGGCAGGAGAAAGCAGACTCCAGCAGTGTGGCTGGAGCCAAGTGGAAGTATCATGGGCAGGAAGCACGGAGGGATGAGGAAGGAAATGTGGGTGGGGATGTCACCGTGGAGTGACTGGGCCTGAGGCATTTAGATTCCAGCCTAGCTTGCGGCAGGGATGTGCCAGGGCCACTGTAGTATGATGTGGGAAAGAACAGAGGTGGGGGAGGGCAGTAAGGAGCCAGGGGTGAGGGATCAGATGGGAGGGTCCTACACCTGGGCGGGGACACCAATCATCAGACGCCCCCAGATCTTGTTAACCAACTAGGTATTATGGAAAGGAAATGGAAGAGTCTAGAACAACTCCCAATGGGCTCCCCTTGTGGCTCAGCTGGTAAAGAATCCACCTGCAATGCAGGAGACCTGGGTTTGATCCCTGGGTCAGGAAGATCCCCTGGAGAAGGGAACGGCTACCCACTCCAGTATTCTCACCTGGAGAATTCCATGGACTGTAAAGTCCATGCGGTCCCAAAGAGTCGGACATGACTGAGAGACCTTCATTACACTCAGAACAACTCCAAGTTTTATGGCTCAGAATATGAGATATTAGTTGTCCAGAATGTTCTCAGGGAGAGGGGACATGCCAGGCAGTGGGCTAAGTAATCCTTTGTATATATTATTCCAATTCAGCCTTATAAAGGGTCTATGAAATAGGTATTATAATCTTCATTTACAGATAAGGAAGCTGAGGCCCAGAGAGCTTCAGCATCTTACCCGAGGCCACCCAGGATTTGAACCCAGGCATTTGGGCTCCCCACTCCAATATTCTTGCCTGGAGAATTCCATGGACAGAGGAGCCTGGTAGGCTACAGTCCATGGTGTCACAACAGCCAGACACAACTGGGTGATAACACACACCATTTGGGCTCAAGTCCACACACTTAACATACAGGCTGTGCTGCAGGTGGGGTAGTGATTGGCAGCTTGAACCCTGGATTCTTCTCCCTGAAGAGAGGCCTGAGCTAGAGACGTGGCTTTGGAAGTTATTCGTGGATCAGGAGTGGGGTTCGGATTCTCCAGGGACACTGCAGAGAGGAGATGAGATGTGGGATGGGACCCGAGGAGCACCCACCTTTCAGGGCAGGCAGGAAGGAAGAGGCAGCAAGGAGGACTGAGGAGAGAGAGCTGGAGGAAGTGACACTGTGTCTTCGAGCAGGGGACAGGCGGGGCGGAGGCCAGACTGTGCAGTGAGGAAGAGCATCAAGTGTGAAGAAATGGAATTGGGCCACTGAGAGAGTTAGCAGGAAGGGATGGGGGACAGCACAGGTGAGTGGGGTTGAGGCACAGCTCCAATTCCGGGGCGGGGGGGGGACACTTGAGCAGACTTTTTGGTTGGGGAGCAGGAGCCAAGGGAGAGACAGCCTGAGGCTGTGATAAGTGGAACAGAGGAAAAGGAACCCAGCGTCCTGCCAGTGGAAGAACCTGCCTTCCCCAGACCCAGGTAGGGCTAGGAGAGGAGTGTGGGGGGAAGTCAGGGAAGCCCCAGACCAGAGCATTCCAGGGCCAGAATCAGGCCGGCCTAGGAGCCATTGAGGGGTTTTATGGTGTCATCAAGGAGCCCCAAACCAAGAGCACATTCAAGTTCCCATCCTGCCCACATAGTAGCTGAATGTCTTTGAGGAAAAGTACATACTCTGAGCCTTAGTTTCACCCTCTGTAGACGAAAACAATAGGACTTCTCCACCAGTCTCCAATGGAGAGCTCACATTTGATAAAGAATCGAAGCAATGAGTGGAAGACTATAGGGGTGATGACCATAGGGGCTATGGTCGCAGGGGTTATAGGGGTGATGACCAAGCATACACCTGGCTACAGCTTCCGGCCTTTCCACGGAAGGGGAGAGAGCACCCCCTGGTGGAGAAGGGCAGGAGGGCAGGACTGGAGGGACGGGCTGAAGAGAGACCTGACCTGTTCCTCTGGCTTTCAGCCCCCAGGTTTTCTCCAAAGAAGAATTTTAATCTCCAAAGAAGGTGGTGGCCCATAGGACTTCCCTGGTGGTCCAGTGGCTAAGACTCTGAGCTCCCAATGCAAGGGGTCCAGGTTCAATCACTGATGGGGGAACTATTAATAGATCCCTCATGCCACAAATTAAAAGTCTGCATACCACAACTAAAGATCCTGCATGCCGCAATGAAGATCCTGGCACAGCCAAATAAATAAAAACATTAATTAAAAAAAAGAAGGCGGTGGCCCAGTCCGGTCAAGTTCAAAGACATTTATTGAGCTTTGACTACATGCAAACTGCTGTGTGGGGAATGAACCAGGTGATGTGTTTGTCCTCAAAGAGCTCATTTTCCAGGCAGAGCAACAAGCACAGCAAAGGTGACTGGGATGGTGCTGGGATGGTGCTACAAACAGAGCACTGGACAAAAAAAGAGGGAGGCTTCCATAACGAGGGGAGAAGGCAGGGGCCTTGGGAGGGAGTGTTTGCCTTAGACCTCGAAGGCTGGTAACAGACAGGTGGCAGGAAAAGGAGGCCTGAAGGCTGAGGCTGGGGAAGGGTGGGGGGCCCAGCTCTGGCAGAGCCCCAGGCATCCCAGAGAGGAGACCTCAGACCTCATCAAGCCCCTTGAACAGGGTAGGGTAGGGCCTCAGTCCACTCGAGAGGACCATGCCAGTCCTCACCCTCATCCCTGCTGCCAGGTCCCTGAGGAATCCTGGACCAGAGGGATCCCATTATCTGAAACTCCCTGAGGAGAGAGGTACAGCCCTCTGGCCAGGCAAAGGCTGAGAGGCATTGGCAACCTGCCAAACAGCTAGGGCCCCAGTCCAGCAATTTCTGGACCTCTGACCCTGGTGGAGAGAGAGGTGGCTGCTTCCCTGGGCCAGCAGTAGGTCAAGCAAGCCACACTCCGTGAACCCTAGTGTCAGGTCATCAGGTCGGGGGTGGACAAAAGACGCCCACACCTGCCACTCTCAACTGGCAGCACCTCACCGGGGAATCTTGTTGGAAAACTTATGTCATAGTTTGGCCCTGGGCTGGGGTCTCGGCCCCACAGGCTCTCCACTGTGTGAGAACTATGTGTGTATGAGTGTGTGTGCAAGGCTAAGTGACAACTGATGAAGACTGTGACATCACCTAGCAGGGGCCTGAAAACACCAAGATGGAGAGGAATGGAGTTAAAGTATGTTGAGCACCTACTATGTGCAAAGCTCTTTGCAAATATTATTTCTTTACTAACATGACTCCCCATGACAACACTATAAGGTAGGTATTATTAGTTTCACTCTATAATGAAGAAACGGGCTCAGAGAGGATAAATAATTTGCTGAAGTCTGACACTGAACCCTTACTCTTTCTACCAAGTGCGATACCTCTGGGAGGAGCTAGGCCAGGTTGTCCCTTTTAGCTCCAGGATGCTAAATTCATGGTTCTAGGTGAGGGCTTTTAACTGCTGCCAGCAACTGGCCTGCATCACTTCTGCCACAGGCCACCTGGACCCTGCCTCACACTACCTGGCCCATGCACACCCCTGCATGGAGCAGGATTTGCTCCATCTCCTCCCAGTCTCTCTGCCCTTCTGGGAGGATGAGGGGTGGTGAGAAGAGGAGAGAGGAGGGGAATGTAGGAGTAGGAAGAGATGGCGGGAGGAGAGGAACGGAGGGGAGCGAAAGGAGGTGGGGGGGGTGGCTCCCACCTCCCCCTGGAAGCTCTGGAAATCCCCGGCAGCTGCTCCCCTCTCCTCTGTCTGGCGCCGAGCCAGCCCAGGGAGGGAGTGAGGGGAATTAAATGGAGAAAAAAAGCGGGGCAGGGCACGGACCACAGGGGGCAAACCCCTCTGTCCTGGCACTCACTCCACCCGGCCATTCCAACCCCTGTGAGAGATTCCAGGCATGCTCCCCTTTAAGGAAACCCTCCATGCCAAAATCCACACATACCAAACAGACACATCAGGGCGGTCCTTGCACTATAAAAGGATTCTTTGCTTTACAAGAGGGCTCCGCACATGGGAAACTTAAAATAGGAGCTTCCCCTGGGGTGGTGAAAGAAGCTCTGATTTCAGAAGCACCCCATACACCCCATGCTTCTGACACATTCAGGAAGCTGGCGACACCCACAGGGCTGGCAGGGCCGCGGCTGCCTCCAGGCGCTGACATCAGCGTGGGCACCTCCACGGCTGTGTTGATCGGCAGAGTCCCCTTGTGGGCTGTGGGGAGGAGGGCGTGTCACCATCTAGGGGACAGGCTGCCTGCTGTGCTTCTCAACAGGGCTGTTTTAGGACACCTAGAAAGGACTCGAAAGCCACCGTTCAGCACAGCTGGTAGGGATTTCATGGCAGCCCGGAGAGGACAGATGTCCAAGGGCTCCCAGTGCCCCTTTGATGTCCTGACTCTCCTCCGTGTTCTGTCCTCCCTTCCACAATGCCAGGGCACAGGAGAGCCAGGCTCTGCCTCTGGGAATGGAAAGCACCTGACCCCCAGAAGAAGTACAAAAGGCAAATGGAGGAGCAGCTCAGACTGAGCTACAGGCCCACTGAGATGTGTTTAGGGTCCACCAGGCAGAAAGCAGTGGTGTTCCCTAGTCCTACCTCTCCTTTCTTTAAAAAAAAAAAGAAATGGAGATGAAATTCACATAACATAAATTTAACTGTTTTAACGTGAGCAATGCAGGCGCACTTAGTCCTGTCCCCCCACCCCTGCTTTTTTCTGCTCAGAGTGGAGTTGAAGGTAGAGTCAGTAAAGACAACAGCAGAGAATGACGAATGGACCCCTGCCAGGCCTGGTGCTCCAGGGAGCTGCCAAGGGCCATTTAAATTAACAGCCAAGATACCCAGCAGGCCTGGGGACTAGACCTGCCCCCAACCCTCTCCACACATAACACCCAGCCCAGGGAAGATGCCGAGAGCCCTTCATGACTCCTCAGAGCCTCCCTCCAGCCCCCAGAACTGAGGATCACCCCATCCCCTGACTCCTCACCCTCCACCCCTCCACGCCCCTTCTCACCACCGTCACAGGCAACCCAAGAGCCCCTCTGCCACACAGGGGAGGGGTCTCAGAGCCCAGGCCCCGGATACAGCTTTAAGCTGAGCCTGCGAGTGTGGACATGGAAAGGCACATGCAGGAACAGAAAACCTTTCCACTCCAGACCCTACCCCAAGACCTCTCACTGAGTTGTGACCAGGAAGGGAGCAAGGCAGCCCCCTCCCTCCAGCCCACCTCAGGATGCTGCCCCTCTTAGAATTGGGGGCAGCAAGTCAGGATAGAGGGCCCCCTCCCACTCACTTAAGGGGACCAGCCCCTCTTGTTCAGGATTTACTGAGCTCTGTGGAGGGAGTGAGGTGCTCTGACCTAAGGGGGCCATCACCAGGACCCTTCTGATGGAGACTGGGTGAAAGGAAGCCACCCAGGGCCTGGCTGGGGTGGCTTGTCTGTATCTGGGGGGCATGCGGACAAGCTGCCCAGCCCACCCCATCTTTTCACTGCCGTGAAATGGTGGCAGCAGCTGCTGCAGCTGCTGTAACTGGGACTGGAGGGGGAGCCTGGCAGGGAGAAGCCCCTTGATGTGCAAGGGGGGAGGGGATGGTTGTATCGCGAGGTCCCACTGTGGGGAGGGGACAAGGTCGGGAGGGTCAGCGGTAGTTACATGCCCTGGGAGAGCCACCCCCTTCTCTGCCACTCCTTATTATGCAGAGCTTGCTAGGATCCTGGAAGGGGGCACCGGAACCTTATCGAGTGGGAGGGGAGATTCTAAATGTTCTCCTTCTGGAGAAGGATGGGGAGCGAGGGAGCGTGTGAGCCCTCGGTGAGCGCCTCCCTCTGTGTCAGTGGTGGGAGAGTACTTGCGTGTGCGTGTGTGTGTGCGCGCGCGCGCGCCAGCTCTATGTCACACCAGCCCTATCCCCTCCCCAGAGCTCTGGCCCCGCCCGGAGCTCCAGAGCCCCAAACCCCTCCCGCCGTGGCGGGCCCCGCTCCTTCTCGGCGCGCCCACCCTCGCACCCGAGCCCCGGGCCCCGCACCCGCTGACCTGCTCCATGCTGCCGCCAGCTATGCGGTCCTCGCCGCGCTAGCCCGGTGGGGCGCAGTGGGCGGCGGCCCCTCCATGCGCCCAGTCGGTGTTGCCGCACCCGCACCCGGCCACCGCCGCGCGCGAGGAGCGCCCGGAGTCCGCCACTCAGGCCCCGCCCGCAGGCCCCGCCCCCGCCCCGCCCCGCCCGCCCCTCGGTCCACACCCCACCCGCGGGTAGGGGCACCGCGCGCGCGCGCGCACACACACCTTACACACCACACACGCACACACTCCTCACACATCCAGGGGCGCATCCCTGCCAGCTCCTCCTGTTCTGCCTGTCCTGGGGGCACTTAGTCCAGAGAAGATCGCCTCCAAAGGAAGCCCCTCTCCTCATTTCTGAGGTTACTAGAGTCGGACTGGCCCCACCCCTTATTTTACAGAGCCCTCAGAGGGGCTGGCCCAAGGTCACAAAGCAGCTTAGTGACAGAGCTGACCCCCTGGCCCAGACCACTGTGATTGCCCTAGAGTGGGCCAGAGAGATAGAGCCTGGACCACAGGGAGACCCCACCCTGATGAGCGGTAGGTCAGGAGCTGATGGAGAGAGGCCCCTCCCTGTTGCCTCTCTTCACATGTGTTCTAAGGCCCTTGGGTGGGTGTGGGGAACAGGAATGGAAATTCCTGTCGCCTACCGTGTTCCCTGCCCCAGGCATGTGCCAAGCAGGAGGAGGAGCTGAACTGTTTGTCTGCTGCCAAAGAAGGGTCCTCTGAAGCTCCAGATGCCAGTTGGGGACCTGCCTTATGGACAGTGGAGCCACCAACTCTGGTGAAAGCCAAGGAGGTGGCAAAAAGACGGCCTCCCACACTGAGACCCCCCTACCCCATCAGGGGTGGCTCATGACTGCCTGCTGCCCCTCTGTCCTGCCCCTGTGAGAGCAGGGCCACACCAAGGGGCTATCACATGTGCAGGCGTGTGAAAGGCAGGCATGCTGCCCAGTACAGGAATGTGGAGTCCTGGGTGGACAGGGGTGAGAATTAACCTGCCCTGAGGTGGGCAATGGAGCTGGGGCATCAGTGTCCAGAGGCTGGCGGCCCAACACCCCTGGGCCAGTGCCGGGAGGCATGAAGGGGATTGCACGCTTCCCACTGCACCCTGGCCTCTTTGTTAGCACCAGGGGGTGAGGGAGCGGAGGGCTGGAAGCTGAGATGGGGAGAGTTAAGATCCTCAGTGGACCCAGACAAAGGGGGCTTTATAGGCTGGGTGTAGGGGGCATGCTAGGGGGAGGAATTCAGGAATGCAGGCTGGGGAGGCCCTGAGCCCCCCGGGCAGCCCAGTTTGGGGCTGGGGTTGGACTCCCCCTGCCCTCCCATGCTTTGGCCCTGCAGAGCATTTGCTGCTTTGCTCCTGGGACTGCAGCCAGGAGTCCCAGCAGACCTTCATCCCCGGCCGCCCCTCCTCTTGGGGATCTGGGGGGCACTACCCACACACTCCCAGTCTGCTCCACCCAGCTGGCAGCAGACTCTCTTGGCTTCCCAGCCATGCCCTCTCAGCGGCCTCGTGGCCCTGTCTGCTACCAGAGTGAGTGCCCTGCCGGCTGCCAGGGGAAGGGAGGGACAGACTTGGTGAGGTCACAAGGCTATGGGGTCAATGGGGCCCTTTGTCCCTTCAAATGGAGTCTGTCTTGGGCTAAAGAGATGGGAGACAGAGAAGCATATCATCCAGACCCTGACCTGGCCTCTCCCAGGCTGTGGTGGAGCTGGGCTCTAGGCTGTGGAAGGCAGGCTCCATTCTTCCCAGAGCTCTCTAGTTCTCTTTCAGGGCTGAAGTAGCCACTGGAAGTAAAAACTAAGAGGCGGAGGAGATGGCCCAGTGGCAGCAGCCGCCCATGCTGGCCTCTGAAACAACTGTTGCTTGGCCAGGCCTAAGTTCTGGGCTTGGGCTTTGCAAGGTTGAGAACTGTCTGTCCCCAAAGATGCTGATCTGGCCCTAAAGAGTGGACTCCTACTGGCCAAAGTCCTGGTGTCTAGATTGCTAGACAGCAAAGCTATTTTATCAGTGCAACCTGAGCACTACAGGAAACCTTGCAAACAGAGAATCCCAGTGCACCGAAGGGAAGGGATGATACCGCCCACTGTCTCTGCCCCAGCCTTCAGGATCCACATGTGCAGCCTCCCTCTTATCTGGCAGGCTGGATCTCTGACAAGCTCCTACTCGATTCCTGATTCTACACTGGCCATGGTTCAGAACCTTCAACAACAGCAGTACCTCAAGGCAGGGTGGGGGGCGGGGGCTGGGGCCCAGCTCAGGTTGTCTTATTTTATCTGCTTCATAAGATTAAAAAGAGGACTGTCTTATCTCTTGAAGAGTGTCTCGGGGAAAAACCTCCTTTTAGGGGGTGAAAAAAAAAAAATGTCCAAGTCTGGTCAGCATCCTCCTTTCCATCTCATTGAGAAGTCAGCCTGGGGGGAAGCAGACTGAGATTGCAGTCCTGGGTCTGCTCTTCAGTAGCCCTATGGTCTCTGGCAGGTAAGCTTGCCTCTCTGAGCTCCAGCTTCCACACCATGGGGTCAATGAAAGATTACATGAGATGGGAGTATAAAATGCTCGGTCCCCTGAAGGCCCCATAAATGATCAATGAAAGTTAAGTACTGTCTACAAAGAGCTGAATGAATTCATTTCATGTCGATTATTAGTAGCCTTAGTTCAGCCGGTGACAATTTTTGACCTTGTTCCCAAGTTCTGGGAGGCCAAATGCTGTCTACAACCAGGTGGTCCTTTGGAAGGTGGCACCTGCCTTCAGCTGGGAGGAGGAACAGAAATGAAGGGCGGTTTCCAGCCTGGTGCTGATCCCTGCCCCCCAGCCTCCTTCTCTTTGCCTCAGCAGCCTCTGGGGCTCCTTGGGGAGCAGGAGTGGAAAGGGAGCTAAGAGTCACCAGGTAAGGCAGACAATCCCCGGGTGCCAGGGGCCTGAGAAGAGAGGAAGGAGGAGGAATACCCAGGAGAGAGCAGGAGATGAGAGGGAAGGGGGGCCGTGGGCGTGGGGGGGGGGGCCCACTTCTCCACCTGCTGCTCTGCAAACAAAGCCAAGAATGATGCAATCCTGGCCTGGTGCAGCTGAGGCTACAAGGCCCTGAGAGGGAAAAGTGGGCTTTGAGGGGCAGGGAGATCAGGAGCAGCAGGGCAGATGCAAGGGCCCTATGGATGCTGGACTCTGGTTCCCTGCCCGACATGTGACTGTGGCTCCTGGCTGCCTCCTGAAGCCCCACACCCAGGGTCAGACTCCGCCCCAAAGAGTCACAGCAGCCTTCAATGCAGAAGGCAGACATGATGCAATGAGGACATCATTCCACAAGGGGCAGGAGATGACAAGAGACCCAGACGCCAGGTGACTCGGAAGCCCCCATTGGGCCCTTCACCAGCAGGCCTGGGGCTGCAAGTCTCAGTGTCCCCTTCCTCCCTGGAGACAAAGGGCAGAATCCTCCAGAGATGCGGGATGGGAAGGCCCAGGAGAATCTCACCCAGGCCCTGCACAAAGTAGTACATTTTTATAGAATTAAAGAAAAACCCAAGGCAGACAGTGATCCAGGTCTGGGTCCCCAATGCCAGGAGACCCTGGCATCCCCCTGGGGCAGGTGTAACATTAGCAACCATCAAGCCAGTGGGGGTGGGGGTGAGGGTGGGGTGGGAGGGTACCCCTCCCAACCTCGCTGGGTGTCTGCCTCAGTTTCCCAGTCTGTCTGGGAGCCAAGAGAACCAAGGCTTCCCTCTCTTCCACCTGGAGAAAAGGGGCTTGTCCCATCCTCCAGGGCCATGGGGAGGATGGGTCACTGGCCCGGGTCCCCAAGGGGACAGTGCATATTAAATGGGGGCAGCAGAAGAGGATTGCTGAAACTGTGTTCAGGATACCTTAGCCCAATCTCCCCCCACCATCACCCAGACCCGAGGGGACAGCTGGGTGGCCTAGCCCTGAGCAGCCACTAGGTGGCAGGAGAAGCCCAGCAACTCAGCCAGCTCCACCTGCTCCCACCACCTGCTCCCACCACCATCCCCAGTCCTACCCACCCACAACCTCCCCTCTCCTCCCTCCTCCCTCCAGCCCATCCCTCACTGCCTCCAGCCTCCCATGATGGGGCCCCTGAAGTCTTTTCATTCTTCCTCTTTGCCTTTGGGAAGGGAAAATGCCACTAATAGCAATGATAATAATTAGTGCCCGTGATTGTTTGAGTGCTGAAGGGGTCCCAGGCATTTCACATGCATTATCTCATCTACTCACACATGAGGTAAGTAAAGAAAACCTCTCTCTCTTTTCAAGAGGAGATAGAGAAAGCATAAATAGATTGCTCTCAAACCCAGGGTCCTGACTCGAGAGTGTTATCTAGTGGGTGTAGGCGCGGGGAGGAGGGGAAGGACCCCTCAGATGCATCTGAGCTGTGTCCCTACCTCTCCCCTCCCCCACCTCTCGAGATTCTAGGAGGATGCCTTAGACTTGGGGTGAGTGTGAGGTTTGAAAATGTTACACAAGTGATTCAGGCTCACAAAACGCCCTCCCTGGCTGAGAACCACTGCACCTTCACCCCCTGCCTCTCCTCCAGGCTCCACAAGGCATTCTGGGCTCTCCCCTTGCCTGCCTTGCTTCCGGTGCACGTTTGCCTTGCAGTGCGCCTGCCCCGCACTCAGGCCCAGAGGTAATCCCGGCCCAGAGGGCCTTCCCCCACTGCTGCTTCCACTTCAGCCTGGCTGTCTTTGACCTGCTCCAGGGTTTTCAACAAACATTCATGGGGGCATCTCTCTGTATGCTGGCATACCACTAGGTTGTGGGGGTGGAGGACGAGGTGAAGATGAACAAGACACAAAATACTCCTTCCATGTGCAACAATTGTTTCATTTGTCTAAAGCTGGTCCTACTATCACTTCTATGTATGGTGTCCCTTTCAAAAAGTAGCCTGATATCCAAAAGAAAAGGATATCCAGGGAGGGGGGATCGGGATGGGGAATACATGTAACTCCATGGCTGATTCATGTCAATGTATGACAAAACCCACTGCAATGTTGTGAAGTAATTAGCCTCCAACTAATAAAAATAAATGAAAAAAAATAAAAATAAAAGTCTGAAAAAAAAAAAAAAGGATATCCATCTCTACTGCTGTTTTCATCACAACATTAGGACATTGGAAAAGGTGGCAGCTACAGGGAAGGGGCACAAGAAGGTGACACCCAACCACAGTGAAACTTCTTGAAATCTTTAACTCTGCCAATCTCTCAAACAAGATAGCTGCTGCCTAATGCCCCTGCCCCATTCCATATCTTCCAAACTCCCTCAGGCTCAACTGTTAACCTTCTCATACTTACTTTTCTCTCTCAGGATAAATCTAACTAGCCTCTCCTATTTTCCTGCTCATCCCATCACCCCTCATGATTGGCAGAATAAAGGCCCAGAAATAAAGCCATATCTCTCAGAAGTGGGAAGGGGGAAAGCCAGGGATGAGATGAGAAGCCTGTGTGAAGGGCACCTGAGGTGGTCCAGTGGTTAAGAATCCACCTCCCAATGCAGAGGACACAGGTTTGATCCCTTACAGGGGAACTTTTATATGAAAAGGCAAAAAGTTATGACACTGAAAAATGAACTTGTCAGGTTGGTAGGTGCCCAATTTGCTACCAGAGAAGAGTGCAGAAATAGTTCTGGAAAGAATGAAGAGGCTGAGTCAAAGCTAAAACAATGCCCAGTTGTGGATATGACTGGTGACAGAAGTAAAGTCTGATGCTGTCAAGAACAATATTGTGTAGGAATCTGGAATGTTAGGTCCATGAATCAAGGTAAATTGGAAGTGGTCAAACAGGAGATGGCTAGAGTGAATATTGACATTTTAGGAATCAGTGAACTAAAATGGACCAGAATGGGCAAATTTAATTCAGATGACCATTATATCTACTACTGTGGACAAGAATGCTGTAGAAGAAACAGTAGCCCTCATAGTCAACAAAAGAGTCTGAAAAGAAGTACTTGGGTGCAATCTCAAAAATGACAGAATGATCTCTGCTCATTTCCAAGGCAAACCATTCAATATCACAGTAATCCAAGTCTATGCCCCAACCACTAATGTCGAAGAAGCTGAAGCTGAACAGTTCTATGAAGACCTACAAGACCTTGTAGAACTAACACCGAAAAAAAAGATGTCCTTTCCATTATAGGGGACTGGAATGTAAAAGTAGGAAGGCAAGAGATACCTGGAGTAACAGGTAAGTTTGGCCTTGGAGTACAAAATGAAGCAGGGCAAAGGCTAACAGAGTTTTGCCAAGAGAATGCACTGGCTGTAGCAAACACCCTCTTCCAACAACACGAGACAACTCTTCACGTGGACATCACCAGATGGTCAATACTGAAATCAGATTGATTATATTCTTTGAAGCCAAAGAAGGAGAAGCTCTATACAGTCAACAAAAACAAGACCAGGAGCTGACTGTGGCTCAGATCATGAACTCCTTATTGCAAAATACAGGCACAAATTGAAGAGAGTAGGGAAAACCACTAGACCATTCAGGTATGACCTAAATCAAATCCCTTATGATTATACAGTGGAAATGACAAATAGATTCAAGGGATTAGATATGATAGAGTGCCTGAAGAACTATGGATGGAGGTTTGTAACATTGTACAGGAGGCAGTGATCAAAACCATCCCCAAGAAAAAGAAATGTAAAAGGACAAAATGGTTGTCTGAGGAAGCCTTACAAATATCTGTGAAAAGAAGAGAAGTGAAAGGCAAAGAAGAAAAGGAAAGATGTGTGTGTGTGTGTATATCAGTCGCTCAGTCGTGTCCGACTCTGCGAACCCATGGGCTGTAGCCCACCAGGCTCCTCTGTCCTAGGAATTCTCCAGGCAAGATATACCCGTCTGAATACAGAATTCCAAAGAATAGCAGGGAGAGATAAGAAAGTCTTCCTAAGTGATCAGTGCAAGGAAATAGAAGAAAACAATAGAATGGAAAAGACTAGAGATCTCTTCAAGAAAATTAGAGATACCAGGGGAAAATTTCATGCAAAGATGGGCACAATAAAGGACAGAAACAGTATGGACCTAACAGAAGCAGAAGATATTAAGAAGAGGTGGCAAGAACACACAGAAGTATACAGAAGAGATCTTAATGACCCAGATAACCATGATGGTGTGAGCACTCACCTAGAGCCAGACATCCTGAGTGCGAAGTCAAGTGGGCCTTAGGAAGCATCACTACGAACAAAGCTAGTGGAGGTGATGGGATTCCAGTTGAGCTTTTTCAAATCCTAAAAGATGATGCTGTTCAAGTGCTGCACTCAACATGCCAGCAAATTTGGAAAACTCAGCAGTGGCCACAGGACTGGAAAAGGTCAGTTTTCATTCCAGCCCCAAAGAAAGACAATGCCAAAGAATGTTCAAACTACCTCACAATTGCACTCATCTCACACACTAGCAAAGTAATGCTCAAAATTCTTCAATCTAGGCTTCAACAGTACATGAACCCAGAACTTCAGATGTTTGAGCTGGATTTAGAAAAGGCAGAGGAACCAGAGATCAAATTGCCTACATCCACTGGATCATATAAAAAGCAAGAGAATTCCAGAAAAACATCTGCTTCATTGACTACACAAAAGCCTTTGACTATGTGGATCACTACAAATTGGAAAATTTTTTAAAGAGATGGGAATACCAGACCACCACCTTACCTGCCTCCTGATAAATCTGTATGCAGATCAAGAAGCAATAGTTGGAACTGGACATGGAACAACAGACTGGTTCCAAATTGGGAAAGGAGTACGTCAAGGCTGTATGTTTTCACCCTGCTTATTTAACTTATATGCAGAGTACATCATGCGAAATGCCAGAATGGATGAAGCATGACCTGGAGTAAAGATTGCTGGGAGAAATATCCATAACCTCAGATATGCAGATGACACCACCCTTATGGCAGAAAGTGAAGAGGAACTAAAGAGCCTCTTGATGAAAGTGAAAGAGGAGAATGAAGAACATTTGGTTTCTCAACATTCAGAAACCAAAGATCTTGGCATCACTTCACGGCAGATAGATGGGGAAACAATGGAAACAGTGACAGACCTTATTTTCTCAGCCTCCAAAATCACTTCAGATGGTAACTGCAGCCATGAAATTAAAAGATGCTTATTTCTTGGAAGAAAAGCTATGACCAACCTAGACAGCATATTAAAAAGCAGAGACATTACTTTACCAACAAAGGTACATATAGTCAAAGCTACGGTTTTTCCAGTAGTCATGTATGGATGTGAGAGTTGAACCATAAGAAAGCTGAGCACTGAAGAATTGATGCTTTTGAACTGTGGTGTTGCACAAGATTCTTGAGAGTCCCTTGGACAGCAAGGAGATCTAACCAGACCATCCTAAAGGAAACCAGTCCTGAATATTCATTGGAAGGATGCTGAAGTTGAAGCTCCAATACTTTGGCCACCAGATGCGAAGAACTGGCTCGTTGGAAAAGACCCTGATACTGGGAAAGATCAAAGGCAGGAGGAGAAGGGGATGACAGAGGATGAGATGGTTGGATGGCATCACCAACTCAATGGGCATGAGTCTGAGCAAGCTCCAGGAGTTGGTGATGGACAGGGAAGCTTGGTGTGTTGCAGTCAATGGGGTCTGAGCAACTGAACTGACTAAGGGGAACTAAGATCCACGTGCTGTTGGGCAACTCAACCCGTGCAACATAACTACTGAGTCCACACGCTGCAACAGAGACCCATTGCAGTCAAAGTTGTTAAAAATGGAGTAAAATAAAACTAAAAAAAGGAGGTGTCTGAGCTGAGCTGTTTAACTGCAGGCTTTCTTATCCAGCAGGGGCCAGTGGGTGGTTCAGTGCAACCTCTGGTCACTGGACGAAGTCTGCTGACCCTACATTGGCAGCATCTTCCACCTAAAGGGCAGCATCTTTGTCCTTCTCTCTGACTCCACGGACACCAGGAGGAAGCAGTCCACATCTCCCTTGAAATATCTTACATTACAGCTACACCAATTAATCCATGCTCTTACTCCACTCACCAAAAGTCCAATCCCTTCCTTAAAATTCTCAAGAAGCCTGACATTTAGGGCCTAAACCCCCCACCCCCATGACTCCATACAACCAAGTTGTCCTATGCAAATGATGAAAATCCAGGTTCAAGGCTGGCTGACTAGGAACACGAGGCTGCACTCCTGGGAAGGGGGCTGATCTCACCTTTCCTCAAGCCCCACCACCTTGGCAGTGTACAGCCCGGAGGCAGGGAGACAGCTGAATAGGACACAGGTTCTGTCCTTCACAGACCAGAGGTTATAGTCAAGTAACTGCAGACACACGAACAAATATTTTAACAGAGAAAGGAGCATTTGTTTGGCTGAGAATGGCTGGTGAAAATTCCAGAGGTGACTGTGGAGGGAAATCCTTGAAGGATGAGCAGTTCTGCAGGTGAAGAGGGTGAGAAGTAGTGGTCCGCCAGGTAGACAAGACAGCATGAGGGAAGATGGAGTGTCAGGAGAAGGGATGCCATGATCTGGGAACTTCAAGTCATGCATTGTGACAAGTGCATCCTGTGTGGCGGGAGCAGGAGAAATGGCCTTGAACATTAGGTTGAGGAGTTAAGGTTTTTGTATCTAGTTTAAAAGTCATCAGTGATTTAGGGAAGTGACTTGAGCACATCTTTATTCTGGAAGGACTGCAGAGGGGAAACAGGAAGCAGGAAGACCAGTTGGGAAGCTGCTGAAATTGTCCAGGTGAAAAAGAGGAAATGCCTAAACTAGGGCAATGGAGGAGGGATGCATGACAGGTCGTAGCATAAATGGGGATTGTGAACAGAGTAAAATTGCAGTCAAAATTCCTCTTGAGAACCTCTGGGGAAGGGGCTCCATTAGAGATTAATGGACTCTTCAGAGCTTTCAGTACTTCTTCAGAGCTGGAGTCAACTCTCGTGCCTTTGGCTGAGCACCAAAGGAAAACGGTTGGTCTTCAGAATCCATATGGCACAAGATGCTTGCACTCTAAGAGACTGGAGAGGAACCAAAACAGAAAATTCACTTTTCCCATCTCACCCTCAATCAGGGGACACAGATGAAATGGAGGAGGAAATCTGCAGTTACTGTCATGTGCTTATAACTGCATTCAAGGAGGTTAGGAATAGGCATGGTAAGACACAACTGAGGTGAGATGGAATGAAAAGTGGAAGCTGAAAGTAGACAGGAAACATAGGAATTGAAGGAGGTGGTTTCAGGTTTTGGGGGTGAGGAGGGAGGGAAGGGACTATTTTATTTGGGGCTCCCTCTTTCCAAAAGAATGCCTTTTCTTCTATGGCTTTATCACTCAAGCCAGAGGGGACTAGTACCTCTTTCCCAACAAACCTCACACATTGTCACTAACATGAACAATGTTGATTTGAAATGATGAAAACCTATGTCTTCACTTTCAAGAAATGCCCACTAACACTCTTGACTGTTGGTGTTGGCAAAGATCTTTATGATCGACAGACCGTATCCAGATGGGGGACATTAGAGCACTGGAATTACTGATTCCAAGTGAAGCATTTTCCTTTGTAATGTTCTTACTTCATAGTTTGGAGCATTTTTTTCTTCCAAAAGGGAAGAGAACTTTCATCAGGAGTTCATGCCTTCACAGAATAGCTATCAATATTGCTAAGACATTGTTTCATCCTAATGTGGACCTGCGACTTGGGTGTGAGCTGAGTGGGGCCAGCTGGGATCCTAAGACCCCCTCCTGGGGCACTCTAATCAACCCTAAGACAACACCACGGTTGAGAACCAGGGTTTCAGCTCACTTGAGTGTGCTTTCCACTCTGAGGATGCAGAGAAACTGCAGAAAACTCTCCAAAATGTGCCAAGGTTATTAGCGTGCCAGCCTTCTAAGTGGGGAACTTGGAGACGAACTGGGTAAGAGAGTTAAGAGGGAAGATTTGATTGGCTCCAAGTAGCCACAATCAGAGAAACATTTCTGGTCCTCTCCTCTCCAAAGAGGACCACTCAAGAGGGAGTGGGCTAGAAAAACAGGAGGGACACAGGTTAAACTCATGAAAAACCTTGACTGCCAGTCTAGATATAAACTAGGAATGACCATTATGGTATGCAGTATGAACTCTCCCAAAATAGAGCAGAAAGGCCCAGAAAGCTCTCTGGAATTCTCCTGCACTTCCTAGGGAAGGAGAAAGCAGCTATGAGCAACGGCCATCAGCCTCAAGAATTTTCCAATCTAATTCTGACAAGACCACTTCTGGATGTGATCCGTTTAGCTGACATCACAGGGATTCCCCGAGTGCCAGGGTGGCCATCTGACCCTCAGTGGGTCGTTATGGTGTCAGGGGTCATGAGATGAGAGAGGGACTAAGAACCAACCACCCAAATAACATGAAATAATTTCTAAACATTTTTATTTCAAATCTCTTTTCACCCCTTCCGCAAAAAGACATGGGTCAGTACAGCAATCATAAAAAGGAGATACAAACACAAGAGTCAAATGTCTCCCGCACTGACACTTTACAAAAAACCGGGAATTGTACATGGGTTTTCCAAACAGGACCTGCAGCAGCTACTAATGTCCCTTTACAAGAGTCAAACATGCCTATTAATACAGTATATACAGACACCCCATTCTGGAACTAATCTACAGGGACATCCCAACACCCCCCATCTATCCCCAGAAAAATACCAAAACACATCCAAAGTGCATTTGTTTTGTTTATATCAAAACATCTTTCCCTTTCCCCACCCCACCCTCAGACCCTCCCACCCCATTTAAGATTGGCCTGCAAGTCTATTTTAACCATTTAGTAATTTTTTATAGTTTATGAAAATAAATTATACAGCAAATATTTTAATAAATTAAGCACAAAAAGGTTGAGGAAAGGAGAAAAACTAAATGGGAAGACAAAAGCCAGGCCATGCTTTGGCTTGGAGGAGGGTGGGGTGGCAGAAGAGGACGGAAGTGGTTGCAGGGGGATGTGGCTCCCCTTCTGGTGAAGAACTGGCAACCACCCCAGCGCAGACTGCCAGCCCTCGTCATTGAGTTCCCTAAAAACAACCGAACAATGTACAGCAGTGGCCATGCCACAAGCAGCACCAGTTCGGGCATCCCAACAGGTCTGCCCACAGAGCGGTGCCTGGATGACGCCTGTCCCTTGGAGAAGGTTCTGGGCCTGACAGTGAGGGGCAGGGCCCTGTTCAAGGGAGCACCAGGGATGGAGTGGTCAGACCAGCCTTCCCGCTCCACCTGAGCCGAGTAGGGGGCTTAGAATGCAGCTCGGTGCGGGGCTGTGTGGTTTGTGATCTCCTGGGTTCTGATCAGAAGTGTCCTAACTTCAACTACACTCCATCTCCAGGAGCAACTAGGATCGCAGTCCAGCTGCGAGCAGACATTCAGGTCTTCCACCGCCCTGACTGGCTGCTGTTTGCCTGCCCCTCTCAGCATTTTGAAAGAGGGGGTAGGAGGGGGGAGGAAGCAATTCCAGGTACCCTCTTAAGAAGATGAAATGGGCGTGGAGGCATGTCACAGACTCAGCATGCAGGACTGGCTTCCTGGGAGGGGGACCAGAGTGGGAAGGAATGGGAGAAGGGGCAGAGATGGGCAACAGGAAGAATTCAGGGGCACCTACCAGGAAGGTCAAGAAGCATGAAAAGGACAAAGACAATATGGAATCTGCATGTAAAGAAAGGTCTTTCCCTGGCAGATTAGAGAATCGATCATTTAAATACAGTTCCCTACTCTCTTTTTCTTACTGCGGCATCCAAGTCCCCAGTGCCTGTGTCTCTATGCTCCAACTCTCCCCTCACACCTCCCAAGGCTTCACGCTCATCTTCGCAAGGCCTCCTGCCATTTTGTGCTGAGCACGAAGACTTCAACGTCAAAACAGGATAGATCACGGGGACTGGCAGACTTGACTTTGCCTTCTTGAGCTGTGTGGCCCAATAATCCTATAGCTATCATGGGGGGAGGGGGGACACACTTTTTTTTTTCTTTTTCTTTTTTAATAAAAAAGGTTTTACTCCCCAGGAGCAAATAAATCATTTTGAACTACTGATAAACACTGCTGCAGTGAAAAGAAAGATGGCTCCATGTATGCAATAGCACAAATTCCATGTAAGAACAGCTGTGTCGACAATTAGAGCTAAAAATCACTTCTCCACTTCCCCCTTTCCCACGAACCAAACCAAGAGGATTCCCATAGGGAAAATGTCTAACTCAAAAGCTCCTCCCTTAGGGACAGGGGCGTGTCATTCTCTTAGAAGTGGACAACAAACAGCAGGTCTCCCCTCAGTGGGGATGCTCTCCACACCCCCATTAGTGGCAAGACTTCTGCAAATAAAGACACACACACACATGCACACAGACTTTCAGACCTCCTTCCAGCAGCCACGGAGCTGTACATCCCAGTGCTGAGGCCTCTAACTTCAGGGCTCAACCCCGGAGAGGTGGTAGGGCAGCGGGGAATCTAACCAAGGGGACAAGTTCCTCCAATCGCCTTTTCCTACCAGGGTCAAGGGTTTCAAGCAGGCCATGTTCTTCTGGGTCCTGGGGTGAGGACTTCAAGGCTGGCACCCAGCTTTGCTGTAGTCTCTCACCCCCGGATCTGGGAACACTAACCACCCTGTCTCTCGCCAGTTCTTGCTGGAAGCGTAGGGGTTCTGTGGCCATCCCCACATCACTCCCAACCTTAATAAGGGGCTTGTGGAATCAGCCCCAGGGACAAGCATGAAAGCAGAAGAAACTATGGTGACGGGCTCCCCACCACACCTCTGCCCTCACGAGGCTGGGAGCTGCCACCCAGGGCTGGCTTTACAGGGTGTCACACTCACCGTATCTAGGCACAGGCAGGCAACCAGGCCAAGGTCATCGCCAACTGTCCCTAAGACCTAGTCGTCACCTATTTATCTAGTCCCACACCAAAGACCCCATACCTCCTCACTCCTGTGTGACCACAGCACATGAGTTTCAAGTAATAGCAAGTTGTAGCAGTAACTGTCACTAGCTCACAGTGGTTCTCACCTGTCCTGAGGAAGGTTACAGTAGATCAGTCATAAACAAGAGAAGGTTAAACAGGCAGATCCGAGGTACTGACATCACCTAGCCACAACCAATGACGGGTCCCTAAAAGTGAGAACCTTTTCCAGTCTGTGACTTGAAAATACAACCACCACCAAAAAGGAATGAGTTCCTTCTGCAGACTGCTTTTCAATTAGCACTACATAGAACTGGTAGCAGGATGGGGGTACAGCCGGCGGGTGAAGGGGAGGTGCTGACGATAGCCAGCTGCTCCCACTCCCTCTCTCTGTTGACTGACCAGGCTGGTGCCCTTCCTCCTCACCTCTGGATGGAGCCTGTCTCCTCTGGCACAATTCTGTTCTGTAGCCACTCTACTGAGGAAGAAGTAGGGTATAGCCTGGGCTGTGACTCATGCACAGACAGATCATAGACACGGTCAACACTACCCTTCCTGGGAGGAGAAAGGTTGATGGTTGAGGGTGGGTCACGCCTCCTCAGCTGGTTTGGATTTGTACCTGAGAGTATAGATTCTCCAGTGGAAACCGCTGGTACCACAAGGGGTCCAGGGCTGTGCCTCCCTCCCTCTGGCTATGCTGAGAGCAGTGAAGCCCCAGCCATGGGCAGGGGCAGGGGCCCCTGGCTGACTTCTGGCTCTGGGCTCCACCTTGCCATCATAACCCCTCAGCATTCACATCTACCTGATGACCAGGAAGTTTTGGTCTACACCACAGCACAGAAGAAGGATTCTTTGATGCCGCTGCTCTAACTTGGGGCTGTGCACTGTTCAGTACACACTGTGCAGATATCTGCATCTGCGCTCTTGTTCCTGCATTTCTCAGTGTCCTCCCCTCACCTAAAAACCAAAGTCTCACAGCCCCAGAGCTCTCCTAGACCATCTGGTCTACCATGATCTTACCCACTCTGAACTTAAGAGCCAGCCCTTGATTCTCCTCTGCCACGCTGAGTCATTCTCCAAATGTGGCCATCACCTAAAAGCTCCCTTAGGCCAGATAATATGTCTTCCACCTCTTGTGTTTTCCACAGTAGCTAGCCTAGAGCCAGGCAAGTGCACACTAAAACGTAATTTTTAAAGAAGAGATTTCAGGTAGCTGCAAAACAGCCACTTGAGGATCTCAGTAGATTCCAGTCAGTAGGCTTTTGGTGGGTGGCACTTTCTGCAAGATGGCAAGTTAATTTGCACCTTCAAGAGGTAAGACCCATTGGTTAAGCCAATTCCTGGGATCACTATCTTAACTGGTTGGTAATACTACCACGACAGCCAAAGAGAGAAGAGGCACCACACAACAAAGCAGAGGTGTGCTGTGTTTATGCTACAAAGCTCAGTTTGTGGGTTACCTCTTGACAGCCAGGTAACAATGCAAGTTTCCACCCTATTCAGCTAAAAGGAGGAAGAACGGTCATTCCACGCAGGACGTAAGGCAGAAGGTCAATGTTTCCAGGTGAGGCAGTCCTATAAATTACCAGAACACTGGGGCCTCACCCTAAACCATCAGGAAACCACAAACCTGACATTATTTATCTCACTAGATGAGGCAGATATAAACACAGGGGAACCAAAAGAGGCAGTCTACTGGAACACTTACTGCAAAAGAGTAATAAAGATCAAACAGCTCAATTTTCACATCTTAATAACAAACCTCTCCCCAGAGTAACTCTACATAAAAGCAAACTCATAATGCTATGTGATTTGACAATGGCCCAGTTCAGAAAAGCACTGGAATTTTTCTCCCTCTTCCTCTACTTCCATCTGGAAAAGAGGCAACTCTCAAATCAGCATCTGACAGACTTCCCAATGAAAGGAGGGCAAACAAGATATTACTCAGGAAGATGTCTGAGTTGCTAGAAAGAACTCAGGAAAATAAAGAAGCCTTTGCTACCTCCTGTTTCAGACCAACCTAAGAAGATGAGCTGTAATGGTCTCCTCCTTCCTCACTGATCTCAAACATCCCATTAAAGCTGAGCCATGAGGGAGCTTTCTCGAGGAAGAGCACAATAGTTTCCTTTCTCACCTTCCTCCACATTCCCTCTTACTAGCTGACAGACATATGGAGGTGAGGAACACTGACTCCTCAGTCACGGGTACCGTTTGCCATTAAGAATCTGGAAGCACGCTCCATTAACGGCAGCAGCCCGAGACTGCAGCTCTGAACTGCTCAGGTGATGAAAAGACTACTGCCTGACAGCTGGGAGAAGCAGTAGGAATGATGTTACCACGACCAGAGTGAAATGAAGTTATCGCGAGGGAAGGGATTGAGGGGAAAACAGGGCTAACGTGAAGTTATAGAATTCAGTAAACAGAACGAATACAGCTTCTGTGAGAGGTGATTCTGAAATTAGGTTCCTAAACCTCAGAAGGAAGGTATATGAGGAGTCACTACTTCCCCAGTAGGGCCATGTGCCAGGTTTTGTCCAGCATCTTCTATTTGAGACTATCCACCCTCCTTTCTTTCCTGCTCCTGCTAAAGCTACCCATGCTTACAGAGAAGCAGGTTCTCCTCAATCAGCAACTCCCAACTTGATCTGCACTCTGTCTCCTTCTTTCCCCTTCTTCAACGTCAATGTGAAGACTGGAATTCTGCCTTTGGCACCAGCTGAATGACCGTCACTGGCAACCCGCTCTCCTCTTCTTCCCTCCCCCAGACCTGCTCACCCTCGGCACCACTTCCAATCCAATGGGCACAAACCCCAGGTGCCTTTAGGGTGAGTCTGTACCGAGATATGCAAATATACAAAACAAAACTTCTGAAAAAGGAACAGTGTTGAGACTTCTTCCCGTTTTCCGGGCAGTTCATCCAGCTCCAGGAGCACAGGGCTGGATGTGACATGGTGGAGCCCTGCTCAGAGTCCGCTGCTGTGCTTCATCCAAGCCCCAGGGTGGTGAGGGGAACCAGTCTCTTGCACAGAGGATCCCAATCCTTTCTACTCCCTCCTGTTTTCCTCACTCTCCTTTTCATGGTAGCTTCATTTGGTTCTTTGAAACTGGAGCTTGGCAACCAAATGCCTAGGTTAAAAAAGGGGAAAATTAGAGTGGCTCAATACAGTGGAATCAAAACGGAGGCAAAGGACAGCCTCTGGAGGTAGAGAAGTACAGCTCAAAGGGAGAGTGTAGCCTGCAAAGCCCAGTGCTTCCACAAACACTGCAGGTGGCTGGGGATGCAGGGGTGGCCTTTGTCATGGAGACCTGAGCAGCCTACCACCAAATGACAAATAAAGATGCCCTCACACCACTTCCCTTCTCTTTCCCTTTCCCTTTTATTTTCCATTCACTCTTCCCCTCTGCTTCTCCCTTAAGGCCCACCTGCTCTAGGGACCAAAAAAGGAACTGAGTCCCTGGAGGAATCCCTGGTGAGTCAGGCTAGAAACAGCTGCAAGCCTGTGGCTTCTGGCCAATGAAGAGGGCTGACATATCATCCCAAAGGCTAGTGTGGCGTCAACCTTCCGATTCAAGAAGGGCACTGTGCCAGCTGTCACTCTGTCCCATAACTCCAAGCACCCTGGCAAGAAATTCTCCAGGAAACAGCATGCACAGACCAAGTGGCCTCTAAGAACTCTGAAATTAAAACAAGTCTGACCAACAAGAAATCATAATGTGGAGAAGGAAATGGCAAACCACTCCAGTATTCTTGCCTGGAAAATCCCATGGATGGAGAAGCCTGGTAGGCTACAGTCCATGGGGTTGCAAAGAGTCACACACGACTGACTGACTTCACTTTCACTTAAGTCTATAGGGTCCTGAGACTTTGAGCTGTTTACAACTCTGTAATTTGCAGAAAACCTGTAGTGTCACAGGTGATTTTTGTTCGTAGTAGTGCAAATTAATTTGTCAGTAGAATGTTAATGATTATTACCCAATGAATATAGACCTATTTGGCAGTGATTTGTAAATTCACTTTAGCAGGCCAGCTTGCCTATATACATGTGTACTCCTTGCACTGACCTTCAGATCGGCTGTAACATCATACTGGTTTCCTTAATAAGTTAAATAAAATCTTTGACACTTAAAAAAAAAAAAAAAGAAATCATAATGGCCAAATTTCATACCTTAAAACGCCTTTCCCTTGGGAAGAATTCCCAAGAGAACCTCCCTTTTTTTCAAGGGGTCCTCAGAGCAAGCACAGCAGGGTGCTTTTCCTCTGCTACAAGCAACAATCCCAGAGTCACAGCAAAAAAGAGACCCCGGGAGTTCAGTGCAATCCTCTACTGATACATGACTGCCCCTCCACACTCATGACCAATGGCCAGCCCCAGCCTATGCCTGATCCTATCAGGGCCTTTGTACTTAGAGGATCTCTTGCCTAGAATGCCTGCTCCCAGGTCCTCTCACAGTTAACTCCTTGATATTCAAATCTCAGCTGAAATGTCACCCCCTCACAAGAGCCTTTCCTGATCATTCAAACTTGAGTGTGAATGCCATGTTACCACTAACCACTGAACTTCACCCAATTTAATTTCCCTCACAACATGTACAGTCAACTGAAACTAGCCAATTCACTTACTCACTTGTTGCTGTCTATCTCTCCCTAAAGAACTGCAGCTCTGTGAGAACAGGGCCTTTGACTATCTTTTCAGCACTCTCTTCCCAATTCGTACTGGCTACTTAATATATAGAGGTCTGCTGAATCAACAAATGGGGAATTCACTAACTCCTGCAGAAAACCATTCCATATTTGGATCTGTTCAAAAGATTCTTCTAAAGATAAACTGAGGACTTCCCTGATAGCCCAGTAGTTAAGAGTCCAAGCTTCTGCTGCTTGGGGCACAGGTTCAATCCCTGGTCAGGAAAGTTCCACATGCTGTGCAGTGTGACCAAAAACAAAATAAAGTAGAAATAAAGCTGGAGACTGAACTCTTTTATAACTTACTCTGTGTTCCTGCCCTGCCCCCTGGAACCACACAGAATAAATTTTGATCACTCTTAGGAAAATCTATCAAACACTTCTTTTAGCCTCCAACCCCTCTCACCTTAAAATTTCTCTGGTCCATGATAATAATTTATTCCCTGCATTATGAAGTGTGGACAGCCCCCACCATCCTGAACCTTTCTCTGAATGTATATGTGCTCATGTAGGCTCCTCCTAAGGCACAGCACCCACAGAGCAGTGCTCTAATTGAAGGGTCCCAATTATTCCTCAACAGTGCAGATGAATAGGTGGGTCCCCCCAGTTCCCTACCCTAATCACTGCAAAGCCACCAAACAGAGAAACCCTCCTAGACAACAGAGCACTTAAATGTTTTAGGAGACACTTCTGAGCACACACAACTTGCCAATACAGGCACACCTCATTTAACTTGTTTTGTTGCACTTTTATAAGTTGAATGTTTGTGGCAACTCCACATTGTCAGATGATGGTTAGCATTTTTTAGCAATAAAATATTTTTAAATTAAGGTATGTATATTTTTTATACATAATGCTAGTGCACACTTAACAGACACAGTATAGTGTAGATAAAACTCTTTATATACGTTGGGAAACCAAAAAAATCATGTGACTTGCTTTATTGCGAATTTGCTTTTTTCCAGTGTTCTGGAACAGAACCCATGATACATCTCCCAGGTATGCCTGTAACTGAAGATTTGACAAAGAAACTGCACATCCAGCCCAGGATCCTTTAAGTTAAAACTCAACTGCCTCCCGGAGTTACCATTTCTTGATCTCTCTTCATTCCTCCTCCCCTGGCTAGTCCTGGCTCACATGCTCTCCCCTCAAGAGCACAGGATCAGAGACATCCAGAGCCAAGAGGAGACACACAGCTAGGGTCATCTGAGTCATGGCCCAAAAACACCCACGGAACAAAAACACCAGCTGTCACTCTCTCCCATTATGAAGAGAGCTGAGAGGGTGGGAAGAGTTAAAGCCCCCTTTCCACTCTAAAGCTGTCACACCTATGGGTTTTTCCCCTTTGTTTTGTATTGGGGATGCGATTAGAAACGGATGAGGTTAGAAGAATTCAGTGCTTAGAAAGGACACTCGCCACTGAGAGGGGGAGGGTAGTCTTTGACCCCAGCAGTAGATCACTAGAACATGACACGTAACCCTTACTATCAAAATCACCACTTTCTGGTAATTCTGTTCCCTACTTACTTCTACTTTCAATATTCACATTAATGTAATTTAAGAAGACTTTTTTTTTTGGCTGAGCCCCGGGGCATGTGGGGATCTTAGTTCCCCAACCAGGGACCAAACCGGAACCCTCAGCACTGGAAGCATGGAGTCCTAATCACTGGACCACCAGGGAATCCCCAAGACTAATTAGAATTTATCTGTACAAACCAGTATTCCAAGGTATTTTATGGGAAAACAAACAAATAAAACTCAGTATAGCAATGGGATACACTCTTATATAAATGAATTCCTTAGTTAATTCATTTATTCTTTTCACCAATTTACTTTTCAGTGGCCCAGATGGAATTTTAAACAGAAGAGCAAGCTGTTTTTTCCTCATTCCCATATTCTAAGCCATGGGACAGGAGAACTCTCACTGAAGTGCATGCCTATTGCAATTAAAGGCATTTTGTGTTCCCTTTGATGAAGTTTCCTTCCCCTTTGGTTTCCTGCTTTACATGTCATTTGTGCAACAGCTGCACTTCTATGGCCTCCTCTTTATATATATTCAGTGATTAGCATGCATGTTGCTTTGCAATACTCAAGCCTCTCTTGTCTATTTGTTCTCCCCGTTGGGGTATGTGCCCCGCTGGGACTCTGTGATCAGATGTGGCAACTCTCTGGACAGATGCCTGGATTGGGGTATGTGCATGGGGTGGGAGGAAGAGGGCTAGGTCCAGTGCAGGATAACTGCCCAGGAAGGGACCAGGCTGGACAGTGAGGTGGAATATGCATACCCTTGGTGGTGATCAGCAGGGGGCCCCTCGCTACGTGGAGGGTTCCAACACCTCTTGCTTCTGTTTGGAAATGAGCTGCGCTTCCTTTAGAGACAGGTATACCTCTTCCTGAGGATCATAGTAGTAGAACTTTCGGATATAAGAGATCAGAGGCCTACGAATAATACAAGAGGGGTACACACAAGTGTTATACAGAACTTAAAAAAGAAAGATCAACTTTATTCAACCCTCCCTTCTTTTCAATCCCTATATGGCTGAGACAATAGCAAAAAGTCTCTGCCAACTTGAGAAAATCCCCACATTCTCACTTATTGTAGTTCTGTCTCCCTCCCTCTTACCATCTCCACTCCACTCTTCACAGAGTCTGCAGAAGGGAAAGTGACACATGCACACACCTTCCTCCTTCGGGGCTGTACTGTGACATTTCTAAGTTAGGTGCTAAGACACAGGAGAAGTGAAAAGATGATGCCTGGGAGTTGCCAGACTCTGCCTGGACACTCCACTTGCAGGCCTCACTGACACTGTAAGTAACCCTCCATTCCTGCTCTGGCTCTAAAGACCCCATCATACTTAGGCAGTGGGAGATCCGGGATGTGATCGATCCGGACGAGCTGTCGGATTCGGAATCGGCAAAGGTGCTGGAGGGATTTGACATTGCTGAATCGGGACACTGGATAGAGCAACTGGACTGGAGTTGGTGGCAGTCCTTTAAGAACAAAAACCAAGAGAAATATTCAGATGAGACAAGGCAGCTAACTATATATAATCTTCCTTATGAAGAGAATCCAGGGAAGGGAAATGGTGCTTCTTTACAGTTCCCATAGGTCTTCTGTGCAAAAGCGCCCCTCCACAAAACTTGGTTTCCATAGTACTGCTACCATATTTCATACTCAGGGGAGCCTACCCTCTGGCAGGGGGCCTCCCCAGCCTGACTTCTAACAACTGAGAGTCTTGCTCTTCGGACAGCTCAATGAAAAACGCCGAGCTAGAGACTTTGCTTGGAGCCAAGTGGCTAATCTCAGGCCCAAGGCTCTCAGTGAAGGACAACGGCCAAAGGTATCCTTGTTGGGAATGGGAGACACTTGTTTAGCATCTAGAGTATCTTGAAGGTGAGGACTCAAAAAGGCTGTTCAGAGGGGTCCCCACCAAATTCCAACTGAGAGACAGTAAGCAGAAGGCAGCATCTAGGATCAAATTTTACAGGCCGGTCACACAGTTATTCACTTCAGGCCGGGACAGTCAGGTTTAGCTACCTTTTACTCCCTGCCAATACTCCACCCCCACCAACCACCCTTCTTCTGAAAATTTAGGTTGGGTACAGGAACAGAAAAAAAGATGATGATACTTTTTCTTTTTTAGATAAACAACTTCCAAATAATATTCATATTGGTTATTTTTTTAAAAGGTTCACTTTAATTATATGTGCTCAGTTGTGTCCAACTCCTTGCAACCCCATGGACTGTACCCCACCAGGCTTCTCTGTCCATGGAATTTTCCAGGCAACAATACTAGAGTGGGTTGACCATTTCCTTCTTCAGTGGATCTTCCCGACCCAGGGATAAAACCAGCATCTCTTGCGTCTCCTGCTTGGCAGGTGGATTCTTTACCACTGCGCCACCTGGGAAGCCCAGGATAATACTTGTGAAAGAAAAGCAACTACAGTAGCTTGGGCGAGCTGAATTGGTACTGCTCTGTGTACAAGTGCCTGGTGACTAAAGCCAGTCAGGGCCAATGGAAGCCCCGCACTCATGTTTCATCACAGTATCAGCAGGCTCCATGCTGGGAAATTCCAACCCCCAGGGGTCAATGCCACAGAACGGAGACACCCACAATGGCAAGGACACTGAAACGCATCCAAGAGAATAAAGAATACTCGCGTTTCAACAAAGGACGATGGAAGGTAAACAAGCAAACTGCTCTGAGAGAATCTGAGTTGCAAAACCTTTGAAAGAATTCTTTTCTCAACCATTGTTGAATCAAATGAAATTCTGTAGACACAACTTGTTGGAAAATAAAATATCTGTTTTTGGAGTTTAATTTCAAACAGTTTTAAAATTTTGTTTGAAGCCATGAGAAGAAAAATTAAAGCTTGCAGATTGTCTCCCAAAGCCTTTTCATGGTTGTTAACAACAGACTTTCTAAAAAAAAAATTGAAATACATTTTATGCTATATAAGTAAGCTTATCTTAAAATCATCTAGCTCAGTCTTCAAAGCTGTGCTCCCAAACAGATACCACTAATACCCCCACTGCTCAATGAAGAAACTGAGGCCTACTGAGCTTAGAGAATTTGCTCACAGCACAGAACCAACAGAACTGGCCTTCCCTGAACACTTGCTCTGTCTGAGGAAGAGTTGAGCCCACGGAACCTCAAAGGAGCGTTCTCCAGGAGTCTCCCAGAGCACCTGACCATGTGACTGTCTAACGGGCAGTGCTGTCGAGACAGGCACAGCTTCTTGATTCAGGACCAGTCTCTCTTAGTCCTTGACTTCTCACCCCTATCCCTTCAAATCTAACGCTTGTATTTTTAAAGCACTGTAACCCTCACCCTCAGGGGCTGGTTCCCCTGGGGGTCAAAACCAGGACTTTCTGCATGTAAAGCTGACCTGCTAACCACTACACTATGGAAACATAAGCACAGATCATGAGCTCCTTATTTCCAAATTCAGGCTTAAATTGAAGAAAGTAGGGAAAATTACTAGGCCACTCAGGTATGATCTAAATCAAATCCCTTTTGATTATATGGTGGAGATGACGAATAGATTCAAGGAATTAGATCTGGTAGAGTGCCTAAAGCACCATAGAAGGAAGTTCGTAAAACGGTATAGAATGCAGTGACCAAAACGATCCCAAAGAAAAAGAAATGCAACAAGGCAAAGTGGTTGTCTGAGGAGGCTTTACAAATAGCTGAGGAAAGAAGAGAAGCAAAAGGCAAGGGAGGAGAAAGGGAAAGATATACCCAACTGAATGCAGAGTTCCAGAGAACAGCAAGGAAAGGTAAGAAGCCTTTCTTAATTGAATAAGCAAAGAAACAGGAAAACAGCAGAATGAGAAAAGACTAGAGATCTCTCCAAAAAAATTGGAGATATCAAGAGAACATTCCATGCAAGGATGAGCATGATAAAGGACAGGAACAGTAAGAACCTAACAAAAGCAGAAAAGATTAAAAAGAGGTGGCAAGAATACACAGAAGAACTATACAAAAAAGATCTTAATGATTCAGATAACCACAATATCATGGTCACTCCACCTAGAGCCAGACATCCTGGAGTGTGAAGTTAAGTGGGCTTTAGGAAGCGTTACTATGAACAAAGATAGTGGAGGTGATGGAATTCCAGCTGAGCTATTTAAAATCCTAAAAGATGATGCTGTTCAAGTGCTGCCCTCAGTATGCGAGCAAATATAGAAAACTCAGCAGTGGCCACAGGACTGGAAAAGGTCAGTTTTCATTCCAATCCCAAAGAAGGGCAATACCAAAGAATGTTCAAACTACCAAACAACAGTGTTCATTTCATATGCCAGCAAGGCTATGCTCAAAATCCTTCAAGCTATGCTTCAGCAGTATGTGAACCAAGAATTTCCTGATGTACAAGCTGAGTTTACAAAAAGGCAGAGGAACCAGAGATTAAATTGCCAACATTTGTTGGATCATGGAGAAAGCAAGAGAATTCCAGAAAAACATGTAATTCTGCTTCACTGACTATGCTAACACCTTGACTGTGTGGATCACAACAAACTATGGGAAATTCTCAGAGATGGGAACACCAGACCACTTTATCTGTCTCCTAAGAAACCTGTATGCAGGTCAAGAAGCAACAGGTAGGACTGGATGAGGAACAAATGACTGGTTCAAAATTGGGAAAGGAGTATGACAAGACTGTATACTATCACCCTGCTTATTTAACTTCTATGCAGAGTACACCATGCGAAATGCCGGGCTGGATGAATCAAAAGCTGGAATCAAGATTCCAAGAGAAATATCAACAACTTCAGATATGCAGATGATACCACTCTAATGGTAGAAAGTAAAGAGGAACTAAAGAGCCTCTTGATAAGGGTCAAAAAAGGAGAGTGAAAAAACTGGCTTAAAACTCAGCATTAGAACAACTAGGTTCAGGGAATCTGGTCCCATAACTTCATGGCAAATAAAAGGGGAGAAAGTGAAAGCAGTGGCAGATTTTATTTTCCTGGGCTCCAAAATCACTGTGGACGGTGACTGCAGCCATGAAATTAAAAGACATTTGCTCCTTGGTAGAAAAGCTATAACAAACCTAGACAGTGTATTCAAAAGCAGAGACATCACTTTGACAACAAAGGTCCATATACTCAAAGCTATGGTTTTTCCAGTAGTCACGTATGAATGTGAGAGTTGGACCATAAAGAAAGCTGAGTGCTGAAGAATTGATGCTTTCGATTTGTGGTGCTGGAGAAGATTCCTGAGAGTCCCTTAGACAGCAAGGAGATCAAACCAGTTAATCCTAAAGGAAATCAACCCTGAATATTCATTGGAAGGACTCATGCTGAAGCTGAAGCTCCAATACTCTGGCCACCGGATGTGAGGAGATGACTCAATGGAAAAATACCCTGATGCTGGAAAAGATTGAGGTCAGGAGGAGAAGTGGGCAACAGAGGATGAGATGGTTACATCGTATCAGCAATTCAATGGACATGAATTTGAGCAAATGATAGGAGATTAGTGGAGGACAGAGGAGCCTGGTGTGCTGTAGTTCATGGGGTCCCAAAGAGTTGGACACAACTTAGCAACTGAACAACAAAAGCCCTCATCCACTCACACACACCGTTGTTTGGCCCTCTCCTCATATACCATTAAAAAAAAATTCAAACATGGATTTCTCTCTTGAATATATTTAAACTCAAGTGGTTTTAAAATGATTCTGGGTTCAAATGCCTCTTTGAATTTTACCTTTTCACTCATATGCTTTAAAAACAGTCTTTAGTAAATTTCACTATGATGAACAGAAAGCTTTTGGGAGGTTGGTTGTAATATTGCTAAACCCAACATGATGTTTCAGAGACAAAAGTAATTTATGCACCTAATTATTTATTCCCAAAGACAGTACTATAGGACTTGCACTTAAAGAGGTCAGGATAATAGTAGCATATAATTATCTGACTGTTTGCCTACTTAAATTTCAATGATCATATATACTTGCCTATTTAATTGTTATTTTTAGACTTAGGTTCACAAACAACAATCTGAAACCTGTGAATTCTCTGATATTCCCTAGTGTTAACTTGATTGTTTACTGTTTGCCCCCAAACACAGCAAACAATTGGAACTCTGACATCCAAAGCATGTTCACTGAAGAGATCAGAAATGGAGATAAATCCAACATAAGACACCAGTGCAGCTGAAAGGGAAAGGCAAGATACAACAGTGGTCATCAACAGTGGTCCTCATGCCAGGTGCTGTGCATAAATCCAATTTCCAGCCACTTTGCTCTTTTTTTTTTCCCCCAAAGGACCAGGGTTAGGCATGAGGGCTTTCCAGGTGGCTCAAGTTGTAAAGAAACCAGCTGCCAATGCAGGAGATGTAAGAGATGTGGGTTTGATCCCTGGGTTGGCAAGATCCTCTGGAGGAGGGCATGGCAACCCAGTCCAGTATTCTCGCCTGAAGAATCCCATTGACAGAGAAGCCTCATGGGCTACAGATCATGGGGTTGCAGAGTCAGACACTACTAAAGTGACTTAGCACACATGCACGCAGGCATGATGAATCTCTTTCAGAAAAAAAGTAAAAAGAATCTCTTTCAGGTCTGAGCACCCAAATACCCAGGTCTTCCTCCCACAACAAACTGTTCCCTGAAGACCAGAAATATCCAACCCCAAATGTCTGTTAACAGGACTGAATTGAGAAATCTAAGATACAAGGAAAACATGTCACTGAACAATTAATTATAGTCTTAATGATGATGCAAAAGAGGAAGCAATGGATTTCCTTAGAGTGTCCAACTCAAATGTGATTAAAAAAAAAAATATATTTTCTCTTCAGGCACTTCAGAGATGATGGAGATTCTTCTAACTAAGACGAACACATTCAAGTTGAGTTCTGGCTCTCACAGTATCAGAAGTTTTGTGCTAATCCAATCACATTTTCTTTTGGAGACTGCTGCTTGGTGTGAGGTGTTTAGCTTACAACTGTGAATCGGACCAGACCGAGATGTCATCAGCAACCTCAGGTTTACCATGACCATGTTCCCACACTGTCATGAGAAGAGATAAGGGGCAAACTAAGCTCAGGGGCCATCCTTGACCAATGATTTCTCCTCTAATTGCTAATTATTCTACTTATTAAATTGTTTCTGCTTCTCACTTGGTGCCATCTAGAACTTTCATTAGGGCTGGCTTAATAATTCCTATAATCCCTGGCATCCTTTTACACCAGGCTGGACATGCTGCTAGTACATCCAGCTCTAGATTTGAGCCAGAAAAACCTGACTCTGCATCCTGACTCTGTAATTCACTGTGCGTCGGTTTCTTAATCTGTATTTTAAAGAAGATAAAAAAGGAGGGAGAGACTGTAACATTCCTTCAAGGGATCTCATAAGGGCTAAATGAAACAATACGAGCCCCTTGCAGGCAGTTACCAGCATCCCAAAGTCTAAACAAAAGGGCTCCTTTACCATCCACTGAGTTAAAATCCCTGGTATAAGCTGACAGAGCTCAGCCTAAATCTAATGACTACCACCTCCTCACGGGAATCCTCTCCCCTAATAAAGTCAGCCTTACAGAATGCCTAGACCACTGATAAGCAAAGGGAGGCAGCAAACAATGGTAAAGGAGAACACTGATCTGGCCTTCTTTGTCCCAATCTTTCAAAGAGAAGTCACTTACGGTCTAGGGGCAAATACTAATTTGCCTTCCCTTCTCAACTTGATTACAATTTTAAGTGCAAATAGATATCCTACCTGTACCCTAGAAAGACACTCTCCACTGTGTTTATCCACAGATAAACACAATTCTGACTTCTTTATGTCCTCTCAACAAATGCCAGGAAACTCAATCTCCAACTTGCTTACTGCTATTTTTTTTTCCCATAGCAGAGGGTGGGAAGTAAAGCACAGGAGTTGGAGTCAGTTGGAGCTCGGTTTGAATCCTGGCTTCAGTATTGATTAGCTGAATAACCTTTAGAGTAAGTGGCTTCACTTTTGAGACACCCTTAGTTTCTTCACTGACAAAATAAAAAAAAATTTTTTTCAAGAGATCAATCTATTAGCTAACTTTGAGGCTGTTGCAAGAAATTAAGAGATATTTAAATAAAGACCCTGACAAAATACCTGGCACATGGTAGGGAGGCACATAACAAATAGCAGCAATCATTGCAGGTACTAACCTTCAGCAACGTTAAAAATCTTACTTAAAATTTCTTAAAATTTTAAGAAGTAAGATTTCTTAAAAAATCTTACTTAAAATTTGTGGAATGAAATGGGCTATACCCGAGGAGTCCAAGATTCCACGAAGTCTCTCAATACTCTACAAGTGATACATGCTCCAGACTCCTCTGAGAGGATCTCCCTGGTTCACCCACAAACAGACATGACTACCCACCCTGTCCCTGTCAATCACCACCAGGCTTTATATAGAATTTAACATGGGCTCTTGCCTTCTCTTCCTACCTATCTCCTTTTTGAAGCTAAGAGCTCTCTAAGGGTAGCGTATGTGCTCAGTCACATATGTCTCTTGCGACCCCAAGGGCTGTAGCCCACCAGGCTCCTCTGTCCATGGGATTTTCCCAGCAAGAATACTGGAGTGGGTTGCCATTTCCTCTTCCAGGGAATCTTCCCAAGCCAGGAATCAAACCTGCATCTCCTGCATTGGCAGGGGGATTCTTTACCACTGAGCCACCTGGGAATCCTTCTCTGAGGTGGAGAAGTGGCTTATTTTTGATACTGAGTTTATTCGATACTGTTTGTTTATTAAATAAACACCCCCCAAAAGCCACAAACTCTAAAAATTGCTAGGCAGAGTCAGTTCCTATAAGAAAGGATTCTAACTTTTTCTATTTAACCAAGTCAACTGCATGAGACCCAACCGTGTTGACAGCACTGAGGCGAGTAGTTAATGAAGTGAGAATTAATACAGTTCACACCCTGTCATGCCTTATTTAAATCACCAAGATTATAAAACACATTCCTGTAACCTGGCTCAATCCTGTTACTGATGTTCTGCCGGAGGCTTCCCCATAACTTCTTTTTAGAGCAATTTCTTGACATCTGGTTTAAGAATCTTAATTTGATTCAACAGGAAAGCATGATGTTCTCATTTTAAGTTGTTTCTATCTTACAAATTCCTCATTTTACTTTTTTCCAACATTATAAAAGCAGATTCCTCCAAACCATCCCTTCAACAAAAATGATATAGATACCCCTTCCTTAGTGGGCAGGATAGGTACTGCCAGTGCTCCCAAATGGAGACTAGTCTCTGAATTCAATACTGGCAGGGATACAGGACACAACAAAGTATCTACTCTCTGACAGAAATTTTAGTACAAATGCACAGAATCCAGAGCAGACTGCTATTAAATTCAGCCTCCTTGACACTCCCATTTCTAGTGAACACTCTATTACTTTCCCAGTTTCCCATGAAAATGACCCGAGAGTTGTTTCACATGTAAATGTGAGATGCCTGGATTAGGGACAAGGAAAGACTTCTGAAAGTTAAATGTGAATACATGACACCCAGACATCAGGGGCAGGATCAGTTTTCTCATTCATGTGATCAGAGAAGCAAAGATTCCTTCTCAATATGTGTATTCGTCAGCCGTATCCAACTCTTTGTGACCCCATGGACTATAGCCCACCAGGCTCCTGGGGGATTAATGTATAAGGACAGGATATTACCCACTAGGCTCGAGGAAGAGTGGATACTATAAGAGCCAGGAAAAAAAGCTTTAAGTGTTTCTGGTTTGGGAGTTTTTTGGGTGAGTGGGTGCAGGAGTGGAGGTAGAGATCCTGCACTGGATCATACTCAAGTTAAATAGTTAATATAAAGCTTTGAATAACTGTGGGGGAAGAGGGAGGGGAGCCATGGGGAGTGGACATTATGCTTGATCATACCCAAGTAAGTTAAATAATTAATGTAACAACAGCCTTACCTGGAACCCTGGATCTCAAGAAATAGAGAAACTTCCCATTCTTGGAGTGCATGATGGCCCTCTTAATGAACTCCACCACTGATTGACAGCGATCCTCAAACTTGGGATGACACCACAGGCTGAAGGTTCCTGCCATGGAAAGTTACGGAGAGGTAAAAATGCAAAACTTACTTTAGGAAGACTTGAGAAGCTGGCTCGAACATTTTAATGAGTTTCCCTCCTGGAAAGGTAGCTTGTGGTCAAGCTGAGTCAGAGGTCCCTGTTCCTGCTTGTTCTACAACTAATGGAAAGAAAGATGTTGCTTTTAATAAGATATAAATTAGGTCTTACAATGTTTCTGTTAAACAATAATAAATTCGAGTCAGAAAAAAGATACAAAAAGACTTTATTGAGTATGAACATTAATCTTTAAACCACAGACCATAAAGAAAAGGCGGCTATGCTAAAGTAAGTTTAAATGACATTCCCTCAGAAAGATTTAAATCTTCAAGTATGCATAGAATAGGAAAGACAGGAACAGCGGTTTTGTGGGTCTTACTCATTCATGTATGTGTTAAGCACAAAAATCAAATTCTAAGTCTTTTCCTTCTATAACTTCTAAAATCCCACGCCCCGACATGTTACAAAGATCCCACCCCAAACTTTAGAATCCCAAAGGCAAAAAGCAATCTGAACTCCCATAACTTAAAAAAAAAAAAAAAACCTTCAACAACTAAAGCACTAAATCCAAAAGAGTCACAAAAGGGATACTCAAGAGAACTGCAGATTTGAGAACCTTGACTACTCTTTTGGGATCACTTAAAAGATGAAGACAAATGTTCCATTGCAAACTGGCAACTGAAAGGCCCAGGGCTTCTATTAAAAATTCCATTTATTCAAGGAAGAAAAGTTCCTTTGAACAAAAAGTAATTGGAGAATCATTTGAAAATACTCTCAGATAGGCATCTCACCTATCGGGAACCTAGAGGTCAAGCATTTATTCATCATTTCCATCGCCTAGTCATTTATAATCTTAATAGGTTTATAAAAGCACTTCACTCTGAAATGCTATGTTTTGCGTTTTGTTTTGTTTATTTGACTTTTGCTTTTAGGAACAGCAGGAAAACAAGTAGCAGTCTACCCCACAGTTCTCTAACTAATTCTCTCAAGTCTTTGGACTGAAGTTCCTTTCTCTTCATGCATCTTGGAACCAGAGATGGGGGCAGAGGAAACCATGGACAAAGCTATGCTAACCTAAACAGCTACTTCTTGCCTAACAAGAGAAGCAAACCAAATTAATTCAGCAGAACACGACTGAGAGCAGGAAAGATACAGTGGTGCTTGAGAAGAGCATGAAAGAGCCCCTTACGTGAAATGCAGGATCTCACACAGTTCATTTAAGGTTGATCACATGTGGGAGGAGCAAGAGGAATCGGAGGGGCAAGTCCATAAAACTCCCCAGAGTTCTCCACAATTTTTAAATTTGTAGCATACTGCAGGTATTTTGACAAAGTATGTATTAGCCAGCCCCACCACCAATGACCATTACAAGTTTGTGGCCCAAATCAAATACCAAATGTCCTGACGCAAAGTCCATCCAGACAGCAGTATTGAACAAGTCAGCTTCTCGACATGACTGGACTATTAAGCACAACCTGACCACAGAGGAAGACAGACAGTATGTTGATTTCACAAATTCTCATAGAGTTTTGATGACTATTTCCTACAAGACTACAAAGCTGACCAGAAAAAGACATAATTATCATCGATGTGACTGCCAGGCAAACAAATTCAGTACAGAACAGTCACAGGATCCACAAATTCTCCTCTTTATCTACATGACTAATATCTCTAGATGCTAAGTTTAATCATGAACCAAAGCTTGGGAGAATTTGTCTCATGGTCCTAGGTTATTTCTTCCTGCTACCAAGAGAGTTTTACTGGCTTTATTCTGTTCTTCAGTAGTCTTCTTCAGAGTCTGTTTAGGAGACAAGATGTGCTGAGAAAACTTTTAAATGGAACATTTATGCTCCTCACCATCCCCGCCAATATTTCTCGTGATCGAAATCAGTGCCCATATATCAATATTCAATTGAGTCCATGAGATTTTCCCACCTATTCACAGTTCCATTTCTGTGAACCCTTCCAATGAGAAAGTCAGATAGCAAAGGTAGCAAAAGCCAAAGGGGAAAGAAGGCTTCCTTCAAATGCCAGCACCTCTCACCTCTGTAGTGCTCCATTCTGGTGTGGTGAGTGATACCCTGTGATCGGAAACTGAGGCTCAGGATATAACGAGGATCGGAGCTGTCTCGTACCAGGAAAGAACCATCAGGCTTCCCTTTCAGCTTCATCTCTGCATCTTCCCAGTTCATCGGCCCCCAATACCAACCACACTATCAAAGAAGTGGCAAGGAGTTAGAACACAGGAATGTCAAAGTTTTCAGCACAATTACTCTGACCACAAGAACCCCCCATTTACAAAACACTGCAGTAGGTAAAAGCTGCTAGGAGTGCCTCAACCATTAGCAATGAGTATCAGGTTCATCATACTTTCAGGCCTCCAAAAGTAACAGAAAAATAATTTTACAGTTCCATTACCAAAGCCCTACAAAGAAGAGAGGAGGGACCTAGGTCAGCTTAGACTATGTAAATATTTCTCCATAACCTCTCTCATTAGGTTCAGACGTTTTTTTCAGATTCAATTTTACAACATCTCATAGAACTAATGATAGCAACATATTATTTTGTCACTGTAAATACAGAAGCAAGGAAACTACTCTTCCTCTAAAAAGAACAGAAGGGGAGCCTGGCTTCGAATTAGGAGAATGTGAGAGGAGGAAGCTGTCAGGCCTTGGGCACCACCCACCTTCTCCAGCTCTCGCAGGCTAGCTGCAAAGCTGCTCGAGTCAGGCTGGTAGAGGGGACACTGGAGGTGCTGCGGGGGCTGGCTGTGCAGGGACTCAGCGGCTCGGGTGGGAGCGATCCGGGGAAACGCGTCTGCAGGGCAAGACAGCAGTGGTCACTTGTTGACCCTTATCGTTCCCAACCTCAAGTAGACCCTCCCTCCCCCCAAAACAGAGATGCTAACTGAAGACGGGCAAGGCATTAGAAGCTAAGCTGGAAAGGGTGGAAGCCAAAGCAGTGGGGAAGAGCTGGATGGGCTGGGACAAAAAGCTGTGTGGGCTCGTGTAAGCTGTGAAGGATGGGTGGGGGCGTTTAACCCCAGGAAAGGGGGAGGCAGCAGCTCACTAACCTGACTAAGGTGACTACTTCAGGGCTTTCACCAGCCTAGAGCGATTCCAACTTCTCCCACCTCGAGATGAAGTGCCGGTACGGCAGCCTTGGAAATAGTGACTCACTTAACTTGCCCAGGAAGAGCAACGATTTTGCCAAGCAAGTAGATTTTGTCAGCCAAGTAGAAAAGAATGCTGATTTCATTCATTTTATTCCTTGGGCACTGGGGGCTGGCCAAGCAGGTATGGGCTACTGAATGCTTGGTACTTATTTACAAGGCTGCAGTAAATGCTAAAAGCTTAGAAAAACCACAGAACTTTGAAAACCAGCAACACATTAAACCTCCTCACTCTACTGAAATTAGGGCAGTTTCCTAAGTGATATTGACTCAAGGACTGCAAACAAGTTTCAGTAGCAAAGAGACAAAAAAAATCCAACAGTCTTTTATCTCTACCAAAAATCAGATTTGCCTCCATAAAGAAAACAGGCTAAAATAACTAGTGCTTGGCCTCATTTCCAAGGAGTTCTGGTCCAGTCAAGGGGATATGACTTAAGCTTTCTCTTAAGTTCTTTTATTTCCATAAATAGATTTCTCCCATCCTTCAAAAGTGTTTCACTTTGTACTCCCCACTCTTGCAAGTCTTGCCTCTAAGCTAAGCTAACCTGGGGCATGGGGTGGAGGAGGCGGAGGTAGGGGGAAAGACTGCAGGGAAGACCCCATCGGAGCCACAAGGACAGACGTAGGCAGCGTCCCACTGATATCATCTAGAAGAGAGAACAAAAGCAAAAGGTTCAGAAATATGGGCACAGAATGAGCACAGCGAAGGCAGAGGAGAGGGAAAAGGATCATCAGGCTGCCCTCTGGGGCAAAGCGGCCTGAGCTTCACCCTATCTTTTTTGCACAGAGGGCCACAATCATCTTAATCTGGTTTCCTTTGCTTGAAAGTAGGAAAGTAAGGATATCCCTAAAGCTGCCCAGCAGCAGTAGATTCAGAACAAGATAAATACTCTTTATAAATAAAGATTGAAACAATATATGGACAGTAGATATTACAGCATGCAGGTAAGAGACCCATTTAACCACTTCAGAGATGAGAGGGGTGCTGAGAATGGGACAAGAAATGAAATAACTGGGTCATCATTAGAAACCCAAGAGTCTGTTTGGTTCCTGGCAAAAAACAACAGGTCGACAGAGCTCACTCTCCCACAGGGCAAGAAGGAAGAGGGAAGAAAACTATACCTAGGAGGCTGAGGCTTCTTCTTGGAGGAGGAGGGGGAGTTGGAGGGTGTGGAGAGGTCAGGCCCCGCTGGGAGATGTCCACGTCCACCAGTGACACTGTTTCACCTGAGGGGTTCATGGAGCAAGCATGTTACAGCAGCACCGTGCCCAAAGCCAAGGCCAGGAAGCAAAAGGAAGCAGAGAGCAAGCAAGGGACGCCGGAGGTCCACGGCTCTCAGAAAGTTCAAGATCTAACGCTCCCACGGCTGGAATCCCCCCAGTCCAGACACCTGAGAAGTCAGTTTTAAATTCCATCACTCCTTTACTCTGTTACAGATCACAGATCTTTAAGACGAAATCATGGGATTGACAGTGAAAAAGCCAACTAATGCTGGCTCTGCCGCTGAGGATATAACCTTGCACAAGAAGTCTTCTTTATTCAAATGGAACCCACACCATTTATTTTTACAGATTTGGGTATCAATTTTTGCCTCGGGGAGCAAGACAAGCAACTTTTTACAAGCCCAAATGGACACGGACAGCAAGCACCATTAAAATGTTAAGCTGAATCCAGATAAAGATCCCAATGTTAGCCCCAACTTCCTCCTAAATGGCTTTCCACATCAAGATTTTCCAGAATAGTCACTCCTAAGAGGCCCAACCATTTCAGATATCAACTAATTCCTAACAGCTGAGGTTACAAAGACTGAAAAGTGCATTTACAGCCCTAATAATTAATTATTTCCACAGTCAGGCAAAAGCTTAGAGGAAGCTTCTCAGTAGGAACTCTGGGTGGGGGAGCAGGGGGAGGTACACATGGTTTCTCTTACTTTTCAGCATGTTATGCAGTTCTGTTCTCTACCAAATTCATTCCTTGTTGCCACCCAGCACAGCTACCCTCTCTCCACATGAATCACCAGAGAATGAAGGCTATTTTATCAACCTTCTGTTGAAGGTTGCAAAGAGTCAGTTTGTTTTGGTAGATCCTATCCACAGGTCAGAATTTGGGATTTCTCTAATTTGGCACTCAGGGTGTTATTTCCAACACCTTTTTCTTTTGTAGGAAGCTGAATTAGTCCCTAGCTAGAATCTTAATGTTTCCCAGTTAAGAAAATGAGGTAACAAATATCTCTAAAAGGCCAAGAACTGCGCATTCAGAATCTAATACAGTTTGTGGTATCCTTTTTTTTTTCCAAGACCAACAAAGGTCTTGAACACTAAGATAAGCAGAAAAGCTCTTCCAAAAGTCATCAGTGGAAGTTCTAGGAATTCACCACACAGCTTAATTACTGAGGGCCTGCGTGCCCAGGACTTCCCTTGTGGCTCAGCTGGTAAAGAATCTGCTCGCAATGTGGGAGACCTGGGTTCCATCCCTGGGTAGGGAAGATCCCCTGGAGAAAGGAAAGGTTACCCACTCCAGTATTCTGGACTAAAGAATTCCATGGACAGTCTATGAGGTCTCAAAGAGTCAGACATGAATGAGCGACTTTCACTTTCACTTTAGCTGCCCAGAGCAATGCAACAAGCCCAGGTTTCCAGAAGGGTCAGACAGGTCTAGCTTGTAGGTAGTATAGCACTTAGAGGAAATAATTCAAGAGAGCTAAGCTTCTTGAAAAATAAAGCAAACCCAAGTCATTGAAATAAGAACGTGGGACCTGAAATTACAAATGTTAGTTTCATTACTTTAAAAGGGAAACAACTACTAGCTAGAAAGACATTCTGCTACAGGATAAGGATAAGATCCTTTAATTCCTTGCTTGGGCTAAGAACAGAGGACCTCCTTCTCCACTGGTGCCTATTACAGGCACCAAACTCACCTGTTCTGACAGTTCACAGCAGTCTACTCAGTAATGGGGGTTCCACTAGCCTGTTGAACATTTTCCTGAAAATTTCCAGTCCCAGATCACAATTCTTGTAATCATCTTTTTTGAGGGACACAATATCCAAAAGAGTTTGAAACTAGGATTAGGTTTAAAGGATTCTTGGCCACACCCAGAGAGGAGCGCTCCAGTTTTTGAAACTTGAGGCTGTGTGCTCCAGATGTCCTTTTCTACAGCTCACTCAAGCAGAAACTCCACACCTGACTCACAGAACAAAAGGTTTCCCTCCCAGAAAAAGCTCCCTTCAAAGGAGAAGGTGAAAGGATATTTGACCACTTTCTTACTTTAGCAACTGTGTTCCCTGCTGCATGAGGAGAGACTTAAATTAGATGCAATAAGAACTCTTAACAGCTGCAAGAACTGTTATCTCCCAAAATGGGTAAGACAAGAGTTCATGTGATTCCCCTTTGCCCAAAGTCTTTAAAAATAGACCAGATCATCGTGGATCATGTTTATTAGATAATCCATGAACTTCCTTTGGAAGCAAGCACAGGAACTGTATGACTTCCAGAGTCCTTTATGTGCTATGAGCCCATAAATTTGTATTTTCTACTTTTAATTTATACGTGATGACCCTGAACTAAAGCCTGCATAACTGCCAGGGCCACCTAATTACCAGCAAGCAGTCTCTACCTCAAACTATAAAGCATCCAAAGTTAAGAACACATTCCACACCATAAAAATAGTGTTACCCCAAACCCAGCAGGCACAGAATGAAGAAAATAACTGCAGACATGCCTGCAGCTCCCTCTGTGATGCATCTGCAAGTGTTTCCTGACACGTCTCAGAACAGTCCTGCTTTTAGATGTTAGAGAAAAAGAAACAGATCACCTACCTGTGAACAGCGGGCTGAAGGAGACTGGAGAAAAGGCACTTTGAGTTCTTGTCAACCTGGGTTTCCTGAGGGGTGAGAAAGCACACATAGAATGAGGCGGAGAATGAACACACATGCATTTAAATCACTGCAGTGCTCAATTCCAGATGCACCGAAAAATAAAGCAAACCCAAGTCATTGTCAACCGCACTTTTGTAATAAAGACTAAAATTTAAAGAGGGAAAAATAAAATAATTAAGGCGATTCCTTAAATAGATTTGGCTACAGAATTCACCAGCCTACAAAGCAATAAGAAATCTCTTTGGAGCTTTCCACACCCATCACCTTAAAAGAGTAAAACATCTTGAGTGGTAATTAGTAAGTCCACTTCTAGAGGAAGGAATTCAGATGCAGAGTTGATTCTCACAGGAAAGCCAAGAGAAAGGCTCTTGACCTGAACAGGTGCCACTTCAGAGCACCAGCTTTCCCTCTGGGCCTGCTCTTAGGAACAGGAGGTCCCAAAGTGAACCAGGCAAGATTTTTGGATTTGAGAATAGCACTACAGGATATACATGCAATCTTCAACCAGTAAGGCCTCTGATTTCTGCAAAATGCCCCCAAGCCACGGGCCAAAGCCAACAGCCAACAAGGGAGCCTCTTCAAGTTAAGATGCTCTGCCTGGCACCCAAAGAAGGTGGCCTCTTCTTTTTTTGAGCTGCTAGTCATAGCCTCCCCAACCAACCCATGCCTGTTCTTGATGCTGCTCCCAAACCAGCTGGAAAACCCAGATTTCTGAAGACACACCAAAGGTAACTTCACACTGCACCAATTTCAACTGGCTTGGGGTGAGAAATGAAATGAAAGGAATCCAAAAGACTGATAAAATTCTTTCTGGCTAGAAATGTGCTAATCATCTCAGGATGATTGAACTGACTACAAGGGAAAGAAGTGGAGGTGATGAAAATATGCTGTATCTTGATTGTGGAAGAGGTTATGATTTTGACATCTGTCAAAATTAACAGAACTAAGCAATGAAAAAAAGGTGAATTTTAGGTGGTATAAATTGTATCTCAATAAATCAGCCTTTAAAAAAAAATCCACCGCCAAATTAAATGCCTGACTCCACACCTTAGACCTGGCTCACTTTCCAAAATTACTCTCACCCAAAGGTTTAAATAAAACTTCAACTGCACCAAGAGATGGGGAAAAGCAAAGAAAATCCAAAATGAAATCCTACTTTGAATTACTTGACTTTGGAAGATCTTTATGCATTTATGTTTTAACACAGATGTCTGTGCTTCTCAGAACTCACTTCAAACAGAATTTCAAAACCATACTGTGAAGACCTTGCTCAGAAATAGCTGAGATGCTGGGCTCCCTTTCCTGACCCATCTCACACTCCCTCTGCAGCCGCCTCCATGCTGAGACTTGAGAAGTCTAATGACGGTGCCCACTGTGCACGCCCCGCCCACAGCACACACAGGAGAGGTGGCTGCATCCGCAAAAGACAGGGGCACACACAGTCCCTCTATTTATAAAAGTTGCTTGTGGCAGTCTGCAGCTTAGTCCCAACACTCCAGAGGTCTGGGACGGAAAATGAATCCCACTGGACGTTAAGACTGAGGAGCGTCCAAGCTGATTTTTATTCGGTAATTTGTGGATACAACATTAAACGCAGCAAGCAGAAACCTAAAGCACTGGCCTCTCAGAGGGTTCACACCTCAGCCATTTGGCTGTTTGCCTCTTTTCAAAGGAAGCTGCATCACTCTGCCATCTGCCCATGCTGAGGACGAAGCTCCTCAGTGCCGAGCACTGAAGAACAGCAGCACCCAATGCACACATCTTGCCGAGGCCGCCTCGCTCCAGCTCATCTTCTCCCCGCCCCCGACATTTTGAAGAAGAAAATCATAGTTTCTAGGATCTAGAAAAAGAAATATATATGACTCTAAACCAAGGCAGAGCCATTTGAGTGTCTCAGAATTTTTTTTTTTTTTCAGACAAATAAGGAAGCTTAGAGAGGTAGAAGGTCTAAGAGGCTGAAAGGCTAATAACAAATACAAGTGCTTCCTTCTCTCTTTGGGGAGATATTGTCTAACTAAAAATCCAAAGCAGTTTCTGTCTCAAGGATCCTGAGAGCATTCTAATGGCAGTCATTCATGAAAAGACAAATCTAGACAAACATAAAAAACAAAGCAAGGGAATGATTAACATAAAATTGAGGATGGTGGTTACACTGGGGAGGGGGGAGATGTAATCAGGAAGTCACACTCAGGGGTCTTCAAAGATACTGATAACATTTTATTTGTTAAGCTTAGTGATGGTTACCTAAATATACATTTCATCATATTATAGTATATACATTTTAGAAATTTCTTTTTGTATATCTGAAACATTTAAAATGATAACCATTCTAAGCTAGATACGCTGTTTTTTTGGAAAGCAACAAGAATGATATGGCTCCAGGTAAAATTTTTAACTAACCCTTCAATACGACATTCCCGTATTAGTCTTCTCCTCCCCAAATCACCTTGACAAGCATTAGGGTACAAAGTTAAGCCACTGTAACTCTGCCAGTGGACCACTTGCATCTTAGCAGCAGAGAGACCTGAGGGGTGATGTCAGGTAGGACATGGTGGGCTATGCCTCAGGTGGCAAGCAGAAGACCTTAGGTCTTCTCTGCGGCTAGCAGTCCTTTGTGTCGGCAATGCACTGCTTGTGCTTCGGGTAACAAAGACATAAGATGTCTCTGTCCATTTCCACTCTGCAAATTACTAATTAAATGGCAACAGATCTGTGGGATAAAAGGAGTTAAAAACATTAGACTAGACAGGCTGACAACACATTGATATAACTACTGGCCACTTTTCAAATTCCCTGAAACCTAAAATACAAACAATGACATAGTAATGCTCTTTCTCTCTTGTCCATAAATCCCTCTACAGTGTCATAAGACTTACACATGTCTTTTGCTAACTTTTAAAGTAGGGGTCCAAATATCAGGTTTTGCAGCCACAATTTACCTCTGTCCCTGTTAAAGCATACAGTGCCAAGTCAGCCAGCCTGTGCCATTTCCAACACATTACAAGCCAGTGTCTGTTCATGTGCTACAGGCACAAAAACCATGTGCTCATTTTTAGTTCCAATACACAGACATCTGTGCAACAAGGTCAGATCCAAAACTCCACCATAAACCAACTAAAGAACCTATGGAGGGAACTTCCAGGGAAAAGCCCAGAGGGGTAGCCCAATGTCTAAAAGCTTAGAAATGATGTCAGTGAGCAAAATGTAAAGGCGTAAAAGACACAAGACTCAAATGGACAGAGATTTATAAAGCCAGGTTGCTCATTCCAAAACAGAGCTGCCAATCACAACCACTTTGTGGAAAAATAGTTGAAAAGATCAACAGAATATGGACCCAAAACCTAAACATAAAGACAGACCCTCTTCACCACACCATAAAATCATTTTTCTCTCAGTATGTCACGCCCTTTCTCAAAAAGACTCTCTTAGACCTGAAGACCCAAGAAAACAGAGAAAAGGGTTTCTCATGTCTGCCAGGTCTATCCATGACAGCAGGGCCCCAAACTGACGCCAAGGCAGCCTCTCTTTCCAAAACTGTATCTTTTTTCCCAAACAAATAGATAGGAAACCACTACAAAACTGTTCTCCATTTTTCCACCTCACAACTATGAAGACTGCCAGTAATAGCCTCAACCATTAAGTAGGAAAAAAAAACCCTTGAGAAATGAACAAGGTACCCATTTCCAACCAAATGTGTATTATGGAATGCTTCAAAAAAGTCGGGTTGAATGCTATTTCTCACCAAATACAAAGGAAGACAATCAGCTAAACATATGTGAACCAGACAAGGGAACTTCACTGGTTTTCCTGAAATAGCAATCCTATATAACACTGAAGCCCATAGGCATCAAGCCCAGCTCTCTGAATTTCAACATATGTGTGTTACACAGCCTAGCCCAGTTCTCCAGAACAGAAACCTGATAAGCTGGTAAGCCTATGTATTCCTTCACTTCAAGAGTTCTCTAAGCTAACTCATACTAGACCTCAGGACCTAAGACTCAGTGTATCCAGGAAGGTCAACTTGGCAGACTCCAAAGCATCTGAAAGGAACTAAAGTTTTGCTTAATGTTAAAATACAAGGGACTTCGCTGGTGGTCCAGTGGCTAAGACTGCAGGTGGCCTGGGTTCAATCCCTGGTCAAGGAACTAGATCTCGTGTCCTGCAACTAAAGATCACAGCCAAATAAATAATTTTTTTTTTTAATATGGAAACTATTAAGTCTTGTAAAATGATCATAGGGGGACTTCCCTCGTGGTTCAGTGGGTAAGACTCTGTACTTCCACCGCAGGGGGTGCAGGTTAGTTCCTGTGGTCAAGGAACTAAGATCCTACAAGCCATGCCGCACTGCCAAAAAAAGTAAATAAAATTTAAAATAATTGTAGGAGGGCTTCCCTGGTGGTCCAATGGTTGGGAGGCAGCCTGCCAGTGCAGGGGACACAGGTTCAATCCCTGCTCTGAGAAGATCCCACATACCCTGAGGCAACTACGGACTCAGTGCTCCAGAGTCCACAAGCCACAACTACTGAAGCCTAGAGGCTGCGCTCCGGAACGAGAGAGGCCACAGCAATGAGAAGCCTGTGCACTGCAACCAAGAGTGGCCCCTGCTCACTCCAACTAGAGAAGGCTTATGCACAGCACAGGAGACCCAGCACAGCCAAAAATAAAATAAACAAATTAAAAAAAAAAAGATTGTTGGAGATACTTTCTCATGATAGCTGTGGGAAAGGTAAATGCTGAGAAAAGCAAAGAGAATCATGCCCAGAGGTTACTGCAAAAGCCCCAAATTATACAGCAAAGACTGCAGAGGCTCATAATTAACTCCAACCAACAATGAGAAGGCAGGCATATACCTTCTGGCAAAAGGCTGACACTTCTCATGGCTTCCAGGTCCTACCAATAGAAACAAGAGAACAAGCTAAAAATCCAAACTTATCCTTCCTCCCAACAGGGCAGACTTACTAAGGAGGTGTAGATCCATAAAAATCACAACTACCCTGGCCAGACTTATCAAGTTTCTCACAGCTGCAAGACTGCCAGCAAGACTGGCACATAGTAAGCTATGGAAAAGCTAACAAGAAAATCTAACAGTACCAAATCCTAAGCATTTTTTAAAATTTCACCAGTTCTATTTTACTACCTCTCCTCCAAAAGCAAAAAATACTCCATCTCAATTTCTCTCGTCTTCACTCTATTCCTATAAGGTCAGGAACAAGACAGGAATCACTCCCATTTTGCAGATTAAAAAAGGAGAGAAGCGTGAAGAAAACAAAATTGGCCTGCATCTCACAGGTGATGTTGGAGTCCTACATGGCATCCAGATGTTCATATTCTCTGTACAACATGCTGCCTCCTAACAGCAGTCAACCAAACGTTCATACACGAATACCTAGCTCTTCTCCAATGCATCATAAAAAGTTCTTGGACCAAAAAATATAATTCTCCAGTGCCCTGAACTAAGCTTCTTTGCAGAGCTACAGACCAATTTGCTCTGCAGGAGAAATCGGTACTGTGCTTAGCGTGAGGGTTGGTGACAGAGCAGCCAATGACCATTAAATTCTGCTTCCAAAGGCAAAAAACCGTATAATGTTATATGCCTTTTCCTCTTCCTAATCTATTAGACGTTGCAGCTAATTTCACGCCACACCTCATATTTGGCGTCTCTGGAATCTCAGACCAAGTCCTGGTCAATATGGAACAAAGGCAGGACAAACCACAAGAAAATCAGCAATCTATCCTAGGTCATTACCCACAGCTTCAATCCTGCCCTGCCCCCAGAAAATGAAAATTTCATCTACACCGCTAAGTGGAGCATCGAATGCAGAGCCTACCAGAAAAAAAGCTGCTTCAGCAGCCACATGCTTTTTCAGACCTGAGCTCCCAGCGTGAGTTCATTGGGAAGCAAATGGTGAAACACACATTTACCTGAAGGGATAACCCGCATCAACTTACTGGTTTCTTCAGGGAGTTTAGGTTTTGTCTGATCCCAAGATGAGACCCTGGCAAGCTGTTCAGAAAAGGCAACAAAATCAAACTGACCAGGAATTTCCTGGCGGTCCAGTGATTAGGACTCTACACTTCCACTGCAGGGAACACAGGTTCCATCCCTGAGTCAAGGAACTAAGATTCCCTAGGCCATGCAGCCAAGAAACAACAAAAAGATGACCCCATGCTTTCCTCTTGGAGTAAAAAGTTCCTTTGAAAGGAGAAGTCCAAAAAAAGAGGAAAAAAAAAGAAAGGAGAAGTCCATGGATGAGTGATTTTCAGTCCAGATCATATGAGGGAGTTTTTTTTTTTTTAATTCAAATTTTGGGGCCATCTGATCTTTTCCCAGAGCCCCCCACGTGAGTCTGGCGCACAGTAAAATTCTCAATTTGTCTACCTGTTTTTCAGCCTTGGGTTGTGGCTGCTGGTGCATCTCATGAATCCATCACATGAGCTGCGCCAAAACCAATTCCAAACGTTCTAAGAACCCATTCAGCAGTGCAAACCACAATGGCAGTTACCACAAGGGAAAATCTAACACTGGATGTCAGAGAGCTGTCTGCACTTCAGAAATGCAGAAAACAGCTCTATGTCTAAGTTTGGAATTTTCATCAACTGGGGTAGAATTCATGTACCAATACAGGTGGCCCAGTGGTGTAGAATCCGCCCGCCAATGCAGGAGACGCAAGAGATGCAGTTTCGACCCCTGGGTGGGGAAGATCCCTGGAGGAGGAGATGGCAACCCATACCAGTATTCTTGCCTGGAAAACTCCATGAACAGAGGGGCCTGGTGGGTTGCAGAACAGACACAATGAGTATGCACGCACACCATACTTAGAATTCTCATACAGGTTTGAGAACAAGGCTATTTTCTATCCTCACAGTGGTTAGCACACAGGCTTGAGATATCATGTCTAAGAAACCAATCAAGAAAACATTAAAATTTTGACTAGAGATGCCCAGTTAACTGCTGGCCTACAACTACACAAGTTTGTCACATCATTTGCATGCATGAGCGTGAAGAGTGTGAGGTGCTAGTACACAGAAAGAATAAGCAAGGTGGTCAAACTCAAACTTTCGGCCCCAAAGGCCACACCTTTCCAGCAAGCTTCCTGCCAGGGGTAATGGTAGACACATACCTTGAAAAAACTTTACAAGCTGGGCGAGGGTGGCGGCGGGGTGGTTTCAAATCACCACCCAACTAGAGAGATGCTAACCAGCTGAGAAGTGGGGGTGGGGGTGGGGGTGAACGCCGCTCCCACAAACAGCTCTGACCTATTAGGCGATATTACCACCTTTAGCCCCAAGTCTCTGCCTCCTGATGAAGGCCACATCTTAAGAACTGTCAGGATCTTTTTAGCAGTAGAATAAAAGGGAAATGAAACGAGAAAAGGAAGTTTGTCAGCCAGCCCCAATGCCCCCGAGCCGGTCTCACCTCCCCGGGTCCAGCTCCCGGCCCGCAGAGCCGCCCATATCTGTCAGGCTCGCAGCTGAAGCAGCCAGCTCTCCAGAAGGCCTCTTGCCGGCCCCATCCCCACCGCCAGAGCCACCGTTGCAGCTCTTCGTGCGAAAGAGGCGACTGAGGCGGATTTTGAGGGAGCCCTTCCGAGAAAGGCCGGCGAGTGGCCGGAGGGGCCCAGGAGGCGGCGGCGGCGGGGGAGGCTGCTGCAGCTGCTCCCCTCGACTCAAGCGCCCGGGAGGGACCAAGTCCTGCATCGGGAAGGGCACCGGGGGTAATTCAGGGCCGGGGGTCTGCAGTAGAAGCCGGCCGCCCCCTCCTCCTCCGCGGCCCGGGCTGCTGAGCTCCTCTTCCGAGCAGCTGTTAGTCTCCAGGCTCTCTGCCTCCGACTCCAAACCCTCCAGGACCAGCAGCGCGTCGCTCGTTTCCGTGGGGTCCTCCCCGGCCTGCGGGGCGGCAGCAGGAGGCTGGGGCTGCGGAGGGAGCGGCTGCGGAGGACACGGGCACGGGCAGCAACTCCCACCGACCATCTTGACCCCCGGCCCCGCCGGCTGCCCGAGCCCCAGAGCGGCCAACTGCGCCTCTAGTCCAGCCGCCGGGCCCCAGGTCCGCTCTAGCGCCAACCCCGGCGGCAGGGCCTTGGGGTCCAGGGCACAGCGGTGCCGGGGACACAGCAGTTCCGAGGGTCCCGGCTCCTGGGCCGCCTCCGCGTCCTCCTCCTCCGGCGGCCGACCCACGTTGCGGAACACCATCAGCTGAGGCGGCCTGGAGCCCCGCGGGCCGGGCCGCGCGAGGAAGGGTGGCGGCGCGGGGCCATGGCCCGGGGGCGGCGGCGGTGGGCCTGGCTCGGGGGCCGCCTCTCCATAGCCGAGCAGGCGGCTCAGGACGCGGTACGAAGCGGCCGCCGCCGCCGCCTCGCCATCCCGGAGTTCTGCCCCCTGCATTGGGGAGAGGGAGGGCGGGCGGCTGGGAGCCGGGCTGGGGTGGGGACTAGGCCAGGCCCCGCCGGAGCCCCGCCCGCCGAGGCCCCCGAAGCTACAGCGCTAACGGCCGCCGCGGCCTCTGCCTCATAGAGGGGGCGGGGGGCGCGCGGAGCCCAGCGCGAGCCCAGGCCGCGCGTCGCCGCCACCGAGCACCGCCCCCAGATTGCGTCACTTCCGGGAGATGGTGGTCACGCCCCCTCCCCCAGGGCTTGCTCGCCCTGGCCTCTACCGAGAGTGACGTTGCGCGAGACCTGGGCCGCTATTGGTCGTGAGCTGCTTCTCGCCTGGTCTTTAGTCCTCAACTCCGACCCTGGTTTTTCACTTCCCGGGCGCTCTGGGCGAAACCACCCGTTCGGTTGAGGGTAAGGTGGGATGGCCCTGGAAAGCCTGGTATCGTCCTGGGAGAGAGCCGCTGGCCTTGGGAGGACAATACCTCTGGCTCTGGTCCTACCTATGCAGCTTGCGATGTGTGACCGTGGACGAGTCATTTGTTCATTGACTGTATCCCCGCCTTGGCATCCAGTGAATATTTATAGAATGACACGTGAGGAATATGTTCTAGAGCCAGGGCTGTGCTGATAAATGTTGAACAGCCGACTGTTGGGAGAAAAGGGGAATGTATGCATATGATATATATGTACATAAATTTATCATAAATTGTACTGATATAGGCGGAGAAGGCAATGACACCCCACTCCAGTACTCTTGCCTGGAAAATCCCATGGACGGAGGAGCCTGGTGGGCTGCAATCCATGGGGTCGCTAAGAGTCGGACACGCCTAGCGACTTCACTTTCACTTTTCACTTTCATGCATTGGAGAGGGAAACGGCAACCCACTCCAGTGTTCTTGCCTGGAGAATGCCAGGGACGGGGGAGCCTGGTGGGCTGCCGTCTATGGGGTCGCACAGAGTCGGACAAGACTGAAGCGACTTAGCAGCAGCAGCAGCAGTACTGATGTAAAGGATATGTAGCATAGAATTTACAAATAATAATGTACATTTGCAAATTCTTTATAACCAATTTATTCTCACAGAATACTTTCATTGATTTTTGCCAAACTCCTATATGGGTAGCCAAACTGGTTTCGGTTGAGGGGGGGAATGTAATTGTGACATGGTTATTGGTTGATGTCCTCTGTGTCAGTGTAAGAAAAAAAATGAATAAACAAAGACGTCTTAACTGTCAATTTTGGGAGCAACTTCCTTGCTGATCAGAAAACAGTTTTCAAATAATTGAAAGAATGTTTCCTCAAGCTTTGTCTATCCAGAATGTAATGGCTACAGACAATACATTCATTTAAAATCTGAATTATTATTCTCCATTACTTTCTTAAATCTAGATAAAGAATGAAACAATAAATCAAGTCCCTTTCTGTAGTGTTTGCCAATTCTATGGTGCAAAGATTCCCACCAAGGCTGGTTTCAATCTACCATCCTGACTTTATTGAATACAGAGAATACTATTATGTGGTAGTTTCATATTATGTAACAGAAGCAGTAATACAAATAGCCTCAAGAGCATAGGTAAATAATAACAGTAAAATTATTAAGAAGTGATGAGTTTTGGGAATTTATTACCTTTGTTTTTAATAAATTTAGTTATAGGTTTGTTTGATTTAATTTTCAATAATTGGCTGTGTTTAACAACTGGCTTACAAAATTTCTGAAATTTTAACTGGTCTTTCACAAGCCAGTTCCACATCACCACTATACTTCAGTTTTCTCATCTGCAAACTCAGGATAAGGACTGCTCCTTTGCTTACCTGCAAGCATGCTGTGAAGATCAAATAAAACCAAGCCTGTGTAGAGGAGGTGTGACTGGAGGCAGGGAGACCAGTCCCACTGCAATCATCCCATGAAGAGATGCTGAGGGATGCAAAGGATAAGGAAGAAGGATTGTCTAGCAGTATTTAGCAACTTTAGTACCTGAAGGTACATTGAGGGGTAGATGTTCGAGCCATCTGCTCTGAGTTTTATAGCCAGAGAGACCTTTTAAAACTGAATATTTGCCAGTAGCCTGTGATTATAACCCTCTGTGGTTTCCCACTGATCTTAAGCTAAAGATAGAATTCCTTAAGGAGGCCTATGGGGTCCTGTGTGATCAGACCCCTGCTTCTCTGGCCTCATCTTCCACCAAGCTCCACCTTGTTCTCTCTGCCCTGCAGTTCCAGTAGCCCCCTGGGTCAGGCTCACACACTTTATGACCATCGCTTAAGTGATTCCGTTTTCTTGAAAGGCCTGTTCCCTCCATTTTTTGCTTCCTACTCATCCTTCCAGTTAGACTTACTCCTTTCTACCTCAGGGAAATCTCCTTGCCTGGGTAATTCCTCCTCCCTGAGTTCTAAGACTACTCTTTTGTTGCACTTAATTGCACAAGTGTGATTTGTCATCTGTCTGTGGCGTTCTTTGATTAAAGTCTGTCTTCCCTACTAAACCATCAGCTCCATGAGAGCAGGGGTCTAGTTTGCTTTTTTTCCATCATGGACTCTCCAGTGCCACGGACTGCCTGACACAGAGTAGGCCCTTGATACATGGAATGATGGTTCCATGCTTATAAGAGACTCCTGATACAAATTCATCTCTGATTCTGCACTACAGAATTAATAACCCTCCCTTGCCCAGGTCACACAATCCAAAAAGATGCAGTGGAATTCAAAACCAGTTCTGATCCCAAAGAGTATATTTTCTACCCTCTCTCCCTCAGCTCCCTCTTAGGTGTCACTTAAGTTTCTGGAGAAAAGAAGAGTAATTGCTATAGGATCATAGAACACCAGAGGCCTAAGAAGACCACCCAAACAAGATCCTGGTTATTTCTGGAAAATTCTGGCTGGGGAACAGATTACCCCATCAATGCAAGGTCTTGAAGCTCTGCAGCACCCTCTGCTGTCCAGCTAATTTCTTGGCCCCAGAGGGAAGCCAGCTGTTTCTGCCCTCTGGGTTATCTCCTCCAGCCCAGAACACACAGAGGCCAAGGGGAATGTGCACAGGCTCTTTCTAACACAGGGCAAGGAATGCTGCCTTTTTCCATTTCCCTTAATATCCAGGGGCCTGCAGCCCAGTTCCTGGAAAAAATGTTGAAAATTAAGCTCCAAGCAAAGCAAGTGTATTTTTGGGTGAGTTGGATTTGTGTGAGTGTGTCGATTTCGTGTCCATAGATACCTTTTTCTTGAGGGCTATAGAAGTTGTCTCTGCAGTGGTAGAACCCTAGTTTTTAAAGGTTTGCAAAGAACAACACAGAGAATCTAAACCAGTTTTGAGTTCACGCACTCATTCAGCAACGGCTTCGAGTACAGTGATGAGTAAGACAGGCACGGTCTCTGCCCCTCTGGAGCTTGCCATCTAGTTTGAGTCCTAGTCCTGCCACTTCCTCAACATATTACCAAGAGCAAATAATTAAACACATTTGAACCTGTGTTTCATTTGTAGAAATAGGTCAATCCCCCTTTGATGGGGCTGTCGTAGGGATTAAATGAAAACTTACATGCAATTGCTACGTGTGTGTGTGCTAAGTCACCTCAATTGTGTCAGACTCTTTGCAACCCTGTGGACTAGAGCCCACCATGTAGGTCAGTTCTTTACCACTAGCACCACCTGGGAAACAAATGCTACAGTGCTATACAGACATTAGTTGTTATGAAAAACTTCTTGGAGGAAAAAACTATTATGTCTTCACCAAAAGTGTCCTGTTGGCTCTTGGCTAACAGTAACCAGTAATACCAAGAACATGGAATGGGGCACTTGCTCACCATGCCCGCCCCCTGCCATCCCTCTCTCTCTTAGCACATGGAATCAGAGAGGCAAAGGAGGGAAGTATGGATGTGTGATACAGTCTGACCCCAGTGACCACTTGCTGTAGGCACCTTTAGTCCTAACATTATAGGGATTTTGTGGGGGGTTGTGCCCTAGCCTCCATCTCTTCCTCCACCCTTTACATTCCCAATGAAGGTTCCAAAGCAGAATTGTTGTTTGTTTGTAGAGGCCATGTGTAAAGCAAGGGAAGTTTTTAGCAACCACCACGCAACCCTTCCTACCTATCCACACCATTCTGGATCCAAGGAGGCTGCCTCAGACAGTGCTAACTCTGGGCTTTCCAGTTACTGTGTCCAACAGGGAGAAGGATGTGGTGGGTAAGAAGACTGGGAAAAGCAGGAGAGGTTAGCCATGGTCTTCATGAAGGGAGAAAGAAGACAGGGCTGAGGATGACAAAATGAGGGTGAAAGAAGCAGAGACAAAACTGTTTACTCTCTTACCCCACTCCACCCCCAGTAGGACTCCCCCACCTCCAGGCGTTTGTTGTTTGTTGTTTTGTTTCATTTTGGCCACACTGCTTGGCATGCAGGATCTTAGTTCCTGGACCAGGGATCAAACCTGTTTCCCTGAAGTGGAAATACAGAATCTTAACCACTGTGGTGCAGGAAAAGGAAGGCCCCCCTGGGTGGGGTAGTGGACCCCTGCTCTATCACAAGCAACAGCGTGATCCTAAGGAAGGCGCTTCAGCTCTGGTCCTTGCTTTCCTCCTTTATACAGAGGCTTTCTTGAGGTCTCTAAGGATGAATAACAGGGTGATGGTAGGGGGTTGATGTTGTTGGATCCAGAAGAGTGTGGATTCTTGAAGTCAGCCACAAAACAAAGCCTCAGCCTTCCTCTCTGTCCCTCTCCCACCACCTTCCCATCACAAGTCACCCAGGGATTTGGCTCCTGTGCATGTGCTGTTCGTTTCTTTCCTTCTCACTCTGCCCACCTCCCTTCTTAAGCCTTTGATGCCCCAGATCCCTGAGTATAGGTAGGAAGGGTTGGGTGGTGGTTGCTAAAAACTTCCCTTCCTTTACACGTGGTCTCTACAAACAACAACAACATCTGCAAACCAGGAAGAAAGCTCTCAGGAGGGAGTCAAATTGGTCAGCACCTTGATCTTGGACTCTGTAGCCTCCAGAATTGTTTAAGCCACCCAGTCTATGGTATTTTGCTGTGGCAGCCCAAGCTGACTAACACACTGATGGTGTAATTCAAGGCTGAGTCTGAGCTCCTGAGAACCATGAAAGCCAGTGGTATAGTTCTCGTCCGAAGGGCAGCAGGCTCAGTACTCAGGAAAAGTTGATGTTTCACCGCAGGTCTGAAGACAAGGGAAAAACCAGTGTCCCAGCTAGGACATTGTAGGGGAGTCAGAGCTCTGGGTTTGAGTCTCAACTCAAATGCAGCAGCTAAGTGAGTCTCTGAGCCTTACTGTTTGTGAAATTGGGATAAGAACATTCAGCACAGGTGGGTGTGAGGAAGATTCATTGAGATAACACACATGAAAAAGACTTTGTACACTGCCACAGTCTGTACACACACCGATTATGGCTCTATTGAGCTCTCTTGCCCACCCTTCGCTATCCCTAGTCTCAGATTTCAGTTTAGCAGCGTGGTGTCGGTTGGAGGGGGGGGAGCCACAGGCAGCTAGAGCAGATTGCGGGGAGCTGCAGCTTGGCCCTTTATCATGGCCGTCGAAATTGCTGCCAGGAGGCTAAGTGGAACAGAGGAGTGGAGAGAGGGGCACAGGCTCATCTGCGGTTGCTATGGCGCCCCATCCTGGATTTGCCCATCTCTCCTAATGGAGCAAAGGGCAGAGGGAGAGAGGGAGAGATGAAGAGAGAGACTGCTGGTCCCTTCATCCCCCCTCCCTTCTGTCTCTCTCTGGAGCAGATGTAGGGTGGGAAATAGGGGGAGGGAGCCTGGATATTGGATAAGAGTGGGAGGGAAGAGTGGTGTGCCAGGATTAAGAGGGTTTGCAGTGAGGGGCCACACTGAGAGAGGAGGGAGCAGAGCCCTCATGCTGACGTCCAGAAGCCAGATGATGATGTTAGAAGAAAAAAACAAAAACCAAGCAAGACAGCGTAAGCATGAGAGAGAGAGAGGAAGAGAGGAAACGAAGATACGAGGTGTGGAAGCACTGCAGCCACCAAATCCCGCAGGCAGTCTGGCCTCCAGGGCCCTGCAGGCTGCCCTGAGGATGGACACCAGGACAGTGGCCATGCCCTCTCCGGCGGCAGGGCTGCTAGGCTGCTGTTTCCTCTTTGGCTGGGCTCTGGGGGTACCAAGGACCCTCCACTCTCTGCCCGCACTGTCCTCCAAAGTCAAGCCAGGGTCTGTACCCATTTGGGTGCCCCCAGAGGGGGCTGAGGCAGCCCTGGCTTTTCTTTACTCTGGAGATGCTCAACAGCTGTCTGGGGCAAACTGCAGTGAGCGCTATGAAGCCCCCGGGGCAGGAGCCAGACCAGGACTCCCCCCAATCCTATGGAGGGCAGCAGGCACTGTAACCCAGGCCGCCAATTTCCTCAACATGCTGCTACAAGCCAACGACATCCGGGAGTCCAGTGTGGAGGAGGACGTGGAATGGTACCAGGCACTGGTCCGCAGTGTGGCCGAGGGGGACCCAAGGGCATACCGGGCTTTGCTGACTTTTAACCCTCCACCGGGGGCCAGCCACCTGCAGCTGGCCCTGCAGGCCACCCGGATTGGGGAGGAGACCATCCTTCAGGACTTGTCCGGGAACAGGGTGCAGGAGGAGAGCTCAACTGGAGCCCTGCACCCCACTGACCTGCAGAAGCGAGTGCTGACCAATGACCTAGGGAGCCTTGGCAGCCCCAAGTGGCCACAGGGTGATGGATATGTCGGGGACGTGCAGCACGTGAGACTGTCTCCTCCCTTCCTAGAATGCCAGGAGGGTCGACTGCGTCCCGGCTGGCTTATAACACTCTCAGCCACCTTCTATGGACTCAAGCCAGACCTCAGCCCAGAGGTCAGGTAAGTGGGTTTGTGCAGGATTTGATGCTATTGTGGATCTGTGGAGGTGGCGGGGGAGGGGGGGTCCTAGTTATGCATAGGCTATTTGGTATGCACATGTGCATCTGGGGTACACAGATGTGTGTATTTGCATTCAGCTGTGTATATTTGCAGTTGACTCTAGGAATCTAACTACGTGTTAACATACACAGGTATGTGTACTGTAGATCCATTTACATATAGGCATACACATGTGTGTGTGTGTGTACTGATGGGGGGCACAGCTGGGTATAGGTCCTGGTTCCCAGATCTGAGTAATGGGTACAATGCAGGAGAGGATTTGGCAGGGATAGCAGTGACAATCTGTGTACCGGCTTCTCGGCTTCTCGGAGGAGTCAGATGGGTGTTCCAGGAGTGAAACCCGCTACTCTGTAGCGATCTAGAACTAGGAAAGGAGGCTTCTGCAAGTGAAGGAAGACACCTGGGGGAAGGCTTGGAACCATTGCCCTTTCTGCCCAGAAGTTGGCCGGGTCCCCAGCATCACTCCCATGGCTGTATTCTTATATCAAGTCCTGGCCCAGGAGCCTGTGATGCTCCTCAAATAACTGACCTCCTCCCTCAACCGGAGTAAAGAGCCGACTGGGAGCCATGATGGGAAGGAGGGAGCAGGTGGATACTGTACCGCTAGGCATTCAACAATCAACGTTGTTTTCCCAGCTCTGTGTCCCCATTCATTGTCCCCAGCAGAGTTCTTCTCCTGGCCACAGGCAGCCTGGCTCTTTGCCAGCTCTCTCCCCATTGGGCTCAGAGCCAGGGTTGAGAGCCCTCGGGCCAGGCAGCTCTTGAATCTGGGCCCCTCTGTTCCATATCTCCTTCACTGTGATCAATTCAGACCTGGTTTGGGCAGAGTGGGGCATTGTTAATAGCTGAGCTTTGTGTGCCTGTTTGAGTGTGAGTGTGTATACACGCAGTGGGGAAGTGTGAAAATCCCTTTCAGACAGATCATCAGAGCTGCAGCTCCCATATGTCTTGCCCACTCCCTTTACCCATTGATAGAAATCAGGAAATACTAGGATATTGAAAAGCTAAGGGATGGGGGGTGGGGCAGGATAAAAAACCTAGTGGGAGGAGGATCGTTGAAGCAGAGACAGTGAGGATTAATAGCACTGAAGAAGTGGCATGCATGTGTGCCCTCTCTCCTGGCACGGTACAGCCACTGTGCTAAAGTTCGTAAAGCTTGCATTGCACCATGATCTGAGGTCCAAGGATACATGTCCACCTTGGCACCCTTCACTATACCCCTAACTGCCAATTCACTGCCCTAGGGGGCAGGTGCAGATGGACGTAGACCTTCAGAGCGTGGACATCAATCAGTGTGCCAGTGGCCCGGACTGGTACTCTAACACACACCTGTGTGATCTCAACAGCACCCAGGTAAGGATACAGAGGGTCGGGTACTGGTATCCTGCCTCCCTTCCCCTTCCCCATCAAGCCATCAGGAGCAGCTGTTTGTCAGCTGTCAGGCTGTCAGGCACATCAGCCTCTCAGGGCTTCAGGGAAGTCCCTATTGATGAGACAGAGACGAGATACCAAGCTATTTAAAAGTGAGGACACTTACAGCCTAGCCCCATCCCCCATCTGAGACAGCCACTTTCATTCCTTTGCAATCTCAATGTGCCTCCCTGTCCCTTCTGGTGCTTCAGGATCCCTTCCCAGGACCACTTCCTGAGCCTCTATTAATCATCCCCTTTCCTTCTCCTGAACCATATTCTCCATGTCAACAGAGCTCTGGGCTCCTTCTAAGCCACAAAGGATGCTCTGTTAGGTGTTTGTTGAAATAAGTGGAATTGGGATGTAGGAGGAAGGTAGGAGGAAGTTGAGATGTAGGAAGAGACTAACCAGAGAAGGAGCTTGAAGAGCTCTGGGACTGGTGAAGATGATGGGACCCGGGCCAGGTGCTGGCAAAATCAAAGCCGTGGATACAGGAGAATCTGGATAATGGAAAGCAATGGTTGGTAATCCTGCAAACCCACTACTGGGAAACTGGGAGGCCAATGAACTAATCCGCTCCACAGTAACACTGACTGCATGCTTGTTCCTGAGCTGAACCAAAGCCAAGGCGAGCCCTGCAGCCTGCTGGGAAGTGGAGCGGGTTTGGGCATCTGCTGCTCTTCAGGGCACATGTGTCTGAAGCTATACATCCAGGGATGCATAAAGGCTCCCATTGTCCAGTGCACTTTTAAACCCAGCCACATTCATGTCTCTGGGTATGCATTTGTCTGATGGTGCAGACTGTGGCAGAAACAGAGTGTTTTCTAGCAATCTGAGCAGAGGGGAAAGTTGGGCCACGATTTCAGAAGCACCTTTTAGGTGAAGTCAGGGGCTGGATATGGAATCTTCCTTCCTTCGCCCCACTGCTATCTGTTCCTGGCCACTCCCTACAGTAGATCTGACCTCCTCCATGTGCTTATCTTCCCTGCCTGGCTCTGTGGTCTGCTCTGTCTCCTGCTGGTCAAACATCAGAGGGTGGAGTTGGAATAAAGAGCTGGCCTTGGCATCCCACCAGCCTGGCATTAGCCTGGCATTAGGGCTGGGGAGAGCAGTCCTACACCAAAGGCAGATGGCCCTAATAGAGGAAGCTGCTCCCTCATGCAAGCCTTTTCAACCCACCTGTGTGCCCAAGAGGGAGGCTGATGTTGACCCTTTGAAGCAGGATGTAGGCACACAGGTGTGGTTGATCTCAGAGTTCTCTCTGCTTCCACTACCCCAACACCTTGCTCTAGCAACAGCTGGGGATTGGGAAATGGGACCTATGAGGCTCCTGTCACAGCTAGTCTGGATAAAAGGCTGATCCATCTCCAAACTCTGTGTTTGGAGGCCTCTTTGATAAGAGAGACAATGGTGGGGTCAGGGTAGGGTCTTCAGGGAGGGAAGGCTTCCCCAGGACTGGGGCTTCCCAGTGTAGACCCAGGGGCTGTGGATAGGAGGGTAGATGATCTCCCAACGCTTCCCCGGCAGGAAAGCCCCGTATAAATACCTATGGTGTTTGTCGTCCCCACAGTGTGTCCCCCTGGAGAGTCGGGGCTTTGTCCTTGGCCAATACCTCTGCCGCTGCCGACCTGGCTTCTACGGGGCAAGCAACTCCTTGGGTATGTAACTATGGTGAGGGCCAGGCAGATGTTTTACAGGCTGGGCTGATTGGAGGTGGGATCTGGGGAAGAAAGGCAGGTTGCGGTGAGATACTGGGAGAAAAACTTGTGGGGCCAGGGCAGAATGTCGAGAAAAGCAGGAGACGCAGGCAGGGTCCAATTTGGGGGTGTCTATGCCTTCTGAGAATGAGCCTAAAACATGGCAATTTGATGCAAGCTGACCTTATGGTGAATCCTAGCCTGGTATCAACTCTTCTCCTGCCTTCCCCTGCAAGTACTCACTTCCTCATTCCTTCCCCCAGGGGACACAGACCCTAAGAGGGCAGGATAAGAACTGTGCCAACCATGAGGAGGGAAGGCTGGGGTCTCAGGATGCCCCGGCCACGCCCCTCTCCTTCTATGCATCTTGTTCATTACAGGTTCAGACAAGGGTGCTGCCCAGCCTCCTGGGCAATTTGGGTCCCCTCAAGGCAGCCCTGGGAGGCTGCTGCGCTGCCAGCCATGTGCCGAGGGCTGTGCCAGCTGCCTGGATGCCACGCCGTGCCTGGTGCAGGAAGCCCCCACACTGAGGGCAGCGGTGCTGGCCTGTCAGACATGCTGCATGCTGGTCGTCTTCCTGAGCATGCTGGTCTCCTATCGCTGCCGCCAGAGCAAGGCAAGCAAGGCCCCACGTCTCTCTTCTCTGCACACATCCTACCCATCGTGAATCTCTAGCATTAGGGGGAGACCAAAGACTACCTAAGGCTAGAACTTGGAAAATACAAGTTTGATCCTTAATCTAACTCTGTGACATCAGGCAAGTGACCTCACCACCGGAGACCTGTTTCCTCACCTGGGCAATGAAGTCATTGGACGTGATTCAAAACACCATGTAGGCACTAGTGGAAGTGATCTGGTCCCTTGTGGAGCTCCCAGTTGAGTGGAAGACACAGATGTGTAAATAGAATGACGGCACAGTAAGACAGGGGCCAGAATGCAGGTGTCAGTTGCTGTGGCAGGTCAGAGAGGGGACCCGGTCATCCCGCCTGAGATGGCGTGGGATGACTTTCTGGAGAACATGCCACTTGAGCCAAGCTTGAAGGTCCATTCACAGAGAAGGGAGTTTCTAGGCAAGGAAGCTGTCTGACCCAAAGCTTGGGGGAAAGCCTGAAATCCCTTCCAGCTCCAGCAGCCTCCGATTCTAGCCCAGGTCTGCAGCAAGGCCCAGGGTGAGATTGGGAGGGGCGTGGGGCTGCGGGGGCTATGTGAAACCTTTGGCCTCAACCAGGCTTAGTGCCAGTGGAGCGAAGAGCCTGTGGATGAAGAAGGCAGAGCTGAAGTTATAGGGGGAGGCTTTAGCTCAGGGCCACGGAGTGACCCCTCAAACAGACCTGAGACCCTCCTGCACCATCCTGCAGGCTCTATCCTCTCACTGTCCTGCTTACATGCGTCTTTCTTCCCTGGGTTCACAGAGGATCCGGGCATCTGGAGTGGTACTGCTGGAAGCCATCCTTTTTGGATCCCTGCTGCTCTACTTCCCTGTGAGTCTGTGGCTAGAGCCTGACCCCACCTCCTGGCATCCCCCCCAAGTCCCAACCTGGCACCCTCCACACCCCAGAATCTGTCCTCTGTATCCTGTGGGGGGATTCAGAGGCCTCAAAATCCCCCTGCTCGTACCTACAGGTGACAGGCTGGCCTAGTGAGGCTTAAAAGAGCTCTATGACTTGTTGTGTAACTTAGGACAAGTTATCTAACCTGATAACAAGGCTGTTCCTCTGCAGAATGGAGGTGATGATGTCTCTGAGGAGGCTGTTAGAAGGACCAGCAAGGTGCTTAGTGTAGGCCTGACACAGAGGGCAAGTGCAATGGACAGCGATTGTTTTTACCCCCTCCCCACCAGGTCTTCATCCTGTACTTCAAGCCCGGTGTCTTTCGCTGCATCGCCCTCCGCTGGGTCCGGCTGCTGGGCTTTGCCACTGTCTACGGCACCATTATACTCAAGCTTTATAGGTAGGGTCCGGGTTGGGCCTTGGTCTCACGCTGCTCCCTCCAGGCCACCCCAACTCATTTATGGGATGGAGCTCTTTACCGCCAGACCCCCCACCCACTCTACTCTTCTGGGCCCCCAAGGCTTGTTCCCATCACTGTAGCCCTCCCCACCATGTAACTTTTTTTTGGAGGGGCGCGGTGTAAGAGGAGGCGCTGACCCATGGAAGGGATAGGAGAACAGGGATGTGTGGAGGGGAGGGAAGCAATGGCCAGAGGCACCCCCCGCTCCCCGCGTCTACCAGCCACACCCTGACTCTTGTAGAGTGCTCCAGCTCTTTCTGTCTCGAACGGCCCAGCGGGGCCCCCACCTAAGCAGCGGGCGGCTGCTGCGGCGTCTGGGGCTGCTCCTGCTGCTGGTGCTGGGCTTCCTGGCTGTATGGACGGCAGGGGTCCTGGAGCCAGGCATTCAGCACACGTCACTGGTAACACGAGGCCACACGCACGCAGGACGCCACTTCTACCTCTGCCACCACGACCGCTGGGACTACATCATGGTGGTGGGTGAGTTACTCCCACAGAGTCCAGCCTCACTCTGGTCCCCCGCCCTGTACCTCCAAGGGTTCTTCCGCCGGTACCTGGACCAGGCTCCCCTCAGAACCCCCTACAGAGAAAGGGGTGGCGTGGCTGCTGAGGTGGTACCTGGCTCTGTCCCTCCTTGTTTCCCTACAGCTGAGATGCTGCTCCTGTGCTGGGGCAGCTTCCTCTGCTACGCCACCCGGGCTGTCCCCTCAGCCTTCCATGAGCCACGGTACATGGGCATCGCCCTGCACAACGAGCTGCTGCTTTCTGCTGCCTTCCACACAGCCAGGTGAGGACAGGCCCTCCTACCCACCACGCCTTCCACCCTAACACCATTCCTCACCTCTCCCAGGTGAGGGTACCCCCATCCCACAACCTTACTGGCAATAGCTGCAAGGTGAGGAAAGTTCCTCACGTAGCGTTCTCCCCCTACCCAACAGACATTCTTCCTGCTCCCTATGTCTCACCCAACACCCTAAGTGCTCTCCCATTCCACCCCCCACTGCTCTCCTCCCCACACGGGCTCCATTCTCCCTGCCTTCTTCCCCTCATACCTCAGCCGTCCCAGCAGCAGACCTGCTGAGTGTCCACAAGGATCTGGCCCCATGGTGAAGGTAGAACCAATCCACAGGGTGGGTCATAACAGAGCTATAAGCAGCCAGAGAAGGCAAGCTGGGGTAGTCTGGGAAGGCTTCTCGGAAGTGGGGATTAACGTGAGCCCTGAGGTGGGAGGGCAGGAAGAAGGAAGAGTGCCCTCCTCACTCCACTGAGCACGTGCGGGAGGGCAGGGCTGGGGTTGGGAGGAGAGCCACTGGGACAGGTGAGAGGGAAGAGGCCGCTCCCCCCTGCAGCTAACCATCACCCCACCGCCACCACCTCCTCACCCCCAGGTTTGTGCTGGTTCCCTCCCTGCACCCGGACTGGACGCTCCTCCTCTTCTTCTTTCACACCCACAGCACAGTCACCACCACACTGGCTCTGATCTTCATCCCTAAGGTGAGGGCTTCTCTGGCCTCCAAGTGAGGTGACCCCGGCCCTTTTGCCAGGGGCCCTGTGGGCCTGCTGTGCCCACAGTGCCCTCTTCAGGTCAGGGTGAGGATGACACCTGGGCCCAGAGGGATTTGGAGCCCACTTAGGGAGTTGGCTAAGGGCTTCCCTGGTGGCTCAGATGGTAAAGAATCCCCCTGCAATGCGGGAACCCAGGTTTGATCTCTGGGTGGGGAAGATCCCCTGGAGAAGGGAATGGCAACCCCCTCCAGTATTTTTGCCTGGAGGATCCCATGGACAGAGGAGCCGAGCAGGCTACAGTCCTTGGGGTTGCAAAGAATTGGACAAGACTGAAGCGACTTAGCATGCATAAGGGAGTTGGGGAAGGACGCTCTGTCTCCAATCCCTGGGCAAGGGAAATAAGAGCTAGAGCTGAAGGGGGTCCTTGTAACACAATTGGAAGGTTGGCAGACTCTGAAAATCAACTCAGAAGCAGTTACAAGAGATAGGTGAGGGGGGCTGAAGGACATGGCTAGGAATTGTGGGTACAGGGCATTAGAGACCCCTGGTCTCCAAGTTAGAGAAAATCAGGAAGGATGAGATGGAACAATACTCTTTGGACCTCCAGAATCCCAAATCAGAGAAGGGGTTGAGGATTTGTGGAGTAAATATGTATGCCACAGGATAGGGAGCCAACATGAGTCTTTTTCCTGATCATGCCTGCCCTGGCCAGTTCCGGAAGCCGGGGGCTCCTCCCCAAGAGGAGATCTTGGATGAGGTGTACGAGGATGAGCTGGACCTGCAGCGCTCAGGCTCCTACCTCAACAGCAGCATTGCCTCAGCCTGGAGCGAGCGCAGCCTGGACCCTGGAGACATTCGGGTAGGTGCTGCCCTCCTGACCTCCTCCTGATGCTACTTAGGGACTGGTCAGCGAGCAGTGATGCCCTGCCACTTGGGCTGTGTGCCACTGCAGGCCCCCTGTCCTCTCCCTAGCTTTTCCTCTAAGACTTGCCTCCCTTTCTTCTCCACCATTGCCCCAAGCTGCTTCTCCTGCTTCTACACAAAGGAGACCACACACGTGAAAAGATCCCCCTAAATACCAAAACTCACATTCCTGAGGCCCACTTGGCAAGGTAGAGGCAGAACCATGCATGGAGCTCAAATCGCCTGTGTCCTCCACTCAACAGGGCCACCATGAGTGGCAGACTAAGAAGCCCCTCAGCCCCCAGCACACCCAGCAGTTAGTGCTCCTAGGGCCATTAGGGTTGGGTAATTCAGCCAGTGAGTGGCTACCAAGGATTTCCATACCAGGATCCTCTTTCCCTGGACTCAGCAGTGTTAGAGAAAGGAAGTGCTTCCTGAGTCTTACATCAGGAGAGCATCCTCACCTTATTTTTCTGCTTAAGAACATCATAATGAAAAAAAAAAAAAAAAAGAACATCATAATGGTGATAGGAACCCTGATGAGAGGCCCAGAGAGTAGGAAATAAAGAGACTGGCAGTAAAGCCCATTGTTTTATAGAATCTACAGTGGGAACAGTCCCAGGAAGCCATTGGGTCCATCCCTCCACCTTCCCTGAAGCCCCCTCCACATCTGACTTGTTTACATCCCCCAATTCCTTCCTTGTCTCAACTGCCCCGGTGTCCTCTTCACCCTAGGCCTAAGTGGAGACAGGTGACCACTGCCACGCCATCCTTGACCCTCCAGCTTGGGGATCAGCAGTGGGTGTGCTCTCCCTATGTTCACTGTGGGGAGAGCCCCAAAGTAGAAACAACAAAGCCCCATCCTGTCACTTACACCTGAATATGGCCGTTTTCACACCCACTGGTTGCACCACTTCTCTTAAGGCAGTGAACACTAGGCAGTCAGACTTCCTTCCTTTATTGAAGTAGAGACTCAGAGAGGGCAAGAAAATAGCCTTGAGGCATACCATAGGTCAGCAGCCTCACACCCAGGTTTCCTGTGCGCGGAGCTGGGACCGCCCACCGGACCACAGTGCCGGGTAGAAGGCAAAGCCCTGCGTCCTCAGTGGGTCGAGCTCAGAACTAGGTTGGTGTTGGCCCTGCAGAAACAGAGAGGTGAATTTTCTAAGTGTTTTAAAAGCCAGGAAAGGACATGGCTTGGTGGGAAAGCGTTCCCGCAGAGAAAAGGGTCTCAGCACCAGCTGAGGGGCAGAGCAGCCCCGCCAGAGGATGGAGAGGATGGTCCTCAAGCCGGCTCTGCTCTCCGGCCCCCAGGACGAGCTGAAGAAGCTCTATGCCCAGCTCGAGGTGCACAAGACCAAGGAAATGGCCGCGAACAACCCCCACCTGCCCAAGAAGCGGGCCAGCTGGCGCCAGGGCCTGGGCCGCTCCTTCATGAGGTACCTGGCCGAGTTCCCCGAGGCGCTGGCCCGCCAGCACTCCCGGGACTCGGGCTCCGCAGGCCGCGGCAGCCTGCCCGGCTCCTCCCGCCGCCGGCTGCTCAGCGCCAGCCTCCGGGAGCCCGCCGCGCCTCCTGGCCTGCGAAAGTCCCGCAGCACCTGCGAGCAAGACTGTGACCCCCACCGGGACCACAGCCCGCCTCTGGTCGACTCGCTGCTGAGGAGGAAGCTGGCCCGCAAGGGGCCGCGATCCGACAGCCGCGAGTCCCGCGAGTCGGCGGCCGGGCCCCCCGCGCTGGGCTTCAGGTCGGCCAGCGCCCACAACCTGACGGTGGGCGAGCGGTTGCCCCGCGCCCGGGCCGCCTCGCTGCACAAGTCGCTGAGCGTCGTGGCCGGCGCCAGGGAAAAGGCTCTGCTCGTGGCCAGCCAGGCCTACCTGGAGGAGACCTACCGGCAGGCAAAGGAGCGGGAGGAGAGAAGGAAGGCAGAGGCCGCCCTGGCCAGCCCGGCGCGTAGGCCCTCGGCCCGGAGGCTGGAGCCAGTTCGAGCGGCCCCCGTGTCTGCCCCACCTTCCCCGGCCAAGAGCCGCAGCGTGGACAGCGCCCACGTCTCCGGGAGGCTGCAGGAGGAGGCCGCCAGAAGGCTGCCGCACCTGCCCATCCGGCACCAGATCTCCACACCCATCATGGCCACGTCCGGGGTGGGCCTGGGGGAGCCGGGGATGCTGTCTCCCACCTCCACTTTGGCCCCAGCTCTGATGCCGGCTCCTGCCCCTGCCCTGGCACCCATCCCAATACCCCCACAAAGTCCCAAGCTACTTACCTACATCTGCCCCTGGGAGAATGCAGAACTGCCGGTGAAGAAAGAAAATGTGTCTCAGGAAGGCCCCTCGGGGCCAGAGCAAGGCAACCTGTCTCATGTCCCAGCTCGGGCCCGTCTCTGGAGGGCCCTCTCTGTGGCGGTAGACAAGAGGGGGCCTGGGGAGAATGGGGTGGACACAGAGGGCGGGCGTCTCCAAGGGGAAACTGAGGAGGATGAGGACAGGCCCAAGGTCTTCTCTAAATCCCACAGCCTCAAGACCCCTGTCCAGCAGGGTTCCATGCGCAGCCTGGGCCTGGCTATCAAAGCTCTGACCCGTTCTCGGAGCACATACAGAGAGAAAGAGAGCGGGGAAGGGAGTCCTAAGAAGGAGGAGAAGGGCCGAGCGTCTGGAGAGGGTGTGGGGGCATGCCCCAGATCTCCCAGGCCAGGCCGGCCCAAGGGGGTGAGTAAGCAGGCGGCACTTGCCCCCTGTGACGACGAAGAGTCCCTTCAGAACCAACAGAATGCTCACACCAGCAGGATGCTCCAAGTCTGTCACCGGGAAGGCAGCAGGGAACAAGAAGACAGAGGTAGGAGGACTTCCCAGTGTCTAGGGGAGGGGAAGGTTGAGAGAGCAGGTAAAACAGGCCCTGCCACACTGAGGCAACTCAGGCAGGGCACAGCTGGGGACAAAAATGCTAAGCAAGCAAAAGAAGCTCCAGTGGGGTGGCGGGAACTACCCAAAGCTGACCTCCAGCCCCTGGGCAGTGCTGACCACAGGGTGACAGAAGTATGCCCCTGGGAAATCACCGAGTCAGAACTGTGTCAGCCTGATGGCAGCAACAAAGCTGAAATCTGCCCCTGGGAGGTGGGTGGAGTCCCTGAGAAGGAGGCCCTAAGGCAATATCTGGATGCCTCCCAAGGTGAGAAGGGGAAAGCCTCGGAAAAATCAGAGCCCAAAGATGTGGTTGTTGTGGCTCGGAAAAAGCCAGAGAGGTTGGTCAGGGGTCAGGAGGCAGTTTGTCCTTGGGAGAGTGCGGATCCTGGGGGTCTGTCTCCTGGGTCAGCCCCTCAGGACTCGGACAGAACCGGAGGCAGGTCTGAGGCAGTGGGCAGTATGGAGCCTAGAGAGGTGGAGACGCATCGGTGGGAAGCCACTGGCCCAGGACCTTGTACATCTGATATCACCACGGCAGAGCTGTGTCCCTGGGAGGCAAGGGAAGGAGGAGAGACAGGGAAACCATCCCAGGAGGGAATAAAGAAACTCCCCCAGGAAAAGCAGAAAACTCCCAAGAAAACAACCTTCTGGAAAGAACAGAAAGTGGGTGAAGGCTTGGAGTCTCTTTGTCAGTGGGAAAGGACAGATTTCCGGGGCCCCTCAGCGGTCTCTACTCAGGCCCCAGGAACCCCTGGTTGCTCGGGGAGTTTGGGCAGTAGCATCACTGAAGTCTGTCCATGGGAGGCGGGAGATACTCCTGCCATCGGCAAGGCAGAGATCTGTCCCTGGGAGCTGGGTGATGAGGTAGTGGGGAAGGAAATGCTGAGTCAGGGGCCAGGTGGAGAATCTCCCCAGGAAAAGTGGGAAACCTCCAGAACAGGGAGCTTTGGAGGGATGGGGGGATGGACTGGGAAAGCAGTGCAGAAACTTAGCCAACAGCAGGAGTCAGTGTGTCCATGGGAAAGCACAGCTGCTGGGCACTCTGGCCCACATCTAGACAATTCCTCATCCAAAGCTGATGGCCAACTCCTCAGCAATGAAGAAAGTAGAGCAGCACAGGTCTGCCCACCAGATCTCAGGTCAGAGGGAAAGGGAGCAACACCTGCCAAGGCAGAAGTCTGTCCCTGGGAGGTGAATGAGAGAACGACAGAGGACTGGACATCAGGACAGGCACCAAAAGGAAGAGAATCTCAAAAGGACAAGGAGAAGATGCTTGAAACATCAGGCATCAAAGCTAGCCCAAGTTGGGCAAAGCCTGAGGGACAGATGCCAACACAGGAAGCAGTCTGTCCCTGGGAGAGTGTGGACCCTGGCAGCTTCACCCCACAACCTGGTCAAGACACAGGTGGACCCAAAGCCAGTTTCCAGATGTCCAGCAGTGCGGAAAGCAAAACTGCTGAGATTTGTCCTTGGGACGCGGAGGAAACCCTGCCTGCCGAGAAGGCAGAGGTCTGTCCCTGGGAGGTGAGTGCTGGAGCTGGGGAGAGAAGGGCTTTGGGAATGGAGGCCATTGGGCAGTTTTCAAGCAAAACAAGGAAGCCTTCTGCAGATTCTGGACCTGGCGAGAGAGCTGTTGCTACTCCAGAGAGGCAGGCCCAGGAGTGCGAACAGGCTTGCCCCTGGGAGAGCATGGATCCAGGGGTCTCCTCTTGGCATTCAGATACTCTGGGCACTGACAGCCCAAAACCTGAGCTCCAGGAGCTGGACCGTGCGGGGTGCAGACCAGTGGAGGTATGTCCCTGGGAAGCGGACGGAGCACCTACTAGTGAAAAAGTCAAGGTCTGTCCCTGGGAGGTGGATGAAGGAGCCCCTGGGAAGGAATTAGAACAAGAGATGAGAACTGATTCAGTGGGGCAGAGGGAGAAAATGCTAGAAAGGGGGAGACTCACCTCCCTGGGAGAAGACAGATCAAAATGGGAAACACAACTGAGTCAAGAGCAGGAAGCTGTGTGTCCCTGGGAGAAGGACTTGAGGGCACCCTCTGCTCAGGCCCCTGTCTCAGACGTGTCCGGCAGAGGGGTAGAGGGGCCCTCCCTGGAAATGAGCGATGAGGCAGCAGAGAAAGGGGGCCTGACACAAGACCCAAAGATGGACTCTTCCCCAGAACCTGTAGCCCCAGGAAAAGCAGAAGTCACTGCTGAAGATGGGGAAAAAACGAGCAGTGAACTACAACCTATCCATCTACAGGAGAGCATGGCCCCTATGGACTCTTTCTCCCATCCACACAATCAGTACCCTGACCAACCTAAAGCCAGCTCTCAGACACTGCCCAGCGCCAGGGACAGGCTCGCTGAGGTCTGCCTGTGGGATGCTCCTGCCATGGACGCTCCCACATCTGATAGTGGCGCCAAAGCTGAGACCTGTCCCTGGGAAGTGACTGAAAGAACCCCTGAGGAAGGAGTGTCAAGACAGGATGGAGATGAGGAAACTCAAGAGGAGAAGGGGAAAGCCCCAGAAAAACCAGAGCACAAAGCTGTGGCCCTTCAGGAAAAGCCCGAAAGGGCAGATGGAAAGCAGGAGGCTGTGTGTCCCCGGGAGAGTCAAGATTGTCTGTCTCCACAACCAGCCCCACAATCTTCTGACAGTAGCAAAGAAAGTCCCAAGGGAGCAGGCAGTGTGGGAGCCAGGGTAGCGGCAGTGTGTCCACGGGAAGCGCAAGAAGCTCCCCCTGATAAGAAAACAGAAATCTGCCCTTGGGAGGTGAGCCAAGAAACAGCAGAGAATGGGGGATGTGAACCAGAGGTGGACAGAGAATCTCAAGGGCAAGGAGAAATGTTCCTGCAAAAGGCAGAATCTGGAGGGACTGAAGAACACTCTTCAGAAGAAGTAAAAGTCAGCAGAGAGACGGAGACGATCTGCCCTTGGGAAGGCACAAGGTCAGAAGGACTCTCTCCCCAGCCAGATGCTCCAGCCATGGACCAACCCAAAGTCATTCCCCATGGAGCAAGCAGTATGGGGAGCCAGGTGGCAGAGCTGTGTCAATGGGAAGTCACAGATCCCGAAGGAAATAAAGTAACGGGCACCATGGCAGACATTGACTCATGTCTTTGGGAGGGAACTGGAGCCCCATCTGAGGAATCTGGTCTTCTGGCTTTAACAGCAACTCAGAAACAAATGCTCTGCCCCACAGCCCCCGAGAACCCACAATGCCTTTTAGTCCAGAGGCCTTTGGGTAGCTTCCTTCCAGACAGCAAAAGCCCCCGCCCCAAAGTGAACAAGCCAGCCAGTACCTTTACTCTGGAGGGTGTCAGAGAACTCCAAGTCCCTTCAGAACTTGAGCCGAGGACCAGCTTAGCCCCAGAGCCAACCCTCCAAGAAGCTGAGACTCAAAAGTCTTCCTCCTTAACTGAAGACCAGGAAATAGCTTCTGAAGCTCAGCTTGAAGAACTCATCCCTCCAACTGTCTATCCTTGGGACTGGGAGTAACAACTCCATCGGTGAGGTCATACATGGGTGGCTAGCTTTCAGAACAGTCAAGGTTCTTTCCAAGTTCTAGGTGTTTCCAAAAAACTGAATCAAACAAACTTGGCCACTTTCCCTTTCCAAGAAGGCCAGAAGTCAACTCATTCCAAGACAAACTGTACAAGAAGGGTGCAGCTCAGACTCCAAAAGGAAATACCATCCTCTTTTTACTTCCTCTCTTTTCTTCCTGCTCCAGAGCACAAGGGCCAGACCTTCGGCTTCTAATTAATGCTCCCATCCAGCTAGAGTACTCAACACAAGCCATCTATGACATCACTTGTAAAGCTAATGTTAATGACAAAAGGGAGTCAGCTGTACCCAGCCCACACTTTCTCAAAGGTAAACCCATTCTTCTCTGAAATCTCCCAAGGATATTTTTTAAGAAAGTAAACCACTCAAGGCATTGGCAACATAGGGGCTGGAGATTATAAAAGGTCACCACAGGAAGTTTAGAAGCTACTTAATTCAAATTCAAAAGCAAATCAGGAGGAAAACTTAAATGGCTCAAAAGAGGTCCCTGTAATGCCTTAAAGATCTTGTCATTTTGACTTCGATCTCCAGTTTCTGCTTTATTGATCCTCTTACCTGCCCTGCTCACTGAAGTAGAGCCAATCAAGAGAATTTACGTCCATATTAACAGCTGGCATCCAAAGGAATGTAAGAAACAGAGAGCATAAAGGGAAAGGCAACAGCTCCAGGTCCTGCCCACGCAGGCCGAGGGCGAGTTCTCCCTTCCAGACACTGTCTCACAGTTGAAGAAGCATGCCTCTTGCTAGCCTTCTCAGATGGCCTTCTCTTCTTCCTGCCCCATCTTTTGACAGTCTGCAGAGTTCACCCCACTGCCTCATTCTCCTAGCCTTTCAGTACTGTCATTAAAGGGACTCCTCTCTGTTGTCAAACGCAACAGGAGCCTGGGGAATTTCTGGTTCCAAGGCAAGAACCACGTCAGCTCACTTGCTCAGTAATAAGAGGCCCACATCAGTCTCTTTCCCAAGAAGCTCAAGAAAGAAAGGAGGTCCTGTTTACAGCCAGCATTGTAACTGCCCTCAGAAAGAGTAGTGGTTGGGGCAGGTTAGAGCCCAACGGCCAGGGAAAGGGCATCCTTAAGTACAAAGCCTCCTTTCTTAGGGAGCTCTTTCTTGTTCTATTCCTTCAAGCCAATTCAGGCTACTTTTACTTAAGCGGTCCTAGATAACAGAGTGCTGGAAATAGGTGATACTACCAAAGGGAAATGAGAAAGGAGAAAAACACTGGTCACAGACATCCCAGGTCTGGCAGAGGTGAGGGGGTGGAAACAGGCAGACTAAACACGGCAGAGCTGGGCAGGGACCCACCTTCTAACTGGACAGATACTGATGCCATTCACAAGGAGGAAAAAAAGACAAAAGGAAACCAAATACCCAATGGGAAAAAAAAGTTCGCATGTAAATATTCTGGGCAGCTACAGGGCTTCACAGAAAGTAGCAAAAGTGCTCCATTTCCAAAAAGGAAGAGAAAGCATGGAATAACCCACTTTTAAGAGACCAGACATCCTTGTTCCCTGTCTAAGCACTCCCTCTTACCTAGATGCCCTCCCCCAGGCTTCCAGAGCAGTAACTAAAGTGTGGTCTTGCTCCAGGCTGCATTCTCAGCCTCACAGCTTGTGTGTGTGTGTATACTCAGTTACATCCGACTCTTCGTGACCCCATGAACTGCAGCCCACCAGGTCCTCTGTCCATGGTATTTTCCAAGCAAGAATACTGGAGTGGGTTCCCATTTCCTACTCGAAAATCTTCCCAACCCAGGGATCGAACCCGCATCTCTGTGTCTCCTGCACTGGCAAGGAGAATTCTTTTCCCCTAAGCCACCTGAGAAGCCCTCCTAGCTTCTGAACCAAATGCAAATGCTGCACCTCTGAGAATCCCACTGAGAATGGACTAGCTGGGAACAGAAAAGTTGTCCCTGTAATCACAGCTGTGAAATAAGCCATGGAGAAAAAATAAAGATGCTTTCTTGACCATTGTAGTTGCTTCTAGCTTGTTATGGTAAATTTATTTTTTCACCATTTCTAAACAGTCATAGTAGACAGGTAAGGAAAAGACAGTGCCTGCTCTAAAGTCCAAAGTAGCCACACTGCAGCCTTAGCGACTATGGGGCGGTCTGGCTAATTCTCAGCCAGTGCCCAGCTACATGGCTGGCATTGCAGATGGTCTCTGCCCAGCCCTTCGAGCCAATCCTGTACATCTGGGCCATCCGCTCAGCTGGATTTGACCCCAAAGGGAAATGAAAACTGCACTTATCCTCTGGCTCCCTGGTGGCAGCTATTGCTTAGCTGCTATTTAGGATTATCTACAGACCCCTGAGACAGATCTAGGGAAGTGGGGTGAAATAGCTTATTTGAAAGTTTTATATGTTTTTTTTTTTTTTCATAGAAATCAAAATGCTGTTTGGTCATTAAGTGTGCTTTCTCTGCTCCCTGTCCCACCCAGGACCGCCTCCCCCTTACTCCACACCCACCCAGCTGTGGATCCTACTGAAAGCACTTCCCTTCTCATTTTGCCTTAATCTGGGGCTCAGGCAAATAGGATATGACCAAACCTCACTTGGGCAGCAATGCTGGAGACTGATGTACATTTTTAAGCCAAAAGGGTTGAGACTAAGTAGCATGATGAGAGTGGCTGCTTTGGATTAACCCGCTAGTGCTGCCTCTCCCCTAAGCATACACATCTCGTTTCTGTGGTCTGCACTTGGCAGCTGTTGTTAAAACCTTAGTTCTCCCCAGTGAGGCCTGGTCTGTTTGCTGCTTTGCTGAGATGGTAGCTTTACAGAGAGGAGTCAGGTTATTCTCAACCTGATTCGTTTCTTTGGACTCTACTCTCAAGATAAGGTCAGAAAAGATTAATCCTTAGCCAAGTGGTAAACTCCTTAAAAGAAAATTCTAGACTTAAAACACAGAAATAAGAGAATTAAGGTTCTAATTTTTAAGGGGAGACCTCATGGGCTGATCAGTGTAATAGTGCTACAAGCCAAGCTTGCTGCTGGGACAGTGACTTCCCTGTCACACCTCAGATGACCCAGGACACGAGCATGTGAAGTCCTACATCCTCCTCCAGCTGGAGCTAAGGCACAAGTAGGGGCTGGGCTGTTTCACGCGCCACAGGTTCATATCCTGGAATCTTTGCCTCCAAATTTGGGCTGGAAAAATAGTCACCATCTCCAAAAAGTGCTAGAAACCAGGGAACCAAGTCTTACTGATGAATTTCCCAAATGTATCCACACTTCCATGGCCCCTGCCTCCACCAACGCCTCCTGGGATTACACCAGGATACAGTCGATACTTAAGAACAAAATCCAAAAGCTGAGGGCTAAATGATTTCTTTGGATTTACATTCATTTGTGAAATACAGATACTGATTTAGTGAATCAGTGTATGAGAAGAGACCCCCTTAAATGACATCACTTTTATAAACACTAATTATTTTTCTCAAGTCTGGGTTTCCTGTAAGTCACAACAGTCACAGTTAACTTCCATTTCTACCATCTGAAGGCTTGTCCACTTCCAGCATGAACCAGGAGAAATGTAGAGAACCCACCACAATTTGTCTAATACTTGATAGTGTTTTATTTCCAACTCTGATCCCTGCCCTGTAATTAGAAAGTCCTGCCAGTTTGCTCCTGACAGTTCTTGCTATGGGAAAGCTGGTATCATGTTCTCTGAAACATACCGCCTTTCATCTAGAGTTAGAAACAAGGTATAAGATAGAAAAAAAGAAGCGAAGCCACTGCTGTGCATAGACCCAACCCACCAGGGCCCAACCAGCAGCAGCTGTTATTGAGGATAAGACTGCTTAAAAGACCCACGCAGGGCAAGAGGGAACAAAGGCAGTTCTTCCCACAGTGAGAAGAAGACAGGTGACGTCACAGCTTCCAGCTGCCTCATCATCCATGCTTCACCCCAGGAGTCATTCTTGCTGTCACGCTAGCTGAGGCTTATGGGCCTCTCTTTGCAGCTCTTCATACTCTTCCCCAGGTTTCAGCTGGGGGCCAGGGATCATCACCGTCTGAAACAGCAGGAAGCTGAGTTATCTACTGTCCAAGTCCATGGTTTACCCAAGAGATCCATGCCTGCCTCCAGGCCCATCCCCAAAGGATTCCTCTTCCTGGGGCTGCATCACCCTCCCTCTCCACTAGGAGGCACCCAACAGGAGTGGCTGAGGATGCCATGTCTTAAACCAGGTGGCCCTAGGGGTAAAGAACTCGTCTGCCAATACAGGAGACGTAAGATGTGGGGGGTTCAATTCCTGGGTGGGGAAAATCCCCTGGAGGAGGACATGGCAACCCACTCCAGTATTCTTCCCAGGATAATCCCATGGACAGAGGATCCTGGTGGGCTACAGTACATGGGGTTGCAAAGAGCTGGACATAAGACTCAAGCAACTTAGCACACCTTAAACCATGCAAGCTGCTTTACCTTAAGGATGGGCTGCTTAGGGGGTGCCCACGGGGGAATGATCTTGCCATGCATCCTCCAGCTGCCATAGGGATTTGCCAGGTGCTTTTCAAAGACAACATACTCCAGGACATCCCTGGGCACATCTTCCTGTCCATACATCAACCGGCCAAACCGGTCATAGATGGCCAGAGTCTGCAAAGATGAAAGCACATCAAGTTGGTTAGTCCTCAGAGTTGTTTAATTCTGAATCCAGACTAACCAATCAACCACTGACACTTTACTCTTAGAGGGTTCTGACTGAGGGGGGAGAGCGGTCAGGGTGGAGGGAGTGGAAGGATCCCAGAAAGCAGAGGAAATAATATCCCCACACCTGTGTTCACAGCTAACACACAGCAGTGGGAAGGGTACAGTGACAAGGCAAGAAAGACCATGGTGAGCCTTTCCTTAGAACTCACAGTCCTGGGTAGCTATACCCAGGACTCAGAGGTAGGTGCTCAACCTGAGAGTGAAGAAAAGCTGGGAGGAAAGCAGACTGGTGCCTCTACCTGCCGGGTGTGCATGCGGACGGTGACCTGGCCATACGCGTTGCTCTGGGTCACCAGACTCGAACAGCGAACCTGCACCACCTGGGGTGGCTCTAAAGATTCTACGAAGCTCCAGCGGACAGTCTTATATTTGATGTCCCAGACCATGTCCTGAGGGCAGAGAAGAGTTCAACTGGATTCCTGACTGCACACCCCCGCCCCCTTAGGGAAGTGGGTGCTTATTTCCATGCTTCCTCTTCTTGCAATGCCACAGTCAACATGCAACGTTTCCCATCAAATGTGCTCTGGTGCTTCTTTTCTGCCTCACTTTTCTAAATTTTTCTTAAGCTACTGCTCAAGCTCACCTTACAACAACTTGCTTTTCCTTTCTAAATCATGACTCAAGAGCCAATTACCACCTGGAGGACTCTTCTCCAAATCAATGAAGAACTCATTCCAAACTGCCAGCTTACCTAATATGTTATCCCTCCCACACACTTTCATAATCTGCTCATTATTGCATGCATTTCTGTTGGCCACATGTTTGTTTTTTTTCTTCTTACCTTTCGGCAGTTTTTATAGGAATTTGATAGACTTTTATAAAGGTTAATAACCTGCTTAGACTAGGATACTTGTGCCTGGGGAGATGAGGCAGAACTGAGAGCAACTGAAATTCTTATTCTTGAACTTCTAACTAAACCACAAAGTCCTCAATGGCAGGAGTCTCCCAGAGTACCTAGCACCCTTGTTAGCACACAGTGTAAGCCTCAGGCACACTGGTTAAGTCCTTTATTGTAGCACAGGCATGTGCAGGGCTGGCCTAAGGTGACTATCCCCTCACCTCAGGGTCTGTAGTCTCAGTACTTGCTCAGGGACCTCCTCTTTCTGCAGCTGCAAGGCCCTTACCAGACTCCATAGCAAGTCATTACCATGCAGCCAAACATAATGAACTTCAGCCTTTTGCCTTAAACTTCCTGTACTCTCAAAACTGATCCTTAAGAAAACTGAGGTGCTATCTAGAATCTGTCTACTCAGGCATCCCACAATTCTAAGGAAGATGAGAACCTACCGGAAAACAGTTTTCGGTTACCAAGGTATGAAGTCGGTCATGGTCTGAGCTAAAAAGGAAAGAAATTTGTATCACTGACTACTGCTTTTATGATACTCTATATGAAAGTTGAAAATGGCCCTGAAAATGGAAAACCATTCCCTTCATTTTTACAAATATTTTCTGCACCCCTACTATAAACCAGGTAATATACTAAGTCCTAGAGACACAAAGATGAAGAATAACATGATTTCTCAGAAAACCATGAGCTCTAAAAGCAGTGCAAAGTTATGTTTGAATCTCAGGAGCAGAAAGAAATTTCTCTGAAATTACTATACATCCTTGAGATGGGTAAAAGACCTTCACTGGGACATGGGGACTGATTTCTGTTCTAAGCTGGAACAAGATTCAACACAAACAACAATCAAAAGCTCAACTTATCTCCTCTTATCATGGATACATTATCACTACCAACTGCTTAGCCTTATTTCTTATACTTTCATCCTTGAACCTAGCCAAGAGATAACCAGTATGGTTGAGTCGCTTCACTGTTAATCTGAAACTACAACACTGTTAAACAGCTATAGAAAGAAAGTGAAGTCACTCAGTCATGTCTGACTCTTTGTGACCCGATGGACTGTAGCCTACCAGGCTTCTCCGTCCATGGGATTTTCCAGGCAAGAGTACTGGAGTGGGTCTTCCTGACCCAGGGATCGAACCCGGGTCTCCTGCATTGCAAGCAGACGCTTTTACTGTCTGAGCCACCAGGGTAGTCAACGGCTTCCATTAAATGGCTGTACCCCAACACAAAATAAAAAGCTTAAGGTTTGGAAAAAGTAAAAGATAACCACTTGTCATTTCCGGTCCTTTCCACACAAACTATCCCTCCATCCCATCTTTGGAGCTGCCAAAGTGACCAAGTTATGCTGATTCTATTCGGTAAGAAAATGAGACAACAAACCCAAGCTCCTGTACATGTAAGATTTTAGGAGGGTTCCTCACTGAAGTAGGCTTCAAGTAAACCTAAGACCACAGATTAGTTTCTTTCAGATACACATTCATGACTTTCTCCTGCAATTTATTTTTTTTGTTGCCTTTTTTTGTTTTTTATCTTCTGCAATTTAACACTTCCTGAGTGGTTTAAGTCTTGCTCTTTGAAAAACTGTGTCTCTAATGCCAGGGTGGGTGATAGGTTACTTCTAATTGTTTCACTTCCACTTCTGTTCCAAATAAAAAGAGTCATTTCCCCTCACTGTAGCTCTAGACTAGACTAGACCAAGTTGTGGTGATAGGTGCCACAACCACCACGCCTGGCACCTCTCAATGAATTCCTCATCACTATCTTGGCCTAGAAATCTTCAGTAGAAATAAACTCCCCCTTTTATGAGCTGACTCAGTATTTTGTAAGAGAACTTATCCTATAAGTAAGTTTGCAATAAAACTTACCCTCCCACTGTAAACATCCAGAAAGGTTGGAGAGAATATAATAAACACAGACACACACACATTTTTAAATCTCTAGCCTAGTACACAAGAAAGGAAGCTAAGTCCATAGGTGCCAGAGAGGAAGAGGGAATTAAAAGCAGAATGGAAAGAACATAACCTGATACCACAACCAGGTAAGAGATGATTTAGGGATCCAGAAATAGGATCTGATGACTAGAGCTTGACTTCTCCTAAAACCCAGGACGTTGGAAGGACAGGGAGTTGGAATTGAAATCCCTGTATAAAGCTATGACCCTCAAAAAAGTCTGGCACCTGCAGGAAAAGGAAACTAGAAAAATAGTCCACCAACCTAGAGACAAAGCTCCCCTCTGTCTAGAGCTCTGAGCAGGGCGAAAAATCTAAAAAACAAACAACAAAAAAACCCCCACGAAAACTGAAAAATTAAAGCACTAAATACACATTATACTCAAATGTGGACACAAAATTTACAGTTATTTCTATGATGCAAGAATTCCTAAACTAAGAAATTAACATAAAAACTTATACCTTGCCAACGCTATCCCTAAAGGATCTGGCAGAAATACACAGAGAAAACCTCTCTAGGAGCATGTTCATAACTTAGGTTGTCTGGAATTCCCTCAGAAGAAACACACTCCATCATCAACACTACAAAACAGACCTGGAATCAATCTAGCAAAATCAACAGACACAGACATCAGACAAAACGACAGACCAGGAAGCATTAGGGGTGGGTCCTTTCATTGAAATAATTGATAAATAAGAAAAACAAAATCTCAGAACTCTGGATACTTATAATAACCAGGGGAGTGCCTGATGAAGGGAGAAGCCAATGAGCTTGGATTTAAGAACATGTACAAACCACATACCCTCCTCTTTCCCTCAGGCCTGCCATGACTGTGGGACAGTGGTCTGTGTTCTGGAGTGGATGGCGGGTACTTGGGCAGGCAGCAAGGACCTTCCCCTCCAAAATTTGAGTTTGCACATTCTGGTCAATCTGGTGGACAGCAGAGAGACCCACACAAACCATGCCATGGTTTCAGTCCTGCTGGCTGCAGCAGCTTTTCCCATCAACAGATACAAAGGGATAAAGGGGAAAGAACACCTATTTTGTTTTTATTCAGTCAGACAATTTAGGAAATCTTTGTCAGGTCACTGGCTGACTGCAGAGATAATGGAACGGAAACTTCAATGACTACTACCCACAACAAAGAATACACACTTAGCAGTATTAGTTTGGAAAAGTCACAAATGGATGGCAGCGACACTAATCAACAAAGTCAGCAATTCCTGAGGAGCAGAGCAATCTGATTTTCAGAGTTACCACATAATAATACTCAGAATGTCCAATTCTCAACAAAAAATTACAAAGTATACCAAGAAACATGAAAGTATGGCCCACTTACAGGAAAAAATTTTTGACAGAAGCCATCCCTGAGGAAGCCCAGACATTAGAATTACTAGCCAAAGACATTAAATCAATTGTCCTACATGTTCATTGAGATAAAGGCAACCAGGGAAAAAGAACTAAAGGAAATTGGAAAACAATCTACAAAATAAGTACATCAGTAAAGAGATAAAAATTATGAAAATGAACCAAACAAATTCTAGAACTGCAAAATACAGTGAAAGAAATTAAAAATTCACTACAGGGGTTAGGGACTTCCCTGGCAGTGCAGTGGTTAGGATTTCGCCTTCCAGTGCAGGGGGTGCAGGTTCAATTTCTGGTCGGGGAGCTAAGATCCCACATATCTCCTGGGCAAAAAGCCAACACATTTAAAAAAAAAAAAAAAAAGCAGGGACTTCCCTGGTGGTCCAGTGGTTAAGAATTCCCCTTCCATTGCAAGAGGCGCGAGTTCAATCCCTGGTCAGGGAGCTAAGATTCCACATACCTTGCGGCCAAAAAAACAAAAGCAATATTGTAGTAAATTCAATAAAGACTTTTAAAAATGGTCTAGATAAAAAAAAAAAAAAAAAACTTAAAAAAAAAAAAGCAATATTGTAACAAATTCAATAAAGACTTAAAAAAATTCACTACAGGGGTTGAACAGCAGATCTGAGCAGGCAGAAACAATGGATCAGTTACCTGGAGGATAAAACTACTGAAAGTGTCCAGTCTAAGGAGCAAGTGAAAGTTGCTCAGTTGTGTCCGACTCTTTGCGACCCCATGGACTATACAGTCCATGGAATTCTCTAGGCCAGAATACTGGAGTGGGTAGTCTTTCCCTTCTCCAAGGGATCTTCCCAACCCAGGAACTGAACCCAGGTCTCCCGCACTGCAGGTGGATTCTTTACCAGCTGAGCCACATAACTTGAGGATAAAACTATTGAAAGTATCCAATCTAAGGAGCAAAAAGTAGAAAAAAATGAAGAAAAATGAGTAGAGCCTGAGGTACCTATAGGACAGTGTCAAATGCATCAACACCCATATCATAGGAGTCCAAGAAGGAGAAGAGAGGAGGCAAAAAAAAAAACATTTGAAGAAATAATGGCTGAAGGAACTTCCCTAAGGGTCCAGGGGTTAAGAGTCTGTGCTTCCACTTCAGGGGGCACCGGTTCAATCCCTGGTCAGTGAAGTTCCCGCATAATGCATAGTGTAGCCAAAAAAAGAAAGAATAGAAAGAATGGCTGAAAACATTCCAAATCTGGTAAAAGAAGTGAATGTTCATATCCAAGAAACTCCACAAACTCCAAGCAGAGAGAACTCAAAGAAACCCACACTGAGACAGGGTACAAGTGCCAAAACCAAAAGACAAAGAGACAATCTTAAAAGCAACAAAAGAGAAGTTATTTGTCACATACAAGGGACCTTAAAAAGGTTACAGTTAAAAAAAAAAAAAAAAGGTTACAGTTGATTTCTTATGAGAAACTATGGAGGCCAAAAGGTAGTGGGATGGTATATTTAAAGGCCTAAAAGAAAATCTGTCAACTAAGAATTCTATAGACAGTAAGGATGAAGGAAAGGGCTTCCTTGGTGGCTCAATGGTTAAGATTCTGCACTTCCACTTCAGGGGACATGGGTTAAATCCCTGGTTTGGGAATTTCCACATGCCATGAGGTATCGCAAAAGAAAAAAAAAAAAGAATGAAAGAGAATTGTAGGTATTTTCAGATAAACAAAAATTGAGAGGGTTTATTACCAGGAGATCTGTCCTATTAGATATACTAAAGGAGTTTTCAGACCTAAATGAAAGGACACTAGACAGTAACTTAAAGCAATAAGAAGAAATAATTAGCACTGGTACAGGTTACTATATAGGTAAACATAAAAGCCAGTATTCTTGTACTTCTGATCTGTAATTCCTCATTTTTTTCCTATTTGATTTAAAAGGCACAGGCATAAAACTTCAGTTACAAATCTATGTTATGGGCACATAATGTATAAACATATAATCAGTGGCAGTAACAATGCAAAGGGGAAGGGACAGAGATACACAGGAGCAGACTGCTTGTACACTACTGAAACTCTGATATTATCCAAACTAAACTGTTAAGATACTAATTCTAATCCCCAAAGTAACCGTTAAGAAAATAATTTTTTTAAAATCTATAGAATAGGAAAGAAGGGAATCAGAAAGGTATACCACTGGGACTTCCCTGGGGGTCCAGTGGTTAAGAACCTGCCTGCCAATTCAGGGAACACTGGTTCAATCCTTGGTTCCAGAAGATCCCACACACCTGGGACCAATGAACCTTGTGTGCCACGATGACTGAGCCCATGCTCTACAGCCTTCAAGCCCCAGCTATTGAAGCCGGTGTGCCTAGAGCCCTTGCTCTGCAACAGAAGACGCCACTGCAATGAGAGGCTCATGTACCACAATAAAGAATAGCCCTGGCTTGGTGCAACTAGAGAAAGTCTGAGCACAGCAACAGAAGATCCAGCACAGCCAAAAATAAACAAATAAATACATAAGTAATATTATTATTTTTTTTTCATAAGTAATACTATTAAAAAAATGAAGTTGGATGCTTACTTTACAGCATACACAAAATTAACTCAAAAGGGATCAAAGACCAAAATGTGAGAACCAAATCTAAAACTCTTAGAAGAAAACATAGGGGAAAAATTCCATGACACTGGATTTGGCAATGATTTGTAGATTTGGCACTAAAAACTCAGACAACAAAAAAAAAAACATGTAACTTGGACTTAATCAAAATTAAAACATTCTTATATCAAAGTACACTACCAAGAAAGTCAAAACCCATGAAATGGGAGAAAATATTTACAAAGCATATATCTGATATGGGATTACTATCCAGAACACATAAAGAGCTCCTGCAACCCAATAACAAAATAGCAACCCAACTGTGGCCACTGCTGAGTTTTCCAAATTGCTGACTTGAACAGCATCATCTTTAAAGATTTTAAATAGCTCAGCTGGAATTCCATCACCTCCACTAGCTTTGTTTGAAGTAATGCTTCCTAAGACCCACTTGACTTCACATTCCAGGATATCTGGCTCTAGCTGAGTGACCACACTATCATGGTTATCTCGATCACTAACTTTTTTTAATATAGTTCTTCTGTCTGTTCTTGCCACCTCTTCTTAATCTCTACTGCTTGTTAGGTCCGTATGATTTCTATTCTTTATTGTGCCCATACTTGCATGAAATGTTCCCTTGATATCTCCAATTTTCTTGAAGAGATCGCTAGTCTTTCCCATTCTGGTGTTTTCCTCTATTTCTTTGCATTGTTCGTTTAAAAAGAACTTCTTATCTCTCCTTGCTATTCTCTTTAACTCTGTATTCAATTGGGTATATCTTTCCCTTTCTCGCTTGCCTTTCACCCCTCTTCTTTCCTCAGCTATTTGTAAAGCCTCCTCAGACAACCACTTTGCCTTCTTGAATTTCTTTTTCTTGGGGATGGTCTTCATCACCGCTCCCTGTACAATGTTTCAAATCTCCGTCCATAGTTCTTCAGGCACTGTGTCTACCAGATCTAATCCTCTGAATCTATTTGTCACCTCCACTGTATAATTCATAAGGGATCGATTTAGGTCATGCTTGAGTGACCTAGTGGTTTTCCCTACTTTCTTCAATTTAAGCCTGAATTTTGCAATATGGAGCTCATTATCTGAGCCACAGTCAGCTCCAGATCTTGTTTTTGCTGACTGCATTGAGCCTCTCCATCTTCAGCTACAAAGAATATAGTCAATCTGCTTTCAGTTTTGCAAAGCTAGTGGAAGTGATGGAATTCCAGCTGAGCTATTTCAAATCCTAAAAGATGATGCTGTTCAAGTGCTGCACTCAATATGTCAGCAATTTGGAAAACTCAGCAGTGGCCACGATGGGAAAAGATCAGTTTCCATTCCAATCCCAAAGAAGGGCAATGCCAAAGAATGTTCAAGCTATCTAACAATTGTGCTCATTTCACATGCTAGTAAGGTTATGCTCAAAGTCTTCAAGCTAGGCTTCAGCAATATGTGAACTGAGAACTTACAGATGTACAAGCTGGGTTTAGAAAAAGCAGAGGAAACAGAGATCAAATTGCCAGCATTTGCTGGATTATAGAGAGAGCAAGGGAATTCCAGAAAAACGTCTACTTCTCCTTCATTGACTAAGTTAAAGCCTTTGACTGTGTGGATCCCAACAAACTGGAAAATTCTTAGAGGTGAGAAGAGCAGACCACCTTACCTGTCTCCTGAGAAACCTGTATGCAGGTCAAGAAGAAACAGACTGGACATGAAATAACTGACTGGTTCAAAACTAGAAAAAGAATACAATAAGGCTGTATATTGTCACTTGCTTATTTATGTACTTCTATGCAGAGTACATCATGCGAAATGCTGGGCTGGATGAATCACAAGCAGGAATCAAGACTGCTGGGAGAAATATCAACAACCCCAGATATGCAAATGATGCCACTCTAATGGCTGAAAGTGAAGAGGAACTAAAGAGGATCTTGATGAGGATGAAAGAGGAGAGTCAAAAAGCTGATTTAAAACTCAACATCCAAAAAACTAAGATCATGGCATCCAGTCCCATTGCTTCATGGCAAACAGAAGGGGAAAAAGTGGAAGCAGTGACAGATTTTACTTTCTTGGGCTCCAAAATCACTGTAGACAGTGACTGTAGCCATGAAATTAAAAAATGTTTGCTCTCTGGAAGAAAAGCTATGACAAATCTAGATAGCACATTATAAAGCAGAGACATCACTTTTCTGACAAAGGTACATAGAGTCAAAGCTATGGTTTCTCCAGTAGTCAGACATGGATGTGAGAGTTGGACCATAACGAAGGGTGAGTGCTGAAGAATTGATGCTTTCAAATTATGATGCTGGAAAAGACTCTTGAGAGTCCCCTAGACTGCAAGGACATTAAACCTGTCAATTCTACAGAAAATCAACCTTGAGTAATCAGAGACTGGAAGGTCTGATCAATCAGACATTGGAAGGTCTGATGCTGAAGCTCCAATATGTTGGCCACCTGATGAGAAGAGCCAACTCATTGGAAAAGACCCTGATACTGGGGAAGACTGAAGGCAAAAGGAGAAGAGGACAACAGAGGATGAGATGGTTAGATAGCATTATTGACTCAATGGACATGAATCTGACCAAGTCCAAGAGACAATATAACACAGGGAAGCCTGGCGGGCTAGAGTCCATGGGGTTGCAGAGGGTTGGACATGATTTAGTGACTAAAAGACAAACACACAGAAAGGATCAGGATGAGCTAGGGATGAGGTAGGGTGAAAACAGCTGCCATTAAGCAGAGTCCTAACACTTGCCAGTGGAGCTAAGCCAGACCAAATGGTGAAAATTCCCAGACACAGTGAAAGAAGTCAAAGATAGCTCCAGGCTCCAATTATTTCCCAAAGAGGAAGCTCTCTCACTCTAGAATTCTTACCTGAAGAAAAAAAAAAAAAAACAAACCTAGAATAACAGCTGCTGAGAACATAACGGGGATAAGACAGGTAGTTCACGTACTTGTTTAGACACAGGTGAGCTTCAATGAAGATATCCTGGGCTTTTTCAGGGAAGTCCTTTACTTTAAAACTAGGATCACTTTCTTTTATCCTCCGGATCCTGTAAAATTAAGCATGAGAATCATTTTAATAACTTAACAGCTTACTTTACCTCCATTAATGTCTGTCCATTTATTCAGTAATTGTTTTTTGAATGTGCCAAGTCCTATAAATACAGCCTTCTAACTTACACTTAAATCAATTATTCTGAAGAAAAACCAAAGCTTCTCATAGTGAATTTCTGAAATTTTGACATCAAAGAAGATATCCTACAAGCACTAAGGAAGAAAAAACAGGTTTCATACAGAGGCTCAAGAGTCAGAAAGACATTGGGCTTCTAACCAGCAACATCAGAAGTTAGAAGATTAGAAAGATAATGGAGGAGTATTTTTGATGGAGAAAAAAATGACTCCCAGTCTAGAATTCTGTATCTGGGCAAATTATTTATTTTTTTGGCCACACTGCACAGCATGATAGGTTCTTAGTTCCCCAACCAGGGACTGAACTTGTGCCCCCTGCAGGGGAAGCGTGAAGTCTTAACAACTGGACCACCAGGGAAGCCCTATGAGCAAATTATAAATGAAGTGGGAGACTAAAAAAAAGACTTTTTCTTAGCCTTGCAACATTTCATTTATTTACCTTCCACTCTTTCTCAGGAAGCTGTGAGGGAATGTGTACCACCAAAATAACTGAATGTACATGAAGGAGAAAGACATAAAATCCAGGAAACAGGGAATATAAATAAGAGCAAGGCAAATGGATTAGCAGGATGATGATAAAAGTAGACCCCACAATGTACAGTGAGCCTGAAGAGTGACCAATCCAGACCGAAAAAGGTAAGAAGGCTCCAAAAGGGCTTTCTTCTTTTTTTTTTTTTTTTTTTGGGGCTTTCTTCTTTATGATGAGATTGATAAAATAATGTTTTCTACACAGTGAGAGAAAATTAACACAACCAGGGATTCTACAAGGAAATGAGAAAAAAAAGACACTTAACGCCAGGAATTAAAAAAAAAAAAACTATTATGCAGGAAAGGAAATGTAATAATAAGGTACTGCATGGCTCAGCTGTCAACAGCGTTTTCATAGTTATAGTAATGTAAACAGGGAATTCTGATCTAATCAGTACTACCAGAAATGTATTAAGAGGATGAGGGACACCATAACCCAGAGGAATTTATCCCAGGAATGCAGGGTTGGCTTAACACTAAAAAATCAATTAATGTAATATACCATATCAATATAATAAAGGAGAAATATCACATTATCATGTCAATGATCAGAGAAAAAGCATTTGACAAAATCAACTCCTTTACACTCTTTTCACCTCAAAGCCTTGTTTTGTTTCCCTGGAATGCTATTCCTCACCACATTTCTCTACTCAGCTAACTCCAAGCAACCCTTTAGATCCCAGCTTTAAATGTTATTTTCTTAGAGAAGCCTACTCTGAACTCCCAGAAGGGAAAGTTATCTTTCCCCGTCCTGTGTTTCCATGGCACTCATACTTCACCGCATCTGTAATTATGTGTATACAATCAGTAACTGGTCTCCTCCCCTAGACAATAAGTGCTGTGTTCGTCAACATCATGAACTCTTCTACCAAAGAGTTCACAAGCCAGGAGAGAAATACATGAGAGGAAATCATCACAATACAGAGTTATCAGAGATAGTAAAAATAAACATACAGTTATAATTATAACAAAGGCAACTCCAAAAAAAGTCAGGGAAGGCTAGAAGCAGACACAGAAATTAAAGCAGACCTAGAGATTATCATACGTTACGAGGTAAGTCAGAAAGAGAAAAACAAACAACATACAATGTCACTTATATGTGGAGTCTAAAATACAACACAGGGATGTCCAGTGGTTAAGACCCTGAGTTTCCACTGCAGCAAGTGCATGTTTAATCCCTCTGGTCGGTATACTAAGATCCCATATGCTGAGTGGTGCAGCCAAAAAAAAAGGCAGAAAGAAACATATCTATGAAACACAAACATAATCAAAGCTGTGGTTCTTCCAGTAGTCATGTACGGATGTGAGAGGTGGACCATAAAGAATGTTGAGCACTGAAGAAATGATGCTTTTGATTGTGGACAAGACTCTTGAGAATCCCCTGGACAGCAAGGAAATCAAACCAGTCAATCCAAAAGGAAATCAACCCTGAAAATTCACTGGAAGGACTGATGCTGAAGTTGAAACTCTAATACTTTGGCCACCTGATGCAAAGAGCTGACTCACTGGAAAAGACCCTGCTGCTCAAAAAGATTGAGGGCAGGAAAAGGGGGAGATAGAGGATGAGACGGTTGGATGGCATCTCTGACCCAATGGACATGAGCAAACTCCAGGAGATAGTGAAAGACAGGGAAGCCTGGTGTGCTGCAGTTCATAGGGACACAAAGAATTGGACACAACTTAGCAGCTGAACAACAACAAAGAAACAAAGAGAACAGACTTGTGGTTGCCAAGGGGGAGGGGAGAGGAGAGGGAAGAACTGGGGGTATGATTATAAAAAAAAAGCAGGGATTTCCTGGTGATCCAGTGGTTAAGAATCTGCCTTGCAATGCAAGGGACACCAGTTCAATTCCTGATTGGGAAGATCCAACATGTTGAGGGCAACTAGGCCCCTGTGCCACAGCTACGGTGCTATGGAGCCCAGCAGCCGTAACTATTGAGCCCACATACAGCAACTACTGAAGCCCACATGTAGTGTGGGGTGTAGAGCCTAGTGTAGGGCCGTGCTCCACAACAAGAGAAGCCACTGCAGCCAAAAATAAATAAGTATTTTAAAAAAACAAAAACCAGCAGACACAATGCTTGAGGAAAAAAGACATTTTTCAGACAGAGGAAAGGATGTGCAAAGAGAAGCAGCACAGCAATTGTCAAGGAACTAGCAACTAGTTTGGAAATGTTAACGCTTAGGATGAGAAAAATGAAATAGACAATGGTGGAGAGAAAGGTAAGAGCCAAGTTATTTTTTAAAAAGCCCTGAATACCACTGAAGAAATCTATATTTTATTCTTCAGATAATAAGGAGCCACAAGGAGTCTGAGGCAGATGTGTTGATGTGATAAGATCTGTATTTAGAGGAATGTTGTAGCCACATGAAGAATTGCCACTAACTCAATACACTTGTGCATAGAAATCTATATATGACCTTAAAGAGCCTATAATTTAGATACAGTCAGAGCCAGAGTGACAGATGCTGAAAATCTCTTTAAGAAGACAGTTCTGGCTTCTGCTCTTTAACTAAAGCACAGTTAGCTCCCTAGAACAGGTCTATCTTCTAAAGTCTTTTGGTTTTTCTTACTCTCTTAAAATCTCAGGTATTTCTCTTATAAATATGCTCTCTCTTATTACTACTTTAAATTGTTAAATATGTGATCAAAAAAGTGTCCTACAAACTTCAATGTCAACTTCCTAAATGATGTGAGAAAAATGACAAATCAAGGCTGAGATGCTAAGATTCAGAATGCCCATACTATTATACATTAAGTCTATTACAGGGAAAGAATATACTGTCAAGTTATCAAAAGAGTTATACACAACTAATCCAAGACGGCCTCTCTGGATTAAGTAGCAACAAGAAATTTTTATTCTAATATTAACTCCCAGCTGTCTCAGATACCTACGACAATTGTGATGCCACATTCTTCTTCAATCGCTCAGTCCTCTGTGCTAGTCCTTCCTTAGAAAGAGATGACACTCGGGCATCACCCTCAGGAGGAACATAGGCATCAAAGATACCAGCTGTAAAGAGAGAAGGAGAAAACTAAGAAAGCATTGCAAGATTGAGAAAAAGTCATCTTGAGGTCATAAAAAATTGGGAGGGCTCCTGGATACAAAATAGTTTATATCAACAGACTTTTCCATGCAGAGGAAATCATGCAGGATTAGAAAAAGTAGAGTAAGATAATCTTAGTCTTCAAAAGAGTCTTAGCTGCTTCTTGTACAAAACAGAGAAATTTTACCCTGGTCTTCTAGGAATATTGTGAAAACAAGATCAAAGATGACCTCATGAAATATAACGTATACAAATTATTGAATCTGAACTGATTTGGGGGTTAATTAAATGCTATCATTCACAGTCCAAATCATTCCACTTTTCAAGAAGACCTTTGACAGAAGGGGACTGGGTTAGGGCTTTACCTGTACAGGCCAGATGTATGGGACGTTCCAAACTTTCTTGAGGAATGACCAGTCCTGCTTTCCGGGCATAGTCTATGAACTCTTTTTCTGTTTTGTATTTGGGTTGATAAGTAGGGGGTGTGAAACGTTTTTTAGTTCTCGCTGGAACTACTGCTGTGGACTGAGTCATCAGGATTGGCTGGAGGATAGCAGAAAAAGGTTAGGTAACCTGGGAAAAAATCTTATACAAACTGTAAGCAAAAAAAAAAAAAAACTGTAAGCAAAGATAGAAAGGGCAAATTCAAAGAATGACTTAGGAACAATTATAAAGCGACACATCATGGGGAAATGCTTCTATCTTAACAATTATAGCTGTCTCTTACTAAAAACCAGTAAGCAACTTTTACTAATACTAATACCACTCAACCTTTACTAAAGGCTTTCTTTTAGTACTTTTCATACTACAGGGCTATGCCAACTCAAGGATGCAGAGTTGATGAAAGCAAGGTTGATCAGACTGATGAAAGAACGCTCAGTCTGATGGGGAACTTAAACACCAACCCAGTACTCTCTCTTCTTCTGCTCTACCTAAACTCAGAAATCTCTACATTTACTCAGATTACATTGTGCTCATTCTATTGGGAGCCTCAACGTAAACTTTATTTTGTCGTTCTAGCTCCCAATTAACCAATAAGCTCTTTAAAGGCCAGATCCCTTTTCTCGCTGACCATGAGGTTTGTTCAAGCAGGAACGATTCTCCCTCCTTTACAGCTACTGATCAATTTAGGACAGTTATAAAAAATCAACGGCAAGCGAGACCACCTTCCAAACCTTTACTACTTTCCCACTTAACATCCGTACGCCAGTGAGACCCAGGGCAAACCGGAGAAACTTAATCCCCGAGAACTTGTCCGCCCTGATGGCCCTACCAGGGCTCTCCCCACTCAGCCACATAGCTATACAATAGCTGTGTCTCGCCTACCTCAACTGCTCCCTACCTAGGTATGATCTGTATCGCCCAAGTTCACCAAGGACAACCGTAAAGTGAGTATTTCCCTCTACTCTGTCCTCCTCCAGCCCCCAGACTTTCAGCCACCCCATCCCTACCCACCTGCCGAGACCACCGTCCTACAGCCCTGGATAAGCAAGACAAACTCCGCGGCATGGGGGCTGCCATTTTGCTCACGCAAAGGCAGCTGGGAGGGAAACAGTGGAGAGCCGACGGCTGGAAAGAAGGCGCATAGGGCGGAGCTAGCTCGGGCGTGGAATTTTCCAGGGCTCGCGCCCTCCGCCAAGTGTGAGAGGCGCGAACGCGCACGTACGCGTTCGGGAGGGAGCGAGGGTGGAGTGGAGCTGCGCATGCGCAGTAAGATGGCGTTGGGGGTAGGGTGGAAGCACGGTTGTCACGCGCCAGGCGGAGAGCGTGGAGCCACAACCGCGCCTGCGCACCAGGTTTTCTGGCGGCCAGAAACTACTGCATTCCAGAAGGTTTGGGACAGAGCTGCACCTTTTTTCCATTCCGTAAAGAACGAAAAGATGTTTCCCTTTTGAGACAAGTGTTTTCTTCGGTGCCTACTTGGATCTTAGGAAGGACAAAAATGTCTAACTTCTAGGTCTATATCCCATATGGTGGGTAACCTTAGCCGGAGCTCTGATTTTCCCAGTCTATACTGTGAGAAGAATATTCTATCGAATTAAGGAAATTAATGACAACTGTGTTTATTGAAGAAAAAGACCCGTGGACTGACAAAAGCATTTGTTTGCCATTTGGGGACAGAGGCACAGGTTTTATTAACACAAAAAATGGCTTATACTTAGAAATCATTCACCAGATGCCAGGCAATTTTCCAAGTATTTTATATATTTTAACTCAATCCTCATCACAAACAAGAGTAATATTGTTGTATATAATAAAAAGATACGCCGCCTCGAAATTAAGTATGTAACTTATTTAAGGTCACACAGCTGATAATTGGCAGAACTGGGATTCAAATTCAAGCAGTCTAACTCCAGAATCCATGCACTGACTACTGCCCTGTATTTCTTAACATTAAGTGGTTAAAGGATTCATGTCGTTGGGATCATCCTGGAAAATCCAGTACTGTAACCATAGGTGAAAGATAAGCACTTTTCATACTTACCCTTAGGTTTTTATCTCATTCTGCCAATTAATGTTTATTGAACACTTACCTATGGTATTTTGCAATGAGTTGGGATCTATGAGCTGTACAGGCTAGAATAGAATTGCTACAAAGGTCCAAGTAAATTGTTAACAACTGTCAAAGGAAAGGGAGATTACTTTTGGATTTGGGGATCTGATGTCTTAAATCATGACTTTTTTACTATACTGTGTACACACACAAACACACACACACATTTTTTGGCTCCACCGCAGCTTGTGGGATTTTAGTTCCCCAACAAGGAATTGAGCTCGTGCTGTCTGCAGTGGAAACACAGTCTTAACCACTGGATTACCAGGAAAGTACCTATATAGTCTTCAAGGCTAAGAATTTTCTCACAAGTCTTATCCATAGCCTTGAACTTATAGCATGACACATTAATAGTGACATGAAATTAGGTGTTATATGTATATGCTAAAGAATATATTAAGCATTTAAGTGAGAGAGATATATATATAGTTATTTCTTAACGAAGTCCTATCTACTCTATGCTCCCCAAAGTAGAACATGAATTGTTTTTTTTTAACTGGTTTTCCTGAAGAATGAGGAAACCCCACTCCATGATGAGTGGTTATTAATGCAGAACATTGATACAGTCTTTCTGGGATTATCTGCTTCACTGTTGAGTCTTATGTTTGTCTCACATGGTAGCCAACACATCCTAGATCGTCTCTGCCTTCCCTCTGGTCAGTTTATCGGGGAACACAAACTTGTTTATATCAACCTGGATGAAATAATAAGGGGTCAATTGCTTTTTATTCATTCTGAGATCAGTTGTAAGTGGGTTTTATAGCTGCTCTTTGGAAAATTCATATTATCTTTCTGTCTCATTAACTGCATGGAAAATTGGGAGCTGTCTACCTGGGGATGTTAACATGAAAAGGATACTTCTTAATTCAACAAACATAGTAGTTCACACTTCAGAAAAATCAAGATAAGAACAAGAAAAGGAAACTCATTTTGTAATTAGAGGAAGGAATAAGGTGGTTAGGGGCTCAGCCTTGCAAAGAAACAGTCTTGCACATAGTAGACACTCAAATATTTATTCATTAAGTGGATCATGGGAAAAAAGAAGCGAATCAGTAGAATCCCGGATAAACTATGATGAGGCAGAGGGCAAAGTTGATTTCTGTGTTTCCCCAAATACAGAGAGTTCCTGGGATCACTCATTGTCTTATTCTAAAGAGGATCCAAAGAGGACAGAATATTCCATGAGCAGTTAGACATACACTGTGCTTGCATCCCCCCCACCCCACCACAGTGGCAGATGATGTCAAAGATTGGAACTTCTGAAATTCTGCCTGGTAGACCTACATTCTGGGTTTCCGTGCTGTCTCAGTGGGTAAAGAATCCGCTTGCCAATGCAGGAGACTTGGGTTTGATCCCCGGGTCAGGAAGATTCCCTGGAGAAGGAAATGGCAACCCACTCTAATATTCTTGCCAGGAAAATCCCATGGACAGAGAAGCCCTACAGTCTGCAGTTCATGGAGTCACAAAAAGAGTCAGACACGGCTTAGCGACTAAACACCAAGCTACTTTCCAGGAGAAGCACTGTTGATTTGAACAAGGAAAATACTTCTGGAGAATTGGGAGAATCTGATTACAATATGTTTATTGATTACAGTAAACAATATGACACTTGGATTGAAGTGAGCCGTAGGCTTGCCATGTGTTTATACTGTACTTCCCTCCCTTGGGTGAGAGCATGAAGAGCAAAGGCAGTGAATTGTCCAAGGTAAGGTGACATAGAAACCATGACTTCTAACTTTCTAAGAAATGGTCTCAACCGATCTTTAGCTAACAACGTTAGCAGAGCTTTTGCGTTGTTTGGAGTGTTGACAAGGCTCTTCATATAATGGTGCCTGAGTGTACATCTTAGTTCCACCTCTTTTCCTCACTATAGGAAAGGGGTAGTTAAGTGCCTAACTCATAGAATTGTTACTAACTTAGTAAATGAGTTAATACATGTCCCGCTCTGGCTAAGTTAGGGTAATTGCTTCCAAGCCCCATCATAGCTGTGGAAGGGATAGATGGAGCCTAGCAGGATCCTGGTAAGTGGAACTGCTCCTTGTGCTGAAACAGATAATATCAGTGGTCCCAGATTCCACCCCCAGTGCAGTGTCCCTAAGGCAAAAGAGCCCATAACCTGGATATGAATTGGAAATCCTCAGAAAGCCTTATGTGTGTTAGGTCTCTTTTGCTAGGGAGAAGCGAAGAGCTTCTGTTAAAGCTAAAACCATCAAAGTGTAGATTGTTTCCATACCCCTAAGTGATTCCTTATTTCTGTGCTGCATGACTTTCTTCTCCTAGCTGTTCTGTCTCATCCATCCTCCCATTCATCCCTGCCGCTGAAGACAAAGGCTTTCTCCTTTATCTTTTTCTGCATGCCTCAGACTCTATTTCTAAAGGTGTGTTTTGGAAGAGATACTGCTCCTCCTGGCTCAGCCAGAAAAGAAGCCCATGCATCCCGCTGTTCAAGCGAGGTCTCAGGTTAATCCCGCCCTCCTTCTCGCTCCACTTTCACCCCAGCTGGCTAAATCAAGCGATAATCCTGAAAGGGAATTTCAGGCTATTTGTGACTTCCCCTCTCCGCTCCCTACCCGCCACGTTCAGGGAGGAGAGGCAAAGCCCCTGGATCAGAGTAATCTGTTTCTAACCCACTTCTATTCCCAGGGATTACCTCTGCAGGAGGAGAGAGACAGAAATAAATCTGACATCTCGGCACTGGGAACTCGCGGAAGAAGCTCAGTGCCTGCGGAGTGTGGGCATGAGGTTCAGGAGCCTGGGAGCTTGTTCTCATAGGCTGGGTTCCCAACACACAGAAAGTGTGACATAATGGAGAGAACTCTGGTTTGGGAGGCAGGAAACATGGGTTCTAGTCTCACCATCGCTGACATTGACTTCCTTGTGGCCTTGGGAGTCACTTCACATCGCTGACCACTAATCTTCCCCATTAAAAAAAATAGCACTCCGGAGTCCTAAAAACCTACTGCCCCTACTGATGTGTGGTAGTGGTTTTAGTTGCTAAGTCGTGTCCGACTCTTGCGACTCCATAGACTGTAGCCCGCTCCGTGGGATTTCTCAGGCAAGAATACTAGAGTGTTCTGCCATTTCCTTCTCCAGGAGATCTTCCCTACCCAGGGGTCAAACTCAGTCTCCTGAACTGCAGGCAGATTCTTTACTGACAGAGAGCCACCAAGATTGAGCTCCTATTGATAATGCATAAAGGCCTGACAAAGGGGCCTTGTGAACCAATTGCTCAACACACCTTCCCTCTGGTCTTTGTTCTTTCCTTCATCCTCTATGGGCCCTGACATATGAACATGTATCTCTTATCTGGCCATTCTTTGGGGATGCTCTCCAGTTCCAGCTCTTCGGGATGGAAGCCAGAGAAGCTGTGTGAATGCAGGGAACTTCCACTAGAGGGTACCAGGGTTTCACTGGCATCTCCGATCACAAAGAGGCCTGTGCAAACCCAACAGTTACAGGGTTTTTTTTAGTACTTACATTCAGAGATTAAGAGATCTCCATTCATTATTCCTTACCTGGTCTGCTTCTTACTGCTCCTGGAAGGCTTAAGAAGTCTCTACTCTGGACATTATTTTGATTTAATTTGACATCAAATCAAAGGCAGCTTGGTATAGTGGAATTCAACTGGCTGGGTCTACTACTTCGGAATTCTATGGGCACATTATTTAACTCTTCTGAGGCCCAGTGTACCCATCTGTGAAATGGGGATAATAAAATTTACCAATTTAAATAAGAAAATTTACCATGTAGGGCTGTGTGTGTTGTGTACTGAAATCCTATATGAAAACTTGTGACTGGTACACAGTAGGTACATAAAATTGTGTCTTAACTAGCAGAGAGTCCTCAGGATTGCCACAAACAGAAAATGATGTTGAGGAAAGAAAGATGAATTTTTGAAAGCCGAGTATACCTCCAAACAAGAAGTGTGACTTTTTGCCATTTTGCTGTTGAGTCTTACAGGTTTCCGGGCTTGTGCTTCTTGGTCCTGCTCAGCCTCAGCCCTCGTTCCTATTCTGTTCTCTGTGTCAGCCCAGCCATGGCACTCTTCTGCCTTTTTCTCATCTTGATTTCCTTGGAGGTGAGTTTAGTTTCTACTTCTCCTCACTTCCTTGACAAAAAGTCCTTTGTATTTTGCCCTGCATTTTCTGCAGAGCCACCTCTCCACCTGGTTCTGTTCTTCCCTTCTCATCTCTCCTATAGTCACTTCTGGGGTGGAATGCGCCATCTGTTTCTGAGACTGAGCAGAAGTTTGGGAAAGAGGGAGGGTGAGCATGTCAGGGCTTGCGTGTCAGCCGACACGTTACAGCTGCAGGGCAGACCAGGGTGAAACCACAAGCCAGAGGCCCCAGGGCAGGCGGCCGTGAGGCCCGCCCCTCGGCTCCTCTCTCATCTCTCTCTCACCCCAGAGGTTTCCTGGCAGGAGTGGGAGAGGTTGGTATCGAGTCCTTGAGCCCTGACTCATTCCCTGACCTAGTTGGGTGTTACCCAGTTATCTCCCAAACCTCTCTCCAGAGGCCTTTACAACACAACAGTACCATCCCAGAAAACAGAAGAAGCCAGCACACCACCTGTGGACTCCCTGCCCATCTGAGGATCCCAACAACCAATAAGTCTGCCGTTCTCATGGCTTTATACACCATCCAGGAGGTTACACTGGTTATAAAGTGAACAAAATCATCTCACCCTGAGAAATCGGCTATTTTCCAGATTGTTTTACAGAAATAATCATGTTTCACTTTCTCCAGAGAGAATAAAATTGTGATTTTATTTTTCTTGGGCAGGGCAAGGGGCTGGGATAAGGGTGGACGAGGTGGACGGGGACTGGAACACTGAGCCAGGAAGTGACTGGCTGTTATCACACAGTGAGTCAGGATTCTATATAGGGACTAACTCAGGTCTCCTAACCCCACCCCAAATTCCATTCTCTTTGCCTCAGTCTAGCTACTTTTGGACTTGTCTAATGTTTTGGACTTGTGTAATGTCCAGGTTTTCTGGACCCTCACAGAAGTTCTTAAAATCGCCAAGATTCCTGAGAGCTTAATAGGAAGTCAATTGTATTCTGCTTCTAGACCTCATACAGGTCCCTCTCACTGTTTGTCCTGTGGAAATGCAAGTTGTATGTCTGTTTCCTCCGCAACAGACTGTTGAAAACACTTCGGAGTTATTTAAGATTCAAAGACCAATGTAGTAAGTTGTCTGTGTGAGCTGAGATCTTGGAGACAGGAGATTCCATTTTTAAATCATTCGTTGGTGTTCACGTATTACTGTCCTCATGTGCCACCGTGCTAGTGGGTGCTGACGATTATTTCCTTACCTCCCCTTTACGCAAAGGTCCCAGTCACTCCCTCACTAGGGTCATGCTTCCTGAAGACAGGAGCTGGTTTCCAAGAAAGCAGATTTTCGCTTTATCCTTTGGCAGAGAGAATGGAGTCGTTGCACACAGGCCAGAACATTCTTTCTGCCAGAGCTTCCCATCTGGAAGAAAAGAGAAAAAGAATTTCAGAGTTTCCATAAGGTCTGCCTAAAAAAGGGGAGGAAGGAATAATGAGCCCTCGGGAGGGAAGATGAAAGCTACAGGGCTGAAACCCCAAGTTTCATTGTCTGGAAAGAATATCAGATTCTGCAGGCCTGAAACCCTGACCCGGCAGCTCCTACCTTCCCCTTCCTCCTAACCCTTACCTAGGATTTATTCTGTTCCCCATTCCTTTAACTTTTCACATGTTTTTATCTGTCTTGCCTATCCCATCTCAGAATTTTCCCTCTATTCTTTGTTCTTTATGTACTTCCCTTCCAGTTTTGTGCTTTCCCTATGGGTGACTCTTAAAATATTCCTGGACTACTTCTTAATGCGTCTCACAAAAATAAGATTGAAGTGTTAGAAGGAACTTTCTCACAACCTGTGATGTATGGAAGGACTTCAGTGGGTCCAGAGAGCCTCTGAAATTGAATGCTAATTTAGTGCATATATGCATCTTTCTGGCAAGAAGGCCCACAGCTCTTATCAAGTTCTCAGATCTTCCATTCAGATCCCTGCCTCATGACCCTGTAGTTCAGTGTGTTTCAGTGTAAGGCTGAGAACCCAAGTTAATTTTGGAAGCTAGAATAATTCTGTTTTTTAAAATGAAAAAGATAGAAAATACCAATGTGTATCACATGTAAGGACACTAGTTTTGATTAACATGTGATTCAAAATGCATATGTATGATAATTTTTTATTTTTTATATATAAAATCAAAACATCTAATCTCATTCATTTCATGAATATTTATTGAGTTACCATAGATACTGCTCTGATCACTGGGAATATGGAAAATGAAAGAGACATTTCTGGTCCACAAGCGGCTCGCATTTAGTAGGAAAAAGAGAAGTACACAAAAACATTGCAAAAGAATATTAAGTCCCACTGCAGAAGGAAGCACAGGGTAGAGGGTATAAAAGAGAGTATGGGACTTCCCTGGTTGCACAGTGGCTAGGAATCCACCTGCCAGTGCAGAGGACATGGGTTCGATTCCTGGTCCAGGAAAATTCCACATGCCTCAAGCAAATAAAAACCCACATGTCACAACTGCTAAAGCCCACGCACCTAGAGCATGTACCCCACAACAGGAGAAGCCACCAGAGTGAGAAATCAGTGCAGGACAATGAAGAGTAGCCCGGCTCACTACAACTAAAGAACGCCTGTGTGCCGCAGCAAAGACCCAGCATGACCAAAAATAAATAAATAAGAGTATGACACATCATTTAGAGTTCAGGTGGGGCTACGCTTGGGTAGTGTCTGGAGAAATGAGTAAGAATTTGCAGGATCCATAGTGAGAAGATGTGCAATTCGAGGCAAGGGGACTGACATGCACAAAGACACAGCGGTGTAATACAACACAAGGATGGCCAGGGTTGCTGTCAAAGTGGTCTCGTGGGTTGCCCCTGTACTGTAGAGAGGTTGGATATTTAGGCTAGATCATGGAGAGTCTCCCACTAAATACAGAAATGCTTAATATTCCTAACAGACAGCTCTGCCTGGGCTCTTTCAATGAGATAGAACCGAGAATTTTGTGAAACAGCTCCTTGTATTCTTGAGCATCTGATTGTGACAAATTCCTTCCTATACTGATGTAATTGCTTCCCTTGTTCAACCATTGATTCTCATTTAGCTCCTGCAGCATAGCAAAAGGAGTTGACATCGCCTTCTATTAGGTTGAACCAAATGAAGTTGCATTTTTATATCAAGATAGTAGGATGGTTTGCAATTTCATGTTGTTAGCCTGTGCTTGAAAAAAGCCGGTTGTTTGAGGACAGTTATTATTTATCTACCTTGCTCTTCTCTTCCCGATATCTAATATCTTTAAACTCCATCAAATTCTTCCTTACTTGGGAAGTTACTAGATCCTTTTTCAACCTGATCTCTCCCTGGACATACACTGGTTCATCAGTGACTTTCTTTCTTTTTTTGTTTTTTTAAATATTCATTCATTTATTTATTTATTCAGGCTGTGCCAGGTCTTAGTTGCGGCACACAAGATCTTTGATCTTCGTTGTGGCATGCAGGATCTTGAGTTGTGGTATTTGAACTCTTACTTGTGGCAGGTGGGATCTAGTTCCCCAGCTAGGAGCTGAACCTGGGCCCCCTACATTAGGAGCACAGAATCTTAGCCACTAGACCCTGAGGGAAGTCCCCATTAATATCTTTTTAAACATGAGCTACCCAGAACTGGTCAGTTTAAAGCACAGTGACACTGTTATCCTTTTTAATCTGACATTGTGTCTTTTCATGAAACTGTGACTACATTGGGTTTGGTGAATTCTAAATCTTTTTCACATAAAATGCTGTCAAGGCAGCCCCACTCCTTCCTATACAATTGATTTTTCTTGGCTGCACCACCCAGCATGCAGGATCTTAGTTCCTTTATCAGGGATAAAACCCATGCCCCCTGCAGTGGAAGCTCAAAGTCTTACCCATTAGCCAGCCAGGGAAGTCCCCTAAATGTGGGGTTTTATTTTATCCCCGTCAAGTTTCATTTTCTTGATTTTGGCATTTTGTTCTAATCTGTCAAGATGAGTTTATTTTAAAACCTTTTTTTATTGAAGGATAGTTGATTTGCAAGGTTTCAGGTATACAGTAATTCAGTTATACATATATTTATTTTCCATTATAGGTTATTAAAAGATACTGAGTATAGCTCTCTGTGCAGGTCCTTGTTCTTCCCTATTTTACATATAATACTTTGTATCTGTTCATTTATCCCTCCCCACCTTTTGCCTTTGCTAACCATGAATTTGTCTTCTGTGTCTGTGAGTCTATTTCTGTTTTGTAAATAAGTTCACTTGTATCATTTCTTTTTAGATTTCATATATAAGTAGTATCATATGATATTTGTCAGTCTAAGATCATTTTAAATCTCACTTCTAACCGCTAAACCTGCCCCCCACAACTAGACAGTCCGTGCACTACCACAAAAGGTCCCGCATGATGAAAGGAAGATCCTGCATGACACAACTGAGGCCCCGTACAGCCAAATAAATAAATATTTATATAAATAAATAAATCTTGCTTCTATCATCCATTCTATTATCTTTCCCAGCTAGATCACTATCTAAGCTACTGATTTTAAGCATATTTAATACACCAGTGATTCTTTCATGGATCACAGCCTTGTCCTGGTGAAGGGGCTTGTGTAACTCAAGCTATGAGCCATGCCATGCAGGGCCCCTAACACCGACGGATCATAGTGGAGCGTTCTGACAAAATGTGGTCCACTGGAGGAGGAAATGGCAAAACAGTATTCTTGCTGTGAGACCCCATGAACAGTATGAAAATATAAAAAGATATGACACTGGACGATGAGTCAGAAGGTGTCTACTGTGCTACTGGGGAAGAGCAGAGGGCAATTACGAATAGCTTCAGAAAGAATGAAGCATCTGGGCCAAAGCAGAAATGACACTCAGTTGTGGATGTGTCTGGTGGTGAAAGTAAAGTCCGATGCTATAACAAACAATATTGCATAGGAACCTGGAATGTTAGGTCCATGAATTGGATGTGGTCAAGCAGGAGATGACAAGAGTGAACACTGACATCTTAGGAATCAGTGAAGTAAAGTGGATGGGAATGGGTGAATTTAATTCAGATGACCATTATATCTACTACTGTGGGCAAGAATGCCTTAGAATAAATGAATAGCCCCATAGTCAACAAAAAAAGTCCAAATTCAGTACTTGGGTGCAATCTCAAAAATGATAGAATGCTCTTGGTTCATTTTCGAGGCAAACCATTCAACATCACAGTAATTCAAGTCCATGCCCCAACCACTGATGCCACTGAAGCTGAAGTAGACCACTTCTATGAAGACCGACATGATCTTCTAGAACTAACACCAAAAAGAGATGTCTTCTTCATCATAAAGGATTGGAATGCAAAAGTAGGAAGTCAAGAAATACCTGGAGTAACAGGCAAGTTTGGTGGTTCAGGGGCTTATCTGATGGCTCTGACAGTAAAGAATCTGCCTGCAATGCAGGAGACCTGGGTTTGATCCCTAGTTTGGAAAGATCCCTTGCAGAAGGGTATGGCTACCCACTCCAGTATTCTTGTCTGGAGAATTCCGTGAATCAGACACTACTGAGTGACTAACACTATCACTTTTCACTTTCTTTTTTTTTGGCCTTGGAATACAAAAAGAAGCAGAACAAAGGTTAACAAAGTTTTGCCAAGAGAACACACTGGTCATAGCAAACACTGTCTTTCAACAACACAAGAGATGACTCTACATATGGACATCACCAAATGGTCAATACCAAAATCAGACTGATTATTTTTTGCAGCCAAAGATGGAGAAGCTCTATACAGTCAGTGAAAATAAGACCTGGAACCAGCCATGGCTCAGATCATGAGCTCCTTATTGCAAAATGCGGGCTTAAATTGAGGAAAGTAGGGAAAAGCACTAGGTCATTCAGGTATGACCTAAATTGAATCCTTTATGATTATACAGTGGAGGTGATGAATACATTCAAGGGATAGATCTGATAGAGTGCCTGAAGAACTGTGGACAGAATTTCATAACACTATACAGGAAACAGTGACCAAAACCATCCCAAAGAAAAAGAAATTCAAGAAGGCAGAGAGGTTGTCTGAGGAGGCTTTACAAATAGCTGAGGAAAGAAGAGAAGTAAAAAGGGAAAAAGGAAAAGATAATACCCAACTGAATGCAGAGTTTCTGAGAATAGCAAGGAGAGATAAGAAGGCCCTCTTAAATGAACAATGCAAAGAAAAAGAGGAAAACAGTAGAATGAGAAAGACTAGATGTCTCTTCAAGAAAATTGGAACATCAGGGGAACATTTCTTGCAAGTATGGGCACAATAAAGGACAGAAACAGTAGGGACCTAACAGAGGCAGAAGAGATTAAGAAGAGGTGGCAAGAATACACAGAAGAACTATACAAAAGAGGTCTTAATGATCAGGATAACCATGATGGTGTGGTCACTCACCTAGAGCCTGGCATCCTGGAATGTGAAGTCAAGTGGGCCTTAGGAAGCATTGCTACAAACAAAGCTAGTGGAGGTGATGGAATTCCAGCTGAGCTATTTCAAATCCTAAAAGATGATGCTGTTCAAGTGCTGCACTGAATATGTCAGCAAATTTGGGAAACTCAGCTGGGGCCACAGGGCTGGAAAAGCTCAGTTTTCATTCCAATCCCAAAGAAGGGCAATGGCAAAGAATGTACAAGCTACCGAATGTACAAGCTTCGCTCATCTCATGCTAGTAAGGTTTCACTCAAAATACTTCAAGCTAGGCTTCAGCAATAAGTGAACTGAGAACTTCCAGATGTACAAGCTGGGTTTAGAAAAGGCAGAGGAACCAAAGATCAAATTGCCAACATTTGCTAGAATCGTAGAGAAAGCAAGGGAGTTTCAGAAAAACATCTGCTTTATTGGCTACATGAAAGCGTTAGACTTTGTGGATCACAACAAACTATGAAAGATTCTTAAAGAGATGGGAATACCAGACCACCTTACCTGTCTCTGAGAAACCTATATGCAGGTTAAGCAACAACAGTTACAACCTTATGTTGAACAACTGACTGGTTCCAGATTGTGAAAGGACTACGTCATGGCTGTATATTGTCACCCTGTTTATTTAATATATAGAGAGTACATCATACAAAATACTGGGCTGGATGAATCACAAGTTTGAATCAAGACTGCTGGGAGAGTGGGAGAAGGCGAGGGTGGGATGTTTTGAGAGAACAGCATCGAAACATGTATATTATCTAGGGTGAAACAGATCACCAGCCCAGGCTGGATGCACGAGACAAGTGCTCAGGCCTGGTGCACTGGGAAGACCCAGAGGGATCGGGTGGAGAGGGAGGTGGGAGGGGGGATTGGGATGGGGAATACATGTAAATCCATGGCTGATTCATGTCAATGTATGACAAAAACCACTACAATATTGTAAAGTAATTAGCCTCCAACTAATAAAAAAAAAAAAAAAAAAAAAAAAAAAAAGACTGCCGGGAGAAATATTAACAACCTCAGATATGCAGATGATACCACTCTAATGGCAGAAAGTGAAGAGGAACTAAAGAGCCTCTTGATGAGGTGTGAAAGAGGATAGTGAAAAACTGGCTTGAAACTCAACATCCAAAAAACTAAGATCATGGCAGCTGGTCCTGTCACTTCATGGCAAATAGAAGGGGGAAAAGTGGAAGCAATGACAGATTTTATTTTCTTGGGCTCCAAAATCACTGTGGACAGTGACTGCAGCCATGAAATTAAGAGACACTTGCTCCTTGGAAGAAAAGCTATGACAAACCTAGACAGCCTATAAAAAACAAAGACATCACTTTGCTGACAAAGGTTTGGATAGTTAAAGCTATCATTTTTCCAGTAGTTATGTACAGATGTGAGAGTTGGACCATAAAGAAGGTTGAGCAGTAAAGAATTGATGCTTTCGAATTGTGGTGCTGGAGAAGACTCTTCAGAGTCCCCTGGACTGCAAGGACATTAAACCATGTCAATCCTACAGAAAATCAACCCTGAATAAATATTAGAAGGACTGATGCAGAAGCTGAAGCTCCAGTACTGTGGCACCTGATGCAAAGAGCTGACTCATTGGAAATGACCCTGATGCTGGGAAAGACTGAAGGCAAAAGGAGTAGAGGGTGGCAGAGGATAAGATGGCATCACCGACTCAATGGACATGAATTTAGGTGGACTCCAGGAGATAGTGAAGGACAGGGAGGTCTGACGTGCTGCAGACCATGGAGTCACAGGGAATTGGACACAACTTAGTGACTGAACAACAATACAATGGTGAAGTCTCTCTTTTTATTGATATCAAATTTTTTAATCAATATCCTTTGAACTCAGTTGATAAGCTAGTTAAAAATCTATATAGATGTGATTATCCACCCACATTGCTTCAGGCTCATTTTCTTAGCCCTATCTACCTAACCCTTTACTACCTTGCTCTGATCTCTTCCTAGTCCATTATGCAAACCAGAACCACTCAGGCAGCACACAAGTACAGATCTGTTTGGGCCCCAGAAACACCAGCAGCTTTTAAAGGTATCGTCAGTGACTTCTCCATTTGCTAATTCCCCACCTGTTGTCATGCTGCGCTTCCCTCTGTGAAACTCTGCAGAGACTTTTGTCATTCCCAACTCTCATTACCCCCAGCACCCACTCCATACATGATGTCTCTGTTCTAGGATATAGACTCCAGCTTGGACTTCATCATTGCTCCTCCAGTTGGCTCTTGGCACTCTCTCTCTGCCTATGATAGAGCTCTTTTTTTATGTAGCTTGGCTGTTATTCCATAAATAATATGTATAACTTTGCCTCAATCTTTTTAATGACTACATAGTATTCCATTGCATAGATAGACGATGCTGATGGATACTTAGGGGGTTCCCAAAATTTTGGCGTTACAGAGAGGCCATGAGTCTGTTTGAAAGTACCAAGGTAGGATAAATACCTGAAAATAGAATGGAAGGATCAAAAGATACGTAGCTTTTAATTTTGATAGAGCTAAGTTACTCTCCAAGGAGTTGTACCATTTTACTTCACTGGTAGTTTAGAGCTCAGCAACATAAACAATTTTGAATTAAGTATACCTGTTCTTAAAAGATGGGCATGGGTTTGGGTGGACTCCGGGAGTTGGTGATGGACAGGGAGGCCTGGCGTGCTGCGGTTCATGGGGTCGCATAGAGTCGGACACGACTGAGCGACTGAACTGAACTGAACTGAACTGAACTGAAAAGATATCTTGCTATTATACTATTGGAAATTTGAAATGGCTTTTAATTTTTCCCTTCTCTTTCGTTTCTCCTCCTTACTCTTCTGTTTGATTGCTCCCCCACCTGAACTCCAAATTCTTCTCACTCATTTGCACAAAGTCATTCCACTGCCTCCAGACCCTGATAATTAACTCTGCCCCAGCCCTGCATTTATACATACAAACCTCAGCATAGTAAACCTGCTTCCATCCAAAGGCATCATTCTTAGTAATAACAATATTGAGCATGTCCATGTATTAACTGATTTAATCAACCTTGTGATGCATGTACCATTGTTATCCCTACTTCATATGTGAGGAAATTGAGGTATAAAGAGGTTAAGTAGCTTGTCCAAGGTCACACAGTTTAAAAACTGCACAAACTATTTGAAGGTAGATAGCATGTCTCTAGAGATCACACTCTAAACCCCTACAGACAGATATCTCTCCTGAGAGATTAGTCTACTTAGGTTCTTATCAAATTCTAACCTTTCTTAGGGCTTCCTATGGTATAATTCAGACTCTGGTTTCTACCCTGATCCCTATCTAGCCCACAGCAGGTTCTATTAGTAGCTCTGCCCACAAACGTGTCTGGAAAAAATGAGTTTCAGAACTGCCTTATTTAGCCTGTGACAGAGGAAAAAGTGTAGGGTGGGATCACAGGCAAAGGGGACAACAGTCAAGCCCTCTCTCTCCCTCTGCAGAGGTGCGGCCTCCCTGTTCTGTTCTCTGGGTGGTTCTTCCTAGACAGGAAGGGAGCAGTTGGCTTAGTCAGTTTAATTTTCCCTGGAACTCAGCACACTGAAATTCAGGAGTGCCTGAGGCCAACTTAGGCAAGTTCTTCTATTCAGTTAATATTCATTTGAGTCCCAACAATGAGCCAGACCCTGTGCAGTGTAAGGGTACAACATGAGTAAGTCACATACTCTGGAAGTGAAGATAAGCACTTCGATTACCAATTACCTGCAACATGGTATCTCAAAAGTTAGAAACTTGAGTGCATTGTTTGGACTGGGAGAGGACAAGAGGAGAAAGGGAAAAGGGAAAGTATGGATAAAGTGCGTATCTCTGGTGTTTTAATTGTAAGGAAACAATCCAGATTAGGGAAAGTTAGAAATCATAACTCAGCTTCAGGAAGGATTTCTGGCAAGTACTTTGCAAGTACTGTAGGTCTTCAAATGCAGGTGAGGTCAAATACCTTGCCTGTTTATCTGTGGGTAGGAAGGTACGAGGGCAAATGCAAGTACTGTAGGTCTTCAAATGCAGGTGAGGTTAAATACCTTGCCTGTTTATCTGTGGGTAGGAAGGTACGAGGGCAAAGGGCAGTCAGGAGAAGTTCCAAGATCCATAATCGTGGGGGCAGGGAGATCTGTGAAATGCTAATTCCTACTTTTTCTTGGCAGCTTTTCTGGAAATTGTGATGACAGCTGGTGGTGGGAAAAATCACTGAAATCACCAGTGACCACAACCCTTTCCCTGCCTCTGAGTGACTGGCTATCATCTGAGCCATTCCAGTCGTTGACAGGCTGCTCTGGATCCTTTCTTTTCTTCCTCCCTCCCTCCTTCCATTCCTCCCTTGTTTCTTTTTTTCTCTCCCCCACCCCAACCACCACACAATTTGTGGGATCCAAGAGTCCTAACCATTGGACCACCAGGCAACCCCTCTTTCTTCTCTTCTTTTTTTTTTTTGCTTGTGGGATCTTAGGTCCCTAACCAGGAATCAAACCCATGCTCTTGGTAGTGAAAGGATGGAGTCCTAACCACTGGACTGCCAGGGAATTCCCTCTTTCTTTTTCTTTCTTTCCTTACTTCTTTCTAGGTAGGAGGAAGGGAGGAATGAAACAAGAGATTTGTTTTCGTATGAGCAAATGAATAAGCAAGCCACCCTACATTAACTAGACAGCCTCTTGTAGGATAAAAAGGCCTGGCCAAGGGATTCAGTCAGCAGAGAGACCCAGTTTCTGGCTTCAGATCTTTGTGAGCCTTGGCCATTCACAACCTATCTGTACATCCACTTCTCATTTGTGCTGTGGGAATAATACATTTTTGTCTCTCAATGAGATTGCAAAAAAGGAAAGAAAGGAATAATAGATAATCATTTAAAGGCCTCAGGAAATAGTACTCAATTAGGGATATATTTTATTGTTTTTAATAATTTCTCAGATTGTTTCAGTAAAATAAAAAGGTCACGGTTGATATGCTGTTTTATTAAATGGGTGCTGAGTGTTGCTGAGGGGCCTCTTTTGAGTAATTTCCTTTTCTTAATTGGGACAGAAATTCTGGCCATTGATAGAAACATAAAAGGGCCAAAATAGAACTTGACTGTTCTACAGCTTCTGGTTCTCAATAGACTTCCACTTAAGGATTTTGTTCTACAAAGCCAAGTCATTAAAACAGGGGCTAGTTCTAATGAAGAGCATACTTATGACGAAATATAGATACGCAGAAAGAAAGGAAAGGCAAGGAAAAAATCCACCAATGAACTACAAATGGTCATAAAATTTGGAAACGTGGGTGAATATACTTAACAAAAGATTTATGAGTATGACAATACAAAACATGCTATGTTCAATAATATTACACAATATGTTCCTTACTAAGGATGCCTTGTTCAATGCCGTGGGCCAACCTGCCGTGCATGCTGTGCTAATGCTGTTCCTACCGTTCCTTGCGAATGAGTCTATGATGCCTTATCTCATATAATTTATCTCTGACTTTTTTTCGCTGAATAAACATACATATCCCAGAAGAAGTAATCAAGGGGGTTCAATCTGTAAAAATATAAACTATTCTCTATGTTTGCAGACTTTATGACTATCTTGTAGCTTCTACAGAGATGAACATAGAGAACAGATGCAAAGAGGATGGTAGAGTCTAGAGAAAGATAGAGGGTAAAAGTAGAAACACAGAGGGTGTGACCATGGAAACAAAACTGGGTGGGGGGGAATATCCCCATCTGGGCAGGGAACAGAGAGTGAAAGAGGCAGGGAGACACAGACAGAGATCCTTTGGAAAATAATGCAACATATCATGGGGACAGGACAGTGAGAAGGACAGAAAAGCAGGTCAGAAAGAAGTATTCTTTTTTTTTTAACTTTTTATCTTATATTGGAGTATAGACAACTAACAGTGTTGTGATAGTTCCAGGTGGATAGCAAAGGGACTCAGCCATATGTTTACATGTATCCATCCTCCCCCAAACTCTCCTCTCATCCAGGCTGCCACATGGGATTGACAAGAGTTCTGTGTTTTACACAGTAGGACCTTGTTGGTTATCCATTTTAAATATGTGCATGTGTGCGTGATGATCCCAAACTCCCTAACTCTCCCTTCCCCCCATCCTTCCCTCATGACAACCGTAAGTTCCTTCTCCAAATCTTTGAGTCTATTTCTGTTTTATAAATAATTTCATTTGTATCATTTCTCTTTAGATTCCACATAAAAAGAATGTCATATGATATTTCTCCTTCTCTGTCTGACTTACTTCACTCAGTATGGCAGTCAGTCTCTAGGGCCATCCATGTTGCTGCAGCTGGCATTATTTTGTCATTTTTATGGCTTCCCAGGTAGCGCCTATTGTTGCTCAGTCACTAAGTCATGTCCAACCCTTTGCGACCCCATGGAATGCAGCACACCAAGCTTCCCAGTCCTTCATCATCTCCCAGAGTTTGCTCAAATTCATGTCCATTAAGTCAGTGATGCTATTTAACCATCTCATCCTCTGTCGCCCCCTTCTCCTCTTCCCTTCAGTGTTTCCCAGCATCAGGGTCTTTTCCAATGAGTCAGTTCATCAGGTGGCCAAAGTATTGGAGCTTCAGTTTCAGCATCAGTCCTTCCAATGTATATTCAGGGTTGACTTCCTTTGAGATTGACTGGTTTGACTTCCTTGTTGTTCAGCTCTCAATAGTCTTCTCCAACACCACAGTTCAAAAGCATAAGATCTTCAGTGCTCAGCTTTTTTATGGTCCAACTCATACATCCATACGTGACTACTGAAAAAACCATAGCTTTGACTATAGGGACATTTTTCTTTCTTTTTTTAAAAAAAATTTTTTTCCCAATTATTTTAATTAGTTGGAAGCTAAATACTTTACAATATTGTAGTGTTTTTTTGCCATACATTGACATGAATCAGCCATGGATTTACATGTGTTCCCCATCCTGAACCCCCCTCCCACCTCCCTCCCCATCCCATCCCTCTGGGTCATCCCAGTGCACCAGCCCCGAGCACTTGTCTCATGCATCCAACCTGGACTGGCAATCTGTTTCACACTTGATAATATACATATTTTTCCACAACGCAAAGAAAACACAGAATACACATGTGGTGCTAGTGGTAGAGAATCTGCCTGTCAATGCAGGAGACGTGGGTTCAATCCTTGGGTGGGGAAGACGCCCTGGAATAGGAAATGGCAACCCACTCTGAATTCTTGCGGAAAACTCCAGGACAGAGTAGCCCAAGGGGTTACAGTCCATGGGGCTGCAGAGAGTTGGACAGGACGGAGTGACTGAGCACACAGCACATGGCTGAGTAGCGTTTCATTCATCTTTATCCATTCATCTGCTGATGAACATTTAGGTTGTTTCCATGTCTTGGCTATTGTGAATACTGCTGCTATGTACAGTTCTCAATACTTAAATGAAACAGGTGATGGAAGCACATCTGCTCTTGCATGGACCAAGTTATGCACCATCTGTTAGGGAAGAACTAAATGGGAACTCAAGCCCTAGACTTGTCTTGTTCCAGGCATTCTTTGGGCTAAATTACATCAACCCTAGAGTTTATGGAAAGAGATCACAGGAAGACTGAGTGTTGAGATGGAAGGGGTGCCTTTTCTGTCAGGTTGGCCTGGGTCTGCCAGTAACTAGCCACTGCAATCCCAGGCAACTCCGTCAATCAATGCATTTCTCAGTTTTGCAAAATGAGAATACCATGTGCTTCATGTGGTACGTGGAGGGATAGGTGAAAGAAATACATAGTATCAAGTGTCTAGCAATTCACCAAAGCAATTAAAGTGGCCAGTGTTAAAAGAAAAAAAAAGTTCTTCCTAACTAGGAATCAAAGAAATGCAGATAAAGAACAATGGGATATCACTTTCACTTACTGAATTGACAAAGATTAAAAGAAAACAAACTTTACAGCCTGATGCTGGAGGGTGTGGAAGCAGATATTCTCATGTTTTGCTAAAAAGAATGTAAGTTGGCACACTTCTGGAGGGGAGTTTGACAACCTGTATTAAGAGCGTTAAAAGTGTTGATGCTCTTTGATTCAGGGTTTCACTTCTAGATATTGAGCCTAAAGAAACAATGACATGTAGGAGGAAAAAGATATCTATATATCTATGAGTTGTTCACATATAGATAGTTTTATATCTATCTATCTATCTATATATATAAGAGTCTTAAAAGTGTTGATGCTCTTTGACTCAGGGTTTCACTTCTAGATATCGAGCCTAAAGAAACAATGACATGTAGGAGGAAAAAGATATCTATATATCTATGAGTTTGTTCTTTATATGACAGAAAAAATATCAGTATGAATTTTCACAACCTTTATCTCTCCCAGAGGCAAAAAGAGTGTTTTTCTACCAGACTGGTAAAATGAGGGTTGGGTCCTAGAGAAAATGCAATAGAGCTTCAACTTAATTTACATTGAAAAAGGCAGATATTTATAGGAAAATGAGAAGAATTTAATCAGAATGGTGTCAGGGAACAAACAGACATGGGGAAAAGAAGGAAAGGAATGGAAGAACCAGGAAAAGAGGAGTTAGTTGGGAGAAAGTTTCAAACAACTGTCCTCTGAATGAAGTATTAAGAGAAAGAAGAAGGCGAGAAGAGAGGACTTCAGTGAAATCTTCCTTTGGTTTTATCTGGAGAGTAAAAGATTTACTTCTCTTGGACTTCCTGGGTGGTGCAGTGGATAAGAATCTGCCTGCCAACACGGGAGATATAGGGGGTTCGATCTCTGGTCCGGGATTCCCCATGCCACGAAACAACTAGGCCTGTGTGTCACAACTACAGAGCCTGGGCCCTGAGCCCACGAACTGCAACTTCTGAAGCCCCCATGCCTAGAGCCTGTTGTCTGCAATAAGAGAAGCCGACGCAATGAGAAACCTGTGCACTGCAAGGAAGAGTAACCCCCACCTACTGCAACTAGAAAAAGCCCATGTGCAGCAAGGGAGACCCAGTACAGCCAAAAAAAAAAAAATTACTTTTTCTTTATTCTCATTTTCCTCCTCTTTTTGTTTGATTATTTTATTTTTAAATGCTGGGATGATGTTTCTTTAAAATCTTAGCTTGGGCTACCCATCTGCTTGGTTTTATATTGTTGTTCAGTTGCTCAGTCGTGTCCGACTCTTTGCGACCCCATGGACTGCAGCACACCAGGCATCCCTGTCCTTTACCATCTCCCGAAGCTAGCTCAAACTCATGTCCATTGAGTAGGTGATGCCATACAACCATCTCATCCCCTTCTCCTCCTGCCTTCTATCTTTCCCAACATCAGGATCTTTTCCTGAGTCAGTTCGTCTCATCAGGTGGCCAAAATATTGGAGCTTCAGCTTCAGCATCAATCCTTCCAATAAATATTCAGGGTTTATTTCCTTTAGGCTTAACTGGTTTGATCTCCTTGCAGTCCAAGGGACTCTCAAGAGACTTCTCCAACACCACAGTTCAAAACCATCAATTCTTCCGTGCTCAGCCTTCCTTCCGGTCCAACTCTCACATCCATATGTAATTATGGAAAAACTATAGCTTTGACTAGACGGACCTTTGTTGGCAAAGTAATATTCTGCTTTTTAATATTTTGTCTAGGTTTGTCACAGCTTTTCTTCCAAGGAGCAAGCGTCTTTTAATTTCATGGCTGCAGTCACCATCCGCAGTGATTTTGGAGCCCAAGAAAATAAAGTTTGTCACTGTTTCTACTGTTTCCCCATCTATTTGTCATGAAGTGATGTGACCGGATGCCATGATCTTAGTTTTCTGAATGTTGAGTTTTAAGCCAGCTTTTTCACTCTCCTCTTTCACTTTCATCAAGAGGCTCTTCAGTTCCTCTTTGCTTTCTGCCACTAGTGTAGTGTCATCTGCATATCTGAGGTTATTGATATTTCTCCCACAATCTTGATTCCAGCTTGTGCTTCATCCAGCCCAGCGTTTCTCATGATGTACTCTGCATATAAATTAAATAAGCAGGGTGACAATATACAGCCTTCTATACTCTTTTCCCAATTTTGAACCAGTCCATTGTTCCATGTCCCATTCTTTTTTTTTTTCCCCAAGGTAAAAATCCTTTATTGGCAATAAGAAGAATAGAGTTTATAGGCTGGTGAAGGGAACTTGTCTAAGATTGGTTTGGTTTTGAGAAGCAGAGGAGAAAGGGCTGAAGAGTGAGCAGCTGATCAGTAAGACAGTGGAGAAGAAAGTTTGTGTTATGAGAAGCCCTACATGCACCTCTACCCATTGGCTGCTGCTGCTGCTGCTAAGTCACTTCAGTCGTGTCCAACTCTGTGCGACCCCATAGACAGCAGCCCACCAGGCTCCCCCCTCCCTGGGATTCTCCAGGCAAGAACACTGGAGTGGGTTGCCATTTCCTTCTCCAATGCATGAAAATGAAAAGTGGAAGTGAAGTCGCTCAGTCGTGTTCAACTCTTAGCGACCCCATGGACTACGGCCTACCAGGCTCCTCCATCCATGGGATTTTCCAGGCAAGAGTACTGGAGTGGGGTGCCATTGCCTTCTCCTCCATGTCCCATTCTAACTGTTGCTTCTTGACCTGCATACAGATTTCTCAGGAGGCAGGTAAGGTGGTCTGGTATTCCCATCTCTTGAAGAATTTTCCACAGTTTTTTGTGATCCACACAGTCAAAGACTTTAGCATTTGGTTCTTTACCGATTGTATTTAAAACAGCAAACATAATTGGAAACACTTTAAATATCCAAGAATAGGAAATTAGTAAAATAAATTAACTAGTTTATAAGTTAATTAAATAAGTTAGCATATATTTATAGCCATTGTCATAATGGAGAATATTTAATAACATGAATATTTGAATGATATACTAAGTGAAATAGGTTATGATCCCAAAATGGTAAGTGTGTGTGTAAATGCATGTGTTGGTGTATCACTGGAAAAAATACAGGTGGTCAGTGTACTAATTATTAACAGTGATTTTGTTTAGAATTACTGATACTACTTTATTAATGCTCATCTAAAATTTCTGTATTCCCTACATTGATCAAGTAATCCTTTTATAATCTGAAACCTCCTTACAACAAACCTTATTTAAAAAAATTTTTTTTAAACATAGTTTTTAAAATAGCACAAGAACCATACAGCTTCTAGAAAAAAATACAGAAGAGAATCTTTGTAATTTGAAGAAGGAAAACATTTCTCAGCAGGACACAAAAAACACTAGCCATAAGAGAAAAAAATTGAAAAATTGGACTTCATCAAAATGACATCTCTAAGAAAATAAGTGGACAAATGACAGACTGGGAAAAATAGTAATCACTGTATATATATACTTGACCAATGATTCATATCCAGATAATTTATGGAGTGCCTATAAATTAACAGCAAAATGTTGAGCTACTCAATTAAAATATGGGCAAAAGACTTGAACAGATGTCTCACATAAAGAGAGATATAAATGGCCAATAAGGCATGAAAAGTGCTTGTAGCAAATGCTATGATATGCCACTCTGATTCTCCTTTGGAATGAAGGACTTATTCTTCAGCTGTTGGAGAGGCTGTCAGAAGACAGCCTTCAATCAGTCTGCTTCAGTGACTGCCTATGCTGAAGGGCACTGACTTGCCCAAGGGCACTGACTTGCCCAAGGTCACAGTGGCCATTAATATGGGGGCAGAGAAGTCCAGCCACTTGCCTAAACTCAGAACATTTTGTATTTTTTTTAGCGCATTTTCAGAGCTCTTGGTAAGGTCAGTTGAGGCCTCTGAGACTCCATTGTACAACAGCTCAACTTCTTCCCTTGTCCAATAATGCTGCTTTTTTCTTGCACAGAGGTTGAGCCCAAGTGCTCTCCCTGAAAAAACCTGCTGCTAATTAATCTCCCAATGAGTCTGCTTCCAAGGGAATTCAACCTGTGACAATGCTCAACACCAGTAACCATCAGGAAAATGCAAATGAAAACCATAAGGAGATATCAATTACATCCACTAGAAGCGCTAAAAAAAGACTGACAACACCACATGTCCATGAAGATGTGGAAAAAGTGGAACTTTCATATAGTGCTGGTGGGAGTGTAAAAAGGAACCACCACGTTGGAGAATTGTTTGGCAGTTTCTTACAAAATTAAACATATATTTAACCCATGATCCAGGAATTCCATTCTTAAGTACGTAGTCAAGAGAAATGAAGACATATATGTATAAGACTGTGTAAGAATCCTCGTAGGTAGCGTTAGTTATAATAGCCACAAACTGGAAATAATACAAATGTCATTTCAATAAGAGAAGGAATAAATAAGTTACAGTATCCTCCTACCATACTACTCAGCAATATGATGGAATGGAGTACTGATACACACAACGCATGCAAATCAGAAACATTATGTTGTATAAAGCCACACATCAGACATAAACACAAACGCACATAACACATACTAAATGATTTCACTGACATGAAGTACAGGAACAGGCCAAGAAAATCTATGGTGATAGGAATCAGGAAGTACTCAGGTTGCTAGGCTGAAGTGGGTGAAGTGGGGGCAGGAGTGGGGATTGACTGAAAATGCCATGAGGAAACTTTCTGGGGTGATGAAAATATTCTGTATCTTGTTTTGACTAGTAGTTAACAATTGTAACAATGGTTACAATTGTCAATAGGCACTGACCTAAACATTTAAGATTTGTTCATTTTATTCATAAAAATTATATTTCAGTCAAGTTATACACATCCATGGGGCTTCTCAGGTGGCTCGGTGGTAAAGAACCCACCTGCAAATATAGGAGACACAGGAGACATGTTCGATCCCTGGGTTGGGAAGATCCCTTGGAGGAGGAAATGGCAACGCACTCCTGTATTCTTTCCTGGACCATCTGATGGACAGAGGAGCCTTATGGGCTACAGTCCATGGGGTCGCAAAGAGGCAGACCCAACTGAGTGACTGAGCAAGCACACATACACACACACACACAGTGAGTTCCTCTAGGCATTTAGTAAATGTTTAATAAACAAGTGAAGAGATGATTTTTCTAAAGAACCAAATTAATAATTATGGAAAAGATTTCTCTCCCTGGGTTATGGCAAAATGTGATTCTCTTGGGATATTCTTTGCTTTCAGCTCTGTGAATATTTATTATTCACAGTTGTTTTTTTCCCTCCTGCATTAAAATGGCTAAGCTTTGATCTCTCCCGAAGTGGCAGAATCGGGTCTATAATGTCTGCCTGAATCATTTGCAGGTGAGTGGAAATGTTAAAAGGATATTAAGATAGTAACAGTGGTGGGAGAAAGAAATAAAAAACCACCATTGGTTTCCCAGGATGGTAGATCAGCATTTGGCTGCTATTCCACATAATCTTGCCAACATCACTCTCAAAGCAATTTCTCTTACAAAATATGGCACAATCACCACCCTATTTTGAACATGGGTATTTAATCTCAGAAAAAGTATTTAAAGTATTTGAAATATTTGAAGAGACAAGTTGACTTTTATGGAGCCAGCTGATATCAACCTATGCTGTTTTCCACTAAAGTTAATACCCTGGGGAATATGAAAATTTGAAGACAGTCAGAGAATCCTTTTTAGGGGTTTCATAACCTAAAAAACTAAACATGACAGAATGCCAATGACTCTCAAGAGAAAGATTTTTGCAAACACACAAAGCTACTTTTAAATTCCCTTTAATAAAATCAAATAGTTCAAAAGCCATTGGCTGCCATCTTCAAAATCTGAAAGCAGACTACTGGTGAGGTTGCCAGATTTAGCAAATAAAAATCTAGAATCAAATCTTCAATTAAATTTGAATTTCAGATAAACAATAGTTTTCTAGTATAAGTGTTCCTCCCAAATATTGCATATTTTAGTGTTAGCAGCTCCCATGAAATTTTTAAAACATATTTGTACTAAAAAACAACTTTAAAAACTTATTGTTTATCTGAAGATCAAATTTAAATAGCCGTCCTGTACTTTATCTGGCAATCCTAGTATTTGGGAAAGCTACTTGGCCTACTCTGCAGAACAGGAGCCCTCCCTCACCCCTTGCCACCCGCCTCCCACCTGCCAATCTGGCTGATAAGAATATATACCTTGAGAATTACTGCATGGAATTACAAAGTTAGCAACGGTCACGATGGGGCTTATCCGGGGGCTCAGCAGTAAAGAATTCGCTTGCAATTCTGCAGGAGATGCAGGTTTGATCCTTGGGTTGGGAAGATCCCCTGGAGAAGGAAATGACAACCCACTCCAGTATTCTTGCCTGGGAAATCTCATGAACAGAGGAAACTGGAGGGCTAGAGTCCATGGGGTTGCAAGGAGTCAGACATGACTTAGTGACCAAACAACAACAATGGTCATGATAAAAGAAAAAGAACTGAAAGTTTCTTCTGCTCCACAGATTCCTACACTCATTCACACAAAAAGTACTGTGAAAAATATTTAGATGTATCCCTATTATTTAGAGTGGTAATGGATTAGTTGTACTAAGTAAAGAGTATACTTCAGTTGGATCTCTAGAGTTTGTTTGTATGGGGCTGAGAGCCTAGGATTAACCACATGGATTTATGAACCTAGAGAACTTGTTTCTCTTGTTAGATTTGCTAGTCCTGAGGAATGAACAAACCTGATTTTGTAAAGCACCTGGAAGACTTCAAATTTGCTGCATGAAAATATTTTTTTTCTAATAAGATTATTCCCCCCACTTCTTTCACTAAAGGATTACTGGCATTGTTCTACTTCACAGGGCTTGTTACTATGGCAGATCTCCCTGTGTCAGATCTCATCCTCTTTAATGGAGGCTGGAGTACCAGTACTCCAGAGGTAGGCTGAAAACAGCAACATTGTTCTGAGTCTGCTTTGAATGCTGGTGGAGGGAGCATTCTTCTTAGCATTAGCTGATGCTCTGTGGTGCGGGATTCTATTACCTTCATTTGAGCTGCCTGGTTATTCTAGCAATCAGATCTTTGTCTTCTTCCTATTACCTGGCCTTGACACCAGCTATCATGTGCCCTCTTTGCCTTGACTCCCAGGCCCACAATTCTTCTTTCATTTTCTTTAAACTCAAATGCCAGAATTTTGGAATTTATAGGACATTTACATGGCTATGACAACAGCCATGAAGAATATTTGAAAACAGGACTGTCCAGTAAAATCTAGGGCATGTAGTCAGTCCTCCTAATATTTCAGCACTTGTCCTCTGACAGTTACCTATGATGGCATGGATATTTGGAAAGGAGACAGGACCAGGAATCAGAAATTCTCTTCATGGCTTTTTTTGCAGTTAATTTGGGGCAAATTACTCCCCCAAATTAACTGCAAAAATCTCTCTCTGTAACTTTCTGATCCTTTTTATTTGAAATCCCTTATAAAAACAATAAAAAAGAACAAAGCAAAAGGAGCCTGTTTTGAATTTACTGTGCCTATCCTTAAAATTTAAGTTCGAATCCTAGTGTTTATAATACAGCATATTGGGCTTGTCTGTCCCTTTACCAAGAGGGTGGGGAAAGTCAGAGAAAACTAAGATCTTAAAGATTTTACCATTTAATTTTAATTTCTTGTTTAGGAGTATAAAACAAGTGTCAGCTTTCAGGACTGCAATTTGTAAACTTCAAGTCTGAACCCAACCTGGACAGACCTGCAGTATTCTAACTCCCAGAAAAAATAAAGAAGTGAAGTGAAGTGAAGTCGCTCAGTTGTGTCCGACTCTTTGCGACACCATGGACTGTAGCCTACCAGGATCCTCAGTCCATGGGATTTTCCAGGCAAGAATACTGGAGTGGGTTGCCATTTCCAAAGGGGCTTATAAACCAAAGTGATTTACCCTGTCAAACAGTAAGGATAGCACTATTGGTAAAATAGCAACTCCTTTTCCTCTCCTCTACCTTTTCCTTTGATCCTGTCAGCCTCCCCTCTACATGATATCCTCTTAAACTGAGATAAGATAGTAATGAATCACTTTAGTAAAAGTACATAGGGTCAAACAAAGCTGTTATATTTTGGCATCACTTGGCACTGAGACATATCAGAACAGGACAGAAAGAGTTCAGGGCTTCCTGACGTAGAGTTCCTAAGACTGTGTTCCCACTAAGTAGCTAATCTAGGTTTGGGGCAAAAAAATATATATACATACATATATGTGTATATATATATACACACACACATTGTTCCCAGGACTTCCCTGGTGGTCCAGCAGTTAAGAATCCGCCTTGTACTGCAGGGAATGTGGATTCAGTCTCTGGTTGGGGAACTAAGATCCCACATGCTAGGGAGCAATTAAGCCTATAACCTGATGCAGTCAAATATATATATATATCTTGAATGTCTGAATTGTGCCTTTTTGCCTAAAGAGTTTTGTCAATTTATTTTTTTTCGGCCTGCCCTAATTTCTGATGTCAGGTCCCCAGGGTATCTGTGCTCTGCCTCCTTCTCAGTGAATGTATGTTTTATACAGTGTGATCGCACTTTGAACTAAAATAGACCATATCTAGAAATCTGCTGGTATGGTTTCCCAAGGACCAAAGAATATGAATAGTCTGAATTGCTTTTTGTCTCTGTGGCTTCTTTTTGAGTCAATCCACAATACAGAGATGATACCCTCTAAATTTTATTTTGGAAAAAACAGGCACCAGATCTCAAAGGCTAGCCTCCATATTCCAAGACTATTTTCCTAGAATAATGTAGAACATCTGCAAATGAAAGGGGACTAGATGCCTACCTTTCAATCTGTCTTCCCCTCTGGCATTATTATTTTATTCATTTTTTATTGAGGACAAGATAATTTTCAGTTCAGTCCTGTGCATAAGCAGACCACAAGCTGATTTCTAGCTCCCCCTACACTTTTTAAGTGTTTATTTATCTTGACTCCAATGCAAATTCTGTAGGGAGCCTGGCAGCAGCTGATTTTCATCCTCAGTTATTTAAAATGTGGCTAAAATTTCAAAGGCAGGTTGGCAGGCCTTAATGTTTTGAGTGTCTTTTCTTCACCCCACCCTTAACCTAGGGTTGGACATAGGTGAGATTATTCTCTTTGAGGTAAGGGGTCAAGACTTAAGGGAGGACTAATTCTGATGTAAATTCTTCTTGTCAGGGATTTAAAAAACAAATAGAAATTGAGCCAAGGGTGGAGAAACTGAGGCTATCTGACTGTTGCTAAATTGCCGAGACAATGCTCCTGGCTGCTTCACTGGTCTAGTTCAATCTGAGCCCTCACTTATTTTTTTGGGATTTGAAGTCAAGGCAACACCATTGCTAAGTTAGTTCTAGCATGCCAGCTCCAGAACACTGTAACCTTTAAAGACTTGTGATTTCACGGGAAATGTTGTAGCAGCATTCCAGGGACCCACGCGTCAGACAGATATATGCATTCTTCCCTGCAGCAGAGGGCGTTGGCCTTATTTTCTAATTCACGTTCTGCAAGAGTTGGGTGACTGACCCTTCATAAGAGGACAGGGCCAAACAGGCTCATCTCAACTTGAAGATCATCAACAAAGGGCCTGTGTTTAGTCACGTAGTTGCCCAGTCAGTTAGGATTGGTAAATAATCCTGGACTGGTGTTAGTGAAAAAAGACGCAGAAGTACTGGGAAAGGGAAAAAAAAGAGGGGAGGTGCTAGAAAGGAAGTAAGAAAGGTAGAGGTGGAAATACATGACTTTTTCAACTTCCTGATGGAAAGATACCAAGAGAAACAAAACTCATTCCAACTCTGAGAGTCTTTCTTTGGCCATATTTGGATGTATATAATGTCATATTGCCATCCTGAAATAAATAAAGGAATGAATACATACAGACACACATACATATATCACCTGTTATGTGTCATTATTATCCACATTTTAAATAAAGCATATGGAATTAATCTACTTCTCTTTCATGAAGAACACAGGATAGGTAGGCAACATTCTATCTACTCCCCAACGGTCATTCCAACAGCCATTTTAAGTTACAGAAAAGAGTGAAAGCTGGGATCTCATGGCATCAGTTACCTATGGATTGCTCTCCAACTTTTTGTTTCCCTGGTTTTTGGAACCCCTTCACCATCTTCCGCAGGTAAGACTCACCTTAGTGGAACTAGAGTTACAAGTTCAAAACTGACATTGAAGTCTATAATTTCTAAGTTAGTGAAACTAAGTGGTTACAATAATGCTTTGCTTTCATGTAATGTGGGGAATATTTGGGATCCGTAACCCAATTCCTTTATATTCTCTTTGCTGTGAAACATCTCTTTCAATGACTTACATTTGCCCTATATAGTTGACCCTTGAACAGCAGAGATTAGGGGCACTGACTACTCCCTCCAGTCAAAAAAATCTGTCTATTAATATAACTTTATAGTCAGTCCCTTGCATCTGAGGATTCAGTCAACCACAGATCATGCAGTCCTATAGTTTGTATTAATTGAAAAAAAAAAACCCCAAGTATAAGTGGACTAGCATAGTTCAAACCTGGGTTGTCCAGGGGCCAACTGTATATCCTTTTATTCCAACTCATGGTATGAAGATCATTCTGATATTAAGAACATGACAGATTTTTTTTTAAAGAAATTCTCAAACCACAAGTGAACATAATACTTTTCTTTGAGAAAAGTATGCATTATGCACTTATCTGCTTTAAGGCCTTTATTATCAGTTAAAGAGAGAAGCCAAGAAATCTGTTGGAAGTGCTGCTAATGATCTTGAGATATATTGCCTTTTCCATTCTTTCTGAAGCCCCATTGGAGGGAAAGTAATTTCTGAGAGTCTTAAACTTCATTTAAGTTATCCCAGAGAAGACTGTCTGGAACATATGTCAGATCTTTAGTCTTTTTATGGGAACTATATGCTATCTTCCATTCCTCTATCCCAGAAGGCCTGGGTTTAGTCTTGACTTGCTGCATTGAAACCTCTGGGTCATGGGACTAGGGATGAGGCCAAGTAAGGTTCTCCCCTTTATCCCTAGCAGGGTCACAATTACTGTTGCCATGAAGTCCATTAGCCCTGGTAGGTTTTTTGTTTTGCTTTTCAAAAATCATTCCTGTGATTTTATAAAAGAAGGTTGCCTCTAAACTTAGGTTCACATAGTTTCTCTGTGGAGCACACAACACAAAGGGTTTTTTTAACCCTTCAATACAAAGGGTAAAGTATTATCTCTTGGTCAACTGGTTAGTCGGGTCAATAACAATTGAGATGTACTCTGTGCAGGGCTCAGTCCTGACAGTTACAGAATAAGAAGTCAAGCTCTTGCTGGTAGTACATCTTAAAAAGATATGTATATGAGACAAATTAAAATGACAGAACAAGTACAAATAAATCAGCAAAAGCCAGTACTTGAGAGATGATGATGGAAAATGGGTTACAGCTGGGTGGAGGTAGTCAATGAGGACTTTCTGGAAGAGGTGAGTTTTGAAGGAAGGGAGGGGCATGCGTTTGCCAAGAAGGATGAGGAGGTCTTTCCAAGCAATAATGTGTGAGCAATGGTAAAGAAGAGAGTGAGCAAGCTCTAAGAACCAAGTGATAAACAGGTTAGCTTGCTAAGACTGGAGAATCTGTGTTAAAGGGTAAAGAGAAACAAGTCTGAGAAAATGGTAGAGAAACAAGTCTGAGAAAATGGTAAGGACGGCTCATGGAGTCTTTTTTTTTTTTTTCTGGTTTGTACAAATACTTTTATTTTTTTATTTTTTATTTTCATTTATTTTTATTAGTTGGAGGCTAATTACTTCACAACATTGCAGTGGGTTTTGTCATACATTGACATGAATCAGCCATGGAGTTACATGTATTCCCCATCCCGATCCCCCCTCCCACCTCCCTCTCCACCCTATTCCTCTGGGTCTTCCCAGTGCACCAGGCCCGAGCACTTGTCTCAGGCATCCCACCTGGGCTGGTGATCTGTTTCACTATAGATAATATTCATGCTGTTCTCTCGAAACATCCCACCCTCGCCTTCTCCCACAGAGTCCAAAAGTCTGTTCTGTACATCTGTGTCTCTTTTTCTGTTTTGCATATAGGGTTATCATTACCATCTTTCTAAATTCCATTTATATGTGTTAGTATGCTGTAATGTTCTTTATCTTTCTGGCTTACTTCACTCTGTATAATGGGCTCCAGTTTCATCCATCTCATTAGAACTGATTCAAATGAATTCTTTTTAACGGCTGAGTAATATTCCATGGTGTATATGTACCACAGCTTCCTTATCCATTCATCTGCTGATGGGCATCTAGGTTGCTTCCATGTCCTGGCTATTATAAACAGTGCTGCAATGAACATAGGGGTGCACGTGTCTCTTTCAGATCTGGTTTCCTCAGTGTGTATGCCCAGAAGTGGAATTGCTGGGTCATATGGCAGTTCTAGTTCCAGTTTTTTAAGAAATCTCCACACTGTTCTTCATGGAGAGTCTTAAATGGTTATATATTAAATTTGCTTTAACAGAAAAAGGGAGCCTCATGGGTTCCTGCATAATGAAATTAACTTTTAAAGAAGTTGAGGTACAGATCAGTTCAGTCACTCAGTTGTGTCCAACTCTTTGCGACCCCATGGACTGCAGCAGGCCAGGCTTCCTGTCCATCACCAGCTCCCGGAGCTTGCTCAAACTCATGTTCATTGAATTGGTGATGCCATCCAACCATCTTATCCTCTGTTGTCCCCTTCTCATGCCTTTGATCTTTCCCAGCATCAGGGTCTTTCCCAGTGAGTCAGCTCTTCCCATCAGGTGGTCAAAGTATTGGAGTTTCAGCTTCAGCATCAGTCCTTCCAATGAAGATTCAGGACTGATTTCCTTTAGGATTGACTGGTTTGATCTTGCAGCCCAAGGGACTCTCAAGAGTCTCATCCAAAACCACAGTTCAAAAGCATCAATTCTTCAGTGCTCAGCTTTCCTTATGGTCCAACTCTCACATCCATATATAACTAAATCCACAGCTTTAACTAGATGGACCTTGGTCGGCAAAGTAATGTCTCTGCTTTTTAATATGCTGTCTAGGTTTGTCATAGCTTTTCTTCCAAGAAGCAAGTGTCTTTTAATTTCATGGCTGCAGTCACCATCTGCAGTGATTTTGCAGCCCAAGAAAATAGTCTGTCACTGTTACCATTGTTTCCCCATCTATTTCCCATGAAGTTATGGGACTGGATGCCATGATCTTAAGTTTTCTGAGTGTTGAGTTTTAAGCCAGCTTTTCCACTTGCCTCTTTCACTTTCATCAAGGGGCTCTTTAGTTCCTCTTCACTTCTGCCATAAGGGTGGTGTCATCTGATGTCTGAGGTTATTAATATTTCTCTCAGCAATCTTGATTCCAGCTTGTGCTTCTTCCAGCTCGGCATTTTGAATGATGTACTCTACATATAACTTAAATAAGCAGGATGACAATACACAGCCTTGATGTACTCCTTTCCCAATTTAGAACCAGTCCATTGCTCCATGTCCAGTTCTAACTGTTGCTTCTTGACATGCATACAGATTTCTTAGGAGGCAGGTAAGGTGGTTTGGTATCCCCATCTCTTGAAGAATTTTCCAGTTTGTTGTGATCCACACAGTCAAAGACTTCAGCGTAGTCAATGAAGCAGAAGTTTTTCTTGAATTTGCTTGCTTTTTCTATGATCCAATGGATGTTGGCAATCTGATCTCTGGTTCCTCTGCCTTTTCTAAACCCAGCTCGAACATCTGGAATTTCTCAGTTCACATTCTGTTGAGGCTTAGCTTGGAGAATTTTGAGCTAGGCTAGTTCAAAATTACTTTGCTAGAGTGTGAGATAATGCTATTGTGTGGTAGTTTGAATGTTCTTTGGCATTGCCTTTCTTTGCGATTGGAATGAAAACGGATCTTTTCCAGTCCTGTGGCCACTGCTGAGTTTTCCAAATTTGCTGGCATATTGAGGGCAACACTTGAAAAGCATCATCTTTTAGGATTTGAAATAGCTCAGCTGGAATTCCATCACCTCTACTAGCTTTGCTCATAGTGATGCTTCCTAAGGCCCACTTGACTTCGTACCCTAGGATGTCTGGCTCTAGGTGAGTGATTACACCTTCGTGGTTATCTGGGTAGTTAAGATCTTTTTTGTATAGTTCTGGAGAATTAGGAAATAGGGAAGCTGCAACAAAATTTTCCAGGAGGGAAAAAATAATGGCTGAGTCTTAATGCTGGCTCTGCCATTTACTAGCTGTACTACCTTCGGCAAGTCACTAAATCTCTGTGTGTCTGTTTTCTCACCTGTAAAATGGGGATAATGGTGTCGACCTAAAAGAATTGTTGAATGAATTAAATGAATTAATACATGTAAAGTGTTTAGTAAGCACTCAATACATTATTATTAGATTAACAAATTATATATAGTTATGACCAAAAATGGTCAAAGAAATGCATCCGTGCAACAAAAGGCCCCATCTCACATCTTAGTTTGAAAGGATTGCAGCTTTTCAATCTGTCCTAAAAGGTTTGTAGGATTCAGAGGATAGCAGGACAGGCCTAGAGTCCAAGATGGTGCTGATCAATATATTGATAATAGCTACTAGTCACATGTGACTGTTAAGCACTCAGAATGTGCCAAGTCAGAATTGAGACGTGCTGTAAATGTAAAATATACACTGGATTTCAAATCCTTATTATGGAAAAAAGTTGCATATATACACATATATATACTATATGCATATATATATGCATATATATATATACATATATATATATATTTGGCTGCGAAGCTTTTGGGATCTCAGTTTCTCCAACCAGGATTGAATCTAGGCCATGGCAGTGAAAGGAATCCTAACCATCAGGTCACCATGGAACTCTCCCGCTAATATTTTTATATTGGTTACATGGTGAAATGATAATATTTTGCATATACTGGTTTAAATAAGATGTATCAATTTCACCTTTTTCTTGTTTTTGATGTGGCTATTAGAAAATTTAAAGTTAGTTAGCTAGGTTGCATTATATTTCTATTGGACAATGCTGGTTCAGTACAGCCTTCAGCACTGAGTTTTGACAGTTAAGGGGTGCTATATAAGAAGGTTCTATAAAGGAACAGGGGGATAGATAAAATCTCCTCATCCTTTACACTTTAAAACATATTTAAATATATACACATTTATGTATAACATATATTTATATTAAAAAATATATGCCTCAATTTGTGAGATGGCTATAAAACTGAGGGAGCCACAGCTAATTTACCTTTAAAGAGGCCACAATTGGTAAAAGGTCTTTTATGACTATAATTTTTTTGGCCGCATTGCAGGGCTTTGGCATCTCAGTTCATCCACCACGGATAGAACCCAGACCCTGGCAGTGAGAGCACAGAATCCTAGCCACTGGACAGTAAGGGAATTCCCAGGTCTTTTATTTATTTTTTAAAAGTAGAAACAAAGATGAAACCAGAAAGAAAGTGAAACATATCTTATTTTTTAACATGAAATCAGGAAAACAAAACTTCTAACTTTTGAAAGCACTTGCTCAAAGGTCCAAATCTTACTTATTTTAGTGACCTGGATTATTAAAAGATTATCTGACAAAATTTTTCATATCATCCCTTGAAGTTACACTGAAAATAACAGGAATAATTACGGCCAAAAAGACTCCAGTCAGGGCTTTCTGTTGATCTGGAGCTAAAAATCTAGGCTGGGATTTTGTTCTGAATTGGTATTTTAACATTTTGCACTGACCAACTGCATGGGTTTCTACTCCAAAGACAGCCCGGGGGTGGAGGTGGGGGGTTGAGGGGAATGTGGGGGGCGTGGGGGTGTAATAAGGGAGCCCTCACACCTCTTCTCTGCTTCTCAAACCCTTCCGGGCTTCTTCCGTCTCCGGTAGGAGCCCGCTGTCCGCGCTGCGCGGACAGGTGCAGCGCCAGCAGCCCCCTCCCGCCTCCAAGGCTCGCTCGCTAACCTGCATCCTCCCGCCCAGCCGGCCGCGCCCTCGCCGCTCCCTCCCCTGCCTCGGCGCGTGCGCGCACACCGGCGGAGGCGCGCCCGCCCCGCGGGGCCGCGCACGCAGCTGCTGCCGCCACCGCCTCCCCTCCCTGCTGGCCCTCCTCCCCTTCCCTCCCCTCCGCCCCCTTCCCCGTAGGCAGCCGGCCCGCCAGCCCGCCCGCCCGCACTGCCTCCCTCCTGGCCCCTGGCGCTCGGGCTGGGTCTCTCCCCCGCCCCCAGACTCCCCTGGTCGCTCTCCTCAGGCGGTCGCCGGCGCTCGGTGGATGTGGCTGGCAGCCGCCGCCCCCTCCATTGCTCGCCGCCTGCTCTTCCTCGGCCCTCCGCCTCCTCCCCTCCTCCTTCTCCTCCTCAGCCGCTCCTCTCGCCGCCGCCGCCGCCTCCACAGCCTGGGCCTCGCCGCGATGCCGGAGAAGAGGCCCTTCGAGCGGCTGCCTGCCGACGTCTCCCCCATCAACTACAGCCTCTGCCTCAAGCCCGACTTGCTGGACTTCACCTTCGAGGGCAAGCTGGAGGCCTCCGCCCAGGTACGGCGACCCTCGGGCGCCGGGGGCGAGCTGCCGGGCAAGCAGTTAGGCCGCGCCCGCGGGCTGGGCTGGGGGCCCGACCGGGCGGGCGGGCCTGGGCGCTGCGGACCTGGGGCTGGGGAGGCCGGCTCGGGGACGGGCGCGCCCCTCTGGGGCGGCCGCTGGGCGCCCGGTCTATGTGCTCTGCCCTGCTGGGTTAGGGCCCGGGCCGCGCGCCTCTGGGGCCAGCACACCTGTGTGGGGCCTCCCCCAGACCCTGGCCCTTCCGGGCTTGGTCGTGGTCTGGTAGAGGCTGGAGGGTGTTGGGGAGGCCAGAGGGGTCATCGGAGTCCATGCTCAGCCTTTTCCGTCGTTCTCCCTACGCCCCACGGAGGACACTTTGGAAGGGGCAGTCATCTGGGACTCCGGCTGCCGCGCGTTAGAGAGGAGGGGATTCTAGAAGGGGGAAGAGAGTGAGAAGGAGAATGTTAATCCCGTGCAGCCTAGCCGAGTTCTCCCCGCCTGCTCCGGCCCAGGGGCAGGGTTTCTAAGATGATCCGCCCCCTCCCCCTTCCCCTCTAGTGACAGTGCAGCAGTGACTTTGTTCTCTCCTAACCTCTAGAGAAGCTGAAGGAGGACCCCTGTCTCCGCTTTTCCTCCCATCTTCCTAGCTTTGCAGCCCTTGAAGCAGGTGGATTTATTGCTACAGAGATGGTTGCTTAGCAGTACGCTCCTCTGAAAGAAGCCATTAGTTTTAGTATACCACTGATGAAAATATTCCATTACTCTTCATTGCAGTTTTTGGTGAATCATGCTCCCCCGCCCCTCCCCCCGCAGATTATCTAAAGTATTGTGTGATTTTGGAGATCGTTAGTATTGATGCCCTACAAAGGTCAGGAACAATAGACATTTGTGATACCGTGTTATGTGATGTATTATGTGAAGTTCGTAATGAAAAAATGGGAACTGTTTACCAATACCTTTAAATATCTTGTTGTAACGATATCTTTAAATATCTTTTACTTGTTATCTTTAAAAAGGATGATGGTAAATATATTTTGTTTCATTTCTTTTCCTACTGCAGTTAGTGGGGAAAATCAGTAGGCCTCAATCGTAAAGAACAGGGTGTATGTAGCAATGAAATAAAAGAAATGTAGACTAGCATAGTGTTGTAATGAACTGAAAGTTGGCAGTTGTGTTTGAAAGCCGAGTACTCAGGTTGAAAATGTGTCTAAAAGTGTAGAATTAAAAAGTATACTGTCAGATTTGGGGTGCTCATAGGAAAGCATGAGGGCTCTGTGGTCTGGCTGCATCTAAAGACGAAACTTACCCCTGTGAAAGTCAGGTGATTTTAAAATTTTCCTTTGAGAATATGAATCAGAATGAGTGCAGCTTGGGTCTAAATTAGGATTTGAAAGGGTTATTTGGGAGACTGTTTGACCCAAGTGACTATAGAATGTTTGATATATGTTGGCTGGGGGCAGATGGGAGGGAGTGTAAACAGTGTGTCTTATGACTTGGCAGACCTGCGGGAAGAAGGACCTAGCAATGAATGAGTTTGCATTATGTCAAAAGGCTAACATTAAAAAAAAATCATTTGTTTTTTTACTCCATAGTTGTTTTACCCCATAATGGATTCATAATTTTGAGAAGTGTACCCTAATAGGTTCATAATTTTGAGAGGTATACCCCATAATGGGTTCATAATTTTGAGAGGTATAGGGAAAAATTTCAGAAAAAAGATTGTTAATAAAGGTTTTATTTAAGTGTTAGGGTAGAACAGCAAGCAGTGACATGCTTATCCTTACCCGTTTTCTACTTGGCCCATTTTCTACTTGGCTTTTTGAAAGAAATGAGAAATACGTGGAAGGCTGGTTCGGGACATTGAGGTAGCACATGGTAATGTATTAGGTATTAGCAGGGACTTGTTAATCTAATACAAGGAAAAAAACAGTAAAGGAAGATTGGACTTTTTAATTGTACACATTGCTGCTTTTGAAAATGTAAAGAGGACTTAACATTAGTAATAAGTTAACAGTTGTTAGCATATATTGATGTTTTTGAAATATAAATTGGAGCAGTAAGTTTAACCTGTGGGATTAGGTGGTATCTGATTGTGGACAAAAATTATATCTCTGGAAGCCAAATTGATAACTGATATTGTGTCAGTTCCCTAACAGTTTGGAATTACATTGCACAAAGTGTGCAAGTTGCTTGGTTGCTTTAGTTGCAAAATTTTATCATAAGCCCAGAGTATTTGTACAGGTTACATGTTAGAAATTTAGTGGATTTTTAACCAGGCCTGGGTTTGGACTCCTGGGGAAGATGAATTAGTCAATGTGCACTGATTTTAAAAGTAGTTGTCTTTTACATAAGTGTGTGTGGTGTAATTCAGCAGGTTTTGAGAATGTGTTATCGTGGGCCTAGAAAAATGGGACATTCCCTTTCCCTTCCTTTTACATTAGGATATGTGAGAGAAATAGACTTTCATAGCTATTTCAAACTCTGACTCTCTTGCTTTGTAGGTAATTCATTTAAAAATAGATTACAAGTTTATGTGAGTGGTGACAGTTCCTGGTTATGAGTGTGTAGTGCTCTATACAGTAATTGTGTTATGGAAATAGTTTACCTGTGCCAGAGAAATAGGAGTCAGGATGTGCTAAACAATCCCTGGCCTCTGCCAACAAAATATTCATGATGGAGATGACTAAATTGGCACTTTGAGGAGAGTTACAGATACAGTAGATTGTTTGGCAGACTGAAACTTGGCACCTAAATGGATGTTTTGTCCACCCAGTGTTACAGAAGTTTCTGCCCAAATTTTGCAGATTTCTATGCAGTCATTTTGGTAGGTTTTTTTTTTTACTTTTAAAAAAGATAAAAGTAATTAATTTTGTCCAGCTTTATGCTAGATCACTAAATGGTCTTAAAGTAAATTTGAAAGATTGGTCATAAGGAATTGAACTTGTTCAGATTTCTGTTATGTTTCTTGAAATGTATCATTGAGGAAACCCCCAAGTGTAAGAAAGTTTTGTATGGTAAGTTTTATCCAGTATCATCTGGCAGTGAATTCTTTGGTAAGCTTTCCAGATAAATGAAGTTTACTCTTTGAGACACTCAGACTTTAAAAAATATTTACTGATTTGATGGAAATATTTATCCCTTTAAACTCTGTGATTCCTCATATTCTAGGTTTCTGAATACTGGAAAGCATTCTCAATATGTCACTGATACTTAATAACCCTAGATTACCCAGAACTGTGTATTATAATTTATTAGTTTGTTATCTGTTCTTTAAAGTTTTTTTATTTTTCTTATTCTCAGGTTATTACTTGCTGCTTACTGTGTGTTGTTGCTCCCTATTGTGCAATTTCTTCCCTCTTCTGTTTTACTAAACTTGACCTGAATAGGTCTAAGTAACCAAATAAACAAACTTGTTTGAGCTTAAAAGTTTTTCCTAAGTGTGTTTGATGGATTCTCTACTGAGTGAAGGGTATGAGCTTTATTGTATGGACTTTGTATCATATCTTCTAGTTTCCATAAAGGCTTTATTTATTTTTTTTAACTTCCTGGTTCTTGATAATTGATATTGTACAATGCAGCCTACATAAATGTGGTCTTGAATAGTAAATTATCAGTGAGACGTCTCTGAACTTTGCTACATAAATGAGCCTGTTCTTACTGTAAAGTAAATCTTACTGTAATCTGTACGTGAGTCAGTGTCAAAGGACTGAGTCCTCTGATAGCTGTTTTGTTGTTAATTGAGATTAGTTCTCTAGATCTTGGAGATTCCATTTTGATCACCATACAAGTATGTAGTACTCAGTTTATTTGGCCATTTGCAATCATTGTAAAATTTTATTTTAAATTAGGAAATATTTTAAATACAGAGAAGTAACCCACCACTTCGATTTAGCAGATGTTAGTGCTTTGTCCCATTTGCTTTAGACTTTAGATGTTTTTTGGAAAATAAAATGTCACAGATGCCACTAAAGTCCATTTCCATCTCTTCCCACCCTCACCCTGAACGGTAAATTCTCTTTTTTGGTAGGTGTTATTCCTATGCATAATTTTAAAGTTTTATGGTATACAAACAATAAATAGTAATGTTCTGTATGTTTACTTGTTATGTTTGACTTTCTGCAGCTTGCTCTTTTTAATGGTGCTTTTGTTAGAAAACTTGGCTCAATATGTGTTTACTAATTATTTGCTCCTTATTGTCTTTAGAAATTATAGCACTGTTCCACAAAGGCAATGATTATTACAAAATTTTAATGATGAAATTGCTTGTTAGGCAAAGTGACTCAGGTTTCATACTGACTGGTTTTTGGAATTGTCACACTGGAGATTTCCTTTTAGTAAAATCTCAGGGTTTTAGCAATCAGGAAAAAACCCTTTTGAGTCTTCATAGTACACGTAAGATGTGTTCCTGAGTGACTGTGGTAAAGACTCATTCAGGAAAAAAACTGTCTCAGATTGCTCCCTTTCTAGCTCTTAGGAAACTTCCATTGCAAAATTGTTACCGATGGTCAAGTTATCTCTTCAGTAGAAACGTTACTTAGTGTGGTTTGGTTTAGTTGAAATACAGTCTGTATGGGACTCCAAGAAGACTTAACTAGACCTAGTTTGAATTAAAGAAAGAATACACTAATAACCCATTTAGTCATAGCACCAGATGGAAAGGTTGAAAGTAAGTTTGTTATCAATACAATTTATACGCCCACCTTTAGCATTCTGCTTCTATTTTAAGCTTGGAAAGTGAAGATCTTAATGCTGAAATTCTTTTGAATTATTACTGGTATTTTTTTTTAATTGAAGTATAGTTGACTTATATTATTACCTGTATTTTTGATAGTGGAACATATGAGCAGTATTCAGTAACATGACCATGTTAACCTGTGAGAAATCACTGAATCATCAGGTTAGAACTCTTTTTTTTTTTTTAGGTTAGAACTCTTGTTGGTTAAAAAAAAAAAGAACTCTTGTTGGTAAAGCATCAGAAAGATCAGTGTGATAGTTGAGTGCATGCTTAAGTCCACCTGGATGTTTTAAATTACATTCCTTGGATGGTACATAAGAGTATGCTGATACCCAATATAATATATAATATGTGCTTTATAATACAGCACATAATTCTTAAGTTTGCTATCATTTTGATTAGGTGCTTTCTAAACCATTAGGTGAATGCTGTTAGATGATATTCAGATTAATATCTTTATGACTAGAGCACATTTAGTCTTGTTCTCTGTGCATGTGTCTTAATGATAACATCTATTAAATGATTACTGTGTGTGAGGCACTAAGTGGTAAAAGAAACACTTCTATGGATTATCCTGTTGTTTAAAGTGCATTTCTGATATGAGACAGAATATACCGTCTGATTGAAATTTGAGTATTTCCTTGCAGAAGTGGCAGTACGCTGGAAAAAAGAATTAGTTGCTGTTCAACAAGCAGCTTAATTCGCTAGTATAAACTGGTGGTGGTGGTGGTCGTTCAGTTGCTCAGTCATGTCTGACTTTTTGCAACCCCATGAACTGCTGCACACCAGGCTTCCCTGTCCTTTCTATAAACCGGTGGGTTTTCCCTAAACCCAGGAGAAATTGGATTGTACTTGTAACTGGATGTTGTGTCCTGTGCCTTTCCAAAGTACAAACACTCTTCCTCAAAATGGTACGATAGTAGTGAGATAAATGTCATTTGGCATATGTAGTGTAGTATGGAAATGGCAACCCACTCCAGTACTCTTGCCTGGAAAATCCCTTGGACAGAGGAACCTGGTAGGCTACAGTCCATGGGGTCGCAAAGAGTCGGACACGATTGAGCAACTTCACAGAGTGTAGTACAGGTATCTTGACATGGTAGATTAACTGCTTGGCTACCATTAAATTCATTGTAGATGTTGATGGATGAAAATAAAAGTTGCCTAGGTAAAGCTTAAGACATGTAACTAAACCACTGTTGTTATTCTGTATGCCAGCTTCAAACCCTGGAAAGTTTTATTCATTTTACCCTTTGGAGCATATGCTAGTAAATGCTTTATTCCTATGTTTCTGAAAAATTTTTTAAAAGTCAGTTTTTGAACAGGCAAAGTTGTTTTTTTCTTTTTGTTTAAATGTAGTGCTATAAACAGTCAGTTGGGACTAAAAGTGTTAGTGTTGTTTAGATGTGTTCTGGCAAAATAAACAGTGTGAAGAAAGGAATATTACCACTTATAAAATTAAAAAACTGTTCACTAAATGGTGTTTTTGTTTAGAAACAGGAAGATTTATGAGAAGATTTTTTTTTTTTGTAAGCCAAAATAGTTTCTCTTTAGGTGTTAGAGATTTTGACAGTCTGTTATAAGTTTAATAACATACTGTCTATAATTTAGGCCAGGTAATTTTAATTTAATATTACTCATATGTATGTATTGATTGCTAATAAAATAATTACTCTTAGGTAGGTTTTTCATACAGATTTTATATTACTATGTTTCTTTACCTAGTGTTATGGTCTGTTCAGTGACCTCAAGGCACTGTTGACTACAGTTGGTTTTGTTTGATCTACACAGTGTTTTTGAAAAATCTGAATTAATTGTCATTAATTAAAAATTGGGAGATTGCACATGAAATCTGTACTTGTGGCTTTTTAGAATGGAAAGATCTGAAAAAAAAAAAAAATTGAAAGATCTGGCAACATTGTTTGGTCCCCCCCCCCCCCACCCATGTATAGCAATAATTGGTTGGCTTCAAGAAATGTATACTTCCTCCTTCTTTTGCATATAGCTTTCCTTTATGCATAGCCTTCACCTGTTTCATTGGCCTCTGTGGGCATTTGTGATTTAGGACATCTGTATTTTTGTTATTTTAGATTTAGACTGTTCAAATGTCTGAAAATGAATTTGAGGTTTTGTTTAATGCAACAATTATATAAAAACAAGGTTACAAACAAATTGGAAAATGAGCAGGGGTTATGAATAAGAGGAAAAACTTAAGGGCCAAAAAAGAAAGAAAATGAGAGAGGGAGGAAGGGAGGTGGGGGGGTGGTTGTAGAAGTTGGGGAGAGAGAGAGAGAGAAGAAACAAAAGAGGTAACTAATGTTACTAGTGATCAAAAAAATTCTCATTTAAACAACAATGGAATACAGTGCAAAGGTTATACATACTTTGATATCATTTGTATAAGATTAAAAACATTGTTTGCTGTTCTTTATATAGGTAACAAAAGTACTAAACATATATGAGAAAGATATACATTAGCTTAGGATAGTGGCTATCTCTAAGGAATGAGGAAGAGAGGAAGGGGCATTCTTTATATCTGTATTTTACTTTTTTGGATCTGAGTCAAATAAGACAAAGCCATAAAAGTTTATTTAATCTTGGTGGTGAGTCATTAGTGTCTGTTACATTCAAGATGTTTCTTTAGGAAAAGAAAAAATTTAAAGAGTGTTTTATGAAGTTTTGACATAGTTTACAATACCAGATTTCTTCTTCTATTCTTACAAAAAGAGCGTACACTCATGATGGGTATGACGTGCAGGTTGAGATACATAATTATTTGCAACATATAAGAAAGGGTTTCTGATTAAAATTTGTTTGAAATTAAAAAATTTAAGTTGTTTTAAATCAAGGTTTAAGTGAGGGAAAAAGGCTTTTATTTAGCTCATTGGTCAGATACTTGAATTCTGTGAAATACCTAAGTATTTATTATTGCTTTGAATATTACCACAAAAATGTGAATTGCTTTGGATATTTAGAACTAGTCATTTATTTCTACCATTGTTGCATAAATACTTAGCTTAGGTTTTAGTCATGTCTGGATTTTTTAAAAAATTGCCTATGACATATATTAGACCAAGATGAAGATGTACATATTAATAATCTAGGCTATTTCTGACACTGCTGACTTTTTTTTTTTTTTTTTAACCATCTTAGGTGAGGCAGGCAACCAATCAGATTGTGATGAATTGTGCTGATATTGACATTATTACAGCTTCATATGTACCAGAAGGAGATGAAGGTAAGCGCTGTTTTCCCTTTTAGTTTGCTGTCTCCATGTTTGTGTATAATATGTGCTTTTGTGTGTGCTTTGGTGTGTGTGTGTGTTTAATACATACACTTCAGATTAAGATATCAATGTTTGTTACATTCAGAATAGGAAAATTCTTTAGATGGTTATAGGAGATATTTGAATAATATGAAATAAAGAAAATGTCATAATTTTACTTCTACTTCAAACATTAAGTTATTTTGTGACCCTAGGCAGATCACATGTTCATGAGTGTAAAATAAATATTATGCCATTCACATAGATCTGAAGAGTTATTTTGAAAAATTAAATACTTTGAACGTGAAAAGTTTCTCAAGCAGACTAGTTTATACATGAGTTTCTTAAAGTTTTTTTTTTTATTCTCTTAAACAATAGATTAAAATTGAGATAGTGTTACTCATAATTGGGAGAAAATATTTGTTTTATGAGATCTAATATGAAGGTTAGAAACTAAATGATGGAGTTAGTTATAGAGGAAGAAAATGTTGAAAAGAAACAGCATAGAATGTGTGGGAACTCAGCATCTTTAACAAAGAAATATTTTAGATCTTGTAATTACAATAAGAATTAAACTGAATAATCCATTTCTGCCTGAATTCTTATTCCCACATAAACTGCTTTTGAAAAAGTTACCAAGTTTGGCATGAACTCACAAGTATATCAATTTTAGATCTGAATTGCTTTTTACTTTTGACTTGACATTCCCTGTTAAAGTGGCTTATTGATTAGTCTTTGCTATTCAGATTTTTCCTCTTAGAAAATCTTCTCTTTTGATATACATTGTTAGAAATTTGACCTTTTGATTTACATTCTGTATTGCTATTTCCCTTCTTCACAGTATACTGAAAATAAGCATGCAAGTAACATTTTAAGGCCTGGCTATATGTGTCTCCTCAATTTTTCTTAAATTGTGTTGTCCATAGAAAGATAAGATATGTAGCAGTTGAGTGTATTATTGCCAAGAAGTACTTAAGTTCAGTTGATTGTAAATGAGGTCAACTGCTGCCATTTTAAGTTAGAGGAACAGATCCTTCAAATGGACTTTGATTGAGTGCCAATTAAAAAAAAAAATCTTTGGTAAATGAAAGAGATTATTTAATTTCTGTAACTGAGGAAAAATGGAAGCACCTTAGATAAGCATATCAAAGCAAGCTTTCTTTGTTGTAGGTAGAGAGCGTTTAAATGCAATATAGGGTTTCAAAATGTTGTTAAGTTTGGCTAGGTAGAACTAGCTACATAAATGTGTATCCTCCAGTTGGCATAGTTTCAGCTCAGGTTTGTTTTTATCCTCCTCTACTAAAGTGGCAGGAAGGAATTCAGAGAATTTAAATGTTTGAATATGTGTAACTGAATGTGCCAAGTGCATAAAGATCTGAATCTTAAGGAAGCAGTGTTAGTATTCTTAATGAAAATTCATAGGCAATAGGATTTGGAGAGAGATTCATGTAAAACATTAAATGTTTTTAGATACATAAAATATTTTCTTCAGAACTAGCTAAGGTTCATTTCTCAACTCACCCTATAGCAGTAGGAAAAACCTGGAGTTATGTGTAAACCCACTTAATTTTAGAGTGTAACAGAATAGGAAGTTACATTAATTTGCTATTTTAAGAAGACAGAAACATGTAATTAGCCTCCAACTAATAAAAATAAATGGAAAAAAAATAAAAATAAAAATGTTAAAAAAAATAGGTTTAAAAAAATTAAAATTAAAGAGAAAAAAAAGGGAAATGCCACAGAACTGCAAAAGCCCAACGTAGAGGCAGGGGTTTATAACAATAAAAAATGTGACTGAGGTGGGAAATAAAAATCTCAAAAGCTTAATTAGATTTCATAGTGCCAATAAAATTGAAAAAAAAAAAAAGAAGACAGAAACAGATAGATTTGGCCTTCCAGATATATACATAGCTTAATTTTGCCCTTAGATATGGAAGCATTTCTTGATTTTTATCTTATTGGGAGAGTATAGCACTGTTTCTTTAGAAACTAGTAGTTGTGAACTTGACTGTCAGCTTCTTCCAGGGCTGTAAGCTGGTGGCAGGGTAATAAATGAGTCAATAGGAGAGACAGGATTTTTTAACCCGGCTAATTTCATTCAGTACCTATTAATATTTATGATTGCCCTCTGGAAGACTGCTTTACGGATCTGTAACCAAAATCTTGGTGCTTTAAGGTAAAGTCAGAAAATTATTTGAAGGCATGAAATTGTTGCTTCTGTATGTAAATTTTTAATTGATGAAAAAGGCCATCTCGTGATATGTGCAGTAATCCAGATATATCTATTGGCATTTCTTTTTACACTAAGGCACTGCCTTTTAAACAGAAATCATTTATTTTAAAACCTATTTGAAATCTTACTTTGTATTTTTAAAATGAGAAATCAGTAAGAAAAACGGCTGAAAACTGTTTTTTTACTGTTCTGCACTTCAAGGGTTGGTGAAATCATTAGCACTTAAGCCAGTGCAAGGAATGCACCTCCCTACACAGTGCAGGGATTAGTATTGTCATCAGCTTCTGCAAGAGAAATACGAAACTTTTGAGTGCCTGAACTCAGGTCCTGACAGGTAAATAGTCTTTTAATTTATCATTAATAGTTGATGGCTTGGGCATAACCACATAGAGAATGATCACTTGAAAGTTTTGTACCAACTTTTCCCTTAGTATACTCTGTCAGGTATGTGTTTGTAGAATTAGTTATGTAAGAAAAAGCTTTTCCGTTGGTTACATAATATATCATGTGAAGTTCTGTTATATAGTTTCCGATCCACCAGCATCACTTTGGTTTAGCCATATAAAGCATGTAAATTTTAACACATTTATTCTTGAAGTAGGATTGTGTATTTCAGTACGACACATATGTGCATGTGTATTTCATGCAAGGATAAAACAAACAGAAATATTGCCAAATATTAATTTTGAGTAAAACTATTCAAAAACAAAAAGGTTCCTCACACTTGATCGTAAGCTTTTATCCAACCATTAGTAATCTTTATTATTCCACATAATTATGTGTGGATTAGTAAAAACATTAATACACCACTTTCTCTTTGTGATAGAGTTGTTTATGGCATTGTTCTGAAAATACATATGTGACTAATTAAGTGCCAGCTCTCAAACTGGGAAGAGTGAAAGAAGGGAATATATCCCTTTCCAGTACAAATGTACTAAAATATGATACCACGATTCATATGAAAAATTTTAAAGAAATCTGAATATAACTTTCATTATACTAATAACAGTATGGGGTAGGGTCTAAAACCAGTTCATTCAACAAACTTGAATGAATTGGGCTAAATGTAGAAAAATAAGAAATTGGCTGAACCGAAGAGTCTATATCGCACATAAATATATTAACATTTTAAGCAACTTTTCTGGCCAAACAGAACATTTTTGTGGGCCAGAATGCTGTTGATTTTGCAACCTCTGAAGAGGGATTTCAGGGAACTGTGGTGTGTTATGCATATTCTTTATCACTTGGACATGAAGATAAGACTTGAGCATAGATGTATCATTAAAAAGAGGAAAATCCCTTGTGAGATTCTTCTTGGTTCTTAATTGAAACTGATATAAATTATGTATAATATGCCATTACTATTAAATATGTTAAGCAAATAGTTTTAGTTTGTGATATGAGTTCCAGTGGTATGTACTTTTAAAAAATTCAAAATATAGCATAACATCTTCTTTTAGGTAGCTTTTAGAGTTTTTGAACACTAAAATGGCATTATTTTTGAGAACTTGTTTTTATTTTGTCTTTTGTTTATTTGGGGACTTCCCTTATAGCTCAGTTGGGAAAGAATCTGCCTGCAATGCAGGAGACCTGGGTTCAGTTCCTGGGTTGGGATGATCCCCTGGAGAAGGAAATGGCAACCTACTCCAGTATTCTTGCCTGGAGAATCCCATGGGCAGAGGAGACTGTTCATGGGGTCGCAAGAGTCGGACCTGACTTAGCGACTAAACCACCACCACTTGTTTATTTACTATTGTTTTTTCTTGACTGCACCACTTTACTTATGAGATCTTATTTTCCGAACGAGGATTGAACCTGGGCTCGTGGCAGTGAACGTGCCAAACCCTAGCCACTGGATAGCCAGGGAGCTCCCAAATTTTTGAAATTTTGAATATAAAGTCTATTATGTGCTGTTACTCTTCTGAAGAATAGATAAATTAATGCATATAAGCTTGCCATAGTGTCCAGGCTACATTAAGGAACCAAATATTTTCTCAGTTCTCTGGTAACTATCAGGGCAGCTTGTTTTCAGAATTAAATGTTGATTTTATTTTTTAAATTAAAAAGCTTTAGTTTTTAGAGTTTTAAATTTAGTGCAAAATTGATGAGGAAGTACAAAGATTTTTCTTGTGCCCACACGTACAGCCTCTCCCACTATTAACATCCCAAACCAGAGTGGTACATTTGTTACAGTAAATGAGCCTACATTGATGTCATTCTCACCTAAAGTCCATAGTTTAGAGTTCACTCTTGCTGTTACACATTCCATGGATTTTGACAAATATGTGGTGACATGTATCTGCCACTGCCATTATAGTATTGTACAGAATCTTTTTACTACTCTAAAAATCTTCCGGTGCTCTGCCTATTTACTCATCTTTCTCCCTGGCAACCACTGATGTTTTTGCCATAGTTTTGTCTTTGCCAGTGTGTCATTAATTGGAGTCATACAGTATGTTGCCTTTTCAGATTGGCTTTTTTCATGTAATAATATGCATTTTCCCATGTCTTTTCATTGTTTGGTAGCTCCTTTCTTTTTATCTCTGAGTACTGTTCCCTTGTCTGTACCTAAAAGTTTATTTAGCCATTCACCTGCTGAAGGTCTTCTTGGTTGCTTCCAAGTTTTGACAGTTATGAATAAAGGTTCTGTAGAGGACATAAGGTTTGAACTCCTTTCACTAGATACCAGGGAGCATGATTGCTGGGTCGTATGATAAGAGGGTGTTTGGTTTTGTTAGGAATTGCCAAAATGTCCTCCAAAGGACCCTTATCATTTTAGATTCCAACCAGCAATGAATGAGAGTTCCTGTCGCTCCTCATGCTCCCCAGCATTTGTTGTTGTGTTTTGGATTTTAGCTATTCTGTAGGTGTGTAGTGGTGTGGCATTATTTTAATTTGCAGGACCATAATGATTTCTTGCCATCAAAATATCTTCTTTGGTGGGTATGTTCAGGTCTTTTGCACAACATTAGTTGCATTCATGCGTGCTCAGTCTTGTCCGACTCTTTGCAACCCCATGGACTATAGCCTGCCAGGCTCCTCTGTCCATGGAATTTTCCAGGCAAGAACACTGGATAGGGTTGCCATTTCCTTTTCCAGGCAATCTTCCCAACTCAGGGATCAAATCCTGTGTCTCTTCCATCTCCTGCATTGGCAGGAGGATTCTTTACTACTGAGCCACCTGGAAAGCCTGGCACAATATTAGTTGGAAGAAGAACAATAGAACAATATGAGCTGGATTGTTCTTTTTCTTACTGTTGAGTTTTAAGGATTCTTTGTACATTCATTTGGCTGCGTAGGGACTTATTTGTGGTACACAGGTTCTTTGTTGCAGCATGCAGGCTTCTCTAGTTGGTTTGTGGTGCACAGGCTCTAGAGTGCAGGCTCCGTAGCTGCAGTACACAGGCTTAGTTGCCCTGCAGCATGTGGGATCTTGGTTCCTGGACTCAGGATCAGACCCGTGTCCCCTACATTGGAAGGGAGCTTCTTAACCCCTGGACCACCAGGAAAGTCCTTGAAGCTTTTAATTTTATTGAAGCCCAGGCTATTTACTTCTTTCATGGATTGTGTCTTTGGTGGTGTTGTATGTGAACAGTCTTCACCATACCCAAGGTCAGTTGCATTTTCTTGTATGTTATCTTTCAAGAATTTTATAGCTTTGTATTTTACACTTTGGTCGTTGTTCAGTCCCTCAGTCATATCCAACTCTTTGCGACCCCATGGACTGCAGCACGCCAGGCTTCTCTGTCCTTCACTGTCTCTTGGAGCTTGCTCAAACTCATGTCCATTGAGTCAGTGATGCCATCCAACCGTCTCGTCATCTGTCATCCCTTTCTCTTCCTGCCTTCAGTCTTTGCCAGCATTAGGGTCTTTTCTAATGAGTCAGCTTTTCTCATCAGGTGGCCAAAGTATTGGAACTTCAGCTTCAGCATCAGTGCTTCTAATGAATATTCAGGACTGATTTCCTCTAGGATTACACCACAGTTCAAAAGCATCGATTCTTCAGTCATCAGCCTCCTTTATGGTCCCACACTCACATCCATACATAACTACTGGAAAAACCATAGATTTGACTAGACGGACCTTTGTCGGCAAAGTAATGTCTCTGCTTTTTAATACACTGTCTAGGTTTGTCATAGCTTTTCTTCCAAGGAGCAAGCGTCTTTTAATTTTATGGCTGTGGTCACCATCTGCAGTGATTTTGAAGTGCAAGAAAATAAAGTCTGTCACTTTTTCCATTGTTGCCCCATCTATTTGCCATGAAGTGATGGGACCAGATGCCATGATCTTAGTTTTTTGAGTGTTGAGTTTTAAGCCAGCTTTTTCACTCTCCTCTTTCACCTGCAAGAAGCTCTTTAGTTCCTCTTTGCTTTCTGCCATAAGGGTAGAGTCATCTGCATATCCAAGGTTATTGGTATTTCTTCCAGCAATCTTGATTCCAGCTTGTGCTTCATCCAGCCCAGCATTTCGCTTGATGTACTCTGCATATAAGTTAAATAAGCAGGGTGACAATATACAGCCTTGACATACTTCTTTCTCAATTTGGAACTAGTCCATTGTTCCATGTCTGGTTCTAGCTATTGATTCTTGACTTGCATACAGATTTCTCAGGAGGCAGGTAAGGTGGTATGGTATTCCCATCTCTTTAAGAGTTTTCTCAGGACTATAATCTATTTTGAGTTAATTTTTATATAACGAGTAAGGTCTCCCTGGATTATTATTATTATTTTTGCATTTGGGTGTTCAGTTTCCAGCACCATATATTGAAAAGATACATCCATTGTATTACTTTTGCTCCTTTGTCAAGATCAGTTTACTGTATTTATGTGGGTCTATTTCTAGCCTGTCTGTTCTCTTTCATTTATCTATTTTTCTCTTATTTCTCCAATGCCCCATCATCTTTATTATTGTTAAGTCTTGAATGAAGTTGGGTAGTGTCAGTCCTCTGACTTTGTTCTTCTTCGGTATTGAGTTGGACATTCTGGATTGTTTTCTTCTCCATATAAACTCTAGAGTCAATTTTAAAACATCCACAAAATAACTTTCTAGGATTTTGATTGGAATTGGTATTGAGTCTGTAGTTCAGGTTGGGAAGAACAGATAGCTTGACAATATTGGGTCTTCTTATCCATGAACATGGAATATCTTTTTCTTCTTTTACTCCTTTGGTGTCTTTCATCAGAGTTTTGTAGTTTTCTTTGTATGAATCTTGTATGTAGTTTGTTAGATTTATACCTAAGTATTTCATTTTGTGGGGTGATAATGTAAATGATACTTTTTCAGATACTACTTATTCATTGCTGGTATATGGGAAAGCAGTTGACTTTAGTGTGTTAACCTTGTATCCTGCATCCTTGCTTTAATTGTTTATTAGTTGCAAGAGTTTTTTGTTGATTCCTTTGAATTTTCTACATGACCATATCATTTGTGAACAAAGATAATTTCTACCTTTCCAGTATGTATACCTTTTCCTTTTCTTATTGTATTAGCTAGAACTTGCAGTATGATTTTGAAAAGCAGAGGTGAGAGGAGCCGTCCTTGCTCGTTCTTCATCTTAGCTGGAAAACTCAGAGTTTCTCATTAAGTATGATGTTAGCTGTATGGTTTTTGTAGATATTCCTTATCAAGTTAAAGATGTTCATCTTCATTTCTAGTTTGTTGAGTGTTTTTATCATGAAAGGGTGTTGTATTTTGTCAAATGTTTCTTGTGTATCTATTCATTTGGTTATGTGGTTTTTCTTCTTTAGCCTAACGGTGATGGAGTACATGAATTAATTTTTAAACATTGAAACAGCCTTGCATACTGGGTTAAATTCCACTTGGTCATGGTACATAATTATTTTTATAATTATTTTTTTTCACACTTTAAGCTTTTTATTTTGTATTGGAGTACAGCTGGATAACAATATTATGGTAGTTTCAGGTGAACAGTGAAAGGATACAGCCATACATATACATATACATTGTTGGATTTTATTCACTAATATTTTGTTGAGAGTTTTTGCATCTGTGTTTATAAGAGATATTGGTCTATAATATTCTTGTAATGTCTTTGTCTGGTTTTGATGTTGAGGTAATGACTAGTGTCATAGAATGAGTTTGGAAATATTCCGTCTGCCTCTGTCTTCTGTAAGAGATTGTAGAAAATGGATCAAGCCCATATCCCTTGCACTGGCAGGTGGATTCTTAACCATTGACCACTACAGAAGTCCCGTCTTTTTATGGTTTTAATTGAACATTTTATATGATGCCACTTTCTCTCCTTTTTTAGCATATCAATTATACTTAAAAATTTTGTTTTAGTGATTGCCTTAGAGTTTGCACTACACATTTACTTCTAATCTAGTCCACTTTCAAATAAAAAGATAATGTTTCACAGGTAGTGTGAGTACCTTATAATAATATATTCCTAATTCTTCTTTCCTATTCCTTGTATCATTGATATCATTCATTTCACTTATGCATACACTTCCACACAGAAGCCAACATAATCAAATACATTGCTGCTATTAGTATTTTGAACAAACTATTATCTTTTAGATGAATTGGGAATAAGAGAAACATTTTTATTTTACTCTCATTTATTCATTCTTTGATGCTCTTCCTTTCTTATGTAAATCTGAATTTCTGGTTTACGTAATTTTCCTTCTCTTTAAAGAACTTTTAACATTTCTTGGAAAGCATGTGTACTGGCAACAGATTCCCTGGATTTTTGTTAGAAAAACTCTATCTCTCTTCACTTAAAAAAAAATTTTTTTTTTAGAGCAGTTTAGATTCACAAAAAGATTGAAAGATTTTCCTACAGTTTGAAGGACAGTTTTGAAAGGTACAGGATTTTAGGTTAGTAATTTTTTTCTCTCAACACTTTATAAAGATTTCATTCTATTCTTTCCTTACTAGTATAATTTCTGAGAAGTTGAATGTAGTTCTTTTTTTCGGTCCTCTATACTTAAGGTGTTTTTCCCCTCCAGCATCTTTCAAGATTTTTTTTTTCTCTAGCTTTGATTTTCTAAATTTTGACTCTGATATAGCTAAGTGTAGTTTTTTTCCTCCCCTCTTCTTTCCACCTCTCCGCCCCCCCGCCACCTCCCCATTATCCTCTTGGTCTTATCTTAATTTTCTGGATCTGTGGTTTGGTTTCTGACATTAATTTAGAGAAATTCTCACTCTTTATTGCTGTAAATACTGTTTCTTTCTTTTTTAAAAAATACTTATTTATTTGGCTGCATCAGGTCTTAGTTGTAGCATGCAGGATCTTTCCTTACAGCGTGAGGGCTCTTTGTTGTGGTGTGCGAGCTTAGTTGCCCCTTTTCTGACCAGGGCTCAAACCCATGTCTCCTGCATTGGAAAGTAAATTCTTAACCATTTGACCACCAGGGAAGCCCCTGCTTCTGTTTCTTTTTCTTGTCCTTCTGGTATTCCTTTTGTATGTACTTAATGCCTTTTGTACTTTTCTCACAGTTCTTGGATATTTTGTTCTGTTTTGTTTTTTCTTTTGTCTTTACTTCTCAGTTTTGGAAGTTTCTAGTGTCATATCCTCAAGCTCAGAGATTCCTTTCACAGCTGTGTCTAACTGTGAGCCCACCAAAGACATTATTTCTGTTAGTGTTTTTGATCTCTAGCATCTCTTTTATTTCTTTAGAACTGCCATCTCCCTGCTTGTGTTACCCATCATTAGTGTTACTGTTGTTATTGTTCAGTTGCTAAGTTGTGTTCGACTCTTTGTAATCCCCTGGACTGCAACATAACAGGCTTCCCTGTCTTTTACTGTCTCCCAGAGTTTGCTCAAATTCATGTCCATTGAGTCGGTGATGTCTTCCAACCATCTCATCCTTTGTCGCCCTCTTCTGCCCTTAATCTTTCCCAGCATCAGGGTCTTTTTCAGTGAGTTGGCTCTTTGCATCAGGTAGTCAAAGTGTTGGAGCTTCAGTTTTTAGAAAAATTACTGATCTGATAATTCTAACACTTGTGCCATATCCTCCCATATATGATTCTGGATTTGATTCTTGTTCAGTCTCTTTAAAATAGTGTTTTCTGCCTTTTCGTATCCCTTGCAATTTTTTGTTGAAAGGTAGACATGATGTCCTGGGTAAAAGGAACTGTGATAAATAGACCTTTAATAATGCAGTGGTGAGGTAAGAGCAGAGAGGAAGCATTCTTTAGTCCTATGATTAAATCTTACTCTTTTGGTGAGCTAGTACTCCTGGGCAGAGCTTCACTGGTGCTTCTTAAGTTTTCTTACCCCCTTAGGTGGGACAGGATGACTGGAAGGACTGGAGTTGGGCATTTCCCTTAGGTTAGGCTCTGATAAAACCCTAGCAGGTTAAGTTCTGGTAAAAACAGTTTCTCCTGAGAGCAGGTTTTGTTAAGAACCAGAATATGCCAGCATATTTCAGAATGGTTTCTTTTCCCCTCCCCTTGCCAGAAGCTTGAGGGGATTTTACCCTGATACTCACTTTTACGACCTTGTATAGCTTCTAGAGGTAAGACTCACAAAAGCGTGAAGGAAGACGAGGTCTTCCTGGAATTTTAAACTCTCAAACTTGTTCACACTGAGCCTCCAGCACTTCATCAGTTACAGTTCAGGTTTTCCTACCCCAGCACAGGTTGCCAGAGGTGATTTCTTCTTGGGTTTCTGCACTTATCAGTTAAGTTGGGATTTTCTGTATTTGCCTGTCTTCAGTTTTTCAGCAGTGGTTTACCCTTTGTCCTCACTTCTCTGGTGGATCTGAGAATTGTTGATCTTCAGTTTCTCTACCTTTTTGCTTGTGTTCTTAGGTTGGGATGTCAACTTCTAAGATCTTTACATGCATAACCAGATATCAGAAATCCTCTTGGTGATTTTATTTCCAACATAAAAGGTTGTTATTTTTAAAATGTAAAAGCAATCTGTGCCGTTTGTGGGCGTATGCTTTCATTGCTCTTGGGTAAACACCTGTAAATACAATGGCTGCATCATATGGTAAATGGAGAATTTTCAAAGAAACTGCCAGTTTTCTAAAATCTCTGTACTATTTTATATTCCATCAATATATATTCCATTAATATGTGTGAGAGTTCCAGTTGCTCCATATCCTTACTAACATTTGTTATATTCCACTTTTCATTTTTAGCTATTCCAGTGCTTGTGTGGTGGTGTCTTATTGTGGTTTTAATTTATATTTCCCTAATGGCTATTGATGTAAAGTCCTTATTTGCCATTTGTATTATCTTTCCTTGAAGAAGTGTCTGTTCATACCTTTGCCACCTGGAGAAAGTTGTTTATCTTCTAAGTGAATTTAAGAGTTTTCATATGTTCCAAGTTTAAGTCTTTGGTGGGTATATGTTTTGCATACTCTCCCAGTCTGTGGCTTGTCTTGTTAAAAAAATATTTATTTGTTTATTTATGGCTGCACTAGGTCTTTGTTGCTATGTGTAGCTTTATGTGGTTGCAAAGATCAGGGACTACTCTCTAGTTGGGGTGCACGGGTCTCATTGTTGTGGCTTCTCTTGTTGCAGAGCCCAACCTCTAGGCTCATGGGCTTCAGTAGTTGCAGCACAGGGGCTCATTAGTTGTGACTCGCAGGCCTAGAGTGTGCAGGTTTCAGAAGTTGTGGCTTAGTTGATCTATGGCATGTGAAATCTTCCCGGACCAGGGATTGAACCCATGTCGCCTGCATTGGCAGGAGGATTCTTATCCACTCTACCACCAAGGAAGTTCTGTGATTTGCCTTTTTATTTTTTGAAGAGCATAAGTTTTAAATTTCAATCGATTCCAGTTTATTGAATTTTTCTTTTATAGTGCATGGCTTTTTTTTATGACCTATTTAAGATGTTGCAGAATTCAAGGACATTATGATTATCTTCTAGAAGTTTTATAACTTTAACTTTTACATTTAGATCTTTTGATCCATTTTGAGTTAAAAATTTTGTTTATGTAATGAGATAAGGGTTAAGGTTCTATTTTTAATTAATTGATTAGTTATTGGTATATGGGTGTCTACTTTTTTTTTTTAGCACCATTTATTATAGAAGTTATTCTTTCCCCCTTGAATTTCTAGACTCTTTCTGTTGTATTTTGAGTCTTGAAATCAGGTAGTGTGAGGGCTCCATACTTGTTCTTTTTAAAAATTATTTTGGTCCCTTTAATTTTCATTTTAAAATCTGATTGTCAATTTCTGTAGAAAAGCCTGTTGATGTTGTTATAGGAATTGCATTGACTCCATTGGGGAGAGCAATATTGAGGTTTACCATTCATGAAGAATATACATTTCTCCCTTTTTTTAGATCTTCCTTAGTTTCTCTCAGCAGATTTTAACTCGTTCTTGAGAGGAATTTTCTTCTTTTTCTTCTGCAGACAGAATACAGCTAGGTCATCTTTTTAAAAAAATTGTAAAATTCACAAAACAAAATTTATCGTCTTAACCATTTGTAAATGTAGAGTTCATTGGTACACATTTACCTTGTAGAACAATCGTTCCTACTATCCATCTCCATGACTCTGTCTTGCAAAACCAAAACTCAGTGCGCATTGAATAACACCCCATTTCCCCTATCCCTTAGCCTCTGGCAACTACGGTTATACTTTCTGTCTATGAATTTGACTACTCTAGGTACTTTATATAAATGGAATCTTCCAGCATTTGTCATTTCATGACCAGCTTACTTCAGTAACGTCTTTAAGGTTCATCCTTGTTGCAGCGTGTTTCATTTTAAAGGAAATGTAGTTTGTATATTTTATCAGTAGACACTTGGTTTGTCTCCACCTTTTACCTATTGTGTATAATGCTACTATGAACATATGTGTGTAAATATCTCTTTGAGATTCTGTTTTAATTCTTTTGGCTATATACCCTAAAACGAATGGCTTGATCATATGCTGATTCTAGTTTTACTTTTTTTACCATACTGTTTTCTGTACAGGCTGTGCCATTTTTCATTCCCACTGATAGTACACAAGGGTTCCAATTACTCCATACCCTTGCTAGCATGTATTATTTTCTTTTTTTTGGTAATAACCATCCTAAGAGGTCTGAAGTGGTATCTCATTGTGGTTTTGACTTGTATTTCCTTAATGATTAGTCATACTAAGTATCTTTTCATTCACTTATTGGCCAGTTGTATATCTTGGAGAAATGTCTGTTTAAGTTCTTTGCCATTTTGAATTGGATAGTTTGTTTGTTGTAGAGTGTAGGAGTTCTTCATATACTCTGGATATTAACCCCTTGTCAGATATATTATGCAGATACTTTCTCTCATTCTGTAGGTTGGCTTTTCGCTTCTTTGATTGTGTCTTTTTTTTTTTTCCCCCACTGCATGGCTTTTGGGATCTTAGTTCCCTAACCAGGGATTGAACCTGGCTTTCAGCAGTCCTAAACACTGGAATTCTCTGTGTCCTTTGATGCACAAAAGTTTATCATTCATGAAGAATGTACATTAAATTTTGATGATATCTAATTTGTCTATTTTTCCTTTTGTTGCCTGTGCTTTTGGAATTATTGCCAAATCCAATGTCATGAAACTTTTATATTCTAAGAGTTTTATAGTGTTAGTTCCACATTTAGCTCCCATTTGATAGCATTAATTCCCACATTTTGATTCATTTTTGTATATGGTATAAAGGATCTAACTTCATTCTTCTGCATATGGATATCCAGTTTCCCAAATACTATTTTTTGAAGACTGCCCTGAGATCAAACCAGTCCATCCTAAAGGAGATCAGTCCTGGGTGTTCATTGGAAGGACTGATGTTGAAGCTGAAACTCCAATACTTTGGCTACCTGATGTGAAGAGCTGACTCATTTGAAAAGACCCTGATGCTGGGAAAGATTGAGGGCAGGAGGAGAAGGGGATGACAGAGGAGATGGTTGGATGGCATCACCGACACAATGGACATGGGTTTGAGTGGACTCCGGGAGTTCGTGATGGACAGGGAGGCCTGGCATGCTGTGGTTCATGGGGTCGCAAAGAGTCGAACATGACTGAGCGACTGAACTGAACTGAACTTTCCCCATTGAATGAATGGTCTCAGCACTCTTGTTGAAAATCGTTTGACTGCACATGGAAGAGTTTATTTCTGGGCTCTCCATTCTATTCCATTGGTCTGTATGTCTGTCTTAATGCCAGTACCACACTTTTTGGCATTAACGGTAGCTTTATTAGGGACTTCCTTGTAGCTCAAATGGTAAAGAATCTGCCTAAAAAAAAAAAAAAAAAAAAGAATCTGCCTGAGATGCAGGAGACCAGGGTTCGATCCCTGGGTCAGGAAGATCCTCTGGAGAAGGGAATGGCAATCCACACCAGTATTCTTGCCTGGAGAATTCCATGGACAGAGAAGCCTGGTGGGCTACAGTTTGTGGGGGTCGCAAAGAGTCAAGACATGTAGCTTTATTGTCAGGAAATGTGAGACTTCCAAATTTGTTCTTTTTTCAAGATTGTATTGGCTCTCTAGGGTTCATCAAGATTCTGTATGAATTTTTGGGTGGGTTTTTAAGTTTCTGTAAAAAATGTTGTTGGGCTTTTGAGAGGGATTGCACTAATCTATATTTTAGGAATCAGTGAACTAAAATGAATGGAAATGGATTATTTTAATTCAGATGACCATTGTGTCTACTGCTGTGGGCAAGAATGCCTTAGAAGAAATGGAGTAGGCCTCATAGTCAACAAGAGAGTCCGAAATGCAGTACTTGGGTGCAATCTCAACAATGACAGCATGATCTCAGTTTGTTTCCAAGGCAAACCATTCAATATCACAGTAATCCAAGTCTATGTCCCAAACACTAATGCCGAAAAGCTGAAATTGAACAGTTCTATGAAGACCTACAGAACCTTCTAGAGTGAACACCAAAAGAGAGGTCCTTTTCATCATAGGGGACTAGAGTGCAAAAATAGGAAGTCAAGAGCTACCCGGAGTAACAGGCAAATTTGGCCTTGGAGTACAAAGTCTGGAGAGGGGAAAACCAGGCTTACTTAGTACTATATACTTATTGCAAAATTCAGATTTAAATTGAAGAAAGTAGGGAAAACCACTATGCTATTAAGGTATGACTAAAGTCCCTTATATCTATTACTGTGGGCGGGAATCCCCTAGAAGAAATGGAGTAGACATCATAGTCAACAAAAGAGTCCGATGTGCAGTACTTGGATGCAATCTCAAAAACGACAGAATGATCTCTGTTCGTTTCTAAGGCAAATCATTCAATATCACGGTAATCCAAACCTATGCCCCAACCATTAAATCTGAAGAAGCTGAAATTGAACAGTTCCATGAAGACCTACAAGACCTTTTAGAACTAACACCCAAAAAAGATGTCCTTTTCATTATAGGGGACTGGAATGCAAAAGTAGGAAGTCAAGAAACACCTGGAGTAACAGGCAAATTTGGCCTTGGAGTACGGAATGAAGCAGGGCAAAGGCTAATAGAGTTTTGCCAAGAGAACGCACTGGTCATAGCAAACATCCTATTCCAACAACACAAGAGAAGACTCTACACATGGACATCACCAGATGGTCAACACCGAAATCAGATTGATTATTTTCTTTGCAGCCAAAGATGGAGAAGCTCTATACAGTCAGCAAAAACAAGACCGGGAGCTGATTGTGGCTCAGATCATGAACTCCTTATTGCCAAATTCAGACTTAAACTGAAGAAAGTAGGGAAAACCACTAGACCATTCAGGTATGACCTAAATCAAATCCCTTATGACTATACAGTGGAAGTGAGAAATGGATTTAAGGGACTAGATCTGATAGACAGAGAGCTTGATGATCTATGGACGGAGGTTCATGACATTGTACAGGAGACAGGGATCAAGACCATCCCCATGGAAAAGAAATGCAAAAATGCAAAATGGTTGTCTGAGGAGGCCTTACAAATAGCTGTGAAAACAAGAGAATCTAAAAGCAAAGGAGAAAAGGAAAGATATTCCCATTTGAATGCAGAGTTCCAAAGAATAGCCAGGAGATGTAAGAAAGCCTTCCTCAGCAATCAATGCAAAGAAATAGAGGAAAACAACAGAATGGGAAAGACCAGAGATCTCTTCAAAAAATTAGAGATGCCAAGGGAACATTTCATGCAAAAATGGGCTCAATAAAGTACAGAAATGGTATGGACCTAACAGAAGCAGAAGATATTAAGAGGTGGCAAGAATACACAGAAGAACTGTACAAAAAAGATCTTCACAACCCAGATAATCACCATGCTGTGATCACTTACCTAGAGCCAGACATCATGGAATGTGAAGTCAAGTGGGCCTTAGAAAGCATCACTATGAACAAAGCTAGTGGATGTGATGGAATTCCAGTTGAGCTATTTCAAATCCTGAAAGATGATGCTGTGAAAGTGCTGCACTCAATATGCTAACAAATTTGGAAAACTCAGCAGTGGCCACAGGACTGGAAAAGGTCAATTTTCATTCCCATCCCTAAGAAAGGCAATCCCAAAGAATGCTCAAACTACCGCACAATTGCACTCATCTCACACGCTAGTAAGGTAATGCTCAAAATTCTCCAAGCCAGGCTTCAGCAATACGTGAACCCAGAACTTCAGATGTTTGAGCTGGATTTAGAAAAAGCAGAGGAACCAGAGATCAAATTGCCAATATCTGCTGGATCATCGAAAAAGCAAGAGAGTTCCAGAAAAACATCTGTTTCTGCTTTATTGACTACGCCAAAGCCTTTGACTGTGTGGATCACAATAAACTGTGGAAAATTCTGAAGGAGGTGGGAATACCAGACCACCTGACCTGCCTCTTGAGAAACCTGTATGCAGGTCAAGAAGCAACAGTTAGAACTGGACATGGAACAACAGACTGGTTCCAAATCGGGAAAGGAGTACGTCAAGGCTGTATTTTGTCACCCTGCTTATTTAACTTATATGCAGAGTACATCATGAGAAACGCTGGGCTGGAAGAAGCACAAGCTGGAATCAAGATTGCCGGGAGAAATATCAATAACCTCAGATATGCGGATAACACTACCACATATGGCAGAAAGCAAATAACTACTAAAGAGCCTCTTGATGAAAGTGAAAGAGGAGAGTGAAAAAGTTGGCTTATAGCTCAACATTCAGAAAACTAAGATCATGGCATCTGGTCCCATCACTTCATGGGAAATAGATGGGGAGACAGTGGAAACAGTGTCAGACTTTATTTTTTGGGGCTCCAAAATCACTGCAGATGGTGATTGCAGCCATGAAATTACAAGATGCTCCTTGGAAGGAAAGTTATGACCAACCTAGATAGCATATTAAAAAGCAGAGACATTACTTTGCCAACAAAGGTCTGTCTGGTCAAGGCTATGGTTTTTCCACTGGTCATGTATGGACGTGAGAGTTGGACTGTGAAGAAAGCTGAGCGCCGAACAATTGATGCTTTTGAACTGTGGTGTTGGAGAAGACTCTTGAGAGTCCCTTGGACTGCAAGGAGATCCAACCAGTTCATCCTGAAGGAGATAAGTCCTGGGTGTTCATTGGAAGGATTGATGCTGAAGCTGAAACTCCAATGCTTTGGCCACCTCATGCGAAGAGTTGACTCGTTGGAAAAGACCCTGATGCTGGGAGGGATTGGGGGCAGGAGGAGAAGGGGACGACAGAGGATGAGATGGCTGGATAGCATCACTGACTCGATGGGCATGAGTTTGAGTAAACTCCGGGAGTTTGTGATGGACAGGGAGGCCTAGCGTGCTGCGATTCATGGGGTTGCAAAGAGTCGGACACGACTGAGCGACTGAACTGAACTGAACTAAGTCCCTTAGTGTTTATACAATGGAAGGGACAAATAGATTCAAAGGATTAGATCTGATAGAGTGCCTAAATAAATATGGACAGAGGTTTGTAACATTTTACAGGAGGTGGTAATCAAAACAATCCACACAAAAAGGAAATGCAAAAAGGCAAAATGATTGTCTGAGGAGGCCTTACAAGTAGCTGAGATGAGAAGCAAAAGGCAAAGAAGAAAGGGAAATATATGCCCATCTGAATGCAGAGTTCCAGAGAATAGCGAGGAGAAATAAGAAAGCCTTCCTCAGTGAACAATGCAGAGAAATAGAAGAAAACAGTAGAATGGGGGAAGAAAAAAACCCAATAGAATGGGAAAGACTAGAGGTTATTGAAATATTAGAGATACCAAAGGAACATTTCATGCAAAGATGGGCATAATAAAGGACAGAAACGATATGGAACTAACAGAAGCAGGAGAGATTAAGAAGAGGTGGCAAGAATACACAGAAGAACTATACAAGAAAGATCTTAATGACCCGGATAACCATGATGGTGTGATCACTTACATAGAGCCAGACATCCTGGAGTGCGAAGTCAAGTGGGCCTTAGGAAGCATCACCACGAACAAAGCTAGTGGAGGTGATGGAATTCCAGCTGAACTATTTAAACCCTGAAAGATGATGCTGTGAAAGTGCTGCAGTCAATATGCCAGCAAATTTGGAAAACTCATAGTGGTCACAGGACTGCAAAAGGTCAGTTTTCATTCCAGTCCCAAAGAAGGGCAATGCCAAAGAATGTTCAAACTACCACACAATTGCACTTATCTCACATGCTAGCAAGGTAATGCTCAAAATCCTTCAAGCTAGGCTTCAACAGTACGTGAATGGAGAACTTCCAGATGTACAAGCTGGATTTAGAAAAAGCAGAGAAACAAGAGGTCAAATTGCCTACACCCATTGGATCACAGAAAAAGCAAGAGAATTCCAGAAAAATAACTATTTCTGCTTCATTGACTACACCACAGCCTTTGTGGATCACAACAAACTGTGGAAAATTCTTCAAGAGTTGGGAATACCAGGCCACCTTACCTGCCTCCTGAGAAACCTGTATGCAGGTTCAAGAAACAACAGTTAGAACCAGTCATGAAACAATGGACTTGCTTCCGAATTGGGAAAGGAGCACATCAAGGCTGCATATTGTTACCCTGCTTATTTAACTTATATGCAGAATATATCATGTGAAATGCTGGACTGGATGAAGCTCAAGCTGGAATCAAGATTGCAGGGAGAAATATAAAAAACCTCAGATACGCAGATGACACCACCGTTATGACAGAAAGTGAAGAGGAACTAAAGAGCCTCTTGATGAAGGTGAAAGAGGAGAGAGAAAAGGCTGGCTTACAACTGAACATTCAGAAAACCAAGATCATGGTATCCGTTCCCATCACTTCGTGGCAAATAGATGAGGAAACAGTGGAAACAGTGACAGATTTTTCTTGGGTTCCAAAATCACTGCTTATGGTGACTACAGCCATGAAATTAAAAGATGCTTTCTCCTTGGAAGAAAAGCTGTGACCAACGTAGACAGCATATTAAAAAAGCAGAGACATCACTTTGCCAACAAAGGTCTGTATAGTCAAAGCTATCGTTTTTCCAAAAGTCATATATGGATGTGAGAGTTGGACCGTAAAGAAGTCTGAGCTCCGAAGAATTGATGTTTTTGAACTGTGGTATTGGAGAAATTTCTTGAGAGTCCCTTGGACTGCAAGGAGATCCAACCCGTTAGTCCTAAAGGAAATCAGTCCTGAATTATCATTGGGAGGACTGATGCTGAATCTGTAACGCTTTGGCCATCTGATGTGAAGAGGTGACTCTTTCCCTGATGCTGGGAAAGATTGAAAGCAGGATAAGAAGGGGACAACAGAGGATGAGATGGTTGAATGGCATCACCAACTCAGTGGACATGGGTTTGAGCAAGCTCCAGGAGATGGTGAAGGACAGGGAAGCCTGGCATGCTGCAGTCCATGGGGTTGCAAAGAGTTGGTCTCAACCGAGTGACTGAACGACGACATAGATTTCCTTGGGTAGTAAAGAATCTGCCTGCAATGTGAGAGACCTTGGTTCGATCCCTGGGTTTGGAAGATCCCCTTGAGGAGGGCGTGACAGTTCACTCCAGTATTATTGCCTCGAGCATCCCCATGGGCAGAGGAGCCTGGTGGGCTGCAGTCCATGGGGTTGCAGAGTTGGACATGACTTAGCTACTAAGCACAGCACACAGTTTTGTGGCAGTCTTAACAGTATTGTCTAGTAATCCACCAACAGGGGCTTCTCAGGTGGCTCAGTGGTAAGGAATCCATCTGCCAATGCAGGAGACGTGAGTTCGATCCCTGAGTCAGAAAGATCCCTGGAGAAGGAAATGGCAACCCGCTCCAGTATTCTTGCCTGAAAAATCCCATAACCAGAGGAGCCTGATGGGCCATAGTCTATGGGGTTGCAAAGAGTCGGACATGACTGAGCACATGCATACCCACACATGCACACGATCTTTGAACAAAGGAAGTCTTGCAATTTATCTGTGTGTGTGTATTTTTTTTTTCAATTTCTTTGAACATGGTTTTATAGTATTTTGTGTACAAGTCTTCCACCTCTGTGGTTAAATTTTTTCCTAAGTACTTTATTTTTTTGATGCTATTGCAAGTGGAACAGTTTTATAAGTTTCCTTTTGAGATTGTTCACTCTTAAAAAAGTATAGAAATGCAGCTGATTTGTTTTAATTGATTTTTTTATCCTGCAACATTGCTGAATTCATTTATCAGTTCTAACGTGTATATGTATATAACCTTGAGGGTTTTCTACCTATAAGATTATTTCATCTGCAAACAGAGATAATTTTACTTTTTCCTTTCCAATTTGAAGGCCTTGTATTTATTTTTGTTGCCTAATTACTCTGGCTAGAACCTCTAGTCCTGTGTTGAATAGAAGCGGCAAAATCAGTCATCCTCATTCCTCATCTTAGGGGGAGAGCTTTCAGTCTCTCACTAAGCAAGGTCATCTTGGTCCTGTTGAATCTGCCCCCGCCCCCGATTTGCTCTTCTTTCTGGTTTGTAGCCCTGTTAGAGGTTTTTGCTAAGATTTTTCCTTTTTTTCTTGGTCCTGAAATCGAATTTCTAGTTCTCTACCATCATAAAACTGCTGTAATATAGGAGGCAGTAAATGTCTTGGAGGGAAGTTGCATGAGGAATGTTAGACTTTATCTGTTATTCCACTTTTCTGGGATCTTGGCCATATGAAGACTGGCTGCTTTGGTAGTCCTGAATTCCGAGTTTTATCTCCTCTGCCTAGTGATATTAGTGTAAGCTTTATTACTCTGCTTTCTCCATTGGCCTCTGTGTTCTGCTTAGAAGTCAGCAAATGCCAACAAGGGGATAAAGAGCCTGTGAATCTAGAGCTGATCTGTGTGTGACTCACATTCAAACACTTAAAACATTTTTAAAAATTCAGTATTTATGGTTATTCTGATACCAGCTAAGCTGCTAAATAGCCAGAGTGGAAGTCTAGATGCATCTTTTTTTTTTCTTCTGTACTTCTCTGTTTGTTGTTTCATTGCTGAATTGTATCCAACTCTTTTGTGACCACATGGACCATAGCCTGCCATTCTCCTCTGTCTTTGGGATTTTCCAAGCAAAAATACTGGAGTGAGTTAGATTCATCCTTTTAAAATGTGAAATATATTTCCTTTTAAAATCTGTAGCAGAAGATGATATTTTACTTGATTGTGTAAGTTCAGTGGTTACTGGCCAGATACAGATGATCATTTGGGCTTTCCAGGTAGTACTAAAGGTACTAAAGTATTAAAAAGTACTAAAGGTGCAGGAGACATATGAGAGTTGTGGGTTTGATCCCTGGGTGAGGAAGATCCCCCCCAAAAAAGGAAATGGCAACCCACTCCAGTATTCTTGCATGGAGAATTCCATGGACAGAGGAGCCTGGCAGGCTACAGTCCATGGGGTCGCAAAGAGTTGGACACGACTGAGGTGAGATGCGCACGCACACACACACACACACACAAATGATCATTAGGAAGTGTTTTAAAATGATGGTTTAAAACACTGAACATTGTTATTAAAGTTTAAAATACTTTTGTAAACATTGCACAGGAACAGTTTTTAAAATGAACAATTATAGGTTATGTTCTTAACATGGTATTTAATATATTGTTTTGCCTGTCTTTTAAAATTACAAAAGTATTACATGCTTGTTGTAATAAAATCCAACAATAGAAAATATGAGATGTAAAAGTCTTCTTCCCTCACTTCATTATACCACCTACCCCACTTGTCTCAGAAGTAACCGTTATTAATAATCTGATATGAATTATTTTTATACATGCAAGTTTTTTCCTGTAATTACAGAAGTTAGATTATGATATATACACATAATGTTTTACAACTTGCTTTTTTTTAAATTCATCTTTTATTTGAAGGATAATTGCTTAACAGAATTTTGCTGTTTTCTGTCAGACCCAAACATGAATTAGCCATACATAGATAATACATATGTCCCCTCCCTCTTGAACCTCCCTCCCATCTCCCTCCCCATGCCTTGCTCTCTTTAAAGCTAATGTGGTATACATCTCTTTTTTTGTTCTAATATTTATTTATTTTTGGCTGTGTTGGGTCTTGTGGCCCTCAGGATCTTTGTTGTGGCATGCGGGATCTTTTATTGAGGCTTCTCTAGTTGTGGCACACAGGCCCCAGAATTCTTAGGCTGTATAGTTGAGGCACACCGTCTCTCTAGTCGTGGCTTATTGGCTTTCTAATTGCAACTAAAGGGCTTTCTTGTCACTTGGCATGTGGAATCATAGTTCCCTGACCTGGTATCAAGCCTGAGCCCTCTGCTTTGGAATCATGGAGTCTTAACCACTGAACTGCCAATGTGCTAAGTCACATCAGTCGTGTCCAACTCTTTACGACCCCACGGACTATAGCCCACCAGGCTACTGTGGCCATGGGATTCTCCAGGCAAGGATACTGGAGTGGGTTGCCATTCCCTTCTCCAGGGGATCTTCCTGACCCAGGGATTGAATCCTTGTCTCTTAGGTCTTTCATATTAGCAGGGGGATTCTTTACCACTAGCACCACAGGGAAGTCCCGTGTTATACAAACTATATTGAGTATGAGATGTCTACTCCTCTATCCTGTCTTCCTTGGAAAGATACAAGTGAGACCATTTCAAGTAGAAACTAAAACTTCCCTCATATCTTTTAGTCCAGATATGTTACCTGTTGATCCTTTTTTTATTTTGGCCATACTACATGGCTTGTGGGATCATAGTTCCCCAGCTAGGGATTGAGCCCAAGCCCTCGGCAGTGAAAGCTGGACTCCTGACCACCGGACTGCCAGGGAATTCCCTGCAGATCTTGTTTTGGATGCTTTGACAACCGTAAGCAATTCAGAGACAGTTTTGGAGAATATGTTGTTGTTTTTTTTCCTCCCAACATTTTGTGACTTCCTATTTTAATTGAACTTTACTCTGAAGGTATATATATTCTAACATTTAAGCACTGGTTCCAAACCTACATTATGTGGCTGCTTTATAAACATTTAGCATTTTTGGTTTATTTGAGTCTTTTTTTACCCCCCTTTGGGTCATGCCGTGTGGCTTTCTGGATCTCAGTTTTCTAACTAAGGATCAAACCCAGGCTCACATTAGTGAAAGCACCAAGTCCTAACCACTGAACCACCAAGGGATTTCCTATTTAAATCTTGTTGATGTGTAAACAAATAATTATTTATGTAAATTATGTTAGAAGCACTTTGATTACTGTGGAACTGCAAGTAATGTGCAGAAAGTTCCCCTCTATCTGCCAGGTTCTGCTTGCTTTTCATATAAATTAGTTAAGGAACTTTATTATTTATTTGAAAGCTTTCTGTCCCCAATGTCAAAGAGTTTTTTTTTTCCTTTTTTGCTTAAGTGGCCATTGTGTAGTCTTTCAGGTTTTTATCTAATATTGATTTTTAAGTGTTAAGTCTGAAAGCATGTCTGAAGTATCCTTTATCTACAAGAAACTTAAAAGCAATTGCAAAAACAATAGAGGTAAACATGACATATTCTTCAAGGGAAGAACCTATATATGGTATTAGCAATAAAATAAAACCTCACATTTTTAATTCCTTATCTTGTTGGAATTTCTGAGTTTATCTGTGAACTGTATTCTGCTTTCTGTGCAGAATGGATCTTTTTTTTTTTTTTTTGGCAGCACCATGGCTTGTGGGATCTCTCAGTTCCTGACCAGGGGTTGAAAGCCATGGCAGTGAAAGTGCCAAATCCTAACCACTAGACCACCAGGGAACTCCCAGAGTGGATCCATTTTAAAATAAATAATCTTCGGGAGTTCCCCGGTAGCCTAGTGGTTGGGATTTCAGGCTTTTACTGATGTGGCCCAGGTTCAGCCCCTGGTAACTGAGAACTCATTTGGGAAACTGAGATCCTACAGGACCTGCTGTGTGGCAAGAAAGTAAACTGGAGTCAGACTGAATAAATCTTGCATTAGAAGGAACAAATGATAGCTTTAGCTAACTCTTTTATTCCTTTTTAGTACAAATCAGAGATAAAGAACATGAAGTTTGCAATTGTACATACTTGAATTCTTTCACTTTCACTTTAGTTGGTTTTGAATGATAGTGAAAGACTGATGAGCTGAGAAAAGAAGAGAGGCGAAAGGCAAAGGAGAAAAGGAGATATATCCATCTGAATGCAGAGTTCCAAAGAATAGCAAGGAGAGATAAGAAAGCCTTCCTCAGTGATCAATGCAAAGAAAGAGGAAAACAATAGAATGGGAAAGACCGGAATTTCTTCAAGAAAATTAGAGATACCAAGGGAACATTTCATGCAAAGATGGGCACAATAAAGGACAGATGGTATGAACCTAACAGCAGCAGAAGAGATTAAAAAGAAGTGGCAAGAATACACAGAAGTATACACAAAAGATCTTAATGACCCAGATAACCATGATGGTGTGAGCACTCACCCATAGCCAGACATCTTGGAGTATGAAGTCAGGTGGGCCTTAGGAGGTGTCACTGTGAACAAAGCTAGTGGAGGTGATGGAATTCCAGCTGAGCTATTTCACATCCTAAAAGATGATGCTGTTAAAGTGCTGCACTCAGTATACCAACAAATTTGGAAAACTCAGGCCACAGAATTGGAAAAGGTCAGTTTTCATTCCAGTCCCAAAGAAAGGCAATGCCAAAGAATGTTCAAACTACCACTCAGTTGCCCTCATTTCACATGCTAGCAAAGTAATGCTCAAAATTCTCAAAGTAAGGCTCCAGTAGTATGTGAACCGAGAACTTTCAGATATTCAAGCTGGATTTAGAAAAGACAGGAACCAGAGATCAGATTGCCAACATCCACTGGATCACAGAAAAAGCAAGAGAGTTCCAGAAAAAGATCTACTTCTGCTTTTTTGATTATACCAAAAGCCTTTGACTGTGTGGATCACAACAAACTGTAGAAGATTCAAGAGATGGGAATACCAGACCACCTCACCTGCCTTCTGAGAAATCTGTATGCAGGTCAAGAATCAACAGTTAGAACCAGACATGGATCAATGGATTGACTGGTTCCAAATTGGGAAAGGAGTACGTGAAGGCTGCATATTGTCACTCTGCTTATTTAACTTCTATACAGAGTACATCATGCAAAATGCTAGGTTGGATGAAGCACAAGCTGGAATTAAGACTGCAGGGAGAAATAGCAATAACTTCAGGTTACTGATAAAATCTGAGATTAAATTGGTAAAATCAGATAATCACTGCAGATGATGACTGCAGCCATGAAATTAAAAGATGCTTGCTTCTTGGGAAAAAAGCTATGACCAACCTAGACAGAATATTAAAAAGCAGAGAAAAAATAAAAAGCAGAGAAATTGTTTTACTGAGAAAGGTCTGTATCGTCAAAGCTATGGATTTTCCAAAGTAGTTATGTATGGATGTGAGAGTTGGACCATAAAGAACGCTGAGCTCCAAAGAATTGGTGCTTTTGAACTGTGGTGTTAGAAAAGGCTCTTGAGAGTCCCCTGGACAGCAAGGAGATAAACCGGTCAATTCTAAAGGAAATTAGTCCTGAATATTCATTGGAAGGACTAATGCTGAAGCTGAAGCTCCAACACTTTGGCCACCTGATTCAAAGAACTGATTCATTGGAAAAGACCCGATACTAGAAAAAATAGAAGGGAGGAAGAGAAGGGGGCAACAGAGGATGATATGGTTGGATGGCATCACCAACTCACTAGATATGAGTTTGAGCAAGCTCTGGGAGTTGGTGATGGACAGGAAAGCCTCATGTGCTGTAGTCCATGGGGTGACAGAGTTGGACACCTCCTGAGCGACTGAATTGAAAGACTGATGAAAAAAAAAAAAAGACTGATGAATAGTTTTTTCCATATGGCTATGTACAAATATAAAGTATATGAGTGTATTATAGTTTAAAAGTTTTATTTGGGGACTTTCCTGGTGGTGCAGTGGATAATCATCCATCTGCCAATGCAGGGGACTTGGTTTTGATCCCTGGTCTGGGAAGATTCCATATGCCGAGGGATAACTAAACCTGTGTGCTGCCAACTACTGAGCCCTTGAGCACGAGGGCCCACACATCCCAACTTGTGAGCCCACATGGTGCAGCTACTGAAGTACGTGTGCCTAGAGCCTGTGTTCTGCAACAGGAGAAGCTACCACAATGAGAAGCTCATGTCTTGCAAGGAAGAATAACCCCCACTCACTGCAACTAGAGAATGCCAGTGCGCAGCAACAAGGACCTAGTGCAACCAAGAATAAACTAATTTTTAAAAAGCCAACAAAACTCATGGAAACATTATAAAAATAAAAATAATAAATGAAAAAATCTTCTGTATTTGGCGAGTTTTAAAACATTAAACAGCTTTAAGGTGATATAGATTGCTTTAGTGACTATTAGTTTAAGAATTTAGATGATGTATTGTTTGATTATAGAAGGTATATTTGTCTTCCTGTTAGGTTTCCTAACTTTCCGACCAGGTGCAACCAAGGGTATCATTTTTCTTAATAATGATAATGTTAATAGTAATGATAATAAAAACAATGAAGAGTTCATTGTTTACTTTATGCTAGGCACTAAATACAGAATCATAACAGATATCCCTCCTTATAGAGAGGTTACTTTTAGGTCGTAAAATTGGCTCCTAGAGTCCATGCCCTTAAATCACAGCCTGTCATTAATTTAACCACACCATATTTTAATTAATGTTTGTGTCTGTGCTGCTTCCTATTAGAATCTAAGTTCCTTAAGGTCTAAGAGCCATGATTCATTCTTTTTCATCTGTAGTCTTCCTTGGTGTCTGACATATAGTCGGTGTTCAGTAAATTTTTGTTGAGTGAACTAAGCAAAGTGTAAAGAAATAAGAGTAAGTCTGTCATATTTGTTAGGCGTGAATTTCTTCATATGCTTATTCTATTGACTTTATGTGTAACAAAATTATATTTGGGATTATTTTCCATTAGCTTTAATTTATATTTTACTTCCTTTTGAGGACTACAATCAAGATATATTGTACCCAATACAAAATAAAAAGTTTAAAGTTAATTAAAAGATATTTACTAATTGTAGAGATTCTGTATGGTGTTTTAGTATTAAGGAAATGGAGAACATAAAAATTGTAAATTATATACTTTTTAAAAAAGATTAAATGGAGAGAAAAATGATTCCATAGTATTATATAATACTATATTATATGATATTTTTTCCAGTTTTATTGAAGTATAATTAGCAAAAGTTATCTGTTTTTAAGGTATACAATTTGATGTTTTGATATACATGTACACTGTGAAGTAATCATCAAAGCTAATTAACATGTCTATCACCTCACATAGTTTCCATTTTTCTGTTCCTTGCTTCATTTTGTTTTTTTGTGGTGAGATCATTTATGATCTACCTGCTAGCAAGTTTTAAGCCCGCAAAACAACAAACGCATTGCTGTACAGTAGATTTCCAGAACTTAGTCATCTTCCATAACTGAAACTTCATACCCTGGACCAATATCTCTCCATTCCCCACTCCCTCCAGCTCCTGGCAGCCACCATTCTACTTTCTGCTTCTGTGAGTTTGATTATTTTAGATTCCACTGTGTGCTATCATGTAATACTTCCCTTTTTGTGTGTGGCCTATTTCATTTAACATAATGTCCTCCAAGTTCATCCTCATTGTCACAAATGACAGGAATTTCTTCTTTTTTAAGTCTGAATAATATTCCATTTAGGGCTCCCCAGGTGGTGCTAGTGGTAAAGAATCCTCCTGCCAGTGCAGGAGACAAAAGAGGCGAGGATTCAACCCCTTTGTCGGGAAGATTCCCCTGGAGGATGGCAGCCCACTCCAGTAATCTTGCCTGGAGAATCCCCATGGACAGAGGAGCCTGGTGGGCCATAGTCCATAGGGTCACAAAGAGTCTGACACAGCTGAAGTACCTGAGCAATATTCTACTTACACATACACACAGCCACACACACAAACCCACCATGTTTTCTTTATCCATTCATCCATCATTGACAGACATTTACGTTGTTTCTGTGTTATAGTTATTGTAAGTAAACCTGCAGTGAACTTGGGAGGTACTGATTTCATTTCCTTTGTGTACAGAAGTGAGAGTACTGGATCATAAAGTTCTCTTTTTTTAAAATTTTCATTTATTTATGGCTGCACTGGGTCTTCGTTGCTTTGTGTGGGCTTCCTCTAGTTGTGGCGAGCAAGGGCTGTTCTCATTACAGTGCGCTGGTTTCTCATTGCTGTGGCTTCTCTTGTTGCAGAGCACAGGCTCTGGGAGCATGGGCTTCGGTAGTTGCAGCACTCAGGCTTAGTAGTTGTGACCCTCAGGCTTAGTTGCTCCACGGTATGTAGAATCCTCCTAGACCAGAGATCGAATGCATGTCCCCTACAATGGCAGGTGAATTCTCACCCATTGCACCACCAGGGAAGTCCCTATAAAGTAGTTGTTTTTTTAATGTTTTGAAGAATCTTTATACTGTTCTCCGTAATGGCTGTACCAGTTTCCATTCCCAACAATATTACCAAGTTTCCCTTTTGTACATATCCTTGCCACTACTTGTTTAGTATCTTCTGTCTTTTTTTCATAATATATATGCTGTTCTTATATGCTTAAGAGTTAATTGTTCTCCAGATCAGTGCTTCTTAGCTTTTTTCCCCAAAGATATTAATAGAAAAGGATATTTTCTTGGTACACTGGAAAGGAGAGGCTCACAGAAGAAGGGTGAGCCTCTCATTGCTCAGGATCGCTGGCTGACCCAAAGGCCAGGGAATCAATATTTGGGCAAACCTCTAATCTATATTTAGAACTGCCATCGAACATTGTGTGAAAAATCTCTGCTGTGAATAGTTTCAAATTTTTAGAATTGCAAGGCATCTTTGCTTTGAGATCCCTTATAATAAAATAGCAAGACCATCAGGGAAACCCTCACTTTTGATTTTTTAAAAAATCCTCAATTGAATGTTTGTTTTCTGTTTCCTTACCTTTTGCTCTTATCTTTATTATTTCCTTCTACTTTCTTTGGGTTTGTTTATAAAACAACTAAGATTTTTTTTTTTAATTTCTTGAGATGGATGCTTGGCTTATTAATTGCTTTTCTAGTATATTCATTTGAAGCTGTAAATTTTCCTCCTAAAAATGTCCTGTATTTTATATCCCACACTTTTTTGGATTTGTTTGTTTTGGGGAAAATTCTCCAGGCAGTGACTATAGCTCTTGTTGCTTGCTATTCCTGTTGCTCCTTCCCTCCTCTCCCCTCCCACCCCCCTTATAGCTTTGTGAAGGTATATACAATATTCATATATAATAAGCTGCATATCAGAAAATGTATAATTTGATACCTTTTGACCTGTGAATGCAAGGGTCATGAACATACCCATCACCCACACAGTATTTCCTCATGCCCCTTTGTAATCTGTTTCTCTCCCTTTCCTTTTCCCCAGGCAGCCACTGATCTGTTTCTACATTTTTTGATGTTCAGTTTTTATCATTCAGTGAAAAATATTTTCCTATTTTTGGTCTATGAAATTTTTATTTGTACCTGGAGATTTTCTAGTTTAATTTACTGTATGATGTCTACATGTGTGCTGTGTGCTCAGTAAGACTTGCTTTATGGCCTAAGATATGGTCAGCTTTTAAAATGCTTGTGTGTGCTTCAAAAGAGTATATAGCTGGGATTTCCTGGTGGTCCCGTGGTTAAGAATCTGCCTTTCAATGCAAGGAACTCGAGCTCCATCCCTGGTCTAGGAACTAGGATCCCACTTGCTGCAGGGCAGCTAAGCCCAGGCACTGCGACTGTGGGGTCCTGGCGCCACGCCTGGGGAGCCTGTGTGCTGCACCGACAGAGCCACAGCCAGAGAAGCCTCTGTGCTGCAGCTAAGAGCCCACACAGCCAAAAATGAATAAATAAGTAAAACTTAAAAATAGATTAAAAAAACTAGGAGTAGAGTATAGCTGTTGGATGTAGTGTTTTATGTATGTCTTACAAAGTCAACTTTGTTAGTTTTGTTTAAATCTTCATTTTTACCAGTTTTTTCCTCCTGTTTGTTTTATGAATTATTGGTTAATGTTTGTATGCAATTTTTTCTCATTCTTTACCTTCACTCTTTTCAAATCTTTATGTTTTAGGTAAACAGCTCTTTTTACTTTTTTTCCTTTTAAAATCCAGTCTGAAAATTTTTGTCTTCTAAACTGTTTAATCTATTTACATTTAATGTAATTACTGTTATTTGGCTTTTTTTATGTACCATTTTCTGATGTATTTCTTATGTATGTAATTTTAGAAAAGTTAAAAACAATTTTTTTATTTGTCGTTGTTTTTTGGATGTGTGTCAATACTCTGGGAATTAACAGCCATCCCTGACTTTTAAAAAAATCCAGTGTTGGGACTTCCCTGGTGGTTCGGATGTTATGACTCCATGCTCCCACTGCAGGGCACACAAGTTTGATTCCTGGTCAGAGAATTCCTGCATGCCACACTTTACAGGCAGAAAAAAAAAAATCGGTATTAATTGATCATTTTTCCTTTCTAGGTAGTATAGGTATCTTACAGCACTTAATCTCCATTTATCTTCCTCTGATTTATATGGTATTATTGTGATATAGTTTAATTTTCTTATGTATATATGTATATTTAGTTAAATGTTTTCGAGTAATAAAGACATTGTTTTAACTGTTTTCATTTAATTTGTCTTGTCCTCCATGCCAGGCTTTATTAGATTATTGGATATTAAATTAGGAAAATTGTGTCATGAAAACAAGATGATGATATTTTCTTCATCTAGGGAGGACTTTTGTTTACTTTATCTGGGAGTCACTGGTACTCAGTTATAATCTTTTTCCAGTATCAGGCCTTAGGTTTTCTGAAGTCTAAGTGGTTTCCTGTGTGGACTACTTTTTTTCTTAGTCACCGTTACTATAAGGTTATCATCTTTTGAGGTTCAGATCCAAAGGAGGAATTGGTTTACCTTGACCCCCACCCTGAAGTCTTGACAGACCCTGAATTCCACTTTTTGTCCCAGGGGCCCACCAGATTCAGCCTTTAAGGCATGTGTACAAGATCAGCAAATGACTTTAGAACAAAAGTGGCCTGGCATAGAATAGCTTCCTGTTTCTGGAATCCTATTTATACTTCATCTTGGCTTCCTTTTCTTGTTTCTTTTTGATGCTTTTTAGATTTTTTTTTTCCCATTTAACTTCTTTAGTTTTAAGGGAGCTGGGTAAGTGAGGAGGAACGTTTCTTTACATATTACTCCGTTATTTGAAATAAAGTTTCTAATTGTTTTATACATAAGGAAAACAGATCCAGAGATTTAAGTAATACTGTAATACCACATAATCAGTGGCAGAACCATGTCTAGAATCTGTCTTTGTGTTACTCTGATACTTGCATTGCTGATAAGCCATTTTAACTAATTATGTAGCAGTCATTTTGGGTTTCATGTATATTTGGTATATGACTAATTCTCTTTAAAATTTTTAGATTGCTTAATAAGGTAGGATGATTATTGTATAAATCCATTTCAAAATATGGAACTTTGAATCTAGGTATTGCTTGAAGTGCAACTGTACATACAGCAGAATGGCTTCTAAAATCGTGGACATAATATGGTAGGTAGCTTGCCGGAAAAAAAAAGCACATCATCACATGTTTAATCTAGTACTGAATTATACAGGTGTATGTGGACTATATAGAACTACTTAGAACCACTTAGGCTAGGTTTCCTGTTACATACAGCAGTGGCTTGGAGGAAATAACATTCTGAGTTCCACATAGACAGTTTATAAAGAAACCTTGCAAGTACAGTTGAATTGGAGCTTCTAACTTGAGATTTTTAGATTTTACATTTGTTCAGTTCAGTTCAGTTCAGTTGCTCAGTTGTATCCAACTCTGCGACCCCATGGACTGCAGCACGCCAGGCCTCCCTGACCATCACCAACTCCCAGAGTTTACTCAAACTCGTCTCCATTGAGTCAGTGATGCCATCCAACCATCTCATCCTCTGTTGTCCCCTTCTCCTCCCGCCTTCAATCTTTCCGAGCATCCGGGTCTTTTCCAGCGAGTCAGCTCTTTGCATCAGGTGGCCAAAGTACTGGAGTTTCAGCTTCAGCATCAGTCCTTCCTATGAACTGCTGCTGCTGCTAAGTCACTTCAGTCATGTCTGTCTCTGTGTGATTCCATAGATGGCAGCCCACCAGGCTCCCCCATCCCTGGGATTCTCCAGGCAAAAACACTGGAGTGGGTTGCCATTTCCTTCTCCAATGTGTGAAAGTGAAGTCGCTCAGTTGTGTCTGACTCTTAGCGACCCCATGGACTGCAGCCTACCAGGCTCCTCCATCCATGGGATTTTCCAGGCAAGAGTACTGGAGTGGGGTGCCATTGCCTTCTCCGTTCCTATGAACACTCAGGACTGATCTCCTTTAGGATGGACTGGTTGGATCTCCTTGCAGTCCAAGGGACTCTCAAGAGTCTCCTCCAACACCACAGTTCAAAAGCATCAATTCTTCAGCCCTCAGTTTTCTTTATAGTCCCAACTCTCACATCCATACATGACTACTGGAAAAACCATAGCTTTGACTAGACAGACCTTTGTTGACAAAGTAATGTCTCTGCTTTTTAATATGCTGTCTAGGTTGGTCATAGCTTTTATTCCAAGGAGCAAGCGTCTTTTAATTTTATGGCTGCAGTCATCATCTGCAGTGATTTTGGAGCCCCCCCAAAACAAAGTCTGCCACTGTTTCCCCATCTATTTCCCATGAAGTGATGGGACCAGATGCCATGATCTTAGTTTCTTGAATGTTGAGCTTTAAGCCAAGTTTTTCACTCTACTCTTTTACTTTCATAAAGAGGCTCTTTAGTACTTCTTCACTTTCTGCCGTAAGGATGGTGTCATCTGCATATCTGAGGTTATTGATATTTCTCCTGGCAGTCTTGATTCCAGCTTGTGCTTCCTCCAGCCCAGCGTTTCTCATGATGTACTCTGCATATAAGTTAAATAAACAGGGTGACAATATACAGCCTTGACGTACTCCTTTTCGTATTTGGAACCAGTCTGTTGTTCCATGTCCAGTTCTAACTGATGCTTCCTGACTTACGTACAAATTTCTCAAGAGGCAGGACAGGTGGTCTGGTACTCCCAACTCTTGAAGAATTTTCTGCAGTTTGTTGTGATCCACACAGTCAAACGTTTTGCCGTAGTCAAAAAAGCAGAAATAGATGTTTTTCTGGAACTTTGTATCTCAATATAATATGAAGGCAGAATCAGACAACTTTGGCTGATTTTATTTAATTTTTTCCGTTTCAGACTTTTAAAAAATGTGGTCTCTTGAGTGTACCACCTTGTAGTTCTCTCTTTATACTTCCTTTTCAGTGATTAAAAATTTCATTATGTTTAAGCAAAAGGGGAAGGCCAATTAGTTTCTTGGCTCATTAGTTTCATGGCTTAACTAATGATTACCTTTCAACCCAAGATTATCATGCTCAAGTATTAATATAGGAAGACTTTTTGAATGCAGAGAGACAGACAGAATAAATATATGTATGTAGAAGGCTAACATTAAAAAGTTAGATAAAGTAAGGAAGAAGAGGCGTTGTTCTAAACTTAAAACTTCCTGCTTCTGGTAAATTTTACTGGTGAAGTACCAACTTTAGTTAATTGTAGACTTCCTTCTTAATATAAATGTAGCATCTCCTGAGAAACTGATTTATACTTTGTTTTCTTGGAGCTTGTTGTAAATCAGTACATAAAGAGCTTCCTCTTTTTTATTATTTAATGAAATGAGTTTATAATAAGTCATTAAGAGCCCATACTGCAGTGAGTGGTGTTGTGCGTATCTCACATCATCTTGCGCGTGTGACTAGGTCTCTAGGATAAACTCCTGGAAGTGCAATTGCTGGGTCAGGAGGTACATTTATAGTTTTGCTTGATATTGTCTAATTTATAGAGATCATGTTGTCAGATTTACTTTATAGAGATTGTACCAACATCTACCAGCTTATTAGTCAGCATGCTTAGCAGCGTATCTTCTCAAATTTTTTGATCTTTTGTTAGTCTGATGGTAAAAAATTTGTTATTTTGCACTGCTTTTACTTTGCATTTCTTTATATTGTAAAGTTAAAAATCTTTTCATGTATTTAAAAAGAAAATTGGGAGATACCAGTGAACATTTCATGCAAGGATGGGCACAATAAAGGACAGAAACATTTGGGACATAACAGAGGCAGAAGAGATTAAGGAAAGGTGGCGAGAATACACAGAAAAACTGTGCAGAAAAGGTCTCAATGATCTGGATAAACCACAGTGGGGTAGCCACTCACCTGGAGCCTGGCATCTTGGAGTGTGAAGTCAAGTGGGCCTTAGGAAGCACTACGATGAACAAAGCTAGTGGAGGTGATGGAATTCCAGTTGAGCTATGTAAAATCCTAAAAGATAATGCTGTTCAAGTGCTGCAGTCAATATGCCAGCAAATATGGATAACTCACCAGTGGCTACGGGACTGGAAAAGGTCAGTGTTCATTCCAGTCCCAGAAAGGCAATGCCAGAGAATGTTCAGATTACGGTACAGTTGTGCTCATTTCACATGGCAGCAAAGTTATGCTCAAAATCCTTCAAGCTAGGCTTTAGCAATATGTGAACCCAGAACTTTCAGACGTACAAGCAAAGTTTAGAAAAGGCAGAGGAACCAGAGATCAAATAGCCAACATCAATTGGATCTTAGAGAAAGCAAGGGAGTTCCAGAGAAACATCTGCTTCATTGACTATGCTAAAGCCTTTGACTGTGTGAAAGGGTTAAGTCACTCAGTCGTATCCAACTCTTTGCAACCCCATGAATGAGGCTCCTCTGTCCATGGGATTCTCCAAGCAAGAATACTTGAGTGGGTTGCCAGATAACAACAAACTGGAAAATTCTTAAAGAGATGAGAATACCAAACTGCCTTACCTGTTTACTGAAAAATCTGTATGCAGGTCAAGAAGCAACAGAACCAGACATGGGACAGTAGTTCAAAATTGAACCATGGACTGGTTCAAAATTGGGAAAGGAGTACGTCAAGGCCATATATTGTCACCCTGCTTATTTAACTTATATGCAGAGTACATCATGCAAAATGCCAGGCTGGATGAATCACGAGTTTGAATCAAGACTTTGGGGAAAATATCAACAACCTCAGATACACAGATGATATCACTCTTAAAGGCAGAAACTGAAGAAGGACTAAAGAGCCTCTTGATGAAGGTGAAAGAGGTGAGTGAAAAAGCTGGCTTGAAACTCAACATTCAGAAAACTTAAGATCATGGCATCTGGTCCTATCACTTCATGGCAAATAGAATGGGGGAAAGTGGAAGCTGTGACAGATTTTATTTTCTTGGGCTCCAAAATCACTGCAGACAGTGACTGTAGCCATGAAATTAAAAGACACTTGCTGTCTGGAAGGAAAGCTGTGACAAACCTAGATAGCACATTAAAAAGCAGAGACATTACTTTGCCAACAAAGGTCCGTAGAGTCAAAGGTATGGTCTTTCCAAAAGTCATATATGGATGAGAGATTTAGACCATAAAGAAGGCTGAATGCTGAAGAATTGGTGCTTTCAAATTATGATGCTGGAGAAGACTCTTGAGAGTCCCTTGGCCAGCAAGGAGATCAAACCAGTCAATCCTAAAGGAAATCAACCCTGAATATTCATTGGAAGGACTGATGCTGAAGCTGAAGCTCCAATACTTAGGTCACCTGATGCAAAGAGCCGACTTACTGGAATTCATGGACAGCAAAGAGTGACTAATCACCAAGCATATGGTAGTTCTATTTTCAGTCTTTTGAGGTACTTCCATACTGTTTTCCACGGTGGCTGTGCCAATTTACATTCCCACCAACAGTGTGCAAGGGCTTCCTTTTTTCCACATCCTCACCAGCATTTATTAATTGTAGACTTTTTGGTGATAACCATTCTGTTATAGATGTGAGGTGAAAATCTCATTGTTGTTTTGATTTGCATTTCTCTAATAATTAATGATGTTGAGTACCTTTTCATGTGCTTAAAGACATATTTAGAAAAGCTTCCTCTAGCCAGAGATTATTTTTTATCAGTAGTATTAATAGTTCCTGCTTTTACATATAAATCTTTGTTCCATCTGAAATTTTCCTCTTAGGTATAAGATATGATTACAACTAAATTTTTGCTCTGACACCATTTATGGAATATCCATCTTTTTCCCCATATCCAAATGCCACCTTTGTCATATACTGAATTATATATATATTTGAATCTGCTTCTTACTTTTGAGTATGTTCTGTATTTCTGAGTTTATTTCCATGCTTACTATAGTTATTATAACTCTGTAATCTGTTCTGCTATCTGGTGAAACAAGCCTTCTCATTGCACTTTTCTTTTTTGAATTCACTATATGTATGTATGTATGTGCCCAATCACTCAGTCGTGTCCAACTCTTTGTGACCCTATGGACAGTACCCTGCCAGGCTCCTGTGTCCATCTATCTTGCCTGTATCCTGGCAAGAATACTGGAGTGGGTTGCCATTTCTGCCTCCAGGGGGTTCTTCCTGACCCAGGGATCCAACCCACGTCTCCTGCATTGGCAGGCGAATTCTTTACCTCTGAGCTACCTGGGAAGACCCTGAATTCACTGAGTTTCTCTTATTTATTTTTGCGTATGGACATTGGAGTAAAATTGCATAATTATAAAATGAAAAAATTCCTGTTGGTGTTTTTATTGAGATCATATGGTATGTAACTTAAGAGAATTAACAACATTGTTATGTCCCTAACTAAGAATATTATTTACCTTTCTCTTATTTCTCTTCTATGTCTTTAAGTAGTGTTTACATTTTTCTTCATAAAAAGGTTTTACTTTTCTGTGGAGTAAATTCCTTTTGTCATTGAAATCTTTTCTGCTGAATTGGTTTAGTTATGTTTAAAACAGTGTAAGAAATGTTTTGGGGTTAGGGTAGATGATGTCCTGCTCTCTTTTTTTTAAAATTTGGCTGCGTTAGGTCTTAGTTGAGGCTTGAGGGGTCTTTTCCTTGCCGAGCTCAGCCCTCCCACTTGTGGCATGTGGGCTCTCTAGCAGTGGTGCATGGACTCTGGAGGGTGCAGGCTCACTAGCTGCTGTGCGTTCAGGTTTAGTTGCTCTGCAACACTTGGGATCTTAGTTTCCTGGCCAGGGACCCAGCCCGAATCCCCAGCATTGCACAGCAGATTCTACTGGACTAGACCGCCATCCAAGTCTTGGTATCCATCTGTTTTTGTATGACCCCCTCTAAAAATTTTTGAACTTTTTATTATGAAAATTATCATTACCTCAAAAATGTGCATATAACAGTTTTATAGCTTGGTACTAAACCTCATAAACCGCTCACATGTCCCCTTCTGATCACATCCTGTCCTTCCTGGAAGAGATTACCTTACTTTTGAGGTAATAATTTTCTTAATTTGCTTTGTAGTGACAATTTAAGTGTGCATCCCTGAACAATATTGCTTCATTTACCCTTTTTTGTATTTTATAAAAATGGAATCATAAAAAAAAAATGGAATCATAGTAAATACTGTGTGGTTTCTTTCATTTAAGGTATTAAGTTTTAAAGGTTTATCCACATTATTTTGTGTAGCTTGAGTTTTTCTCTTTTGTCACTGCCCTGTATTCTATTATAGGAATATACCAAATATTTTTATCCATTCTCCCATTGGTGGACATTGATGAACATTTGGATTGTGTCAGTTTAGGGCTACTATGCACAAAGGTGTTCTTACTTATTATTCAGCTTGGTGCACATAAGCCCACTTTTCCATAAAGTATATGCCTAGGAGTGGAGTTGCTCAGTTATGGCGTATACATATCTTTGGGTTATAGCAGTTATATTACTTCCACGAGTGGGTTCCAGCTATGCTGTGTTCTCGTTCACACTTGGTATTTTCAGACTTCTTGCTGTTAGCTAACTTGGTGAGTATTTGATGGAGGTTTTAATTTTTATTTTCTGATTTTAATGAGGTTAGTTATCTTTTATATGTATATTGGACATATTTATTTCCTCTATTGTGATGTAGCTGTTAAATATTTTTTGCCCATTTTTCTACTGAGCTTTGTGTCTTTTTCTTAGAATTTAAAAGAATTCTTTTTATGTTCTGGATATAAGTTCTTTGCCACTTACATGTTACAAATATCTTCTGCATCTTCACTTTCTTAATGATTCCTCTTAATGTACAGAAGTTCTTAATTCTCATAGGGACAAATTTATCATTGTTTTCATTTATATTTATTTTTAATTGATTGATGATTGCTTTACAATATTGGTTTGATTTCTGTCATACATCAACACAAATTAACCATAGGTGTACATATGTCCCCTCCCTCCTGAATCTCCCTCCGACCTCCTATCCTTTCCCACTCCTCTAGCTTATTACAGAGGGCTTCCCGGTGGCTCAGATGGTAAAGAATCTGCCTACAATGTGGCAGATTTGGGTTTGATCCCTGGGTTGGGAAGATCCCCTGGAGGAGGTCATGGAAACCCACTCCAGTGTTCTTGCCTGGAGAATCCCCGTGGACAGAGAGCCTGGTGGGCTACAGTCCATGGGATCGCAAAGAGTCAGACACAACTGAGCAACTAAGCGCAGTGTAGCACAGCTTATTACAGAGCCCCAGTTATCATTGTTTTCCTTTATTGCTGTTTTGTTCTTAAATTTCCCCCCTTTTGCAGCATCATGAAGGTATCTTCCTGTATTATCTTCTAAAAACTTCATTGTTTTGACTTTCATAATCTACTTCTTGGGCTTCCCTGGTAGCTCAGCTGGTAACGAATCCACTTGCAATGCAGGAGACCCTGGTTCGACTTCTGGGTCATGAAGTTCCCCTGGAAAAGGGATAGGATACCCACTCCAGTATTCTTGGGCTGCCCTGCTGGCTCAGATGTTAAAGAATCGGCCTGCAATGTGGGAGGCCTGGGTTTCAAATCCTAAAAGATAATGCTATTAAAGTGCTGTACTCAATATGCCAGCAAATTTGGAAAACTCAGCAGTGGCCACAGGACTGCAAAAGGTCAGTTTTCATTCCAGTCCCAAAGAAAGGCAGTGCCAAAGAATATTCAAGCTACTGCACAATTGCACTCATCTCACATGATAGCAAAGTAGTGCTCAAAATTCACCAAGCTAGGCTTCAAAGGTACGTAAACTGAGAACTTCCCGATGTTCAAGCTGGATTTAGAAAAGGCAGAGGAACCAGAGATCAGGTTGCCAATATCCGTTGGATCGTAGAAAAACCAAGAGAATTCCAGAAAAACATCTGCTTCATTGACTATGCTAAAGCCTTTGACTGTGTGGATCACAACAAACTGTGGAAAATTCTTAAAGAGATGGGAATACCAGACCACCTTACCTACCTCCTGAGAAACCTGTATGCAGGTCAAGAAGCAACAGCCTCAACTGGAAATGGAACAACAGACTGGTTCCAAATTGGGAAAGGAGTTCGTCAAGGCTGTGTATTGTCACCCTGCTTATTTAACTTATATGCAGAGTTCATAATGCTAAATGCTGGGCTGAATGAAGCACAAGCTGAAATCAAGATTGCTGGGATAAATATCAGTAACTGGGATAAATATCAGTAACCTCAGGTATGCAGATTATACCACCCTTATGACAGAAAGCAAATAGGAACTAAAGAGCCTCTTGATGAAGGTGAAACAGGAGAGTAAAAAAGTTGACTTAAAACTCAGCTTCAAAAAACTAAGATCATGGCATCTGGTCCTGTCATTTCATGGCAAATAGATGGGGAAACAGTGGAAACTGTGACAGACCTTATTTTCTTGGGCTGCAAAATCACTGCAGACAGTGAATGCAGCCATGAAATTAAAAGACTCCTTGGAAGAAAAGCTCCTTGGAAGAAAAGCTATGATGAACCTCGACAGCATGTCAAAAAGCAGAGACCTTACTTTGCCAACAAAGGTCCGTCTAATCATGGTTTTTCCAGTAGTCATGTATGTCTATGAGAGGTGGACCATAAAGAAGGCTGAGCATCGAAGAATTTATGCTTTTGAACTGTGATGTTGGAGAAAGCCCTTGAGAGTCTCTTGGACTGCTCGGAGATCAAACCAGTCAATCTTAAAGGAAATCAATCCTGAATATTCATTGGAAGGACTGATGCTGAAGGTTCAGCTTCAATACTTTGGCCACCTGATGCGAAGAGCTGACTCATTAGAAAAGACCCTGATCCTGGGAGAGATTGATGACAGGAGAAGAAGGGGACAACAGAGGATGAGATGGTTGGATGGGATCACCGACTCAACGGACATGAGTTTGAGCAAGCTCTGGGAGTTGGTGAAGGACAGGGAAGCCTGGCATTCTGCAGTCAGTGGAGTTGCAAGGAGTCGGACATGACTGAGTGACTGAAAAATAATCTACTTTTTAGGTGCAGTGTGAATCCAGATCCCAGAGCTTGGCTTTTACTCCTTAATGGGAATTCTGTTGTCTCAGTACTGCTTACGAGAACATGATCCTTTCCCCACTGCCCTGCAGTGTTCCATTAGTAGATGACATGGAGGAAATGATACTTTTAGTATCTGTTAAGTTCTTGGTCAACCTTCTGTGGATTTAGTAATACTTTAAAATAGAATTTATGTGACTACTGGTATTATTTAAATTTGAAAAAAAAAAATGTGAGCCACTTCAGCATCTAAATAATTTTTTTTTGGCTGGACCTCATGGCATGTGGGATCTTAGTTCCCCTACCAGGGATTGAAACATGCACCCTACATTGGAAGCATGGAGTCTTAATCACTGGATTGCCAGGGAAGTTCCCAGATAATGGTTTATGTTTACATTTTCAGTGCAATAAAGAGTTCAGATAACCAGTGAGACCTGCGCGAAGCCTGTGTTTAATAGGAAGGAAACTGTTTATTTATTCTTTATTTTTTATATTTAATGCTTTACTTTTTAATATTTAGGTAGCATGGTACAGATGGAATAAAAGGTCAAATTGAAATATAGGATTCTAAGTGCGTATGGATATATTTAGAAATTTTCAGTTAGGAGAAACTGACGTAGAATTTTTTAATAGGGAAAACAGGAGTTACCTTGTAATTCCTCATTGTGTTACTCATTGTTAATACAAATTGGCCTTAACAGCTGTAGGTTCCTTCATAGGGGTAGGTGCTTACTAAATAAAAAGCATTGTATCCCTCTTGAGGCCTGTTATGGCAGAAGAGAACACCAGAATTAGCATATTAAATGATAAAATGAGAAAGGCCAGCAGAAAAGGGGAAAATTACAACGAAGTAATTTTTAATTTTAATATTTTTAATTGGAGGATAATTGTTTTACAGTGTTGTGTTTCTGCTGTACAACAACATGAATTTGCTACAAGAATATATATATCCCCTCCCTCTGGAGCATCCCTCCCACCACCACCCTATCCTGCCCCTCTATGTCATCGCAGAGCACCCAGCTGAGCTCCCGATGTTACACAGCAGCTTCCCATGAGCTATCTGTTTTACACATAGTAGCGTGTGTGTGTGTATCAGTGCTACTCTCTCAGTTCACCCCACCTTCCCTTCTGCCCACCGCCCACCCCCCACCCCACCCCACCCCGCTGTGTCCACAAATCAGTTCTCTGTTCTGTTCTCTATGTCTCTATGTCTCTACTTTGTCTTTACTGCTCTGTGTCTGCTTCTCTATTCCTACCCTGCAGATAGGTTCGTAAGTAAAGTAGACGTATGCAGGGGCCTGAGGATCCTGGTATTCTTTGTGGAAGTGAGCAGAGTCATTTAAAGGAAAGGTACTGGACCAGATAGCATACCTGCACAAATATCAAACAGAAAACAAACGCTGTATTCTCTCATATGAGAGAGGTTCTCAAGTTTTGTCAGAGACTATGTGGTGATTGCAGCCATGAAATTAAAAGACACTGACTCCTTGGAATTAAAGTTATGATCAATCTGGACAGCATATTAAAAAGCAGAGACATTACTTTGCCAGCAAAGGTCCATCTAGTGAAGGCTATGGTTTTTCCAGTAGTCAGGTATGGATGTGAGAGTTGGACTATAAAGAAAGCTGAGTGCAGAAGAATTGATGCTTTTGAACTGTGGTGTAGGAGAAGACTCTTGAGAGTCCCTTGGACTGCAAGGAGATCCAACCAGTCCATCCTAAAGGAAATCAGTCCTGGGTGTTCATTGGAAGGACTGATGTTGAAGCTGAAACTTCAGTGTTTTTGCCACCTGATGCGAAGAGCTAACTCATTTGAAAAGACCCTGATGTTAGGAAAGATTGAAGGCAGAAGGAGAAGGGGATGACAGAGGATGAGATGGTTAGATTGTATCACTGACTCAATGGACATGAGTTTCGGTAAACTCCAGGAGTTGGTGATGGACAGGGAGGCCTGTTGTGCTGCGGTTCATGGGGTTGCAAAGAGTCGGACACGACTGAGCAACTGAACTGAACTGAAGTGGTACAGTGATTAAGAGTGTCTGCCTTCTTTTGGTTATGGTGAAAGCTTTTTGCACTGGTAGATTGCGCAAACAAGATGAGTCACTTCACCTTTTGTGTTCTCGAAGAATGACTGTGGTTTTTGAATTGTGATTGGTCAGAGTCCTAAAGATCTAGGCAAGAGTGCCTCCTCCTTAATAAGCCATACTTGGAAAACCCAGAATGAGAACACATATTCATTAGATTTGTTTGATAAATGGGCATGCTATACAAATTTGACCAGAATCTCAAAAGGAGTATCTTTCAAAAGATTTTGCCATTACAAAATTTTTCATAATTAATATGTTCACATGGTGCCAAATTCAAAAGGTACACAGTACTAAGTAAGCCTGCTTTCCCCGTCTCCAGCCTTCCACCTCTCCTGCCTAAAGACAAAGTTGTCAGGTTTGTATGTATCCTTCCTCAGATGTTCTAAGCATTTATAGACATATATGTTCATGTGTGTCTATGTATCTTCAGATATCTATAGATATATGTATGTTTATATATCTGTATCTACATATGTATTGTGTGTGTGCTTATAAATGATAGCATACTGTGTACATAGTTCTGAAATTCTTTTTACTTCTAAGTCAAAATTATATCTTAAATTATTTTTTAACTTTGTAGGTATATATTGTCATGAATAAACTTTTTTAGTCATGGTGAATATTGTTAGTTTTGAGTATAAGATTTTTTTGTTATGGTTTTATACATGCTATGATTATATTCAAGTTTTGCTTCTGTTTATTTGATTACTAAAATACGTATTCAACACATGCATGCTTATACCCAAATATGTGTGTTTATGTCCACATGTTTCAAAATGCCAATTATATTTAGTTTTTTTCTGAAATGTAGTACTTTGTTGTAAGTAATTTCAGCAAGAGTCCTTATTTATACAGGTATAATGAGTTAGTGGGCTTTCCTGGTGGCAGTAAAGAATTCTGCCAAACAGGAGGCACAGGTTTGATCCCTGGGTCCGGAAGATCCCCTGGAAAAGGACGTGGCGACCACTTCAGTATTCTTGCCTGGGAAATCCAGTTCACAGAGGAGTCTGACGGGCTTCAGTTGATGGGGTTGCAGAATCAGATATGACTTAGGAGCTCAACAACAACAATTAGTTGTAGTTAACAAAGAACTGTTAGATATATTATGATCTGGAAAAAGAGTGTTCATTTTTTTGATGGTCATAAGCAGACACTATGCTAAGCCCTTTACATAGAGTGCATTATATATAATCTTTAAATAACTAAGGAATAGGTAATAATTTTAATTTTATAGATGTGACAGTAAAGGCTCAGATTTGAATAACTGCATATGCCTGATTATAAGATTACTATTCTCCCATTTAAAATTTCTTTTTTTTTTAAGTTTTTTTGTCAAGGTTAAGTTTGGTTAAGCTTCAGTTCAGTTCAGTCGCTCAGTCGTGTCCAACTCTTTGCGACCCCATGAACTGCAGCACGTCAGGCCTCCCTGTCCATCCCCAACTCCTGGAGTTTACCCAAACTCATGTCTGTTGAGTCGGTGATGCCATCGAACCATCTCATCCTCTGTCGTCCCCTTCTCCTCCTGCCTTCAACCTTTCCTAACATCAGAGTCTTTTCCAATGAGTCAGCTCTTCACATCAGGTGGCTGAAGTATTGGAGTTTCAGCTTCAATGTCAGTCCTTCCAGTGAACACTTAGGACTGATTTCCTTTAGGATAGACTGGTTGGATGTCCTTGCAGTCCAAGGGACTCAAGAGTCTTCTCCAACACCACAGTTCAAAAGCATCAATTCTTCGGCCGTTAGTTTTCTTTATGGTCCAACTCTCACATCCATACATAACTACTGGAAAAACCATAGCCTTGACTAGATGGACCTTTGTTGACAAAGTAATGTCTCTGCTTTTTAATATGCTGTCTAGGTTGGCCATAACTTTCCTGCCAAGGAGTAAGCATCTTTTAATTTTATGGCTTCAGTCATCATCTGCAGTAATTTTGGACCCCAAGAAAATAAAGTGTCACTGTTTCTACTGTTTCCCCGTCTATTTGCCATGAAGTGATGGGACTGGATGCCATGATCTTAGTTTTTTGAATGTTGAGTTTTAAGCCAACTTTTTCACTCTCCCCTTTCACTTTCATCAAGAGGCTCTTTAAGTCTTCTTCACGTTCTGCCATAAGGGTGGTGTCATCTGCATATCTGAGGTTATTGATGTTTATCCCAGCAGTCTTGATTCCAAGTTGTGCTTCATCAGCCCAGCATTTCTCATGATGTACTCTGCATATAAGTTAAATAAGCAGGGTGACAATATACAGCCTGACATACTCTGTGTCCAACTGTTTGCATCTCCATGGACTGCAGAATGCTAGGCTTCCCTGTCCATCACCAGCTCCCAGAGCTTGCTCTAACTGATGTCCATCGAGTTGGTGATTCCATCCAACCATCTCATCCTCTGTCGTCCCCTTCTCCTCCTGCCTTCAGTCTTTCCTAGCATCAGGGTCTTCTCCTGAGTCAGTTTTTCACATCACACGGCCAAAGTATTAGAGTTTCAGCTTCAGCATCAGTCCTTCGAATGAATATTCAGGACTGATTGTTTTTTACGATTGCCTGGTTTGATCTCATTGCAGTCCAAGGGACTCTCAGGAGTCTTCTCCAATACCACAGTTCAAAAACACCAATTCTTCAGCGCTCAGCTTTGTTTATAGTCCAACTCTCACATCCATACATGACTACTGGAAAAACCATAGCTTTGACTAGACAGACCTTTGTCGGCAAAGTAATGTTTCTGCTTTTTAATATGCTCTCTAGGTTCATCATAGCTTTTCTTCCAAGGGGCAGGTGTCTTTTAATTTCATGGCTGCAGTCACCATCTGCAGTGATTTTGGAGCCCCAGAAAATAGTCTGTCACTGTTAGCATTGTTTCCCCACCTATTTGCCATGAAATGGTGGGACTGGATGCCATGATCTTAGTTTTTTGAATGTTGAGTTTTAAGCCAACTTTTTCACTTTCCTGTTTCACCTCATCAAGAGGCTCTTTAGTTCTTCTTTGCTTTCTGCCATAAGAGTGGTATGTGAGGTTACTGATACTGTTTATACATGATGTGGGAAACTGTCTACTTATAATGCTCAGTTTACATATATACAATTTAAATTATAACTATATTAATGTAAACATTAATTTGATATTATTGCCTTTTCTCCACTTTATTGAAGCATATTTATTGAAACTTTTCATGTATCTTTAGTATTATCCTAATGCCTTTCCACACTTTGAACAATCTAATTGTTCCAGAGCAAATACTATCTTCTAAGGCCTTTTTGAATTACTGTATTATGTTTTAATTGAAACTTTTCTCTCTAGCCATAAATCCCCATTCATATATCATTAGTAAAGGTATTTTTTGTTGATATATTTTATATGGGTACTATTGATGACCTTCATGATATAATCGCTTAGAATGTTGTTTTTGAAGTGACCTATTCATTCTGCTAATGATTACTAAATCTACTGTGTGCTAGAAACCAGTCTAGCATTGGCGGTAGAGTGGTGGACAAAACTAGGAGTCAACATTCCAGATACATGTATTCAATTTGGGAAGATAAATAACAAATATGTAATGTAATGAATGTAGTGATAAGTACTCAGAAATTACAGGAACAGAATCTAGAATGAAGCCTGTTTAAGGTGATGGAACAGAGTTCCAAAGAAATGACTTGAGCAGAGACCTGAATGACATAAAATGTGTAGGTTAACGGGATAAAGAATTTTTCATGAAGTTGCAGAAACTCTGAGGTTAGAGAATGCTTACAGTCTTTGAGGAACAACAGTGAGGCATCAGTGGCAAAATATGAGTTCTGGTTATTGCTCCACATATACAACAGCATTTCATTATATTTTTCATGTGCACAGCATTGTACTTCTGCTGCCGTATGCCCTTATAGTGTGCTTACCACCAGAAATTTCATTTCCATTCATCACTATACAGTTGATCTCCTTTACCCATTTTGCCCTCTCCTGGGCACTCACCACTCCCAGAGTAATCACTACTGTGTTCTCTGTATCTGCATGTTTGATTTTGCTTGATTTAATTTGTTCATTTATTTTGCTTTTTTTAAAATTAGCTTTTAAAAAATAAATATCTGTGTAGTTATTTGACTGCACAGGGTCTTAGTTGCGGCTTGTGGGATCTTTGATCATCGTTCCAAGATCTTTAGTTGTGGCATGGAGACTCTTAGTTGCATCATGTGGGATCTAGTTCCCAACCAGGGAACAAACCTGGGCCTCCTGCATCGGGTGCACGCTGTCTTAGCCACTGGATCACCAGGGAAGTCCCTAATTACTTTATACAGTGGTATCATATGGTATGTGTCCTTTCCTCTATCTGACTTATTTTACTTAGCACAGTAGCCTCAAAGTCCACTCATGTAGTCACAGATGACAGTATTTCATCTTTTTATGGCTAGTAAAGTAATGCTCAAAATTCTCTAAGCCAGGCTTCAGCAATACATGAACCGTGAATTTCCAGCTGTTCAAGCTGGTTTTAGAAAAGGCAGAGGAACAAGAGATCAAATTGCCAACATTCGCTGGATAATCGAAAAAGCAAGAGAGTTCCAGAAAAACATCTATTTCTGCTTTCTTGACTATGCCAAAGTCTTTGACTGTGTGGATCACAATAAACTGTGGAAAATTCTGAAAGAGATGGGAGTACCAGACCACCTGACCTGCCTCTTGAGAAACCTGTATGCAGGTCAGGAAGCAGCAGTTAGAACTGGATATGGAACAACAGACTGGTTCCAAATAGGAAGAGGGTACTTCAAGGCTGTATGTTGTCACCCTGCTTATTTAACTTATATCAGAGTACATCATGAGAAATGCTGGGCTGGAGGAAGCACAAGCTGGAATCAAGATTGCCGGGAGAAATAACCTCAGATATGCAGATGACACCACTCTTATGGCAGAAAGTGAAGAAATACTTAAAGAGCCTCTTGATGAAAGAAAGAGGAGAGTGAAAAAGTTGGCTTAAAGCTCAACATTCAGAAAACTAAGATCATGGCATCCGGTCCCATCACTTTGTGGCAAATAGATGGGGAAACCATGGCTGACTTTGTTTTTTGGGCTCCAAAATCACTGCAGATGGTGATTGCAGCCATGAAATTAAAAGATGCTTATTCCTTGGAAGGAAAGGAATGACCAACCTAGACAGCATATTAAAAAGCAAAGACATTACTTTGCCAGCAAAGGTCCATCTAGTCAAGGCTATGGTTTTTCCAGTGGTCATGTATGGATGTGAGAGTTGGACTGTGAAGAAAGCTGAGTGCCAAAGAATTGATGCTTTTGAACTGTGGTGTTGGAGAAGACTCTGGAGAGTCCCTTGGACTGCAAGGAGATCCAACCAGTCCATCTTAAAGGAGATCAGTCCTCAGTGTTCCTTGGTAGGACTGATTTTGAAGCTGAAACGCCAGTACTTTGGCCACCTGATGCGAAGAGCTGACTCATTTGAAAAGACCCTGATGCTGGGAAAGATTGAGAGCAGGAGGAGAAGGGGATGACAGAGGATGAGATGGTTGGATGGCATCACCGACTCAATGGACGTGGGTTTGGGTGGACTCTGGGAGTTGGTGATGGACAGGGAGGCCTGTCGTGCTGCGGTTCATGGGGTTGCAGAGAGTCGGATGCAACTGAGCGACTGAACTGAACTGAGCTGATGGCTGAGTAATATTCCATTTTATATATATCCCACATCTTAATTCATTCATCAGTGGATGGGTCCTTAGGTTGTTTCCACATCTTTGCTATTGTAAATGTGATGAACATAGGGGTGCATATATCTTTTTGAATTAGTGTTTTTGTATTCATTGGATAAATACCAGAAGTAAGATAGCTGGATCATATGGTAGTTCTATTCTTAAATTTTTGAGGAATATCCATACTGTCTTCCATAGTGGTTATACTAGTTTACATTCCCACCAACAGTGTATGAGAGTTCCCTTTTCTGTAGATCCTTGCCAACATTTGTTACTTCTTTTTTAAAATTTATTTATTTTAATTGGAGGATAATTACTTTATAATGTTGTGATGACTTTTGCCATACATCAGGGCTTCTTTGTGGCTCACCTGGTAAAGAACCTGCCTGCAATGCGGGAGACCTGTGTTCAGTCCCTGGGTTGAGAAGATCCCCTGGAGAAGGAAAAGGCTACCTACTCCAGTATTCTGGCCTGGAGAGTTCCATGGACTATATAGTCCATGGGGTCACAAAGAGTTGGACACAACTGAGTGACTTTCACTTTTGCCATACATCAACATGAATCGGCCATAGGTATACATGTGTCCCCCTCATCCTGAACCCACCCATCCTGAATGCCACCTCCCTCCCTACCCCATCCCTTCATGTTGTCACAGAGCACTGGCCTGTTATTTTTTGTCTTTTTGATAATAGCCAGTCTAACTGGCATGAGGGAGTATCTCATTGTGGTTTTGAATTGCATTTCCCTAACAGTACTTTGGCCACCTCATGTGAAGAGTTGACTCGTTGGAAAAGACCCTGATGCTGGGAGGGACTGGGGGCATGAGGAGAAGGGGACGACAGAGGATGAGATGGCTGGATGGCATCACCGACTCCATGGGCATGAGTTTGAGTAAACTCCGGGATTTTGTGATGGACAGGGAGGGCTGGAGTGCTGCAATTCATGGGGTGGCAAAGAGTCGGACACGACTGAGCGACTGAACTGAAGTCACTGAACAATTAGTGATGTTGAACATCTTTTCATGTGCTTATTGGCCATTTGTATGTCTTCCTTGGAAAAAGTGTCTATTTAGCTCCTCTGTCCATTTTCAAATCAGGTTGTTGTTGTTGTTATTGTTAGTTGTATGTGTTCTTTATATGTTTTGTAGGTTAACCCCTTATAGGATATGTCATTTGCAAATGTCTTCTCCCATTGGATACGTTGTCTTTTTGTTTTATTGGTGGTTTCCTTTGCTGTGCAAAAAGCCTTTTAGTTTGATGTAATCTCATTTGTTTATTTTTGCTTTTTTCCCCCTTGCCTGAGGAAATATATCAAGAAAGATATTGTATTCCTGAGACCAATGTCAAAGATTCTGTCAAAGATGTTTTTGGTTGTCTGTGTTTTTATCACTGGGTTGAAGAATTTTTTATGTATATTCTGGATATAAGTTTTTTGCATCTATACAAAGTAAAATATTTTCTCTTGGTCTGTGGTTTGCCTGTTCATTTTCTTCAGTGTCTTTTGGTAATTACAAGTTTTAAGTGTTTTTTACATATGTATTTTTTTTATATTCTTTTCCATTATGGTTTATCAAGGGCTACTGAATATAGTTCCCTGTGTTATACAGTAGGATATTAATTAAATCTGATCAGTTTTTTTATTTTGTGATCAGTGCTTTTTTTGGATCCTGTCCGAGAAATAATCACCCATTTTAAGCAGATTTAGATTTTCATTCTGAATATTGTAGGCCTCCCATTAGAGGCTTAGATCTCACTGATTACCCTTACTGCTATAACACAGACTATAAGGCAGCAAAAATGGAAACAGACCAGTTAAGATGCTATTATAGTGACCTAGGACAGAAGTAATGGTACACAGGACTGGGCTGTAGTGGTGGAACCTTGAAAATTCTGGGATTAAGAATGTTGAACTTGCTTGTAGAATGTATGGTGTTAGAGACAAACAGACATGGAGGGGGAGGCGGTTAGGATGATTTATTTTTGGCTTGCGCCACTGAATAGTGGTGGTGATGTACAAAACTACAGTTGACTGAGGTTATTTCAAACTCTACTTTTGTAAAGTAGTATGTTGTCCATGCGAAGTAATTGGAAGAGTATCCCGTAATCCAGGAGACTTTTAAAGAATTCAGATATATGGCTACTTCTTTTTACTGAGAGAGAATTTTGGAGGAAATTTTGCTCTTTGTTTTATACACAGGTGTAGTTGATATGTGTACATTTGGAAGGAGATGCAGTAGAATACAATCTAGCAATACAGTATTTGATTTTTTCAATTTAAAAACTGCTATTCTTTTGCTTTTCTGTCTTCATTTCTTACCAGTTTGAAGCTTTTCTTGTGCATTTATAAAAACAAGTTCATTTTAGTAAACTTTTATAGAGATAGTTTTTGATCAGAGTACCTTGCTGCTGCTGCTGCTGAGTCGCTTCAGTCATGTCCGACTCTGTGTGACCCCACAGACAGCAGCCTACCAGGCTCGTCCGTCCATGGGATTTTCCAGGCAAGAGTACTGGAGTAGTTGCCATTGCCTTCTCCGCAGAGTACCTTAGAGGTACCATAATGCTGGTTTATATCTGAGTTAGAGAAGTGCATTCTTATTCCTTGAAGTGCCTTTTAGCTTTCCTGTAGGCTAAGGAATATTCTATTCTTGGGGATCAAGTTAGAGCAAATCTCAGATTTTTACCAGCAAAAGTCATTGTTTCAGTAGGGATTTATTTCATCAGTATTGTATATATACCAAACCTTGAATTTCTGTTCAAATTTAGGAGCTATCTTATGATAGTAGAAAGAATTTTGGCAATAGGAATAGCAAAGGAACTGAGTTCTAGTCCAGCAGTGTGACCTTGGGTAAATCATTTCCTTTATATACATCATTTTCTTCATCTGTAAAAGGAGGAGTAATTGATTATAAAGTTCTTTTAAAAACAAATTATAAATTCTTATTGGTTTTATAATGATTTTGGTTTTATAAAACATGTTTGAACCATCATATTAGAAACATTGGAAATTTAATCTTTGGATAACTTAGGAGAAAAGAGTGCATTGTGGGCATCTTGCCTGACTCATAGAATGTTATTACATCTGAATCATTGTTCCCCATATCAAACTTAAGCCTGTGACTGATAAGGCTGCCTCTATTTTAATAATAACTTTCTGAGATATAATTCATGCACTATAGAATTCAATTCAGTGGTTTTTAAGCCACCATCAGAATCAATTTTAGAACATTTTCATCACCCCAAAAAGAAAGTACCCGTGAGCTGTCACTTTCCATTTCTGCGTGACTTTCCAGCCCTAGGCAGCCACTAGTTTACTTTCTGTCTTTGTGGATTTACCTATTCTGACTATTTCATATAGACGTGTGGCCTTTTGTGTTTGGTTTCTTTAGCTTAACATGTTTTCAAGGCTTATCCATATTGTAGCATATATTAACACTTCATTTCTTTTCATTGTCACATAATATTCCATTGTCTATTCCATATTATCTGTTCATCAGTTGATGGACATTTGAGTTGTTTCTACTTTTTGACTACTAAGAACCTTTGTGTATTCATTTCTCTTGGGTATATACCTAAGAGTGGAATTTCTGGGTTATACAGTTATACAGTTCTGTATTTAATCTTTTGAGGAACTGCCAGGCTGTTTCCCAGAACATTTGGAAACATTTTTACATTCCTATCAGCAATGTGTGAGGGTTCCAGATTCTCTACATCCTCCCTAAACTTATTATTGTCTTTTTGGTTATAGTTGTCCTAGTGGGTATGAAGTGGTATCACATTGTGGTTTTGACTTGCATTTCCCTGATGATTAAAGATGTTGAACATCTTTTCAAGTGCTTATTAAGGCTACCTCTTTGGGCAGTTTTTCTTTTGGAGTGAGGATGTGGGTGGGAGTTGATCTGCTTAGCTCTTTTCCTAAAGTGTCAACTAAGCATTCTGAAGTATCAGTTAAATAAGCAGGCTCTTCTTACTACTGGTAGGGGGTAAATCAAAACCTTAATTTAATCCGCACACCTGTTTTTACCTTCCTTATTTCTATAAAGTGTAACAACAAAGAATTTCAGTGGAAATATGACTTATATCTTGTTGGAATTGTTACCTATGTTTGAGTGGGAGAACAGAACTTTCACTGATACATCTGTTTTTTGGTTTTTTTGTTTTTTTTTTTTTTTAATTATTTTTGACTGTGTTGGGTCTTTGGCTTTTCTCTAGTCATGGGGAGCGGGGGCTACTCTCTACTTGCAGTGCAAGGGCTGTTCAGTGCCGGGCTCATCTTGTTGCAGATCCTGTGCTCTGGGTGCACAGGCTTCGGTAGTAGCGGAATGTGGTCTCAGGAGTTGCAGTTTTGGGCTCTAGAGCACAGGCTCATTAGTTGTGGTGCGTGGGCGTGCATGTGCTTAAATTAGTTGCATGTGGGATTTTCCCAGATCGGGAATCTAACCAGTGTCTCCTGCATTGGCAGGCGGGTTCTTTATCACTGACATATCTTTAGCACCGAAATCTTGGCAACCGGTTCTGTATTTCAAATGTTTAGGAGTAAGACTGCAACGTATAAAGCAGTATCATTATCACACAAAGAAGGATGAAGTGTGTCTGGGAATCTGGTAGAAAACCTTTTCATATTTATAGTAGCCCTATTTTCCTTATTTCATGAAAGTTTTGTGAATTAATGTAGGATGTGTAGTTGTTTTTAAGGAGCATATTTAGCTTAGGTTACATAGTCTAAAATAGGTTAATTTGAAATGACACTCTTGTTAATAGAACTTAATTTATTATATTCAGAATATTTAATTTTATTTGAGATTTTGCTCTTGAAAATGTTAATTGCTGCAGCCTGGATTTGGTCCAGTCAGATTTGTGAAGTAATTTTTTTTTTTTTCCATTCCAGAAATACATGCTACAGGATTTAACTATCAAAATGAAGATGAAAAAGTCACCTTGTCTTTTCCTAGTACTCTCCAACCAGGTAGGAGACATGGCTTTTATAAATCCAATAGTGAATAGTGACATCTTACTTCTTCCCCCAAAATTTATTGCATGTCTTTTTTTTTGTTGTTGTTAAAGCTCTTTGTTTTAGGGAGATTAAGTATTAAGATCTTAGGCAAACTCCAGGAGATGGTGAGGGACAGGGAGGCCTGGCATGCTACAGTCCATGGGGTCTCAAAGAGTCAGACACTACTTGACAACTCAACAACAATAACAAAGTATTAAGATAGAGCTTAAAACAGTCAGGTTCATTTCAACTTTTAGCCCACCAGAAAAAAGTAAAAAATGACAGTCATTCTATTCTAGAATATGATGTGTTGTTTTCAGTTTCAGTTTTTTAAAATTACATCTACCTAGTTCTTCTACTAATTGAATCCAAATATCTGAGGCAAATGTTCCACAGATGATTTTGAGGTACAATCAGAGATTAGAGAGATGCTATGCTAAGTGAGGGCATGGGAGGAAAGATTCATTGATACATTACTGTATGTGCTATTTAAAAGCACAAAGAAAGTAGACGTTCTGAGCTTAATATAATGGAAGAAATTATATACAAATCAGTTGGTAAAGTACTGAGAGTTTGATAAATGAGCATGTGAAAAGCCACAGATAATATGAAAGAAAATGCAAATGAATAATAACAGTTAAGATATTTGCCCTCCTCGTAATGAGAAATCCAGTTTTTGTCTGTCATGTAATCAGAAGTAAAAAAATGAATCTCTATGTGACTGCCTTAATATTACTAGTAAGAATGTAAATCCATGTAATTTATTTGGAAAGCAGCCTGGCAGTATGTGTTAAGAGCCTAAAGATATTCATGTCTTTTGACCTGGCAGTTCTGGTATTAGGAATATAGTCTCCTAAAGAAAAGTCATAAATACAAGAAATACCTTATGCCTAGAAGTGTCTCTTCAGACATTACTAAGATAGTAAAAAATTAGAATTAATGCATTTGTCCAACACTAAGGGAATAATTAAGCTAATCATGACATATATGTATGGTGAATACACCCAGCAATTAAAAGTGAGGTTTGTGAATTCTTAACACTGAAAAGTACTTATTATAATGTAAAATTGAAAAGCAGAATACAGAATTACACATACAAGGTGATGAATCATATCTCTAAAATGGTATGAATAATGTTATATGTCTGGTTGTTGGCATAATTGATGATTTTTATTCTTATTCATACCTTTCTCTGTTTTCCATAATTTTTATATTGAGAATATATTCCCTCAATATGAAAGTATTTATAGAAAAATTTTAAATTGGAGAAGTTTTATCTTGGTACTCTTAAAGACCTTTCATTTTGTCTTTTTCTCACTAGGATTATTTTTGTGTGAAATTATTATAAAAACAAATGTCTGCCATGAACCTGTATTAAAAGATACTGAAGATAATAACCTGAAAATTGAGAATTCCTCTCTCTGACCCTCTACTTTTATTGTCTAGTGAATCCTTCCAGAAATATTCTACGTATACATAAATGTATGTGTACATTTTAACCCACAAATGAGATCACAAATATCAGCGGCTTGCAACAGGTATTTCTTGTTTACACATGGCCCTGAGGACTGCTGATCATCTGCAGACATACTGCCAACTTCCCTGAACTCCACTAAGCTCATATGTCTATTGATGCCAGGCTCTGTAGTGAGTAGCTGCTATGTGCAGCATGCTGTTCTCTCATATGGCAGAGGGCAGAAGCTCGGGGCTGGAGACAGCACCAAATCACAAACATTTAAAGCTTCTACGTGGATGGTGGTGTTCATTCACATTTCATTGAGCAAAGCAAATAGTATGGCCAAGCCCAGAGTCACTAGGGCAACAATTACCAGACGTTTGATAAACTTCTAAATGAAACATAAAGCAAAAAGGAAAGCAATAAGTATAATAGAAATATAGAAAATTGAAAGCAAAGAAAAATGAAATGTGCCCCAAAACCCAAACAGATTAATATCCTAAGGAGTATTACTAATATTACATTCATTAAATAAGAACAGGATGGAATAGAGTAAGAACACTTTTGGAAATTATAATATATTAGGAGTAAAAAAAACCAAAAGAGGTTTTGAAAGGTGAAATAGAGGCATCTTCCAAATAGGAAGATTGGAGGACTGATCTAGCAGGACCAGACATCCAGCTAGTGAAAGAGAGGACATAGAAAATGGGAAAGGGAAATTATGAAAAACACACAACATGAAAATTTATTTGAACTGATGAGACAGAAGGCTTAAGTTTGAAAAAATACACTATCAAAAGGAAACTCGATAAATGTAAGAAGTCCCACACCAAAGCAAATTTAAGAATTTTCAGGGGGTAAAGTGAGGCTCTCAAAGAGTTTCTACGTGAGGCGAGGGAGTTGGGAGGAAGTTACCTTCAAGGTTCAGAAATCAAAAGAGCAATAGATTTACAATGGAAACCAGACTCTAATAAAGCCATTCCTTGAAAATTATAAGTGAATCTGACTCAATTTAGAATTCTGTGCTTAGCCACACAATAAGTTTAAAGAAAATATTTTCAGATCTTTGAAGTTATAGAAAATTTTAACTCTTTGTGAAAGATATAGTAGTAGAGATGTAGTTTAGCTCAAACTTCACTTTTTATAGTAAGAAAATTGAAAAATGAAAAAAACAGCTAAATAAGCAAGGTATTTAGAAATCACAGAGTTGTTACTGAGGCAAGTATAGGGAGTAAATAGCCCTGGGTGTGCCTGCAGCTTCTATAGGTGGGCCTGTAGAATTGTGTTGTGTGTTAGCCACTCAAGTCGTGTCTGACTCTTTGCGACCCCGTGGACTATAGCGCGCCAGGCTCCTCTGTCCATGGGATTTTCCAAGCAAGAATACTGGAGTGGGTTGCCATTTCCTTCTCCAGGGAATCTTCCCAACTCAGGGATCAAACCTGGGTCTCCTGCATTGCAGGCAGATATATGAGGTTTAACACTGTGAACTATTATTTTGATAGAAATGATAGGAAAATTTTAAAAAATTTAAAATCTGTATCATTACAGACTATATTCTGTGTTCATACTGTGAAAAGATTAAAGTCAGTAGCAAAAGACAAACAAAAAATGCCTTCTCGTATATTGGAAAAATGATACTTACGAAAATTAATGAGTCGAAGATTTGTTATAGGAATTAGAAAATATTTAGAACTGAATAATAAAATTGCTACATATAGAGCATGTAGGATGCTGGTAAAGCATTATTTTCAGAGAGGATATTTAGCTAAGAAGAAAGGCTAAAAATTAATTAAGTGGACATCAAGATCAACATTAGACAAAAAGAATAGGTAACTTGAAGAAAGTAGAAGAGAAAGATTTAAGAGCAGAAATTAATGAAATAAAAATGAGGAAGAGAGGAGCAAAAACATTTAAAGGTGGCTTAAAATAGCCTAAGAAGATACATAAACCTAGTTAGCATGTATGGAAAAAAAAATAGCATAGATTCAATGGTTTAGCATTAGGAAATTTGACATAATTTTTTAAGTCAAAAATATTAGTGTGTTTATCAAAAGAAGCCAGAACATATTCGCTGGAACTCATCAGATAAGAAAGGACATAAACTCCCAGAAGATATATGTATGTGTGTGTGTGTGTGTGAGATGTATACCTGTATATGAATATATGTGTGTATTATATATTCACACATGTATCTACTGAGTGCTTAATCTGTGCCAGGTACTGTTTTATGTGCATCATAAACATTTGTTAATCCATTTTGAAATAGATTCTATGATCTCTGCTTTAAAGGTAAACTATTGCACCAAATGATATATTTAACTTAAATAACTTGCCCAAGGTCAACAGCTAATATAGTGGCAGTCAGAGAACACAAGCAGTTTAATTCAAAACTTTGTACTACTGACCACCACATTATGCTCCTTTTATTTTTTAAATTAAATGTTAAAAAATATAACACATGCACATGGTTTGAAATTCAAATGATACATAGTGATAATTTGTTGGTTGTTCTATTCCTGTCTTTCTCTCTCAGCTCCACTTCTCTGAAGTGATCAGTTTCCTATGTATTCTTTCAAAACTGCTCCATGCTTTTATAAGCATTTATGTTTATACCATTTAAGAACACAGAAGTTAGCATGTCATATGTATTCTCTACCTCTCTTTTCTCCTTCATTTATTATCAATATATAAGAGCTATATCATTCTTGATAAGGATTTTTTTCAGTAGACATGGTAAATTGTTAAGTCATTTCTAATAAAAGCAGGAACATAGTCATTGAAGATTATGACCATTAGTATACACTATACTTTTTTCCCAGGTGACGCTAGTGGTAAAAAACCCGCCTGACAATGCAGCAGACTTAAGAGACGCAGGTTCGATCCCTGGGTCTGGAAGATCCTCTGGAGAAGGGAATGGCAACCCACTCCAGTATTCTTGCCTGGAAAATCCCATGGACAGAGGAGCCTGGAGTGGGCTATGGTCCATAGGTACTCTAAATAAGAGTCGGACACAACTGAAGCGACTTAGCACCACACATACAAAGTATATTTGACAAAGTTTTGGAGATTTTTAGCTAATATACTTAAGTAACTAATATGGATATTAGAATTAAAAATGATCTAATTTACAGATGTGATTGTATTAAATTATTGAATATATATAAATATCTGTTTGAAAATCATTGGCTTTCACATTTTCCTCAGATACCTGGGTCAAAGTTACCTAGTCATTCTTTGCTTTAAGAATAAGATCCTGATTTTTTTTTTTCAAATTTCAGTAAGCGGTCTCTCTTCTGATAATGAATACTGAGTATGTATCAGGAGTAACCTTTGTGTTTAGCTGATTCAAACTTAACAGTCATGCCAAATACTATATAACAAAGTAAAACATCTTCGTTTCTGAAATTGGCACCATTTTAGAATATTGGTTAACTTCCCATGATCATCGTAAGGCCTAACAACCTTAGAATCAGTGGTTAAGGATCCTGTAGAGTGACAATCATTTGCGAAGTGCTAGAAGGTATTAACATTTTGAGGAGTGGAAAACAGGATCATAAGAAATGGTGACAAAAAGTCAGAGACTTATTCTCTTTATATAAAGTAGTCTGTCTTAAATTTCATAGCTAGATGCATTAAATTTTTTACAATATAATTTTTAATAATCTTGTTACTTCAGGTTTTGCAACAATTATTATACTTTCCTAAGCTTTAAAAACCAAACTTTTTGGGGGGAAGGCCTAATTTTTCCGTTGCTTAATTAATAAATGAGCTATATGTTTTAAAAGGCTTATTACCCCAAGAAGATAAATATTGTATACCTTGGATATTCAAATAAGGCATCTAATTTGAGGAAGCAAAGTCAGTTATATGTGAAAATAGGTATAAAATCAGACTTTCTGGCAGTTGGTTCTTTAGTGTGGTATAAAATTGACAGATGAAATTTATCATGAAGTCCTTTTTCCTCCTGTTTTTGCCCTAAAATTCTGTATCAATAGCAAATATTCTATAATTAGTACTGTATAATGTGACACCAATTAAATTTAGTAATATATTTAAAAAAACAAAAACTTGTGTTTTGCTTCAATTTCAGGTAATAACCCTTCCCAATAATTTGTGTTTTGTAGTCTGCCACTTTTCAGAAATGTCAGTCAATATCTTGTTATAGTACTATGACCTTGGAGATTTAAAACCGAGTAAAAATGTGAGCAGACTTTCTTATTTAGTTAAGAGTTTTAAATCCACTTTTATTTCAAATAGGAAAAGTCATAAGTAGATTTACCATGAAATATGAAGACATCTTAACAGTTGACTTACTGAAAAACAGGCTGGCCAATTCCATTTATGGAATTGTAATATAAAATTTCATCAAACAGTTCTATTTTTAAATAGGTTTTCGTAGTCTAACAGATATTCTTTACTAACTTTATTGGGACTTCCTGGGGGTGGCTCAGCAGTAAAGAATTCGCCAGCCAAGCAGGAGACATGGGTTTGATCCCTGGGTTGGGAAGATCCAGGGAGAAGCAGCCGACTCCAGTATCCCTGCCTGGGAAAAATCCCTTGGACAAAGGAGCCTGGGCTGCAGAGTTGGACATGACTTAGCGACTCAACAACAACAACAACAAAAACTTGATTACTGTGAACATATATACTTTTTTTTAAAAATCAGTGAATTCCTAATGAAAATAGAGAAATGTTATATTATTTATAGCTAAATTCTTTAGTATCAGTCAGTAATTGTTTCAGATTCCTTTACTGCTTTTATATTTACTGTCCCAGTAATCTGTCATTCTCTTTTTTTTTAAAGTATTTATTGACCCCTTCAGACAGAATGTCTGATTAAAAAAATATATATATTATCACAAATGTCTATTCAGTGGACCTTCAGTTGAGTTGTTTGGTTTTATTTTCCTAGCATGATTCAGAATGTGGCACTTTCTTTAGTTGTGACTTTGCTGCAAACATCTGAAATTTTTACTTGAAATTACTTTCAGAACCAGTTTGAGGCATATAAGGAAATTAGCTTAATTACTTAATAGGCACAGTTAGTGTTTTGTCTAGAAATAGATTGCAATTTGTTATTCACATAATCTGCAGACTTGAACTCTTTATGACTTGGACCTTTCCAAAAAGCAAGTTCAATTTTGGAAGGTGAAGATTTGACTTGGTGAACACCCAAAAGGATATGTCAGAAAGTCAAGAACATTTTGAACAATGTCAGTGTCATTGCTCTGCAAGCATTCCAAAATGTCAGTTTGAAGCATCAGGATATAAAAGTTTTGATATAAGGAGCTAATTACTTTATGGTCATACTACATCTCTGATTTGTTAGATTCCCATGCTCTGGATTCTTTAATAAATAGGCACTTTAAAGGGATCAATTACAAAGTCAACATTTTGGGGGTTTTTTGTGACTGGATTTATAAAATGTGGAATGGGATTATTTTGTCATGCATCTGAATTTAGTAGATGACACTAGATAATAGTGATAAGGTTTTTTCTGTTATAAAAGAAAGTATAGTTGATGCTTGAACAACACAGGTTTGAACTGCATGGGCCCACGTATACTCAGATGTTTTTCAGTAGTAAATAGAGTACCACACAGTCCAACGTTGGTTGAATTTGGAGATGTGGAGGAACTGCAGATAGGGAAGGCCCCTGTCCCAGTGGTGCCTCTGAAGGCGTTAGTTGCTTTTATTGTGCTTGCTTAGGCTGTGCATGTACTAAAATTGGAACGATACAGAGAAGATTAGCATGGCCCCTGCGCAAGGATGACGTGCAAATTTGTGAATCGTTCCATGTTTTTTTGGGCTACCCAGGTGGCTTAGTGGTAAAGAATCTGCCTGCCAAGGCAGGAGACCCAGGGTTCGATCCCTGGGTTGGGAGGATCCCCTGGAGAAGGAAATGGCAACCCACTCCAGTATTCTTGCCTGGGAAATCCCATGGATGGAGGAGCCTGGAGGGCTAGAGTCTATGAGGTTGCAAATAGTCATGACTTAGCAACTAAGCACCTATAAATTATAGATGGATTAACCCCCGTATTATTCAAGAGTCAGCTGTATATATATTTGTAAAAACTCTCATTTTGTATATAAAAAGAATGTCTCTATGTGTATAACTGAGTCACTCTACTATACAGCAGAGATTGGCACAACATTGTAAATCAACTATACTTCAATTAAAAAAAACCTCCTATTTTGTCTAAATTGATTTTGCTCTTATGTAACAGTAGAATATGTATTCAGGTTGTATTTTTATTTGCATTTAATAATTATTGGTTTAAATTTATTTCTTTAATATTCCTAGGTTTCAGTCTATGAGGCATAATTGGCAGAGAGCATGAATTTTGGATTAAATAGACCTAAGTTTTTAATCTCATTCTTGCTACTTACTAATTGTGTGACCTTGGGCAAGTGATTTAACTTTTCAGGGTTAGTTTCTTCATCTCACAAAATGGAGACAATGCCTACCCAACTAAATATTTTTAAAGCGCCAGTGCATAATAGCTGGTCATACATTGAATATATTTGTTTCTTTTCCTTCTTGTCATGTATTGATAATTTGAAACTCATTAATAAAATTAAAGAACTTTCTTAGCAGTCACTCTAAACATGACTTTAAGGTTTCCTTTAGGATTAGTTTGCCATTTACTTTAGTAAATACTATATTCTCTACATTGCCAAGAGGAGTGTTTGAGAAAGAAAGGAATGATTCCAACTTTGTCAGTAGCTATGAATTAATGCTTAATGACATCCTTCTGATAACTTGTACTTAATATCTCCATGAAAGTGTTTTCATTTATCTTCAATCACAGGTACAGGAACCTTAAAGATAGATTTTGTTGGCGAGCTGAATGATAAAATGAAAGGTTTCTATAGAAGTAAATATACTACCCCTTCTGGAGAGGTGCGCTATGCTGCTGTCACACAGTTTGAGGTATGGTATTCTTTAAAATACGGGCTTCCCAGGTGGCGCTAGTGGTAAAGAGTCCTCCTGCCAATGCTCGTTCAATCCCTCGGTACCCGCTCCAGTTTTCTTGTCTGGAGAAACCCGTGGACAGAGGAGCCTGGCGGGCTACAGTCCATGGGGTTGCGAAGAGTCAAACACGACTGATGCAACTTAGCACGCATGCATACTTTAAAATATTATGATCTTGGGACTTCTCTCGTGGACCTGTGGTTAAGAATCTGCCTGCCAGAGGCTTCCCTGGTGACTCAGTGGTGAAGAATCCATCTGCCGGTGGAGGAGACATGGGCTCTGTTCCTGGTCTGAGAAGATTCCGCATGCTGTGGAACAGCTGAGCCCATGCGCCATAGCTATTGAGCCTGTGCTGTAGAGGCCTGCCCGCCACAACTACTGAGGCCGTGCACCCTGGAGCCTGCGCATCCCATCAAAGAGTAGCCCCGCTCACTGCAACTAGAGAAAGGCACGCAGCAATGAAAACAAAGCACAACCAAAAATAAATAATGAAATAAATTTTTTTTTTTTTTAAAAGAAAGGATCTGCCTGCCAATGCAGGGGACATGGGCTTGGTCCCTGGTCCAGGTGCTAAGATTCCACATGCTGCAGGGCAACGAAGTCCATGCGCCACAACTACTGAGCTAGCACCCTAGAGCCCGTGCTCTGCAGTAAGAGAAGCCATGGCAGTGAGCAGCTTGCACACCATAACCAGAGAGTAGCCCCCGGTTGCTGCAAGTAGAGAAGGCCCACATCAGCAATGAAGAGCCCATGTGCCACAACAAAGACCCAGGGCAGCCAAAAAAACCATGATCTTCAGTGAGACATTCTGACAAAGGTCTGTTCTCTTATTCGCCTGATTATTTGAGGCTCGATGCCTGTAACCGTAACTGTATGAATGATTTTGAAATTTTTTACTCTATATTCAGTTATCTCTATTATACAGGGGAGAGAATTAGGGATGTGGGCTGGGGAATGATATTTTTATAACAGTATCAATATTAATTTAGTAAGAAAAGCCACAGGTACAAAATATAAAAGCAATCCAGGTATTGAAGTTTTGTTACCTATATGTATGCATATATAGCTATATACAGATATATATGGATTTTATATATATGTATATATTAAATATAATTTTGTTACCTGTGTGTATGTGAGAGTGTGACTCCAGTGCTTATCTCTAGCCTTTTGAGCACTTCTTCATCTTGGAATGATTTGCTGGAGTATGTCTCCAAATGATATTTAAAGGGAGAGTATGTGGGTGGTGTACTTCCTAAGTATTGGGATATCAGAAAATCTTTCATTTGCCTTTGTATTCAACCAGTTTTACTGAACATGTAAAAGATGTGTTGGGGGAAGGGGAAGAAAAAAAGTGCAGCCCCTGACATCAGATGAGATCGGGCGCATTCAGGGTGGTATGGCTGTAGACAGCCTCTGGCATCAGAAGTTGTCCTAGCACTGAAGCTAATACGTGTTGTTTTCCTGTTGGATATAAACAGAGTGCCAACCTGAGACAAGGTTACTACTTTGACACCATGATAAGGTGAGACAAAACAAGGACCCTTCATAATTTTCTCCAAGCACAGACAAAAACAAGGTCATTTTGCTCATCACAAAAGACAAACAACTCCCTTTCTTGGTTAAAATGAGGGACTGTTGCTTTTTTACCAGCTGCAGCCTTAGGCTTGCTGTAGTTTGCACTCTTCATATTAACAGAAAAGATAATACTCACTGATAAAATTGCCTCCACTTTCTGACAGCCCTCAACTTAGAATTCTTTCTTCCTTAATTTGTCTCCAAGTCATTCAGGCAAATTCCAAATCACATAATAGTTTCTTACATTTTAACTAAGACGCCCCACGGTTTCTTTTGAGTGAGTTTTCCCTTAACAAGCCCAGCTTCTTCAGTAAGAGTGATACAACTGGCTTACAGTTTTTCTGTTTCAGAGGTGCGTAAATGTTGGTCTAGGGACCACCCTGGTGGTTCAGTGGTTAAGACTCTGAGCTCCCAATGCATGGGACCTAGGTTTGATTCTTGTTTAGGGACCTACATCCTATGTGCTGCAACTGAAGATCTCGCATGCCACAACTAAGACCTGGCGCAGCCAAATAAATATTTAAGAAACCCAATATAGTTCAGGTTAATATGAAAAATTTTCTAATGTACAAAAACTTTGCTTCATTTTAGCTCCTGACTCCTTCATGCTATTCTTGTCATAAAAATTTGATCTTTATATAGTATTAATACATCTAAGCCTGTCAGTCATTTTCTAATTATTACCTTATACAGTTGCCTTTTAAAGACAGAGTTAAAGACAAAACAGAAAAAGAATTACAAATAAAAATGTTTATGGGAATTCCCTGGTAGGCTAGTGGTTAGGACTTTCCACTACAGGGAATTGATCAAGGTTCGATCCCTTGTTGGGGACCTAAAATCCTGTAAGCTGTGTGGTGCAGCCAAAAATGAAAAACAGACAAAACCCAAATAAAAATATTTATGCTGTGTTTATAATTCCTATGTGTTCCCCTTCATGGTGTTCTTCATTTCTTTGTATGGATTTGAGTTACCATTTACTGTATTTCACTTTAGCTTACAGGACTCCTTTCAGCATTTCTTATAAGGCAGGTCTGCTAATGATAAGTTCTCTGTCTTTTGGCACAGCCTAATACATAAATAAAAATAAATATTAAAAAATATGTTCTAAAGTCTTTTACATCTCATTTTGTCAAATGGGAGGAGTCAGACTAAAATGTCTCTTCTCCCTTTGTAGAGTAACACATTTTAAAATTTTGCTTTATTTTCTTTGTGATTGCTTGTTAAATTATTTCTTTGTACCTAAAAATTTTTACCAGGTGTTCACTTTTCATTAACTTTTAATAGTTGGTGAAGCCTACTTATATTCAGATTTAGATCTTTCATCAGTATAGCGGTATTTTCTTCTATTGCATGTTCATTATGTTTCTGTTCTGATGTCTTCTTCAGGAACATAATTTAATAATAGATTTAGGTCTAGTGTCTATCCCCTAAATGTACCTTTGATTGCTCTTATCACTTTGTCCTTTGTTTGGTTTTTTTTTTTGCTCAACATATATATTATTGAAGTATAGTTGACTTACAGTGTTACAGGTGCAAAGCAAGGTGATTCAGTTATGCATATATCATTTTTGAAATTATTTTCCATTATAGTTTATTACAAGATATTGACTGTAGTTCCTTGTGCTATACAGTAAACCTTTGTTGCTTATTTCACCTTCCTATTTAGAAATCTAGCATTCTATTCATACTAAGTCAAACAAGTGGAATCAAAATATATTAGTTTTTAGTTAGGCAAAAATTCATAAGTTTTCTAAAATATATATATATATCATACATATTATTTATGTACGTGTATACATAAACTTTTCTACTATGCTTGATAAAGGCTTGAGAAAGAACATTAAAAAAAAGAAAAAGATGGAGAAATTGGAAAACATAAACTAAATGAAATGGGAGGGCTGAAAAAGTGAAACAAACTAGATAAGAGTAAAAGATCGTCATATAGTCCAGTTGTTTTAAACATGACGGCTCATTAGAAACATACCTGGAGCTCTGGAGGAAAAAATGCAATGCCTGGGCATTTGTATTTTTCAAAAAATTTCAAGATAATTCTGATAAGCATATGGATTTTAAAAAGTGATTACAGGTTTTTCTGTTAAATTGTAGTTTTGTTTGGTGATACAGAGTTCTATTAATTTTCTGTTGACCAATCATAATGCAATGGTATAAAGTGAGTAATAGTTTCATAATCACCATAATAAAAGGTGTTTATCAGTTTTCCCAGTCAATAGCCAGACAAAAAATAAAAGATAATTATAATTTTAAGCCATATTGGGAACATGATTAACTTAACAATATAAAATAGTTCCATACAACTTGAGGGGGTCAAGCAGAGTGATGTAAGTGGAAGTACATCATGCACGTGTTTTCATCTGCCTAGCCAGTGTATGTCTTTTGGTTGGTGCATTTAATCCCATTTACATTTAAGGTAATTATCAGTATGTATGATCCTGTTACCATTTTCTTAATTGTTTTGGGTTTATTTTTTGAAAGTCTTTTCCTTCTCTTGTGTTTCCTTCTTAAAGTTCTTTAGCATTTGTTGTAAACCTGGTTTGGTGGTGCTGAATTCTCTTAACTTTTGCTTGTTGGGAAAGCTTTTGATTTCTCCATCAGATCTGAAGGAGAGTCTTTCTGGGTATTCTTGTTTGTAGATTCTTCCCTTTCATCACTTTAAATATATCATGCTGTTCACTTCTGTCTTATAGAGTTTCTGTTGAGAAATCAGCTGATAGCCTGATGGGAGTTCCCTTATATGTTATTTGTTGTTTTTCTCTTGTTGCTTTTAGTATTTTATCTTTGTCTTTAATTTTTGTCAGTTTGATTACTATGTATCTCAGTGTGTTCCTCCTTGGGTTTATCCTTCCTGGGACTCTCTGTGCTGCCTGGATTTGATTAACTCTTTCCTTTCCCATGTTAGGGAAATTTTCAGCTATTACTTCTTCAAATATTTTCTCAAGTCCTTTTTCTCTCCCTCCTCTTTCTGGGACCCCTATAATGTGAGTGTTGGTGCATTCAGTGTTGTCCCAGAGGTCTCTTAGGCTGCCTTCATTTCTTTTCATCCTTTTTTCTATATTCTGTTCTGTAGCAGTGATTTCCACCATTCTGTCCTCCAAGTCATTTATCTCTTCTTTTGCCTCAGTTATTCTGCTCTTGATTCCTTCTAGTATATTATTCATCTGTTTTTTAGATCTTGTAGGTCTTTGGTAAACATTTCTTGCATCTTCATTGTTTTCACGAGATCCTGGATCATCTTCATTATCATTATTCTGAATTCTTTTTCTGGAAGGTTGCCTATCTCTACTTCATTTAGTTGTTTTTCTGGGGTTTTATCCTGTCCCTTCATCTGTGATATAACTTTCTGCTTTTTCGTTGAGATTAACTTTGTGTTTGGTTATGGTTTTTGTCTTAGCTGCTGTGGGACTGTGGGACTGCTTCTTCTTGCTTCTTCGATCTGCCCTCTGATGGACGAGGCTAAGAGGCTTGTGTAAGCTTCCTGATGGGAGGGACTGGCAGTGAGAAAAACTGGGTCTTGCTCTGGTGGGCAGGGCCTTGCTCAGTAAAGCTTTAATCCAGTTATCTGCTGACGGGTGTGGTTGCACTCCCTCCCTGGTAGTTGTTTGCCCTATGGTAGGGTTAATGGCAAACTCAAGAGGGTTTACTATGCCAAGGGGGGCCTTCCTGGCCTGATGCTGCCCATGCCTCTGTCCCTGCGGTGAGCCCCTGCCAACCCACGTCCCCACAGGAGACCTTCCAACACTAGCAGGCAGTTGTGATTCAGTCTTCTGTGGGGTCACTGCTCCTTTCCTCTGGTCTTGGTGTGTGCAAGATTTTGTTTGTGGCCTCCAAGACTGGAGCCTCTGTTTCCCCTAGTCCTGTGGAAGTTCTGTAATCAAATCCCGCTGACCTTCAAGGCCAGATTTCCTGAGGATTCCCAGTCCCTTTGTCCAATACCTAGGCTGGGAAGCCTTACTTGGGGTTCAGAACCTTCACCATAGTGCAAGAACTTCTTTGGTATTATTCTCCAGTTTGTGGGTCACCCACAACTAGATACAACTAGAGAGAAGCCTACCCACCACACCAAAATATCCTGTGTGCAGCAACTAAGGCCCAATGCAGCCAGATAGATAAGTACATTTTAAAAAAAAAAAGAAACTTAGACTTACTATCTGTGTCATTCATTTAATTTCCTCTCGTATAAACTCATTTATTTAGTGCTGCTCCTAATTTGAATTTTTCTGTGTATTTTTTTTCCTTACAGTTTACTTACTTTTTCAAACATCTTATTTACTGTTTAGTAGAATTCATAATTTATTTAATTTCTTTGACAGTACAGTCAGAAATGTCACATTTTTCCTTGGAGAAATCCTTTTTTAAAACTGTTTGTTTATTTATTGGCTGTGCTGGGTCTTCATTGCTGTGCAGGCTTTTCTCTAGTTGTGGTCAGCATGGGCTGCTCTCTAGTTGTGGTATGCAGGCTTTGCCGTGGCTTCTCTTTTTGTAGAGCACAAGCTCTAAGGCACCTGGGCTCAGTAGTTGCAGCTCCTGCGCTCCCGAGCACAGGCTCTGTAGCTGTGGCATAGGGGGCTTGTTGCTCCATGGCACGTGGGATCTTCTCAGATCAGGGATCAAACCCTTGTCTCCTGCATTGGCAGGTGGATTCTTTACCACTGAGCCACAAAGAAAGCCCCAAGAAATCCTTTTTCAGAAGTATATGTTTCCCTGACAGGCCAATGGCTAAGATTCCACACTTTAACGGCTGGGGGCATGAGTTTGATCCCTGATGGGGAACTAAGATCCCACATGCTATTCAGGCAATAAAAAAGAAAAGAAACAAACAGAAATTAAGAAGCAACTGTTAGAACCAGACATGAAACAACGGACTGGTTCAAAATTGGGAAAGGAGTACGTCAAGGCTGTATATTGTCACCCTGCTTGTTTAACTTATACGCAGAGTACATCATGCAAAATGCTGGGCTGGATGAAGCACAAGCTGAAATCAAGATTGCTGGGAGAAATATCAATAACCTCATGTATGGAGATGACACCACCCTAATGGCAGAAATTGAAAAGGAACTAAAGAGCCTCTTGATGAAAGTGAAAGAGGAGAGTGATAAAGCTGGCTTAAAACTCAACATTCAGAAAACTAAGATCATGGCATCTGATCCCATCACTTCATGGCAAATAGATGGGGAAACAATGGAAACAGTGACAGACTTTATTTACTTGGGGTCCAAAATCACTGCGGAGAGTGACTGCAGCCATAAAATTAAAAGACGCTTGCTCCTTGGAAAAAAAAGCTATGACAAACCTAGACAGTGTATTAAAAAGCAGAGACATCACTTTGCTGACAAAGGTCTGTATAGCGTTGGACCATGAAGAAGGCTGAGTGCTGAAGAATTGTTGCTTTTGAACTGTGGTGCTAGAGAAGACTCTTTTGAGAGTCCCTTGGCCAGCAAGGAGATCAAATCAGTCAATCCTAAAGGAAATCAACCCTGAATATTCACTGGAAGGACTGATACTGAAGCTCCAATACTTTGGCCACCTGATAGGAAGAGCCAACTCACTGGAAAAGACCCTGATGCTGGGAAAGATTGAGGACAGGAGGAGAAGGGGGCAACAGAGGATGAAATGATTAGATGGCATTATTGACTCAATGGACATGAGTTTGAGCAAACTCTGGGAGATAGTGAAGGACAGGGAAGCCTGGTGTGCTGCAGTCCATTGGGTCACAGAGAGTCGGACGTGACTGAGGGGCTTAACAACAATATGCTTTCTCTACCTCTGCACATTTTGTTTGTTCTTTTTAAGATACAGAATCTTATCAGCAGTTCTGTTTCTATTTTATTAAAGATTCTTTCTTTTATAACTGATATTCTGCTGCACCACTAAATCTTATTTTGCTTTAAAGTTTATTACTCTTTTCTATGCTTACAGAAAGGATGAGAGCTCTTTAAATAAGTAGGTCAAATGCTGACAGTTTTATGTGTTGTATATGAAAGTGCTACCTTGTATTTTCTTTGTAATCAGTGCCTAGTTTATTGCCTAGCACTGAGTCGAAAATAAATATTTGAAAAAGTGAATGAATGAATGATAGAAAGAAAGAAATGATTGTTACTTCATGAAATAGTCTGGTAGGTTCATTCAGTGATAGTTCATATTTCATATTCTTTTTTTAAGGCTACTGATGCCCGGAGAGCTTTTCCTTGCTGGGATGAACCTGCCATCAAAGCAACTTTTGATATTTCATTGGTTGTTCCTAAAGACAGAGTAGCTTTATCAAACATGGTATGTATGTGTTAGTGAGTATTCTTATATTTTGAATAAACATTTAGCATATTTTGTTTGCTGATTAGATGGGATAGCATGGAACTACCTAGTCACCCAGCACAGTACTTGACATATAATGGGAGCACAAATGTTAGTGTTCTTAGTTTCTTGTAAGCCCTCTTTTTATTGTCTTATTTGGGGAGTTTTCCCGCATCCTGGAAGAAATTTCTTGTAAGCTATGTTAACAAGATTACCTGCTTCCTTTAATTTGGAACTCAAAGTAAGAAATGAACTTAATAACTATTACCTGAGAGAAAAAAATCTGATATTCTTACTAAATGCCAAAAGTTATAGCCAGGTAATGAAGTGTATTTAGGTTCTAACTGGTTGTGTTCTTGGATGTGCTCCCTTCACTGATGTCATTGAATGTCATTCATAATAGAATAAGCATTTACTACTTGAAATGTGTTGTCTAAGACTGCCTTATTTAAGACATAGAGTAGCCGGCAGACTATAATAGGCGTCTACGGAACTTGGAAACACCTACTGGACTTGAAATAACTGGCTTTTGCTTCCTTTATTAGTGGAGAGAATTCTGTAGATTTTCTTCTTAAAGACGCTCTTCTTAAATATTCTTAGAGAGGAAGCTAATAAATTACACTGAAATGTTCATTTACAGTTTAATGCAAATGAATTTATCAGATCAATTCTTGAATAAGTCTTACTTGGAAGAAAAATTGGCAAGAACTTGGGGAAACTGAGAGCCTGAGTAGGAAAAAGAGGGAAATTAGGGAACTCTAAAAGTAAACGAGATTTGTCACAAATTTGCTTAGAGCCAACATTCATACAGAATATGCTCTAAATATAGAAATCTGTGCCCTTTGAAATGTCCAGTTTCACAACTACATTTTATTTTCATTAATATTTGTTGTCTTCTATCCTTCATTCACTTGAAAAGTATTAAAATCTTAAAACATCCCAATACCTGTTAGGTTAATAGGTATTCAAGAAAAGTTGCTTCTTTTACCTTTCAAATCCTTGGTAGTTTTAACACTTGAGCTCCAACTTCTTAGTGTGTTTGCTTCATCAGTTCACTTTCTTTCTTAACAGGAAAAGTCTTGAGAGTATAATAGTACTGGGTAAATTAGGATAGAGAAGTAAGCAGTGCTGGAAAGGAGGAAGAAAAGGGTGCAAAGCCTACAGTTTTGGGGTGGTGTTTGCTCTAAGGTATTTAATGCAAATCTGTTAAATTTTCCTTTTTTTTTTTTTTAAAGAATGTAATTGATCGGAAACCATACCCTGATGATGAAAATGTAGTGGAAGTGAAGTTTGCTCGAACACCTGTCATGTCTACATATCTGGTGGCATTTGTTGTGGGTGAATATGACTTTGTAGAAACAAGGTCAAAAGATGGTGTGTGTGTCCGTGTTTACACCCCTGTTGGCAAAGCAGAGCAAGGAAAATTTGCGTTAGAGGTAATTGTACTTGAAGAGGATTGTTCCAACAGTCCATAACTCCAGGTTGGGGAATTTACATTTCTGATCAATTATTAGTACAATTATTTATAATCTAATCTGAAATATCTTGTGCTACTTTGGTTTTACTTTTAATAGAATCTTGGAACTAGCAACTTTGGTATTGTATTAACATTTTGAAAGATACTGATTAAGAGAATATTAGAATGGAATTTATTAACCTAGAGAGTGGGTGGGAATATATGTAATTGTATTTTTCATACTGAGTTATAAATGGATTAAAGTTTGGCTGACATATACAAAGCTTAGGGCTAAAGCAGTCTCTGGAAGTGGGGTCCCCCAGGGTTGGTTTCTTGTAACTCGAGATATTTGGCTTGCAACTGGATTCCTTTGTGGATTTGTGTAGGAATGGCAATAGGATTTATCAGATGGTTCTTTTTCTTTATACTTTTATAGGTTGCTGCTAAAACTCTGCCTTTTTATAAGGACTACTTCAATGTTCCTTATCCTCTACCTAAAATTGATCTCATTGCTATTGCAGACTTTGCAGCTGGTAAAGTAAATTTCATTTTATTGATAAATTGTAATAACTTTTATTTTGAATTGTATGATTTTTTCAAGAAGAAGTATGTATAAATATCAATAAATGTTTATATTTATTTTATGAAGGTGCCATGGAGAACTGGGGCCTTGTTACTTATAGGTATGTTAATGATGTATTACCCTGCCTTGTCTTTTAAATCACTGATTTCATGAGTGCTTCACTCCTAATTACAGTTTAGTAGCTTCTGCTTTATGATCTGCGATAAATTTTCCTACCTTCCCCCATTTCCTTGAACATTTCAAGAATGCAGATGAACACCCTCTGGTGCTATCTGAGAGTGTAAGATTTTAAAGTGAGCATCTGGCATTAGTAGCATTTGTAGATTTATTTTTGGCTGAGTTTCTCATTTCAGTGCCTTCTCTTCCTCCTGGTAGTTACATAGTTATATATCCAGCTTGAAGAACTTCCCCTGATTTAATGTCTTCTAGCCAAGTTCTCCAGTGTTCTTGCCTGGAGAATCCTAGGGATAGGGGAGCCTGGTGGGCTGCCATCTATGGGGTCGCACAGAGTCGGACACGACAGAAGCGACTTAGCAGCAGCAGCAGCAGCAGCCAAGTTCTTACATGTCTGTCACCACAATACAAACATGTGGGTTGTGTAATTTTAAAAGCAATGTCTGTAAACAAGTTTTGGCCTTCTACTTTCAATTGCCTTCTTCGATGAGCTAAGTTTTGGACACTCTGTTCAGTGTTCTTTTTGGGACTGTGGAATGCATCTTCCCTCAGCTTGCCACTTCTCTGCTTTTAATGGAAGAACTGTCTTCACTTTCTGTTTAGCATAATAATCCCTAATCCTTTAGATAGTTTTTCTAAAATTTCAGGCAGCTATCCTATAAACAGATAATTAAACTTGTGTCACATCTTTGATCTTCTTTTGTATGAATTCAACTGGAGTAGTCTTTAATCTTCCCAGAACTTTTTCTATCCTGTGTACTCTGAGGAAATGTTTTCTTGACATCTTTAAAGCCTAACTTGACCATCTTATTTACTGTTTGAATCTCCCTCCCCCATTTCTGCATGCCTGCTTTTATTGAAATACTTTTATTTAAAAAAAAAATTTTTTTTTTAAACACAGGGAGACTGCATTGCTTATTGATCCAAAAAACTCCTGTTCTTCATCACGCCAGTGGGTTGCTCTGGTTGTGGGACATGAACTCGCCCATCAATGGTTTGGAAATCTTGTTACTATGGTATTTAATATTTTTAAGTGCTCAAATACATTTTTTTTTTTCCTGCTACACCTTATGTTGGCTAAATAGTATTTCAGGTTTGGCTGGCACATGGTACCAAAAAAGCTTTTTTGATAGAAAAACTTTATTTTGAAAAGATTTTTATCAGGATATCCATATTAATTAAGAACATATAAGTAATCTTTATTCAACAGAAAATACTACCTAAACTGTTCTAAATACTGCCTGCAAATGGGGCAAGTCTTGATATTAATTTGGGTGAAAGGAAGAGATTCCACTTAGATACACAATTTCCATGCAGTGCGATTCAGGCTAACTGAAGTTTCTTGTGTCATATGTCACTAGCTGTAAAGTAACCTGATGAATAGCAAGCTAATCTTTAATAAGGTTGAAATGTTTTTAAGGGTCATTTTCTTCATTGCCTAAAATTTTAAGTTGAAATTTGATAGAAATGAAGGCAAAGAAACTACAGAATAACTGAAGTATATTAAAATTTCCAGCTGTCCTGTTGAAGTCCTTGTTTATTGTAATGTTTGTAGTGAATGATCTCTGTCCTCTAGTCTTGACCTTTCCCTTTTACTCTGAATGAGTACTATCTATAGCAACCAACTGTGTTAGAGCTTGGGAGCACAGCTTTTCATAAGTGAACTAGAAGTACCTCTGCAAGGAAAGAACTGGAGATTGTGGAGCCAGCCAAATTTCCTGATGGCATTTTAGGCTGCCAAAGAGCAGAGCCCAACTTGGATGTTAGTTGAGACCACATGTCACAGAAATAAGCAGGAAAGAAAAACATTTAGCAACTCTTAAATGTCTGAGTTTGAGCAAACCCCAGGAGATAGCGCAGGACAGGGAAGCCTAGCGTGCTGCTGTCCATGGGGTCACAAAGAGTCGGGCGTGACTTAGCGACCGAAACAGCAGTGTATCTGAAAGAGTTCCTAAAGAAAGTCAGCCCTTGAAAATAAATCCTTTCCTTTTTGCTTTGGTTGTTTAAAATTTTGCTTAGGGGTTAAAAGGAAAAAAAAAGAAAAGGTAAAAAAGAAAAGGTTGTTTGAAATATACTTTTACATGAAATTAAGTATGCTAGTACCTGTGTTCAAATGTCAAAAATGCTCCTTTCTCCTAATGTAGCAAATTTGTTGCTGCCAAACAATTTTTTTTTTTTTTGCTGTATTGAGCAGATTTTATTTTTTGTGATTTTATTTTTAAATTTCCAGTAATAAATTTTAGTAGGGGAAATGTGTGCATTCTCATGTTGCTTTTAAACAACTTTTTGTTGTATTTGAGTAACTTCTAGTTATTGGATGTCAGTTTTTTCATTAACTGAAATATAGGGGTTTAGAGAGAGTTGGAAAATTACTAGCTTTGTACCAGCTTATCCCAGTGGAGTCTGTTAGTTAAATAAATACACAAAGCATGTAGACAGATAGCCATTTATCACTTTATTGAAAACTTTGGTCTTTTCAGAATTTTAAAATACCCTTTTGTTTTTTACCATTGCATTTGTCCCTTATCTTGAATTCATATAGTATTGCTTTTTTTATAAGAGATTTAATCAAGTTTAATGAAAATTAGATTGAAATCTCTTTCTAGAAAGTTTATTTCTATTTGAAAAAGTTGATTTAGAAAAAAAAGTTGATTTTGTCTGTGACCCACTATATTCTTTGTCCACTCCACTATTAATTCTTATTAACAAATGAGAATTTTATATTCTATAAATGTTTAAATACCAGTTATATTTAAACTTACTGCTGTGACATTTTGTTAATTTCATGTAATTCTTGTATAAGCAGTACAACTTTTCTGTTTGTCTAGAAAGTTTAACTTGTCACTCAGCAACGATTTTTTCCCCCTGTCATTATGGAGATAGTTCCCCGTTTTCCTTGTTTGGTCCTAATAACTTCCTGGTTTCTTAAAGAGAGTTGTTTATTAAACTAAATTTTATATGACAATGTAGCTGTTGCACACATTTATGCACTCTCTTCCCATTTTCCATCCTGAGGGTGTTTTTCATCCCCCTTCTTCCTCCTTTTCTACCTTTAGTACCAAAAAGTTACTTAGCAGTGGTGATAATGCTGATGTCACCAGTTGGCTGTTTTTGGCAATTCTTTTGTTCATAGATGTGAGTTATTTATTAAATGTTTTGAATTGAATTTTAGTTCGTTAAGAGCTTTAGAGTATAACGGAAGGGACATCAGAGTAGTTTTTATATTAGTGGAATGACAAGCATCTTTTCTTTACATATTTCCATCTTCTGTTTTTAGGAATGGTGGACTCATCTTTGGTTAAATGAAGGCTTTGCATCATGGATTGAGTATCTGTGTGTAGACCACTGCTTCCCAGAGTATGATATCTGGACTCAGTTTGTTTCTGCTGATTATACACGAGCTCAGGAGCTTGACGCCTTAGATAACAGCCATCCCATTGAAGTGAGACGTAATTTTCAGTCATTGGCCTTTGCTTTCACTTTCAATGAAATATGTAGGTTTTTTTAAATAGAAATACTTGGGACTCTGAAAATTGCATGAGTGATGTCACTTACTTTTGTAGTTTGTATTTCCATCTTGAAACTGCAGGCAGATTCTTTATTGAGTGAGCTACAAAGGAAGTCCCCTTGAAACTGTACAAAGTTCTAGCTCTGTTTCATTTTAAACATCTATATCTTTGTAGAAGCAAGTTTTCTGTATCCATAAACATTCACTGAATAGATTTTTATTGAATAGTAATGGGGGAACCATATCTGTCAGGTAATATTATGATTCTGTTGTTTCAAAGAAAATTCTAAACATACTCTTCTGTTGTTGTCATTGCTTCATATATATTTTAATTCTTTTGACTTAATCTGTCCTATTTCAGCTGGTTTATATGTATAAATTTTGCCTTCAAAGAGCTAGACATATAGTCTACTTTGACATATTTAACCTGGGTCCTATGTAGCTGTTAGCCATTCCAATAAGTGCAAGAAGTCAAATGTTTTTCATCTCTCCCTTCCTTACCTTCACCTCCCTATCTCCAAAGAGATCCACAGTGACTTGCCTTCCAGCAAAGCAGTGTCAAGACTGGAACCCAGGCCCTAAAGAGATGATGGGGATCGTGTTATGTATTCTGTTTTATTAGTACTAGTTATTACACCCTTTTAAACAATTACACAGTATGAGTCACCTAAAGGCAAAAAGTATGAGTTAGAAGAGTCTTTCTAGAAAGCTCTTTATGTAATTCAGTATGTATGTAATTCAGTCAGTCTGCTTCCTGTTATAACCTTGAGTCACACTGTCTGCCAGGTCAGCGTGGGCCATCCTTCTGAAGTTGATGAGATATTTGATGCCATATCATACAGCAAAGGTGCATCTGTCATCCGAATGCTACATGACTACATTGGAGATAAGGTAAAAAAAAAATTTTAATTAATTAATTAAATTCTTTTGTGGTGATCCCACAGAGTTTTACATGAAAAAGAAAAGTTTGATTTTATTTAGGTTAAGTTCCTAAGTAATTTTTCTAGAATCTATAAGAATATTACTCTGGCTTGTCTTTATTTCTTTTTATATTGACTGTTTTGGTCTCTTAAATGAATGATGTTGCAAATATATTTTGGGGGTTGGTGGAAGTCTGGTATAAAACTTAAAAAGCAAAAGTAGAAGGCAAAGCGAATGCATTCTTAAACAAAAGGCAATAGACATTACTGTGTTTTAGTAAATCTAATACTCAAGTAACTTTGAGTAAATTAGTTTTTGAGTACTCTGTAGTCAAAATATACTATAATTCTGAGTTCTGACTCTCCTGGCTTTTAAAAATTGTGTTTTCTCAGGACTTTAAGAAAGGAATGAACATGTATTTAACCAAGTTCCAACAAAAGAATGCTGCCACAGGTAATTTTTAATAACTTGAGATAGAAATGGAGAGAATGTTGGCACATTATCCAGGGTACGATATTTTATTTTTTTCTAAATACTTGATTTTCCGTGTGATGGGTAGGAAACAAAGTTGACTTCTTTGGAGACCCATTGCGTCCCAGACCGGCTGAGCCGGGACCTGTCGTGCCCTGGGCAGCCTCCGTTCTCCGGCGGCCGGCCTGCCGCAGCCCAGTGTTGTGCCACTCTCGAGGCTGGAACGTTCTGTTTACTTCACCAGAGCTTGTTCTTTTCTGGCGACTTGTGGCTTTTGTTGCCCTCAATTGACCATTGGCCATTAAAATAGCTGCAGATTAACCATTTGTAGGAGTTGAACTTGTGGAACTGCAGATTTCCATTAAAGTAAATTCTTAAAATTTTATGATAGTCTATGATTTATTAGATATTAGAGTCAAAAGGAAGAATAAAGGTGTACTAGTTGATTGATTATGAAACTGAGTTCTATAATGAACAAAAATAGTTTAAAAAGCAAGAAGATTTGTGTAATGTCATTACTGTTTAATAGAATCCCCAACCAGGAATTTAATAGATCGCCAATCAGGGATCGAACCCAGGCTCACAGCAGTGAAAGCGCAGAGTCCTAACCACTGGACTGCCAGGGAATTCCCCTGTACTTTCCTTTTTGTACATATATAGTCTGTCTGTTTGGAATGTTCCTTTCTCCCCTGTCTAATGAGCAACTCCTCTTCAAGATTCAGAACAAAAATTATGTCTTGTGAAACCTTTATTCTTTGGATTTTTCTTTAAGGGCTTTTTCCTTTGTTCATTCCTCTGTTATAGTTATGCTACATTGTATGGTTGTTTTGCTTATTCAGCCACCAGAGTTGTTTGACAGTGTGGACTTTACTTCAGCCTCATCAGCATTGAGTATTTTTCTGCTAGTTGAATGGGTGTAATAGTTTTAATTTTGTGAATGATCATCTTGTAGTGTTCTTGAATATGTTTCCATTTGTTTGTTCCTGTTTCTTGTTTGAACTCACCTGTTTGTCTTTTGTTTATAACCTGTAATTTTTTAATAAATTAGAACAATTTGTAATATAGTTCACTTAATGGCAAGGCAAGGGTAACATTAATTTGGTCCACTGTTTGTTTCCTGAACCTGAAAAAAAACACAAAATTGGTCAATGATGCAGTTTCAAGTTATATAAAATTTCTGGTTTGTTTACAAAAATAAAAATGTAGACATTTTAGATTTTCATTGTTTGTATTTATCTTCTAGAGGATCTCTGGGAAAGTTTAGAAAATGCTAGTGGTAAACCTATAGCAGCTGTGATGAATACCTGGACCAAACAAATGGGATTCCCTCTCATTTATGTAGAAGCAGAACAGGTAAACTTATACAAAGTTCTTCAATTTGTCTGATATTATGTTAACTGAAATTCAGTCAGTGTTACAGATTTGCTTTTCTGTACTTTATAAGTATTCTAAGTAAGATTTAAACCAGCCCTTATACTCTTTTTCTCAGTGATTTATTATCTCTATACCCAAAAGTTTGCCCCATATCTTTAAAATTATACATGGGTACGGTGGAAAACAAAATATTGTCTGCTCTTACTGTCCTCAGGGAAAACACTGTAACATTGTTGATATAATTCTAAAATCACCAAAGGAGATTTAGTCTAAGAATGCAAAGTTGGCTTTATATTAAACAAATTAATCAAGGTATGACTCATAGTTACTACATTAACAGAACCAAATTAGAAGAACCATATGCATTACTAGATGCATAAAGAAGACTTGATAAAATTCAACACCCATTTATAATACCATTCTTCAAAATTAGTTTTTAGTGTTGGATGGCAGTGTGATTTTGATTAGAATTGCATTCATATTAGTTGAACTGTTATCTGAATTTAGACAGGTGTAGTTCAAAATGAGTTGTCCTCCAGAAGGACTGAAAATTACACATCATCCTATCATGCACACCAGAAAGTTTGTCTTAACTTAGTTTAATTGTATGAAATTGTGAAATCTTTCTCTTAAATTTCTTTGCCATGATTTTATGAGCTGCATAGAGAATTAATTCCATTCATATTTGGGGAGGAAGATTCATAGCTCTTTTTTTGGTATGTGTTTGTCCTTGTGATTCTGCATTGTCCCTAAAGCTAATATTTTACAAAGTCTTCTCATTGTGGCAGTTTAAGTTAGTAAATTTGCTTTTCTGTAATTTAAGAATCTAGATGACGTTTAAATCAGCCCTTGTACTCTCAGAATGCGCCCAAGTGCTTGCAAGTTAACCTTTTAGAGACACGTCTTAACCTTAAATATGACTGTATTTTATAATAAAGTATGCACATTGGAGGACCTCTCAGATTGGCTGCAAGCATTTGAAAAGGCAATTTAGGTAACACAATTAATCCTAGTTGGTGGGAAAAGATATCTAAAACTTTAGTGAGCTACCATTGTGACCATTCTGTTTCTTTCTAGTCTTCTTTCTCCACTTTGAACTAGTCTGTTACAGGAGATGACTTGATCAAACTTGACGTTGACACTCTATACAGATTGACAGATGGTTTTCATTTTACCTGACTATACCAACAATCATTGTTGCTTTCACTTCTGGGAATTTCTATCCCTCAAAAACTGTCAATACCTCAAAACTATTAAACTATTTAATGATTATACATAAAGCAAACTAAGGCCATAATTTTTTCAAGTAAAGTATACTTTTAAGAGCATAATAATTTATCAGAAGAGAGGATACTAATACCCCACTTCCTCCCAATGTTATTGAGACTCAAGGAACTTAAAAAACATCAAGGTACTTTCAAGATCTTACTCTTTTTTTGCACTTTTTTGGTCTACAAGCATAGCCAAATTCATCCTCCTTTTTACATTACGACAAAATGCATGCCTGTGACTCAGTTCTTTTACAAATAGGAGAGCTCTGCAACATAGCATTTTGATTATGATCTGTCTCTCAGTTTATTAGTCCCTAAATTTAAATATTTTTGCTTTATTTCAGAATCTATTTAAAAGTTACCTGATAACTTTTTCAAGGAAATCTGTGTGATACATAACTAATCAGTGATGTAGTATTTAAGTCATTAGTAGTTCCTTTATGGCATTGAAGTGGCCATTGCTTCCCCACTCAGATTTAAGTTTTCAGTTCTGTCTCTTATAGTCAGTTCATCCCTTTATAAAAGTCATTGACCCAATTTTACATTTGATTTAGGTGATCTTAAATCTGTTATAGCTTGTGTTATTTAAAATGTTCTAGAGTCAGACACAACTGAGCGACTTCACTTTCAGTTTTCACTTTCATGCATTGGAGAAGGAAATGGCAACCCACTCCAGTGTTCTTGCCTGGAGAATCCCAGGGATGGGGGAGCCTGGTGGGCTGCCGTCTGTGGGGTCCACAGAGTCGGACACGACTGAAGCGACTCGGCAGCAGCAACAGAGTATAGTAACAATAACTAAACAAAAGATTGAGTATTGTTGAAGTATTTTTTTAATGTACTGGCCTTTATTGCCTCTGTTTTTAGCTCATTGCAGTCTCTGCCCTGACTTCTGGGTTTCATTGCAAAGCTCATCCTTTGAAACGGCGTGTTGGGCTTTCATGTTTGTCATTCTTTTTTTTTAAACCCAAACTTGAAACTTTTTATTTTGTGTTGGGGTAAAGCCAATTAACAATGCTGTGGTAGTTTCAGGTGAACAGCTGAGGGGACTCAGCCATGGGTGTACATGTATCCATTCTAAATGATTTTTAATATTGAATCCACATGGTAATGTTGCCACTTTTTGGAAAAGACTAAACACATAACCCTCCTCCATAAAAGTTAACTATGTATCCCTTTTGGAACTTTGAAGTTCATATCTGGATACATCTCTGTTCTCAAGGGCAATATTACACAGTAGCTGGCCTTTTATTTTTAGAGTTTGTTATTTTGAGACCTTGATGAGAAATCATTTTCTTCCATTCTGTAGTATCATCATGTTTCTCACCATTGCATTTTGTGTATTCAGGAGCCATTTGGCTGGACTGGTTTCACCTGTGCTTTGTCACAGAAATGTCTCCTCCAAGAAAAAAAAGTGTTAATTCTACTACAACCTTTGTTTTGTTTTGCTTCTTTAGGTAGAAGATGACAGAGTACTGAGGTTGTCCCAAAAGAAGTTCTGTGCCAGTGGACCATATGTTGGTAGGCAAATGGCTATACATGGGAGCTAATCAATAAATTTGGGTGCTATACCAGTAGTGTTCAAACTAATAATAAATAATTATCCATCTAAAAATAATAGAATTAAATAGAAACAAGGAAATGGTAATAGAATAAAAATGATAGGGGAGGAAAAGGAGGTTCATAGGGTATTTGTAGTATTCTATGTCTCTCTGTGTTATTGGCGGCTATAATGAATGAATAAGGATATAAACATCAAGAAGTCATGTCTCTAGCCTGAATCCCTGAAAGAAAACTTGGTATACAATTTTGTATCAAGTCTTATGCACCTGTGTACTAAGTACATTTGGTATACTTGTGTACTGAGTGTATGTATACACAGTGACTTTTTTTTTTTTCATTTATTTTTATTAGTTGGAGGCTAATTACTTTACAATATTGTAGTGATTTTTGTCATACATTGACATGAATCAGCCATGGATTTACATGTATTCCCCATCCCGATCCCCCCTCCCACCTCCCTCTCTACCCGCTCCCTCTGGGTCTTCCCAGTGCACCAGGCCCGAGCGCTTGTCTCATGCATCCAACCTGGGCTGGTGATCTGTTTCACCCTAGATAACATACATGTTTCGATGCTGTTCTCTTGAAACATCCCACCCTCGCCTTCTCCCACAGAGTCCAAAAGTCTGTTCTGTACATCTGTGTCTCTTTTTCTGTTTTGCATATAGGTTATCATTACCATCTTTCTAAATTCCATATATATGTGTTAGTATACTGTAATGGTCTTTATCTTTCTGGCTTACTTCACTCTGTATAATGGGCTCCAGTTTCATCCATCTCATTAGAACTGATTCCAATGAATTTTTTTAATGGCTGAGTAACATTCCATGGTGTATATGTACCACAGCTTCCTTATCCATTCGTCTGCTGATGGGCATCTAGGTTGCTTCCATGTCCTGGCTATTGTAAACAGTGCTGCGATGAACACTGGGGTGCACGTGTCTCTTTCAGTACACAGTGACTTTTTAAAAAAAAATTCTTGGCCATAGTAAGTAGCTAAGCAAATAAAGCCCAATGATTATTTAGATTTATTTTGTACCAGTCATTGTGCTAATAAGCACTATAACTGACCCTTATTTTGTACTCTCAGCAACCCTACTAAGTGGGTCATATTATTTCTGTTTTACAAATGAGGGAGCTGAGGCATAACTAGGTAAGTTAAATTGTCCAGGTTCACCTATATAATGAGTAAAAGAGTAGGAATTCAAATGAGATAGTTGCATTATATAAGTTTATACTCTTAACTACCACTCAACTGTGCTTTCTAAATATTTCTACATGACATTAGACTCTTGTACCCAGGGAATTAAAAGATAAATTGAAAAATTAAGAAGTATTTTTCTGCACCTTTCTCACTTCCTTTAAAATAGTTCTCAACAGGGAGAGAGGTATATCAGAACCACCGCCTTTTCATGTTTGACCCGCCAAATGATGATGCACTCTAGTAGGGTTAAGTGGCACAGCCTTCAACTCTTAGCCTTCCCAGCATTGAGAATTACTGTCTTAATAAATGTGTTTGACAGATCAGACGACAGGTTTATTATCTAAATAAATAATGTCGCAGTTGCTATTTTCCACATATACCTGCAATCTGCATTGTATGACTGACAGGTTTTATGGGTTTTTCTAATACTCTGTGACCACTGTAGGCTGCATTAAAACCTGAATTATCCTAGTGTCAGGAGAGAATTTTCATTTGTGGTTTAGCCTGATAGCATAAAGCTATTTAAGTGATTAAGATAGTTCCATTAATGTACTGGACAATGACTTACTTTTGTTTGGCATCTTAATGCAAAATCTATTTTGCTAATACTTGAAAGAGTGTATGTATTTGTCTTACAAAACCTTTGGCTTTTAGCTATGACTCCTCAGTGATGGAATCTAACAACTCCCAAGGTGTATCCTATCACAGTGTCTCAGCAGTATATATACCTATTAAAGACTGCACTTTAGAATTTGTTTTTAAGTGCTGTGTGAGAGCTTTAACCCACTCAAAATGTCTTTTATCATTAAAATCATTATCTCTTTTGAAAAAAAAAAGAAAAGAAAATCATTATCTCTATTGCTAAAATCAGCAGGGTCACAAAGAGTTTGACATGACTAAGCAGACTAAGCATGATATTGCTCTGAAAAGGGAAAAACAACAAAATCATTGTATTTGTGATTCTACACAAATACAGATTCTGTTGTTCTCTTTTTTTATAGGCTGTTGTGATTTTGTTAGTAAACTCTTTATTATTATTCAGGTTACCTAGAAGAGTTCATGTATCATTAAAAAGGAGCTGTTGGCTTAACAGATTCAAGCCCATACATGGGACACCAGTCCTCTCTCTGTACCTTCCTTTCCATTTCTTCCAGTGAAAAATTATTTTCAACTTTTCTGTTTGTTATTCTCTTGCTTAAGGAGAAGAGTGTCCCCAGTGGATGGTTCCTATCACAATCTCTACTAGTGAAGATTCCAGCCATGCCAAAATGAAGATTCTGATGGACAAGCCAGAAATGAATATAGTTTTAAAAGATGTCAAACCAGACCAGTGGGTGAAGGTGAGTCCAGAAAGGCCACAGCCATTTTTATCTTAACTAAATTGATTTCTTTCATTTCCTGTGTGCATTTTATGGCTGGCTCTAAATTCTACTGATTCATTTTGGTCTAGGACTTGCAAAGAAAAAGACATTTCTAAACTTTCTTATGTGAAATTTAGTATTGTCTAGATATTTAACTTTATGTCAGGTAAGGGAGTGGTCAATAAGCAATTACAAAGGGATAGGATTAAAGAGGAAAAAAAGAGTAGTCTCTGTATAAAGTCACATTAACCGAAACACTTGTAGTCTTGCAACTTCAAACTGCCCTGTCATGGTAGTGACATGTTAACTTCAGTGATATGTTGTCATTGTGGGTGTACAACTATAATCAAGTGAGATCAGACATAATAATCAGTTTGTGTCACTGAAATGGGAAGTTCCTTTTAGCTGGTGTTTTAAAGTCATTTCACAAAAATAGCAGTAAATATTATTTTTCATTATTCTGTACTCTACCTTTCATAATGAAAATATCTGCTACAAAAAGAAAAAGAAAAGAAAATATCTGCTACAAATTTTTCTCCCAATTATAGGTTCCTGATAGGAATTATGGGCTTCCCAGGTGGCTCAGTGAGTAAAGAATTCACCTGCAATGCAGGAGATGCAGGAGACACAGGTTTGATCCCTGGGCCGGGAAGATCCCCTGGAGGAGGGCATGGCAATCCACTCTAGTATTCTTGCCTAGAGAATCTCATGGACAGAGGAGCCCAGCAGACTATTGTCCATTGAGTCAAAAAGAGTTGGACACAACTGAAACGACTAAACATGCACACATGCAATAGAATTATATTGTATCAGACTTTCATGCTTGCAGAACTATTTCTCACTCTGTTTTAAATATATTTTAAAATATTCTCAGTGGACTACTATATTGCCATTTGAAATTATAACCTGGAGCGTATGAAATTTTTCTTATGAGAAAAAAAGTACACTATGGTTATAATTAGGTAAATAAAGGTATTATTTCTATAGTAAACGATACAGGGAATCAAAACAATTACTGTATTAGAAATGTGAAGTGATTTTAAAATATATATAAATATATATTTATAAGTATATATATATACTTATATCTGATACTGTCATTTTACCATTAAAATATTTTGTATATAAATATTATAAGAAATATTTTTGAGTGTTGGTAAATAATGCTTTGGTCACTAAGTTGTGTCTGACTCTTGCTACTGTGGAATTTCCCAGGCAAGGATACTGGAGTGGGTTGCTATTTCCTCCTCCAGGGGATCTTCCTGACCCAGGGATCAAATCCTGGTCTCCGGCATCGCAGGCAGTCTCCTGAATTATAAACAGACTCTGTACTGACTGAGCATAGAAAATAATGATAGTCAATGATTACCTCACTCCAAAAATCATATGAAGTTGCCTTTTAAGTCCATGTAATTCTTTAAAATCTAGGACCTGGCAGTTGCTATTCTGTCGAGACTCTGGGTTCAGCAGATTAATGTTTGTAAAGGTTTAGTCTTCCTTGGAGATTTTATTATCCAAGAGTTTTTCTATATAGTAAATATTTTCTATAAACTGAAAACTATCCACTGAAATTAGAAACGTAGCCAGATTATTTCCTCCCTTTCAGCCGTGTTCTTTCCACTGTCACTCACTCTGCCTCCCACTAATGTCAGCTTTCTGTTTTGTGTTGCCTCTGTTTTTACCTTTGACAAGTGATTACTATCTTTATGTGTTATTTCATTTTATTCCCTGTCTGTTGACATAAATGAGCTTCATTGTTTTTCATCCAGGTGTGCTAAAACTTAAACTCCTTTCATATCTACAAAAAACTGATTTAAAAAATAAATACAACTGTTTAATAATACCTGTTGGATATCTTTTCAGTTAAACCTGGGAACAGTTGGGTTTTACCGGACCCAATACAGCTCAGCCATGCTGGAAAGTTTATTACCAGGTATTCGTGACCTTTCTCTGCCCCCAGTGGATCGACTTGGATTACAGAATGACCTCTTCTCCTTGGTGAGCCTCAAATAGTATGATGGATTTTATTGATTAAATGGTTTTGTTTTTCCTGGAATGGCTGACTGGAACATAATTAGAAGAATATAGTTCTTCCTGAGAGGTACATGCCTTTGGGACTAAAGAAAATGACTAATTATTAATTGATATGCAAGATTGAATTTATGTAATTTTCCAGAAACAAATCTCACTTTCTTAAGCCAGCTTTTAGCAGCTGCATAAACGATCATTTGTAAGGCAGAAATTCTTTTCAATAGACACAGATATGAACCTTGAAGAGATTATTGATGATTTTTTAAAAGTAATTCAGAGTGATTTATATTTGTCTAAAATAGTGGTGGTTCTTTGCTGTGAGACTGTAGAATTTTTTAAACATTCTATTACTATTCAAATTATAATAACCCATTATCATTCTAAAATGAAATTTATATTTAGCTTTGTTCAAGACAAAATTTCAAGGAGCACTTAGTAGTATTATCTTTATAACTCCAAAACATAGGTTAGATAATTTCTAGATGTCTTTGTGATAAAATTGTCAGATTCCTCCTAATGTTCCTTTAATTGGATTTGAAATTTTCATTCCCGTCTATAGTAACTGGTTTTGGATTCCTCCTTTGTATAAACACAGATTAGCACTGATGCACAAAACCTCACATCTGCTGAGCTCATTGCTGAGGGAGACCTGTCCCAGGAGAGTGGTGTGTTTGTGCAGTTGGCTGCTGTAACAGAAGTTCTTTTTCCTAACTCTGTTAGTTCTGAAAGGGGTGAATTTGTAGTACCGTCCCGTTTGTCTTCTTTTAGAAATGAGTAAAGGACAGGCTGAAGTTGACACAGTTTGCAGCTCCAGTTTTGAAAGCGCCTCTGTCAAAAACCAAAGCCCCAACTGTTTTTGTACCTTTTCTGACAGTGTGAAAATTTTCAAAAGACGAACAATACCAAGACCCTAGAAACTGAATAGAAATAGGAAGTTAACTGTTCTCTTTCTTCTTTGTTCTTTCTAAATTGGTGACATTTTAGCATTTTTAAAAAGTAGCTGTTGTATAAATAGCAAAAAGTAAGGAATGTTGTCATAATACAGTTTTTATTTTATAAAATTCTATAGTGTTCTGAACTTATATAGTCTAGTCTCTTCCCTAAGGGATGACTAATTAGCAGAAGACAATGCCAAAAATGCATGCTTGTGCTTTTTGTTTTGTTTTTGTTTGAAGACTAATTTATGTTTTTTCCTATCCCAGGCTCGAGCTGGAATCATTAGCACTGTAGAGGTTCTAAAAGTCATGGAGGCTTTTGTGAATGAGCCCAATTATACTGTATGGAGCGACCTGAGCTGTAACCTGGGGATTCTCTCAACTCTCTTGTCCCACACAGACTTCTATGAGGAAATCCAAGAGTTTGTGAAAGATGTGTTTTCACCTATAGGGGAGAGACTGGGCTGGGACCCCAAACCTGGAGAAGGTAATGAATGTACTGAATGCGGAAAGAATTGATCAGAAATTGGTCCTTTTTAACTCAGCTATTTGTTGTTGTTCAGTCACTCAGTCATGTCTGACTGTGTGAACCCCGTGGACTGCAGCTCGCCAGGCTTCCCTGTCCTTCACCATCTCCTGGAGCTTGCTCAGACTCGTGTCCATAGAGTTGGTGATGCCATCCAACCATCTCATCCTTTGTTGTCCCCTTCTCCTGCCTTCAGTCTTTCCCAGCATCAGGGTCTTTTCTGATGAGTCAGCTCATTAGAAAACTCAGCTATGGTTAACAGTAACATCATCTTTGTATCTACTACACATTACTATGTATTTAGCTAACTAGAAATTAAGACTTTTGTTATAAAAATGGTGGTATACGTATTTGTTGCTAAATATGATTTACACACAGAGTAAATGGTGGAAATAAGTCTTTTACAGAGTTCCAAAGGCCCATTTTTAGTCCAGAAAAGCTAAAGGGAATTTTGGGTTATTCTGTTGTTACCATAAATACCAGACACCTTATGTACAACCTTAAAATGGTGTTGAGAGACACAGGGGCCAGTTTTCTGAATTAAAGGAGTTATTTGCTTTCTACATGTATGCTCTTTATTTTTGTAATCATGTATGTATTCTTTTGCTGTCATGTAAATGTTAGGAATAGTGAGTATAGGCTTTAGATATATTTTCTACCATATGCTAATAACTGAAAGTTGTAGTTCCTCCTGCCCTTCTTGTTCTGGGAGTCTTTTGCAGTAAGAATAATAGTAAAAATTGTCTAGAGCTCTGTATCTTTCTTTCACTGATTTAGCAAGCACTTATGCACCCAGTAATACCAGGTACTATACTAGGAGCTGGTGGTATAACAGTGAACAAAAAGTTGCCCTGTGTGGCTTACATTCTAGGGGAAGACACAGCAAACAATTCAATAGATAATATTTTAGGTGACAGCAAGTATCATGAAGAAAGAGTTTAGGTAAGGTAGGTCAGGAGTAGGAGTAAAAAGCCACTGTTTTATAGAATAGAGAGTGGACGGGAAAATGCAGGAAAACCAGTGAGGTGATATTTAAGCATAAGCCGAGACCTGTAGAATAGAACTGTGAGGCTGTGTAATGGGGAAATGGTCCAAACAGAAAACAGCAAGTACAAGAGACCTGAGATAAAGGCATGCTTAGGTGCTCAGAGAGTAACATGGAGGCTAGTAAAGTCAGGACAGAGTGAGTGTGGGAGAGAGGAGGGTGGGAACAGAGCAGCTCCAATAGGACCTTTGGGACTTTCATATTTAGTGGTGTGAAAAACTCATTTGGAAGTCTGAAGCAGAGGAACATGACTTGATTTACTCAGCCATGTGAAGAATAGGCTGTATAGCGGGGGAGGCAAAAGAGGAAGCAGGGAGACAAGTTAGAAAGCTGTTTGAGTAATGCATCTGGGTGCTGCCTGCGACTAGCATTTGCAAGTAGTAAATTCTGGATATGTTTTGAGGGTGGAACTAGAAATACTTGGTGGTGGCCTGACTGTGTGGTGGAGAAAGAGGGGAGTCATCAAATTTTGGCCTGAAGAATTGAAAGAGTGAAGTTACCGTATACAGAGACAGGGAAAACTGCTGTAGAAGCAGGTTTGGGTGCAATAGGGAATCAGGAGTTTTGTTTTGGACATGTTAAATTTGAGGTTCTTTTAGACATCCAAGTAGAGAGTACCATGCCTAGAGGTGCAGACTGAGTAATACATTTAGTGCGTAGATGGTATTTACAGCCATAAGATTGGATGAGATCACCTATGGCTTGAGTGTAGGTGGAGAAAAGAGGTGTGAGGACTGGGTCCTTGGGCAGTTCAGGATTCAAAGACTGGTTTGAAGAGGGGGAATCAGCAAAGGAGACTGACTGGCCAGTGATGTAGGAGAGTTAGGAGGAAGAGGAATGTCCCAGAAGCCTTAAGCAGTAGAGGGGGAAAAGTGATCAACTGTGCCAATACTGTACCAAGTCAGGCAGAATGATGATGAAGAACTGATGGTGACATTAACTGGGTTTTATGGCATGGTGGAATCCACCAGGACTTCCCTTCCTCAGATGGTAAAACGTGTGCCTACAATGCAGGAGACCCGGGTTTGATAAAGAAAATCAGATGAGAGAGATTGGGAGAGAGATGTGGGACCAAGGAGGCACTTTTTTATGGTGGGAAATTTTATAATATGTCTTTGTTGATGAAAACGATACTGTAAAGAAAAATTCATGATGTGAAAGAGAGAGGTAGCTGCTGGAGTTTGGCTTGAATATTTGAGAGGAGTTAGCTTTAGGTTGTAAAACAGCAGATCCATAAGAACAAGACAGGAAGTAGATGGACACAGATGGAGGTAAATTGATGGGTGTTGCACTTTTCTTTCATGATGATAATATGTGAGACTTCGAGGGCTCAAAAACACCTTCTTGAAATAGGGAGAATGTCTTTAGTTTCCCAGTTTTACAGATGGAAGAATCAAATGTAGCAAAACAATTAAGATATTACTGCATCAACACAGCAAATCGGCACCAGAATTATAAATTGGTTCTTTTAAGAACCTTCACTAGTCTTTAGTTGTGTTGTCTATTGATTTCTTATGGTTTCCTTAAACTTTTTAAGGAGTTATACAGCAAAACGTGTACGTTCAGTTCAGTGACTGGACAAATGCATACCACATTTCTATCACCACAGGAAGTTGCCCTGAGGCTACTTCCCAGCCAGTTCCTGCCACCTCCCTACCTTTCCACCCTCTGCAGGCAAACGCTATTCTGACTTCTTTCACCCTAGATTAATATAGTCTCTTCTAGAACTTTATATAAGTGGGATCATAATATATATTCTGTTCTTTTATCTGACTTCTCTCAGTATACTGTTCTAGAGATACATCTAGGTTGTTCATTTCTTTTTATTGCTGAGTGGTATTTCATTGTATGAATATATCACAATTTATTTGTCTGTTGTGCTGTTGGAATCAATCAGTTTGTGTGCTAGTATTAACTTTTTTTTGAGATACAATCAATATACCAAAAAATGCTCCCTTTCAAATATACAGTTCAGTCTTTTCTCACAGTGTTGTACAACTACCACCACCACCACTATCTTAATTCCAGAAAAATTTCTTTACCCTCAAAAGAAGCTCCATACCCGTTGGCAGTTACTCTCTATTCCCTGACAACCCAGTCCCAGGCAACCCCTAATCTGCTTAGTGCCTCACAGATCTGCCTCTTCTGACATTTCATATAAATGGAGTCATACTCTATGTGGCATTTTTTATTTGGCTTCTTTCACGTACTACAATATTTTCAAGGTTCAACCGTGTTGCAGCATGTATCAGTACTTCCTTTTTATAGTCAAATAATATTTCATTGCATTGCATGGTTATACTACATTTTCTTTGTTCGTTCATCAGTGTATATATGCTGGGATTGTTTCTACTTTTTGACTGTTATGAATTCATTTCTCCAGAGTGGAACTGCTGGGTCATACTCTGTGTTTATTAACCTTTTGAGGAATTACTGGACTTTTTTTCAAAGTGCCCACACCATTTCACATTCCTACCAGCAGTATATGAGGGTTCTAATTTCTCTCCATCCTTGCCAACCCTCAAAAGAAACTCCATATCCGTTGGCAGTTACATTTGTTATTGTGTAATACAACACTTATTACTGTCTTTTTTATTTTAGCCATTCTAATTGGTATGAAGTGGCATCTCATTGTGGTCTTGATTTGCATTTCCCTAATGGCTAATGGTATTGGTTCCATGTGCTTACCAGCCACCTTCATATCTTTGGAATAATCCATCAGATTTTGATTTTAAAAATCTAAGATTTCAATTTAATATCCTTGGCATACTAGTTCTGTATGTGACCTTTCTCTAAATTTTGGGTCAAAACTGTATGATCTAAGTGTATTCCTTTCACACATAATTCTTATTGGTATAATTACATATAGAGAGAGAATATTTAATAAATATTAAGTAGATTCAGCTGGCATTTAGTAAATATTTAATAAATACAGTCAGCATTGTAAGAAATACAGTTGACACAGAGTCAGCATTTGCCTATCTTAGTGTCACGTCCTTCATTCTTATTACTTGATAAATTTAAATCACGTGTTCTCTCAAGTACTAAGGTAATTGATTTTGTTTGTTCAAGATCGTAGGCATGGTATAACACAATTATACAATATCCAGGTGGCATATTTGTAAAAAATAAGCTTTTTAAGTAGTTCTTTATCTCTTTTACTTCTCAATCAGGTCATCTAGATGCACTCCTGAGGGGCTTGGTCCTGGGCAAACTAGGAAAAGCAGGACATAAGGCAACATTAGAAGAAGCCCGTCGTCGGTTTAAGGACCATGTGGAAGGGAAACAGATTCTCTCTGCTGATCTGAGGAGTCCGGTAGGTTTTCATAATAAAGTACTTTGATTTCTAGGTGTCTGCATCATTCTGTGTAGTGTGGAATGTATTTAATAATAACCAAAAATGACCTAAAGAGTTGGCTTGCAGTGCAGGAGACCTGGGTTTGATCCCTAGGTTAGGAAGATCCCCTGGAGAAGGGAATAGCAACCTACTCCAGTATTCTTGCCTGGGAAATCCCATTGACAGAGGAGCCTGGCGGGCTACAGTCCTTGGGGTTGAAAAGAGTCAGACACTACTCAGTGATTAAACAACAACAAAAATGACCTAAGTATTGACCTACAAATCATGCCTAATTATTTTAATACACACCATGTAGGGAGTCTGTAGGCAGCACCTCATTTGTGTAAAGCTTCTCAGTCCACACTGGGGTACTAAAGGGTGGTTGATTATCAGTGCACATTCTCCAGTGCTCTGCTGTTACCACCTGCCATCTACCTTTCTGGTTGTTCAAGTGGGCTCTTAGGTTGTTGCCATAATTTGTATGCAATATCCACACAAATTTTTTTTACTTGCTTTCTGTCTTAACATTAGAATATTTGGAATAAGTTACATATAATCAGATCCCTTCTTTTTTGTTCCTGTGTTCTCTTGTAGGTCTATCTGACTGTTTTGAAGCATGGTGATGGCACTACCTTAGACATTATGCTCAAGGTGAGTAAATTTGGAAAGGGCTCCTATTTTCTGCTTTTGAAGTTGAATTGACACAGAGAGTATGAGCTTGAATGGTTAAAAAAAAAAGTCCTAACAAAAGAAATACATGCTGATATGCATACTGTAGGCATGCAAATATTTAGGAAGCTATAGGAGAAATATCTGCTCATCTGTACTACCAATACAAATGCCAAGTCATCTCATTTATTCACTTTTATAAATCATAAGTTTGGTTAAAAAGTCCAGTTCTTAAAAGTTTTCCCATTAATGCAAACTTACTCAGGATTCTGCCCATTTTAAGTTTATTTCTGTGCTTAGGAAAGGGATAGATGATTAGGTGCCTCAAGGATTTAGTCTATGCTGGTACCTCTTATGAATGGACAGGAAGTTAATTCACTTGCCTTCATAGCCTCTGTAGTTTCCCAGGGTGGTTAGCATATAATTAAACTCTGACTTAGAAAAGATATAGATAAAACTTTCCATGTCCTTATAATGGCAGTGATCTGTTTGATAGTCCTAATACTGTAGAACAAGTGCTGTCTCCAGTCCTTATCCATGTAGTTATTGGTCTAACCTGGTTGCATTAGAGGTGGAGGGAGCTGATTCTACTTATCAAATAAAATGTGCAATATGTGCCTAAATACCCAAATCACCATCAGACCCATTGATTAAAAGATCCACACTTAGGGATCTTAATCAGAATACTTTTCTGATCCCAAGTGCATCAGAATTACAAATCTAACCTCTGGTATTTTAGTTTTAAACAAATCCTATTTAAATGATTAGAATGTTTTAAAAATACACAAACTTTAAGAAACTACATTGCAACTGTATTGCTTTAACTGCCTATCTTGTATAAGGGTTTCCTTTCTAACAACATAAAACATTATACTTTGGGTTTACCTTTCACCTAAATGACATTAAGGTCTCTTCTCACTCTTAATATTCTGTGAACCTGTGCACTATAAATCATGCATTTCTTTGCATGTGAAATGAGATAGTTGGTATATTTTGTCTATTCCATAAAGATATGGGGAAAATAAAGGTTCTGAAAGTTTCGTGACAGGTCCTTTGACATTTTCATGTCATGGCATACGTTAAAGAATTTATACCAGTGTGTTTATTTAATAAAGAGTTTGCACCTGTTTAACACAAGGGAGCCCACAGTGGTTCAACTTTACTATGCAAAGAGCTCTAATGAAGGCAAAATCAGGGTTCTTCAAGAAACCAGTTAGGGCCGGTTGGGGAGGGATGGACTGGGAGTTTGGGATCAGCAGGTGCAAAGTATTGTTATATATGTATAACTGAATCACTTGCTGTACACTGAAAACTACCACCACATTGTAAATCAACTATACCTAAATAATATTAAAGGGAACGACGCCAGTTGCTGAGAGAGGAGGTGGATTTTGTGTTAGTAATTTAAGAATAATGAAGCAGGATAAATAACTAATTCAGAGTATATTTGAAATGTAGTGTTATGGTGCCATCTAGTGGACTCCTGTGACAGGTCCTCTTGGGGGTGGGGTGGGGAATGCTTCCTAAATGCCAGCGTTCAGACCTTGAATATTAGAGCTGAAAAGGACCTTAGAAATCATCTGTCCACCCCGCTCATTTTACAGATGGGGAAACTGAGACCCGGAGAGGTTAAGGACTTAGTCAAGATCACACAGCTAGTTAGAGGCAAAACTGGGTCTAGAACCCAGGTCTTCTGACCTCCTATCTATTTTACTACACTGCTGCTCAAAAGAGTCCAAAGGAAAGGAAGAGGAAACTGGGAGCTGTGATGGGGTCTCCAGACACTGGTCAGTGTTAACTCTTCAGAGGGAAAAAAAAAAAAAAGGTCAAGAGAGTCTATAAATTAAGTTGTCTTAGAGAAGTAGCTCATGTACATTTGAAGTTCTAATTTTTAAAAAAAACATAATATTTTGTTTCTAATTATGAAAAGAGGTTTTGGTATACTCACTATGGAAGATTTAGAGGCTAGAAAAGTATAAAGAAGAAAATAGAACTTACTTGTAATTTTAAAAAGATCACAAATACAGCATGTATAATATGATCTTACTCATGATTTGGTTAATGTAAATATAGTAATTTTTTCTTTATGCTTTTCTATTTTCTTAATGTTCTGCATTCATTATATTTGGCAGTTAAAAATGTGATGCTGCATAATCCTGCTGATCAGAGACCATTATTAATGTTAACATTTTGATGTGTTTTCAGGGTTTTTTCTCCCCTTCTCATTAAATTTTTAAAAATTTAGAACCATTTTGCTTTGTATCCCTTCTTTCAATTAATGTATCAGTGGCATGTTTATGTCATCAAATATTCTTAAAATATTACTTTCAATAATGCTTCCTGTATTTTTTACTGATGAGTTGAATTGATTTTCAGTGGTATTAGTAATGATGCTTATTTTGCCTGTCTAACATAGAACATTAGTCAGACATCAGTGAATAAAGAATTTGGTCATGACGGGCTCACCCCTTAGATCTTGAGGTTGAACTGCTCAGAACTGGTGACAAGCTATTCATGTAGTGAGCACTTAGACCTAATGATTTACTCTAGGGGCACAGGACCAACTTAGTGCTCAAACCTCTTGAAAAATATTCTTTTGTTAATTCATATCCTGCAATCTTAGCCAATGAGATTGTAAAGCAAAAGTTTCACCTTATTCAGGGAGAAGTTAATTGTCTCTTTCTGTATTTTTTTCACTATAGCTTCACAAACAAGCAGATATGCAGGAAGAGAAAAACCGAATTGAAAGAGTCCTTGGGGCTACTCTTTCACCTGAATTGATTCAAAAAGTCCTCACGTTTGCACTTTCAGTAAGTTACAGTGAAAACTGCTTTTAGAGGGAATTATTACCCACTGATCTATAGCAAGTGTCCTTGATTCAGTATTCTCTTGATCTGTCTTAATCCTAGACTAAAGGCTTCCTCTTTCTTGAAAAACTGGAGTAAGCTTTTGTTACTAACCACTGTATTTCCCTCTAGTGGTAAGAGTCAGAATAGCTGGGAGATGAAACAAACTGGAAGGCTGACACGTCCCCGTGCCTGCTTTCTGTCTCTTTCTTTCTTCGCCCTCGAGCAGGTTGTACCCATCTCGGTGCTTCATTCTCAATTTGGCTGATCTGTAGGTTAAACATTCTCCTCTTTGCTAGAAGCTTCTGGTGCCAGTTATTCCTAAAACAAGAAGGGGATTACTTGGGTACCTCAACAGCATTTGCCCTTTCTGGCATCAGACAATATTCTGGATGCGTAGACTTGTAGTTCTCTTTTTTTTAGGAAGAGGTACGTCCACAGGACACTGTGTCCGTAATTGGTGGAGTGGCTGGAGGCAGTAAGCATGGAAGGAAGGCTGCTTGGAAATTCATAAAGGACAACTGGGAAGAACTTTATAATCGATACCAGGGAGGATTCTTAATATCTAGACTAATAAAGGTACGTGAAGATGTTTGAGTAGCTTGCTTATCATGGATATTATTGAGAGACATCCATGATTCACTCAACCCATAGATTATTGTCTTTGCTTTTTAAAAGTTTCCTTAAGTAGTTACTAGATTTACTAAAGAGTTTCTCCATAACCCATCCTGTACCCTCTAGAATAAACTGAAGTTGGGAAAGAGTGGAATGATTTGTTTTTATGGTAGATGGAAGTTAGTTCCTCACCTCTTGGTTGCACTTACTGTTTATAAACCATTGTTTTTCAGCTCTCCGTTGAGGGGTTTGCAGTTGATAAGATGGCTGCAGAAGTTAAGGTAAGGAAGTACAGTCTGTGTCTCACTTTTCACCAAGAAATGGAACACGCATCAAACCATGATCGCAGATTGTCGGGGTGGTGTTGTACTCGAGCAGTGCCTCCGTGTTTTTCTTGGAGACAGGTTAGGCTGTATCCTTAAGGCCTGAAGAATTTAGACTTGGAGTCATCTTTGAGGGCATTAAAGTGGTTGAAAGAATGTGGAATTTAGAGTCAGTCAACCTGGATGTAAATCTGTGCTCTGCCCCTTGTTAGCTGCGTGACTTCAAGCAGGCTTTTTAACCTCTATGAGCCCATCTCCTCTTCCATAAAATGAGGTGATAAGATTGTCTAGATTAAGTAATATAGGGGGCCTGGAACATAGTAGGTCTTTCATGTTAGTTCTTTTTCCCTTCTCATACTCTTCATAGGTCTTCTATGTGCACAGAGAGACAAGATGACTGTGTAGGGACTCTACTCCTAGCCCTTTTACGTGTCACTTCCACCTTCATTCTTGAAAGCAAGAGGGCTTCAGGGGTGAATTTGGAAATTCCAAGAGCTATAATGTTTGGTTCACATTATGAGTTAATTTACTCAGTCACAGGTTAGTACATAATGGAGAGTCTAAATCAAGATTCAATATAATATGTATTGTATTATGTAAATAATTACTTTATTGTAAAAGTAATAAATATTCCTGAAGGAGAGATACGTGTAATTAGTTCAAGGGGAGGCCAGTGACCAGGCTAAAGCTAGTAAAGTAGAGGCATGACCAAAGAGGGCCTTGTAGGCCATATGAAAATGCTCCTAAGAATGGGAAACCCTTGAAATGGCTTATAAACAAAGGGGTGACTTAATCTGGTTTATATGATAAGGATTTCAATCTGACTGCAGTGTAGAGAATGCAGTTTGGAAAGGGGAGATATTGGGAAGCCACCCCACCAAGCAAAAAGGATAACAGTAGCTTGGAGGAGATGGAGTAATGAAAGAGTTTCAGTTCAGTTCTGTTACTCAGTCGTGTCCGACTCTTTGCGACCCCTTGGACTGCAGCTCGCCAGGCCTCCCTGTCCATCACCAACTCCCAGAGCTTCCTCAAACTCATGTCCATCGAGTTGGTGATGCCATCCAACCATCTCATCCTCTGTCGTCGGCTTCTCCTCCCACCTTCAATCTTTCCCAGCATCAGTGTCTTTTCAAATGAGTCATTTCTTTGCATCAGGTAGTCAAAGTATTGGATTTTCAGCTTCCAATGAATATTCAGGACTGATTTCCTTTAGGATGGACTGGTTGGATCTCCTTGCAGTCCAAGGGACTCTGAAGAGTCTTCTCCAACACCACAGTTCAAAAGCATCAATTCTTCGGCACTCAGCTTTCTTTATGGTCCAACTCTCTCATCCATACATGACTACTGGAAAAACCATAGCTTTGACCAAATGGACCTTTGTTGGCAAAGTAATGTGTCTGCTTTTTAATATGCTGTCTAGGTTGGTCATAACTTATCTTCCAAGGAGCAAGCATCTTTTAATTTCATGGCTGCAATGATTTTGGAGCCCCCCAAAATAAAGTCTGTCACTGTTTCCATTGTTTCCCAGTCTATTTGCCATGAAGTGATGGGACTGGATGCCTTGATCTTAGTTTTCTGAATGTTGAGTTTTAAGCCAACTTTTTCACCCTTCTCTTTGACTTTCATCACGAGGCTCTTCAGTTCTTTGCTTTCTGCCATAAGGGTGGTGTCATCTGCATATCTGAGGTTATTGATATTTCTCCCAGCAATCTTGATTCCAGGGCTTGATTTTGTTAATCTTTAATACAGCCAGTATTTATTGAATGTTTTGTCTGTATTGTGAACATATCTGGGGGAGGAAGAAGGAAGTAGTCCAGGATAATTTCCAGGTTTCTCATGAGTAAGCAGTGGTATTATTTGTTGAGGTAGAATGAGAGGAACTCTTGTATCTTACTCAGGCCCTAAGAACCCAACTGTGATAGAACAGGAGCCATTGGCATCCATGTCAATAACGTTATGATTTCTAAGAGGTTTAGACTTAATCTGATGAATTAGTCATTCTCTCTTATATACCTGTAATGACTAGTTCAAAGGAAAGACCCCTCCGTCCCCCGTCCCCATCCTTTTGCTGGTTGGTATTTTCTGTGAAACCAGGTGTATTTCATTAGAAAATGGTTTATTCAACCTTTAATCAATAAGCATTGCAGTAATTACAATGAACTCTGAAGTAGTTTATTGTATGAAAATGTGTCTATAAAATTTTAAATTATTAGAATATGGCAGCAATTTAAGCTTCTTAGTTTTATTATCCCTTACAAATTAATCTTTATTGGAAGTAGCCAAAATGTGTTGAGTCTTTAACTACTCTCTGCCAAGTATTATATTTTCTCATAGATGATAAAACAGAGCAGTTAATTTACTCAGTCACACTTTAGTACATGATGGAGCCTAGATCAAGTCCCAAAGCTGATTTCAAAGTCTAGACTTCAGGTAGGTTTTTTTAACCCCTGTGAGCCAGTCGCATCTGTAAATTGGGTGATAAGATTGTCATTTAGATGAAGTAACACAGGGGGCCTGGTCCTTGATAATAGTCCTTTTTACTTTCTTTTGCTGATTGGACAATGAACCTTAAGGAATATAGGTTCTTTCTCTTTGATTAGGTTTTTAGCATATAATACATTAGGGGAAGAATTCCTATAGGTCTAAGGTGCAGCTTGTTTTCTTTTAGCCTGGCAGTGGTAAATTTTCATGAGTGAAGCTTATGAATCCATAGACAGTGGATATTTTTTCTTTTTCATGACCTGTGATATTAGCTTCTTACTATTGCTAGTAATGATCTTACATTCTGGATTGTCTTATGCCAGGCTTTCTTCGAGAGTCACCCAGCTCCTTCAGCGGAGCGTACCATCCAGCAGTGTTGTGAAAATATCCTGCTGAATGCTGCTTGGCTAAAGCGAGATGCTGAGAGCATCCACCAGTACCTCCTTCAGCGAAAGGCCTCACCACCCACAGCATGAACCTGGAGCACACCACCACTGCGGTTCTACTGCTTCGTGCAGGCTTAAGGTGGAGCGACTGAACAGCTGATTCACATGCCAAGAATTTGGAGTCTTCTTTCAAGCCAGTGGGGGTTGGACAATGAATGTAGTTAACTGGTTCCTGCTCACACTCCAGAATTAAATTCTATTGAAAAAGGAAAATCAGCAATTCAGCAAAAAAATAAAAATGTAAATATGATAGTAATAAAATAGAGCATAACGAAACTGTGAAACTTCCTGAAGCCTTGTCAGTGGTTAAAAGTATTTAACACTCTCCTGTTAATGACAGATGTTCTGTTTTTATAACGTACCAAAAGGAAACTAGAGGCTTCTGTAAAGAGGATTTTTGTGAAGTGGGTTCTACAAGCAGCCTACAAGCCAAGTGTCCATTGCTGGGAATGGTTAAACATTAAAGGCTGATAGCTGGTATAACATAGAGTCTGTGTATAATCTCAAGTGGGGTTTTTTTGTTTTTTGTTTATTTGGCATGGGGACTGATCAGGAAGATATATTTTCCTGCATAACTCAATCTGAACCAAGGATTGTAGTTTTCCTCCTTGCCTTCCCTTCTGTGTGACCCCTTGGCAAGAAAAAAAAAAGTTTGAAAAAAAAAACCAAACCTATCCTGGTCTGGGTTTTTTCCTTCCCTTAGTTCCATCCCAGCCCACCACCCCGGTGTCCTTCTTAGAGATCAATAATAAGGAAACATCTTTTATAGCCACATTAAATAAGAGAAACTGATATACATTATTTTTTCTTTCTTTTTTAAGATGACTTTTAAGAATCCTGAAATGCATATAGGTGAGACAATAGAAATGAAAAGTTTTCAACCAAGCCTTTCTGAAGGAGTTATTCTGCTGAAAATGGTCTGACAGGCCAGCTGTTGGCCCTCTTTCTGACAGTATCAGCACTGGCTTCTCCTGGTTCAGTTCGGGCCTGTAAGAAGTCACTGGTTGCTGATGCAGGGCCCATGTGTTAGTGGTAACTGGTTTTAAAAAAAAAAAAACAGACTGTAAGCCTGTGTGTGCCACTCTGCTTCCACAGGATCCTACTAACAAGCCTCACCAACCTAATCCAGTGAGTTTTAACTCTAAATCTCATTCCTTCCCTCTTTCCCTACTTTTTTTCTTTTCTTTTTCTTTAAAAAAAAATATTTTTGTGTGTTATTAACAGGAATTCATATTTGGTGTGGCTTAACTGTATTTCAGAAGGTCATCAGATTGTGAGACTGCTTCCTTGAAACATTTTTGTGCTATTGTTTTAAAAAAATAATAATTAAAAAACAGTTGGCGTTAATAAAAATGTCAATGTGAAATTGATGTCCTGATGTCCTTTATTCTCTTTGGTAAGCAACTAAAACCTTTTCTGTCATTCAGTAGGATTATAAGTTTTACTACCATAGGGGTTTTTTGAGTCTAAGAAAATCCAGTTGCTGAATTTCTAATGAATAGTACCTAGCCAGAAAAACCCTAAGATTCCTCCTAAATTACTTCTGGATTAACTCAGAAACCTCTTACAGCTCCTTAGAGTCAGCATTCAGGAGTTAACCTTAGCCTGCCAGTTCCTATGTACTGAGGCTTCTATCTAGGCATGTGCTTACGGCACCAGCAAAGTAAAGACTCCAAACAGACTGAAATAAATTGTTTTAATGAAAGAACTCATAATCAAATGCTGGAAGGTGTCTCAGTTTTAGCACACATGCAAGCTGTGTGTATATAATGGTTCAGTGGTTTGAATCATGTTGGGGAGGAGATGGGTGCTGGCTGCATTCCTCTTCAGAACTGCTTCTCATCCTGTTTTGTGTCCCTGGTCTTGACCCCCGTGGACTGCATCAACAGGTTCCTTTGCCCTCTGACTTCAGGTTGTGTTGATCCAATTAGTAACACCCTCAGAAGATCAAAAGGCTGAGGAATGGATGCTTAGAAGCCTGGGTATTTATTTCCCTCACTTTTAAGTCACCAGGTCACATAGGTTGTCTGTGTTCCTCTACCAAAGACTGTGACTCCTAACAAGCAGCCTTCTTTAGCTCCAGCTCCTTCTCTCTGCCCCTTATTTCTAGGGATAGAAAGGGCCACTCATTTACTGGCTCCTGAACTCTGCCCATGTCTTTGTGAACAGTCCCTTTATTAAACCTTCCTCAAATTACCCAGTTTGAGTGTATTCTCTGTTTTCCACTAATATCTTGATTGATTTGGGCACCATAGTCTTGATGCTTTGGGTCTCTAAAGGTCTTAATCCAGCCTTTTCCATGTCAGATATTTTATGTGGCTGCACCATGAGGCTTGTGGAATCTTAGTTCCCCAACCAGGGATTGAACCAATGCCCTCGGCAGTGAAAGCATGGAGTCCTAACCACTGGACTGCAAAGGAATTCCCTGTCAGATGTTTTAGTTTATTGTTTGTCTTCCAAATAGCTCCCTATCCTAGGTAATATACAGATCCTAGGTAATTTTACAGATGAGAAAGCAGGCTCAGAAAAATTAGGTAGTTAAACAGCAAATAACTCTCAGTCCTATTGGTCAACTCAAGCTTGCCAGTCTGCACAAACCTGTGTTCTTCCAGCTGAAATTGTTAGGTTTCCACAATTAGAAGATCATGCAGTCACAATGGATACAAGCAATAGCTTTAAAGATACTTAATGATTCTCCTTTTCCCTAATTTTTGTGAAAGTTGCTCAGTCATGTCTGACTCTTTGCGACCCCATGGACTGTAGTCCATGGAATTCTCAAGTCCAGGGAATTCTCAAAGGGTAGCCTTTCCCTTCTCCAGGGGATCTTCCCAACCCAGGGATTGAACCCAGGTCTCCCGCATTGCAGACAGATTCTTTACCAGCTGAGCCACAAGGGAAGCCCAAGAATACAGGAGTGGGTAGCCTATCCCTTCTCCAGCAGATTTTCCTGATCCAGGACTCGAACTGGGGTCTCCTGCATTGCAGGCAGATGCTTTACCAATGGAGATATCAGGGAAACCCCTTTTCCATAATATCTCTTGGTTAAAATTTTTACGAGAAATGAGAAGGTTGGGAAGAAAGACAAATGTGTTAGTTTCTTATAGAGAATGTTATTTTATATTTATGGGAAGCAGTAGAGGCTTTTGGGACAGTGGGCAGTGGTGGGTGAATTCTTATCTGGCATTTTCTAAGAATGAGTTTCAGGAAGTAAGGAACCCTTTATAAAGAATGTATCTCTGTGGTGTGCAATTTGGGGAGTATGAGGGGTTTTATAGCTTTAAATCAAGTCTTTCAACTCTGTTATCCAAATGAGTCCTGGACTTGGAGCCATATTTGTAGGGCTAGTAATTTTTTTCTCAGCAAGAAAATAAAAAGCTTTTGGTAATATAATGTTGACTCTATACTTACAATATCATATTTGACTGAATAATAAATCAGCTGATGAGAATTTAATCTACTGTTACTAGATACTAGTTTTAGGATCTCGGAGTTGTTTTTAATAGGACTCTGTCTTCTGTGGGCTTATACTAGGTGGCTCAGTGGTAAAGAATCCACCTGCCAATGCAGGAGACTTGAGTTTGATTCAGGAAGTTCCCCTGGAGAAGGGATAGGCCACCCACTCCAGTATTCTTGCCAGGGAAATCCCATGGACGTAGGAGCCTGGCGGGTTACAGTCCATGGAGTAGGGTAGCAAAGAGTGCATGACTTAGCATGCATCTTTCGTGGTAATGCAAAATACCCACCCCAAATTGACCTGCCTTCTTAGAACAATCCTAGTACAAGCGAAGTGGTCAAGGTGTTTGGTTTTAAATTCTAGAGTGAGACAGGGGACCCTGATATTAATGAAACACGTGGGCCAAATAACTGCTTTCCCTAGGAAACCAAGTCAGAGGATTGGTTCTTCTAACGGTTTGATGGTTAACTTTGTGATAAATGGTAGTGTCAGGAAGGAAAGTTGATTGGGTTGTTACTGCCACTTGTAGATAACTCTTGTTCAGTCGCTAAGTCTGACTCTTTTTGACCCCATTGACCGCAGCACGCCAGGGTTCCCTGTCCTTTGCCATCCCCCGGAATTCACTCGAACTCATGTCATTGAGTCGGTGATGCCATCCAACCGTCTCATTCTCTGTCACCCCTTTATCCTGCCCTCAGTCTTTCCCAGCATCAGGGTCTTTTCCAATGAGTTGGCTCTTCACATCAGGTGGCCAAAGAGAACTCTGCTTCTCTGATTTTGTTGCTGCTATCTGGCAATTGTAGCTTTCACTTCTGAGCTCCTGGTCCAATGCTGGGGTGGAATTAGCAACAGAGAAGGAACATAGCTTACCATCTGTCATAACTTGTGCTTTCTCAGGAAGCTGCCACCAGCTGACAGCAGATATGCTATATACCAATTAAAATGAAAACCAAGGAGGGAAAAACAGTCTGGCCATAGTTTGGCTGATCATACCAATATGGTCCTCTGTGACATCCATCTCCTCTCACCTCCAAACAACCTTAACCTTTATCATAAATCTGACAAATTGTACAAGTATACATTACACTGCAGTCTTAACCCACTCTGATTCATTAAGGTGTTGATTACCTTGTATTATGTATACTAACCTTATGGATATACTCTTCTTCATGCTTATTAGACTTTTAAAGAAATTAAGAAAACAGTACACTAAATGGCTGATGATTTAATAGGAGAAATCTCAAGACAACACAGGATACAAGATAGTGGAGGAGAGGTGGAGAGAAATAGTTTATGAGAAAAAAATACAAAACATTTAAAATATTTGACATGACTGAGGATGGGTGAGATGATTACTGCTTTTCTAATAGGTCAGTGGCCTCTTCTATCAATGGAGAATTTAAAGTCGGGAGAATGTGAAGGGTGTAGAAGGATGAAGTTAATGCTGTGGCCTTTACAAGTGTAAAGAAGTGCCTCCTCTCACGTCATCCTTGAAACAGACTCCATCTCCACTGGATAGACAGCATGTCTCACAGAAGATCTCTTGGCTACCAAAGCTGGCCTTTCCCTGCCTCTGCTGACACTTTGCTCCCTATAGATGGAAAATTCTAGACCTGTGTGTCCAAATACAGTAGCACCAGCCATATGCAGCTATTTAAGTTCCCATATGCAGCTATTTAAGTTTAAAGTAAGTTCCAGCGTTTGCTGCTCTTGTCTCACGGGTGTCGCCAGCGCTGTCGCAATGGTGAAGCTGAGCAAAGAGGCCAAGCAAAGGCTGCAGCAGCTTTTCAAGGGAGGACAATTTGCCATCCGCTGGGGTTTTATTCCTCTCGACCTGGGATTTAAGAGGGGTACAGATCCTGGAATGCCTGAACCAACTGTTTTGAGCTTCCTTTGGGGATAAAGGACTGTGGTCATCTGGTTTTGGAAGCAGTCAATGCAGAGGAACAATATGGAAGGTGTGCTCTCTGGCTGGGATAAGAGATGGGACATCGTTCAGACGGTCACCAATTGGATGGCACAGGGCTCTTGTCAGGTGCATCTGTGGCACAGTGGAACCTCTACTGACTTATTTATGATAGACTATATTAAAATAAATGTTTTTAACAATGTTAAAAAAAATAAAGTAAGTTCCACATTCAAGTGCTCAGCAGCCACCCATGGCTAGTGGCTGCCATATTGGGCAGTACAGATAGAGATCATATCCATCGCCGAAGGAAGTTCTATTTGAGCACCCTGTTCTACATCTAGTATGTGCAAGTGTATTTTTTGTGTATGGTAGAGAATAATTAGATAGTCTGTGCTCTTCTTTGGGCCTCCCAGGTGGCGCTAGTGGTAAAGAACCTGCCTATCATTGCAGGAGACATAAGAGACGCGGGTTTGACCCCTGGGTGGGGATGATCCCATGGAGGAGGGCATGGCAACCCACTCCAGTGTTCTTGTCTGGAGAATCCAATGGACAGAGTAGCCTGATGGGCTACAATGGGATCACAAAGAATCGGACAGGACTGAAGTGACTTTGCATTCATGCATGCTTTTACCAACCTCATTGTAACAATTTGCTATTCATCTAACACTGTATCCCCTTAAAATTTTAATTCTGTTCACAAATGTAATACATATCCATTTTCCAAATTTTGAAAGGGAAAAAAACACCCTAGAGAATAACTATCCCTTCTTATAAATCCAGCTCCTGAAGACAATCATGCTTGCCAGGTAAGATTGGGGCATATTCTTCCAGCTATGTTTCTATAAACTAGGCATCTAGTTATTTTTAGTAGGAAGACAGGCTGTGCCCTCTTTGCCTGATCCCCTTTGTAACCAGTGCCACAAAGTTTCAGTCTTTGCCTTAGGCATGGAAGTGTGCCAGGCTTACACCTGCAAGCTCTAAGTCATGCAGCTCACCACCAAGGATGGCTGGAGAACAAAGAAACAATTGGCAAATGCATACCTTGAGAACATCTTCCTTGTTTAGAGTCTCTGGTTCACGAACGTTTTCCAGCCTGACTGCCTGACGCTGAGTGCAGCTCTGTGGCGTGTGCATATTTGAAGAATGTGGCTTTAAGCTCTTGGGTTCAGTTCGTTTTAAGTGGTTCACGTAATGAATTCACTCAATGTTCTTTCCTCACTCGCAATGTGAACTGCACTATATTTGGAACTAACATTTGCAACCTTATACACCACTGCCTGGCTATCTAGCCACAAATTTTGATTACCGTGAACTGGACTGAGGAAGGTATATAGTGACGGATTTCACGAAGACACTGCTAAGGAGAGAGAGAGCTGGCTTGAAAACCTTAAGGGAGGTCAGCTTGCTGCAACTGTTGAAATGAGGCCATGAGTTCCTCCCACTGGCCTCTGTTTACCTGCTTGATGCCTGCCTCGCCAGCTTGGGCCACTGTGTTACTACCACTCCTGTGCTTGTACCACTAATTTGCTAACTGTACCTCACTGCTTCCAACATGGAAAATGAACGTGCCCCACAACTCTAAATGACCTACCTGTGTGCATCAAACCAAGGCAAGACCTGAGACACGAGGAGCCTGAGTAGCTTTCAACGTCCCTGTCATCTGAGATCCGCCCTTGACTATCTCAAAAGGATGCTGGGCAAAGGTGGTCACTGGTACAGAAGCATCACAGAGACAACCGAAGAGGTGAGAAGAGCACCAGTCTTTTCTAGTCATTAACGAATACAGTGGCGCTGTGCTCTAACCTCACCACCTGCTGTGTGATGCGGGATGTGTGCCTTTTGGTCGCAAAGGACCTTGATTATTGAAATGTCAGAAGAAGCACCACAGCATTGGACTAGAAGGCAAGGTTCTGATGCATTAGTTCCACGGCCATGGAATCCAGAGAGCAGACTTGTTACAAAAGCTTTCAGAGTAAAAGTATATTATAGGAGGCACAGAGCAGGAACAAGAACTACTGAATGAATAATTTGTACTTTTATTTTAGGCTGCACAGGTCTTCGTTGCTATGTGGGCTTTCTCTAGTTGCAGCAAGCAGGGTCTTCTCTAACTGCGCGGCATGGGCTTCTTGCTGCAGCGGCTTCTCTTGTTGCGGAGCACAGGCTCTAGGCGAGTGGGCTTCAGTGGCTGCGGCAGGTGGACTCAGTAGTCGGGGCTCGCATGCTCTAGAGCATGAGCTTAGTGGCGGTGGCACACGGGGCTTAGTTGCCCCACAGCATGTGGGATCTTGGATCAGGGATTGAACCCACATCTCTGGCATTGGCAGGTGGATTCTTCACCACTGAGACACCAAGTCCTGAATGAGTCATCCGAAGTGTGATGAGTCTTTGGAATGGGAAGTGCTGGGTGGTACAAGGGATGTTACTGGCAAGTTCCACGTAGCCTCAATGTTTAGGAAAGACTCCCATGAAGAAATGTTGTTGAACTGAGACTCAAAAGATGCTAGCCAGGCAAAGAGGACAGGGAAGAGTGTTCTCGATGAAAGAAACAGCACATGCATTGCCAGGCCTATAGCTGGAGAGAACCTGACCTATTTAGAGAACCAAAAGAAATCCAGAATAGCTAGAAAAAAGAGAGTTCCTGGGAAGGTAGTGAAAGAGGCTCTGGAGAAGTAGGGAAGGCCCAGGCTAGGGTGGGACTTAGGCCACGTTGAAGATTCTAAACTTTAGCTAAAGGACAATGGGAAACCATCAGTTTCCTTATCGTAAAGTGAGAAATAATAATCTCAGAGTTACCAGGAAACAAGATGAGAAAAATGCAAGTGAAAGGTCTTTGTAAGTTACAAAGCATGATAAGGAATGTTACTAACATTGCAATATCATTAGTAGTAATAATAAGCAGGGCTGCTTTCTCAAGTAATAGAAGTAATCGTACAAATCTTCTAAGTGGGAACATGAGGCAGTCATTGCCACCCCACCTCCCCAGCCATGCCGTTCAACTGGCAGGATCTTAGTTCCTGGATCAGGGATGGAACCTGTGCCCCTCCACGGTGAAATTGCAGAGTCTTGACCACTGGATAGCCAGGGAAGTCCCTGAAATAGTCTATAAATTATTAAACTCTGACTTATTCAAGGGAACTGATAGAAATGTCAGAAGTTTATTTTAGTTGAAACTTGCAGTGTGAGGTTCATGAAGCCCAGGCGTTAGCTCAGCTCTTTGGAGCAGGATCACACCATTTATGGCCATGTGTGTTTCTCAACTCTACACTGACTCCCCAACACCACTTGCAGAAAAGATCAGTATTCTTCCTCCTTCTCAAACCCACCAGAGCAGAACGGCTGACACATTCTTTCCTCTTCATTTCTTCCAGCCAGAGCTGGGGCCCAGCATCTCCTTCCTAGGTCAGCTTTTGTGGAAGCTGTCACTGTTCCCAAAACATTACACTCTTCTGAGCTCTTCGTGGCAAGATAATTATCCCAGTTAGCACCTGCATTACATTTTAGGAAAAATTTGACACCTTTCCAATTCTGTGATGTTGTACTTTTACAATGGTTCTGTAAAGTAGGCACAACTGAGTATCACAGAAACGATGCAAAACCGGGAGCTCTCCTCTTCTATCTGACCGGCACAGATATGCCACCAGGAGAATTTAATGGTTCATTTTAGGCCACTTCCTCTCTGCCTGCAGCACATTAAGTTCTATCCAACGACAGAAGGGCAGAGTTTCTGCAAGTGTAGCATTTGATTTGGTCAACCAAACCAGACCTTCTTCCCCAGAGGTCAATATCATCAATGCTCCACACTACCACACACCAGAGGTTGCAAACTTGCATTTTGTCTTTCACATTCAGAATGTCTTTAAAACTTTTTGAAAATTTTAACACCAGTTTTTAAAAGTCAAATTGCACGTCAAAGTTCAGATTTCTAGCTTTTCCCTTTTTAAAAAAATTTTATTGGAATATAGTTGATTTACAGTGTTGTGTTAATTATATCCAGCTTTTCTTGAAAAATCAGATCTGACATCAGTCTCTGAAGATGAGCAGAGTCTTCTGACCAACACACTCTACCTCTGTCCCTACTCTGACTAGGTCTTTTATGAAGGTCCCATGACAGTTCCAGAATATGAGTTTGTATAGCTATCCCCATACACACCAGGCATCATGAACATGGAATCCCTCCTTTGTGACTCTTTCATATGCATAGGGATTATTCTGTTTGGATGCAACTTTGAGTGTTTTGGAGATCTTTGTGTAGATAAGAAAAAAACGCCTCGGCCACTACAGTGGCTACTCCAGTCTACCGCTGGTGGATCTTAATTATTTGCAGCTACTTCCCAAGGGTAAAGATAAAAAACTTTATCCCACCAGACTTCTGTTAGGCCACTCCTTTCTGTTGTCTCCTCTGTTCCTTCATTCTGGCCCTTTTCTCATTCATTCAAAATTCAGAGCCTTTTTTAAAATATATTTATATACTTAAGAAGGTGCCGAGACAATGGCCTCAAATCATTTTTTTAAATTTTATTTGTTCATTCATTCATGTATTTAATTTTGACTGTGCTAGGTCTTCATTGATGCATGTGGGCTTTCTCTAGTTGCAGGGTGCAGGCACTGCAGTGGCTTCTCTTGTTGCAGAGCATGGACTCTAGAGCTTGGGCTCAGTAGTAGTGGCCCACAGGCTTAATTACTCCAAGGCATGTGGGGTCTTCCTGGACCAGGGATTGAACCCATGTCCCCTGCACTGGCAGGTGGATTAACCATTGGACCACCAGGAAAGTCCTCAAATCATTTTTGTAATGAGATGGAGAATTTTAAAAATATCTTACTGGAATCCCACTTCCAGTATATATCCAAAAGAACTGAAAGCAAGATCTCAAAGAGATATATATACACTCATGCTCATAGCAGCATTACTTACAAAAGCTAAGAGATGGAAGCACCCAGGTGTCCACTGATGAATGAATGGATAAATAAAATGGCTACATACAACAGAATATTGATTGGCCTCATGGGAGGAAATAGATGAACCTCGAGGACATATGCTAAGTGAGATGAGCCAATTACAGAGACATACGTGTATGACTCCCTTACAGAAGGTATCTAGAGTGCTCAAATTCAGAGACACAAAGTGGAACGGTGATTGCCAGGGGCAGGGATGGGTGAGGGGAAAGTAGAGAGTTGTTCAATGGATACAGAATTTCAGTTTTGCAAGATGAGTAAGTTCTAGAGAGCCATAACCCACAACCATGTGACTGTACTTAACACTACTGAACTATACACTTAAAAATGGTTGATGGTAAATTTTTTAAACCATATTTTTTTAAAGTGTTTTTTTAATGCATCATTAGAGATCTGAGTTCTGCTAGGGGTTCCAACACTGACTTCTGTGACCTTCGGGAAGGCACTCTCTGGAACTCAGGTCCTCTTCCAAAAAATGAGAAGGGAGAAGAGAGAAATAAAAACACCAACCTTGGTGTGGGGCAGACAGATGTGACAGTGCAGGGTGAACTGAATGCTCTGCAAATATTAGATGTGCTCATCAACTCAAACCGTGGGCTCTGTGGTGACTTAATCTTAATCGTAGGTTAAAAAAAAAAAAAATTCAAGGTCTGTGTTAAGTGCCAGAACCTTACAGAGGAAAGAACAAGAGCCTGCCCTCAAACTGCTCAGTCTAGTGGAAAAAATTAAAACAGGACTAGAAAAAAATTTACCATGTGTCACAGGTCAGTCTAACATATGACAGATTCAAGGATACACAACTTAATTCCCTATTAATAGGATGAAGGTTGAACATACACTATGACCTGTTGTTTGGGTAAATCAACCGTCTCAAATTAGAGCACAAGTTTAAATCTAGATAATCTTTTCCAGGTGTTTAGTATAAAAAAAAAAATGTGTGCATGTATACTTTCATCCATAGCCTTTTGCTTAGATGCATTTTTTAACTGATATTTAATTCTTTAATTAGTTTATTAATGTACTGATTTATTAATTGCATTTAATCAATTTGATTCCCATTTAAACAAAAGACGCCCCAGACAGCTGGAACAAAGAGTACTCCTACTGGCTGGGCCGCAGTCTACAAGGAAGAAAGCCTGAAGTGTGAGGGTTGATGGAGACCAGCCTCCATACTCTGTTGACACAATTACATCTCCATAAATATTATCCACAGCCAAGCCAGTCTACTGTGATTAAGCTTTGGTTTTCAGTTTTTAAAAATATTTTTTTCCTGGAGTTAATCATTAATAAAAAAAAAAAAAAAATTGGGGGCTGTGCACTTAAGATTTCCAGGTCCTTATAATTAATTTTTCTCTACCATCACCAAAAGTGTAGATATTTCCTATGTTAATTTTGTCTGATTTCTTGGCGACATCCCTTCTGGGGCCTTCTGTCCTCCTGCCCCAGTCCTGACTGATTACTCTGGAAGGCCTGCAGCCAGGTTATGTCACCCTGGGATTTCCTTTCATCATTATCATGAGAATTCTCTTCACTTCTCACCTCTGTTGAATATCCTGTTTCCAGGATCACATGTCTTCTTGTTTCTTCATTTGTTGTCTCATTTTGGCGTACCACATCCTCCAGTCATTTCCTGAGAAGGGGTACGTAGGTAGGAAGTAAAATTTTTTAAGATTTCACACATCTGAAAATACGCTTACATTACGGAATTAACAATTTGACTAATTCATAAAGTTATAGGTCATAAATAATTCGAAAGCATTCCTCTGCTGTCTTCCAGAATGCCTGACCGGAAGCATGGTACCATTCTGACAACTGTTCCTTTGAATGTTAATTGCTTTTTCCCTCAGAAGGTTTTAGTAACCTTTCTCTATTTACTCAACAAGCTGAAATATCTGATTTCTTTTCCATCCACTGTTGACATCACTTTGCTCACCAAAGTCCATATAGTCAAAGCTATGATTTTTCCAGTAGTCATGTACAGATGTGAGAGCTGGACAATAAAAAAGGCTGAGTGCCAAAGAATTAATGCCTTTGAACTGTGGTACTGGAGAAGACTCTTGAGAGTCCTTTGGACTGGAAGGAGAGCAAACCAGTCAATCCTAAAGGAAATCAACCCTGAATATTCACTGGAAGGATTGATGCTAAAGCTGAAGCTCCAATGCTCTGGCCACCTGATACAAAGAGCTGACTCACTGGAAAAGACCCTGGTGCTGGGAAAGATTGAGGGCAGGAGAAGAAGGGGGCAACAGAGGATGAGATAGTTGGATGGCATCACTGGCTCAAAGGACATGAGTTTGAGCAAACTCTGGGAGATGGTGATGGACAAGGAAGCCTGGCAGGCTGCAGTCCATGGGATCGCAGAGTCGGACATGGCTGGATGACTGAACTGATGGATGTGGGGCACTCAGTGGACTTCTCATTCTGGAAATACAGTTCACTTGGTTCCGATTTGACTTTTTAAACACTTTCCTTTCTCGGCTGTGTCAGGTCTTAGTTGTGACTAATGAGCCCGGAAACACGGGCTCTGTAGTTGCGGCACTCAGGGCTCGTTGCCGCATGGCATGTGGAATCTTAGTTCCCCGATCAGGGATGGAACCCACGCCCTCTGCATTGGAAGGTGGATTCTTAACCACTGGACTACCAGGCAAGTCCCCTGATTTGATTTCTTGAATTATCCCTTTGATGATTGCTTTCCCTCCACTTTTCACACATCTGTTTTATTTCTCTGTAACTCCGAAGATGAATGTTAACCCTTCTGGGCTATTTCCAGTTTAAAAAAAAATCTTTTCATGCCCATTTTCCAGCTTTTTTTTTCTTTTGGCCACACTGTGCAGCTTGTAGGATCTTAGTTCCCCAACAAGGGATCAAACTCGGGCCCGCGGTAGTGAAAGTGAAGTGTCCTAACTACTGGACTGCCAGGGAATTCCCCAGCTTTTTTTTTTTTTTTTTTTGGCCTTTATTTAATATAAGGATAAGTCCTGTACAATATTGTGTTTCTGCCATACATCATGAATCAGCCATAGGTATATGTATGTCCCTTCCCTCTTGAACTTCCCTCCCACCCCATCCCACTCCTCTAGGTTATCACAGAGCACTGGTTTGAGCTCCCACTAGCTATCTACTTTACATATTTTACAAATGCCCACTAGCTATCTATTTTACATATCATGATGCATATGTTCCCATGCTACTCTCTCCGTTCGTCCCACCCTCTTCTTCCCCACCATGTCTACAACTCTGTTCTCTATGTCTCCATTGCCGCCCTGCAAAAAGACTTACCAGTACTCTTTCTAGATTCCATATATAATGTATTAATATATGATGTTTGTTTTTCTCTGACTTATTTCACTTTGCATAACAGGCTCTATGTTTGTCCACCTCATCAGAACCAACTCAAATGCATTCCCTTTTTAGCTGATATTTCCTTGTGTATATGTACCACAACTTCTTTACCCATGCATCTGTCGAAGGACATCTGGATTGCTTTTATGTCTTCAGTTCAGTTCAGTTCAGTCACTCAGTCATACATAGAACAACAGACTGGTTCCAAATTGGGAAAGAAGTACATCAAGGCTGTATATTGTCACCCTGCTTGTTTAACTTATTTATTTCATGTCCTAGCTATTGTAAATAGTACTGCAATGAACACTGGGTACATATGTCTTTCACTTGTGGTTTCCTCAGGGTATATGCCCAGTAGTGGGATTGCTGGATCATATGGTACTCTTACTGCTAGTTTTTTACAGAATCTCCATACTATTCTCCGTAGTGACTGTATAAATTTGCATTCCCACCAATAGTGCGAGAGGTTCCCTTTTCTCCACAGTCTCCAGCATTTATTGTTTGTAGACTTTTTTTTTTGGTTGTCAAATAATCCTTTATTTTTCTTTTTCCTTTGCCATTCTTAACTAGCTGGGCACTCCACCGCACCACTGTTGATGTCATCTATGATGCCATGAGGTGGCGGCCAGCAACACTGCAGCCCACAGACTGGGCAGTCCCCAGGATCTCTTTAATAGTTCCAGAAAGTTCTCTAGCTAGAGACCAATGCCACATATGCTGGACAGTGTTGACAGTCTCATCAAAAGTGATGTTTCCACTGTGCTTAATGCTATTCTGCTTCTTTCTGTCTCTTGGTGGTTCCTTGAGGGCTTTGATGATCAGGGCAGAAACAGAAGGTACCGCCTCAGTCTGGGCCTGTCTGTTCTGAATGGTCAGTTTCACTGTAATCCTCAGACCCTTCCAATCACCAGTTGCCTTGGTGATGTCATCACCGACCTTTTTTGGAGATAGACCCAGGGGACCAATCTTGGGGGCCAGGGCAGACGTGGCACCAACTTCCCCACCAGTGCACCTCAGGTATACGGCTTTGATCTCGTTGGGGTTGAACTTAAACAGCATGGTGGAGGTGGCTCGTGTCGGATGAACCCAGGTTTGGGAGGACCAAAGAAAGTTGCACCTTTGCCTCCTCCGAGCCGAAAGCCGAAAGGTTGTAGGTTTTTTGATGATGGCCATTATCACCAATGTGACATGATACCTAATTATAGTTTTGATTTGCATTTCTCTAATAATGATGGCAAGCATCTTTTCATGTGTTTATTAGCCACCTGTATGTCTTCTTTGGAGAAACGTCTGTTTAGGTCTTCTATCCACTTTTTGATTGGGTTGTTTGTTTTCTGGTATTGAGTTGCATGACCTGCTTATATATTTTGGAGATTAATCCCTCGTCAGTTATTTCACCCAGCTTTTCTTTTCTTTTAAGGATATTTTCTCAATTTTTTCTTCTAACCCTTTGTGGGTTTGGGTTTTTTTTTTTTTTTTTTTTTTTTTAGTATTTATTTATTAGCCCCAGGTCTTAGTTGCAGAAGGTGGGATCTTAACTATTGCATGTGGGATCTAGTTCCCTGACTAGAAGTTGAACCTGGGCCCCCTACACTGGGAGCACAGAATCTTAGCCACTGGACCACCATGAAAGTCCTGTAACTCCTTGATTGCAGTTACTGGTTATCAAATTTTTAAGATGTTTTATTCCCTAATTTTTTTTATACCCATTTGTTTTTATTTCATGGATGTAACAACATCTCCATATCTGAGAACATTTATCATCTTTTAAGTTATATTTTGTTTTGTTCTGGTCTCTGTGCTGTTTCTATATTCTCCAAGTTCCTTTGTTCTTGTTTGGTCTTTGTCTTTCACGTTAGAGACTTTCTTCAACTATCTGGTGATCCTTGACATCCATTCCAACTGAGGAAGACTTTCTGGACACTCTATGTTCATGAGACAGGGCTTCTCAGTTGCTGGACCTTACTGCAGTGAGCTGACTTTCACTTTGGATTCGCAGCTCTTAAGAGTGGTTGAACAGTGGTTCTCCAAAAGACATATCCACATCTTAATCCCCATAATCTGTGAATGTGACTTCATTTGGAAAAAAGAGTCTTTGCAATTAAGGATTTTAAGATAAGACCACCTCGGATACTCTGAGTGGGCCCTAAACCCAATAACAAGTGTCTATAGGAGACACCCAGAAGAGAGACATAGAGAGAAAGTTATGTGAAGGTGGAGGCAGACTGGAGTGATGCTGCTACCACCCAAGGAATACCTGGAGCCACCAAAATCTGGAAGAAGCAAAGAAAGAAATGCTCCCTAGAGCCTCTGGAGGGAACATGGCCCTGACATGTTTTCAGACTTGACTGATTTTGGACTTCTGACTTCCAGAACTGAGAGAGAATAAATTTCTTTGGTTTTAAGCTACCAAGATTTTGTTATAGCACCCTCAGCAGACTAAAGCACAAGTTGGAATCAAGATTTCTGGGAGAAAATTATCAATAACCTCAGATATGCAGATGACACCAGCCTAAAGACAGAAAGTGAAGAGGAATTAGAGAGCCTTCTAATGAAGGTGAAACAGGAGAGTGAAAAAGCTGGCTTAAAACTCAACATTGAAAAAAACCAAGATCATGGCATCCAGTTCCATCACTTCATGGCAAATAGATGGGGAAACAGTGACAGACTTTATTTTCTTGGGTTCCAAAATCACTGTGGATGGTGACTGCAGTCATGAAACTAAAAGATGCTTTCTCCTTGGAAGAAAAGCAATGACAAACCTAGACAGTATATTAAAAAGCAGAGACATTACTTTGCCTACAAAGGCCTGTATAGTCAAAGCTATGATTTTTCCTGTAGTCATGTATGGATGTGAGAGCTGGACAATAAAAAAGGTTAAGCACTGAAGACTGAAGACAGAAGGAGAAGGGGACAACAGAGGATGAGATGGTTGGATGGCATCACCGACTCAATGAACATGAGTTTGAGCAAGCTCTGGGAGATAGTGAAGGACAGGGAAGCCTGATGTGCTGCAGTTCATGGGATCACAAAGAGTCAGACATGACTGAGTGACTGAACAACAACAGGAGACTAATACAGTATCTGCAGGCATTTCTTCATGAGATGATCAGTTTTCCCAAAGGATCTTTCAATATACTGATTGAAGAGTATATTAATCTGGTTAGGAGAACCTTAGGGCCAAGTGTGACAAAGGGGCCAGGTTTCACTATATGCTATGTAGTTGTGTTTCAGCTATGCTTAGCATCCCTGAGTTCAGATAATATACCTTTCAAGGTGTATTAATCATGGTTTTACATTTTTTTTTTTTTTTATTTACTGATGCTTTGACGTCTTGGCATTTTTCCAGCCTAGGACAGACTGCCCCTCTGAGTGCTAACCAATTCTTAAGAGATAATAAATCATTCTCCTGCCAGTGAACCTTTTATAAAACCACCAACCAATCCAAAACCCTTACTCCAAACCACCTAATTTATCAAGCTCACAATTAAAGTCACTATTCCTTTGTCCTAATCACCCCAGGGCCAGATACCAGACAACTAGACAGTTCCTACGTCCTAAGGTCCACTGAAATCATTACACTAGCCAATAATACTAAGCCTGTTACCCTGTCTCACCTGTTGTTTCTTGTGGAAACCACAACAAAGTTTCTGGCCAAGTTCTATATCCATACAATGGAACAATACAAAAAGGAATGAACTGTTGCTGTGTGCCACAATGCTGATGAATCTCAAAAATAAGGGGGAAAAAAAACAAAAAAAGGTGAGCAAAAGAAGGTAGGCACAGGAGTATGTGCTGCATGATTTCATTTAAAGAAATCTATAAAAATGCAAAAGAAAAGATGCCAGAAAGCAGACTGTGGTTGAAGATAGAGAGTTGACTGCAAAAAGGCACAATTTAGAACCAGGTAAACTGTTTCTAAAAAAATTTTTTAAAGTCTTGATTCGTGGCACTCTACCAATTTCTGTGGTGTAAATATTCCCACCATGGCCACTTTTGAGCTACTAATGTGATATCACTAAATGTAGACCTGAGAAGAGATGTACATGAAGTTGGTTCTCCTGAGCTGGTACTAGGGTACTAGTCAGCTTCATCACACCACCACAGAGAGGAACAAAGGTGATGAAAATGTCCTGTATCTTGTGCTGTTTGTAACATTTGTCAAAACTTTTCAAACCGTACCCTTAAAATGGTACTTTATTGCTTGCAAGATATACTTTAAAAATTGATTATAATTCTTTAAATGAAGTATCATCAAAGATCACAATGCCCAATAAGAAAGGACTGGTCATGTTATTGTCTATCTTCCTGATAGAACATGATGCAGCCATTCAATTCTATCAGATTTTAGCAACACGGCAAAATGCTTTGCTATGTTTTGTGAGAAAGGCAAAATAGGGAATTTTATTTTTAGCTTGTGTTCGCCTATGCAAATTCTGCAGGTAGAATGTTTGGCTTTTTTTTTTTTTTTAGTTAGTTTCTTTTGTATTTAAAAGCAGTAGATAGCAAAATGGTTTGAGCCCAGAATCTGCAGCTGCACTGCCTGGGTAGGCAAATCCCAGATGTTACTTTGCAGGTGGGTGACCTTAAGCAACTAACCTAACTAGTTTTGAGTCTTTTAAGTTTCTTGACTGCAAAAAGGGCATAATAATAGTTTCTACCTCACAGGGGTTGTTCTGAAGATTAAATGAGTTAATATATGTAAAGATCTTAGAATAGTACAAAGAACAAAGGCTTTATAAAGATTAGCTATTACTCTCATGAGGCAATGATACTGTTTGGACAATAAACTTACTATACGGAATACAGGCATTTATTAGACATCAAGGAGCAGTGGTCCACAACCGCGAGGGTAGGAGAGCAATTTTTGCTACCAGGGGACAATTAGCAAGGTCTGCAGACATTTCAAGATTTTATTTATTTATGGCGGTGCTGAGTCTTCATTGCTGCGTCTTCTCCAGTTGCGCCAAGTGGGGGCTACTCTCTGGTTGCGGTGCTTGGGCCTCTCATTACTGTGGTTTTTCTCTTGTCGTGGAGCTTGGGTTCAGTAGTTGCTGCTCATGGGCTCTACAGTGCTGGCTCAGTAACTGCGGCTCATGCACCCAGTTGTCCATCCCGTGGCGTGTGGGATCCTCCAGGACCAGGATCAAACCCATGTCCCCTGAACTGACAGCCAGATTCTTTACCACTGAGTCACCAGGGAAGCCCTGGAGAGATTTCTGATGGTCAGGGTTGGGGGGTGGGGTGCGATACTGGTAAGCTAGCTAAAAGACCCAGCAGTGCACAAGACAGCACCCCCACAACAAAGAATTATTTGGTCCAAAATATTAATAGCTCCAAGGTTGATAAACCTTTAGTTATAGTCTAATAGGGGACACAAGATATCATATTCCATCCCTGACACGGGGATCCTGAAAACCCTTGCAAATCTGAAGTGCTTACATTGGGAGCATTTTTTATTCTGGATGGGCTCCTGGATGGCAACTGGTCACCAGAAAGACCAAAACATAATTAGAAGCTCGGAATTTTCAGCCCTCCCTCAACTTCTCTAAATAGGGGAGAGGGGATGGAAATGGAGTTAACAGTTACCGTGTCCATGTGAAAGTTGCTCAGTTGGGTACGATTCTTTGCGATTCCATGGGCTATACAGTTCATGGAACTCTCCAGGCCAGGATACTGGAGTGGGTAGTCTATCCCTTCTCCAGCAGATCTTCCTGACCCAGGAATCAAATCAGGGTCTCCTGGATTGCAGGCAGATTCTTTACCAACTGAGCCATCAGGGAAGCGCGGTCTACATGAGGAAGCCCCTCTAACAATCCTAATAGTACGGGGTTTGGGAGCTTCCAGATGAGTGAATACCTGGAGTGAACACCTGGTGCACCCTAACAGCAGCTCCTGTGTTCAGACCCTCCCAGACCTCCCCCTGTGTATATATTATATCTCTTCATTTGTATCCCTTAAAAAAAAAAAAAAACTTAAAAATTTTTATTACTTATTTCACTGCACTGGGTCTTAGTTGCGGCATGCAGTCCCTTTAGCTGCGGCATGTGGATCTAGTTCCCTGATGCAGGGTAGAACCTGGGCCCTGCATTGGAAGCATGGAGTCTTAGCCACTGGACCACCAGGGAAGTTCCTAAGAAAGGTATTATTTATTTTTCGCTGTGCTGAGTCTTTGTTGTTGCATAGGCCTTTCTCTAGTTTGCAGAGAGCGGGGGCTGGTCTAGGTGTGGTGCGAGGGCTTCTCATTTCGGTGGCTTCTCTTGTTGCAGACCACAGGCTTTAGGGCTCCTGGGCTTCAGTAATTGCGGTTCCCACACTCACAGGCTCAGCATTGTGGCACACGGGCTTAGGTGGGATGTAGGATCTTCTGTGGCACGTGGGATCTTCCAGGATCAGGGATTGAACCTGTGAGCCACCAGGGAAGCCCCATCTACATCCTTTATCATATCCTTTAATGCACTGGTAAATGTAAGTGTTGCCCTGAGTTCTGAGTCACTCTAGCAAATTGAGAGATCCCAAGGAGGGGTCATGGAAGTCTCAGATTTGTAGCCAAGTCAGAAGTTGTGGGTAACCTGGGGGCCTACTACTTATGATTGACATTTGAAGTGGGAGGTGATCTCGTGAGTTGCTGTGTTGTACTCAGTCATGTCTGACTCTTTGTGACCCCATGGACTGTAGTCCACCAGGCTCCTCTGTCCACAGAATTTCCCACTCTGCCCATGAATACTGGAGAGGGTTGCCATTCCTACTCCAGGGAATTTTCCTGACCAGGCAATTGAACCCATATCTCCTCCGTCTCCTGCACTGGCAGGAGGATTCTTTATCACTGTGCCACCTGGGAAGTACCGCACCCTTAACCTGAGGGAGCTGACTCTATCTCCAGGTAAACAGCATCAGAATTGAGTTAAATTGACCCTCACTGTCAGAGAACTGCTGGGGGGTGGGGGGGGGGGCAGGCGGGGAGACTCCCACACACCTGGTGTCAGAAACCTGTAAGAATAAAGGAGGAGAAGGCAATGCACCCCACTCCAGTACTCTTGCCTGGAAAATCCCATGGATGGAGGAGCCTGGTAGGCTGCAGTCCATGGGGTTGCGAAGAGTCAGACACGACTGAGCAACTTCACTTTCACTTTTCACTTTTCTGCATTGGAGAAGGAAATGGCAACCCACTCCAGTGTTCTTGCCTGGAGAATCCCAGGGATAGGTTCGCACAGAGTTGGGCACGACTGAAGTGACTTACCAGTAGCAGTAGCAGAGCTTGGGGAAGGGGGAAAGAGAATAACTACTAATGAGCATGGATTTATTGGGGGGGGGGGGGGCGGGGGGGGGGGGGCGTGATACAAATGTTTTAGAATTGGATAGTGGTGATGGTTATACAGTATTGTGAATACACTAAAAAGCAGTGCATTTTATGCTTTAAAAGAGTGAGTTTTATGTGAACTATACTGCAATAAAAAATGTTTAATAAAAAAAAGTAAAAATTAAATTAAAAAAATACTTCCAACTGAATATGCCATATATTCTGGGCCTTAAAAGAAGTCTCAATAAATTTAAAAGATTGAAACAAGAAAAAAAAAAGAATAAGGAGACACACAAGAGAAAGACAGCTCGCCTTTTCTCAAAACAATGAGGCATAATCAAAATTGAGTATGTACTCAACTAAATAAAAAAAAAAAAACCAGAACATTAGAAGAGTGCTGGCCCAGAATACAGGATCCCTGAACACCTGACCAGGAGGAGCGGCCTCAGTGAGCCTCAGGTTTGTGATCCACTGGGCATACTCAAGTGATTTTCAATTTTTACCTTATTTTATTGGTTTTTAAAAAGCTTAAGTCAACATTAAAAGCCTTTACTTACCTCTCCATCTGCACTCCCAGCATGAAAACCCAACTGGAGTCAGTTCATATACTACTTTTTAACATAGTCTGACAATGAAATCAAGCAATTAAAAATTCTTAAAAGTACTTTTTTGGGGGGAGGAGCAGGGTTTACAAAAATGTTACATAGTAATACTTTGATTTTCATTTAAAATTGAGCTATGTTGAGAAATACACCAATATTTTGCTGGTATAATAATTTGGGATTACAGGTGATTTCTGCTTAACTCTTCATGCCTTTTCAAATTTCTCCAGTGAGAAGCATGTATTATTTTGATAACTAGTAAAAGAACAAAAGAGCCTTCCCTAGTGGCTCTGCGGTAAAGAATTGCCTGCTAATGCAGGAGACCCCTGGCCTGGGAAGATCCCACAGGCTGCCAGGCAACTAAGCCTGTGCGCCACAACTATTGAGCCCATGCTCTAGGACCTGGGAACCGCAACTATTGAAACCCATGCACCCAGAGCCCATACTCTGCAACGAGAGAAGCTACCACAATAAGTCTGTGCGCAGCAATGAAGAGTAGCCTCTGCTCACTGCAACTAGAGAAAGTCCCAGCACAGCCATACAGAAATACAGTTTAAAAAAAAAAAGGAAGGAAATAATGGAGGACTGAAAATGAAAGGAGAAAGCAGCTGAGGGTGTGTGGTCTGTCTTCTGGTCAATACAGGAGAGGGCAGGGGCAAGGCTACAGCCTGCTCTACTTCCCTCCCATCTCACGATCCTAACTCACGATCCAGGCCCTAACGGCCCTAAGTCACGATCCAGGAAGCTTTTACCTCTATATTCTTGCCTTTTTTCTTCTTCCTTCTACGTCCCCAGGATTGAATCCCTTTCTGTTGGGGGTGGAGGGGACATAATTTTTTTTAAAATCACCTATTTGCAGAAAATTGTTAATAGTGGCTTGGTTGTGCCAGGCGCTAAAGGGCCCTTGCCCTTGAGCATACAAATCTTTCTGTAGACTTTCCCCCTACCCATTTTCCTTGATTTTTAAAAAGCTAATTTTTGATCACAAAAGTAATACCTGTTCACTGAAGAAAAACTGGAATTCATAGAAATAAAAAGTGAATATAAAAATCATCTGTAATCTACCACCCAGGGGTAGCTATTATTAACATATGGTTTATACATTCTCAGTCTTTTTCCTATTCAGATATACAGGTTTAATACACTTCTCTTATTGGAACAAAACAGGACATTTATATAATATCTGCAAAACTTTTTTATTGAGGTATACCATGCCCACGTTCAGTGCAAAAAATGTGTAACTCTTAAGTGTATCTCTTGATGAATTTTTCACATAAATACCTACAATATTTTTACTTGCTTTCTGTACTTGGCAATCTATTATGAACGTTGCCCATATTATTAGATGACCTTTAATGGCATAATTTTTAATGGCTAGCTAACAATTACAATAGTCCACCACAGTAACATATGGTAACTTATTTAACCAATCTGTCACTGTTAGGAATTTAGGTTGTTTTCAGTTGTTAACCCCTGCATTAGTTTCCTATCACTGCTCTAACAAATTACAAACTTAGTGGCTTATAGCAACACAAATTTATTCTCTTCCAGTTCTGAAAGGTTAAATGAGTCAGCAGATTTGTGTTCCTGGGGCTTTGTTGGTGCTCCAGTCATTAAAATTTCACCTGCCAGTGCAGGGGGTCGGGGAGCTAAGATCTCACAACCCTAGCAGTCAAAAAGCCAAAAGGTAAAACAAAAGCAATACTGTAACACATTCAATAAAGACTTTTTAAAAAAAGAAGTTTTCTTTTGGGAAGCTCTAGGGAGAATCTGTTCCTTGCCTCCTGCAGCTTTCAGAGGCTGCTGACATTCCCTGGCTCATGGCCCCACATCACTCAGTCTTTTACCTCTGTCATCACATCTCCTTTTCTGACGCTCATCCTCCTAGCTCCTTCTTCTAGGGATTCTGTAATTACAGTGGGTCCCACAGCACTTAACCACAGCTGCAATGTACCTCCTACTAGGTAAAGTAACATTTTCTTGGGCTCCAGGGATTAGCATCTGGACATCCTTTAGAGAAGACGTTCAGACACAGCTATGGACACTCCCCTCCCCATTTCTTTTTCTACTTCTGCTGTTCCTTCTCTTCTCCCTCTCATATTCAGCACCCACTAGTTTTTAACACCATTTCCAGTCCTGAAATCTCTTTATTGCTTTTGTTTCCTATGCCCTTCAAGACATAATTTATTCTTGGGAGCTCAATGATTATTTCTGATCTATTGATTTATAACTTATTTCCCAAGCACCAGCCTTTCTCTCAGATTCCAATAAAGAATGGACAGTCTCTGGGAATTCCCTGGCGGCCCAGAGGTTAGGACTTTGCGCTTCCAATGCCACAGGCCCAGGTGTGTGTGTATGTGTATGTGCGTGTGCGCGCTCGAGACAGAGACAGAGAGAGAGACAGAGACACAGAGAGAGAGAATGTAGAGAGAGAGAGACAGAGAGAGACAGAGAGAATGTAGTTTCCCTTGGTTATCCCCTTATGACCTTAAAGACTAAATGTTTCTGAAACTGGATACATGACCCCTCCTCCGTCCTTTACCCCACCTTCCTGCACCAACTTGGCTCCTATAAAGGATCTTGTTTTTAAAGTGACTACTCTCAAAAATACTTAAGGCTGAAGACTGAGGATTCACCTTGTATTCTCTCTCCTCTTTATTTAATCAGTCACTAAATCCCATCAATTATTTTGTGACTTAGCATTCCTCTAATATTCACCTAATATCTTGGCTGTTGCTAAAGTGTGTAATCACACTTTCTCCCCATCAAAACCATACTGCTTTTATGGGGGTGGATTATCCTCTCCTCCAGTAAGTCCTCTGTGACTGCTTCTTCCTGGGATACCATCTCCCCACTTCTAGAGGAAAAAGCACATAATTAAGTGTCCAGTATGTGCTCAGATTTTTCAACCATTTTAAAATTTAATCTTTACTTATTTCTTTAAAAATATTTATTTGGCTGCACTGGGCATGCAGGATCTTTAGTTTCCGCATGTGAACTTCTTAGTTGTGGCATGTGGAATCTATTAATAACTCCCTGCACTAGACTCTGAGCTTCCAGTGCACAGAGTCTTAGCCACTGGACCACCAAAGAAGTCCCTAAAACTTCATCTTTAAAGTAATGTTTTTAATGTATACAAATGAGGAAACTGAGAAGCTAAGTAACTATGCAAAGTAACAAAACTAGTAGATGGTAGAATGTGAACCTCAGCCTGACCAACTCCAATGCCAAGCTTTTTGCCTCTACCCCATCATCACCTCCTTGGCGTTAATGCCCGTGGTTCACAACCTGCCTGTTCATTAAAAGCACCTGGGAAGGGTCTTCCCTGATGGTCCAATGGTTAAGAATCCACCTTCTAATGTAGGGGACACAGGTTTGATCTTGAGTGCGGAACCAAGATCCACATGCTGCAGGTGATAAGCCTGCATGCCGAATCTAGAGAGAAAAGCCCCCAAATGCCACAATTACAGAAAAGCCGGCATGTCACAAGGAAGACCCAACACAGTACCCCCCACACCCCCTCCAAAAAAAAAATCACCAGGGGAACTGATTCTTAAGTCCCATACCAGAGCTACTAATAAGATTCTCTGAAGGTGGAATCCAAAAATCTATTTTTAAAAATTTCTATACTTGTCATAGGACATATTACTACTAACTAGGTATGCTTAACATACATGCCTTATTCCATCAACTAGTGGAGGAAATACTGTCCTATTCATCTCTGTGACCCATCCAGTACTGTTATAGAACAGGCATTGGAAAATATCTGTTGGTTGTTGGAGTTCCCTGGTGGTCCTATAGTGAAGACTCCACAGTTCTGCTGCAGAGGGCACAGGTTTGACCCCAGATCAGGGAAGATTCCGCAACCCCCCCTAAAAAAAATCCCCGCTGGTTATTTACTTTTTAAAATATTTATTTTTATTTATGGTTGTGTTAGGTCTTCATTGCCATGCACAGGCTCTTCTCAAGTTGTGGTGAGTGGGGGGCTACTCTCCAGTTGCAGTGTGCAGGTTTCTCAATGCGATGGCTTCTCTTGTCTGTTGAGAAGCACAGGTTCTGTGCACATGGGCTTCAGCAGTTGTGGCTGGAGTGCTCCAGAGCCTAGGCTTGGTAGTTGTGGCACACGGGCTTAGCTGCCCCTCAGCATGTGGGATCCCCCTGAACCAGGGATTGAACCAGTGTCCCCTGCATTGCAAGGCAGATTCTAGCCACTGGACCACCAGGGAAGCCCTCTGTTGGTTATTTATATGCTAAAAAATTATAAGGTACACTGTGAGCTATATTGTTACAAGAGTTCAGAGGATAATAGTAACAGTAACAGCTAGCACTTACTGAAACCTCATCATATGCCAGGCCCTCACTGTTCTAAGAAATTCACAAGTATTAACTTCTTAGGACTTTGCAATAATCCTATAAAGCAAGATCAGGACACAATCTGCAGGGCCCCTCATTAAAAAATATTAAGAATTTCAACATGGTGACAGCAGAGCATTAAACCGTAGTGAGCGGCCAACATTTCTAGGCACATGTGTGGCTGTACAGGTCTTACACCCATAAGCCAACCCTAGCTAAAACTATTATCCCCATTTTACAGATGAGAAAACCAAGATAGAGAGGCATCAAATAAGCATTTCCAAGATCACAGTTAATAAGATATAAATATGCACTATCTTAGAGAAGGCTTCATTGCAATCTCTGTATTTATGAAGTTCTACAATCTTTCAAGGTTCAGCTCAAAGACCCTCTGTCTACTAAGTATTCTCATAAGCCAGGAAAAAATTCTCCTCCTCCTCCTCTGATATTTTAGCTCCATGACCATATCTGGTTTGCACCTTTCTTATAGATTTCATCACATCCCCACATTACACCTGAAATAGCCCGAGAGGTGCGGGGTACATCTAATAAATTCATGTACTTGAATGATCAAAGACACAAACTTGTGCAGGACTTGAGGACTGGGAGAGACAAGGAGGAAACTCAAAGCAGGGACAGGCCTAAGACAGAGAGCACTTATGGAGGACGAAGAGCTATGGCTGCCTTGATTGGCCCAATGGTACACACGGGTGCTAGAGTGGATAACGCTGGAAGAGAGGGTGAAGTATAAGATGTCATAAAGTGCCTTTAACAAAACTAGACCATCACTTCTCAGGGGCTGAAAGGATATGATGCATGTGCCCCTCTGAGGCCAGCCAGCTTTGCTTATGAGGAAAAGGCATCAAGTCACAGTCTGACTTCTCCCCTCACAGCCAGTCGCGTCACATATAAGCTCTATGGGTTAATGGGGAGACTGAGCCTGAAGCACCATCTGATCTCATCCATTCACCAATTCACTTGTTTAACACATGTTGGTGAACATATTCCAGAATGAGATACTTACACTGAGCACTTCACAGCTCCCATTCACGCTCAGTCCACCCAGTGGTGTGCCAGATTCTCCCATTTCACAGGTCTAAGGAATTAAGTAACATGCTCAGGATCAGACAGCAGGAAGTGGGAGAGTAAGAATGAAATCCAGTTTCTCTCTTTAATTTCAGAATTTGTTTATTGGACACGCATATTCCTGATATTCAAAAAGTTATAGAGAACAGCCTATTAAAACCCATATACTCCATTCAGAACTCAAGAGATACAACCTGAAGCCCCTGTGTACCTCTCCACATTCTACTAAACCGCATGGCCGCCAATTCCTCCTACTGGGTTAACACTGCATGGTGGCATCACCATCCAAAAATCTTCAATCGGTTTCCAAGTTCGGTACCATTTCTATTTCCACTATTACCTCTATCCTTTTGCATTCTACAAGTAACATCTTGTATCTGGATTATTACAATGGCCTTCTAATTGGTTTCCTTGCATCTGCTCTTCTACATTACAATCACCAACCTTTTTAAAACCTTTGAGTAGCTGCCCTTTGGTCTTAGGATATAGACAAAAGCATCTGCATGGCATTCAAGGGTCTCAGATGGGCTTTCCCCCACTCTGCACATTAGCTTTATCGCCATCCCTTGTTCCCTGTGTTTTGGGCATACTGGCCTTCTTGCAGTTCCTCCTAATCCCTAAGCTCTCTCCCACTACAGTGTCTTTGCACACAATGTTCCTCCCTTCTTCATCTGAGTAACTCTCTTCCCTTTCTCTGGTAAACTTTCTTTCCTTGAGCCTCCTGGCTGGGTCATTCTTTGATATCTCTTTTACAACTTTACATTTATTTGTGAGATTAACTGACCAAATTAATAGGCCTTTCCTAACAGGCCAAGGACCAAGAACCACTTGCTTACTACAAAATACACGCTAAATAAATAAGAGCTAATGTATATATATAACATATATAATATGCCAGCAGTGATCCTAGGACTTACCAACCCACTAAGACCTCCCAAAAGCACTATGAAGCAGGTACAATTATTAGCCCCATTTTACAAATAAACAAAGTAAATCACACAAGCTAAGAAGTGGCAGAGTTGGTTCATGAACTCAGGCAGTCAGTTTCTGGAGTCTGAGTGCTAAGTGCCTCAGTAAATCTGCTGAATGCATGACAGTGTTGAGTGCTTTTGACAGGAACTACATAGCACCTATCTTAGTTCAACCAAAAAAATCAGTTGGTTATGTTAATGGTCTTACATTTGACTGGAACTTTGCTACAAAACATTTATCTTAGCATTTTATTCCAGCTACTTGAAAATCCATTTGCCCTCACTGGTAGTATCATGAATCATGACTGATGCTGAGCAGAGGGGCAAACTGGTAAAAGGCTAGGAAAAAGTTGGCTTGGAGTGGAACAGAACTGTGGGTCATTTGTAATATGGGTAATCCTCATAAAGACAATTCAAAGGTTTTCATAGACGTCATCTCACTTAACCTTCATTGATTCCTAATAAAGTTACACACAGTGGGCAGTTCTGCATCAGCTGATAGATGAAGCAAAAGGCTGAGATTAGGACTGCTAAATCATCAGAAATTAACTAGTCACAGGATGGGTAAGGAAAGTGTCCCCATACTTCCAGTTTCAGAAATGCGTTATTTCTGGCGGGGAAAGACCTCTTCCTTCTTAAGGGTTAAAGGTAGCTGCCTAATCTTTCCTGATTCTTTCTTGGCTGCCCTGCACCGCCTGTGGAGTGTCCAGTTCTCCCGACCAAGGACTGAACCCAGGCCGTGGCAGTGAAAGCACTGAATTCTAACTGCTGGGCTAGCAGAAAACGTCCTAACTCTTGGTTGGAACTTCTCAGCAAGGACGGAGTTGCTCTTAGGTTTTCCCAGTATGGCTACAGTAGGGGAAATTATCCCACAGGCTCAAGTTATACGGTAAAGAGCTCTATAAGCTAGCTACATCCAATTAACCCTAGGCCAAAATGGTACAAATGTAACAATTCAGGAAATTCTTCACCCAGAGCCTCTATACCAATGTAAAGGAAGTCAAGAAACTGTACGCACGTTTCCTTTATGTGCGTTTTGCTAAGGAAAAGTTTTCATTAGTTTCTTTCAGAGCTGTAACTAAAAAAGGCTAAGAACTTTATGCCTGTATATACATTCATTCTGGTTCACGGAACCAGAACTTTACAATAGGAGCACCTTCGCAGGATGAAAACATTTCTATTCCTTCAAGTACCTGATAGCTATGGATGTGGGTCTAGGAGGAATCCCAATATCCAACCCGCGTTAAGTTTAACCTTGTAACAGCACAGGCCTAAATCTAGAAATAGGTCTAAAGGGACTGCATTAGCATTCACCTCCTTGGAGTGGCCGGTAAGGATAAGGACAATGAGGAGTGCTCGAATCCAGTCCCAATCAGGCCACTAATCGGCTGAGTAACCTTGGACAAGTTGCATACCCTCTCTGGGCTTCAGTTTCCACATCAGCAAATTGGAAGTTGAACAGTACGGTCTTCAAGGTCCTTTCCAGCAGAGAGCCTGGTACCAAGGAGGCCTAGCCATTAAATCAGCTTCCTGTGGGCGCGGTGCAGGGCTTTAACGGTCCCCCCTCCCCCGCTCGAGCCCGCGAAACCCTCAGCACGCCCCTCCGAGTGACGCCGCTTTCTCAACCGCAGCCTGGACACGGCTCCGCCTCTTCCCGGGGGCGTCCCGTCGTGCCCCGCGCCAGGCTTCTAAAGCTGTGGGTCGACTCCCGCCTTTCCGCGGCCCCGACCCCGAACTCCTCTCCCCAGTTTTCTCGGGTGCCCTATCCTATCAACGTCTAGTATCCCAGCCAATCACGCGGGTCCGGAGTCTTACCTTCGGTCCACCCTCCTCCCAGCGCCCGGCCGGCCCGAGCTCAAGGCCTTTAGCAGGCCAATCCAATCAGTGGCCGGCCCTGGCCGGCCTCACCCCAATGTCCCTCCTCTCGGCCAATCCGCGCGCCCCATTCTGCTGCCCGCCCAGCCAACCCCGGGCCTTGAAACCAGCGGGCAAATGGGCGCAGGGCGGCCCTTCAACGCTGACCGCCTGGCCAATTGGGGATTCCGCGTGGCCCCGGCGGCAACCAATCGACATGGAGCGCGGTGCCGCCGCGGAGAGGTCCGGCCGAATATCCCTCCGCCTTCCTCCCTCCCTCTCTCTCCCTCCCTGCGAGCCGCCGTTCACTTACTGCCTCCCTTCCCTTCTTTCTCCCTCCGCCACCCGAGCACCAGCCGCGCTCTGAGCTGCCCCCGGGGTCCCTCCCCCGCCGTCAGAGGAGCAGCTGCCGCCGCCGCCAGCAGCAAATTAGAAAGAGGGAGGAAGGAAGGAAAGGAGGAAGGAAGGGGAGCTAGAGCGACTACCAAGAGGGAACCGGTGAATGGGCTTGTGGTGACCCCCGCCCCCCACCCCACCCTCCCTTCCCACCCGACCCCCAACCCCCATCCCCAGTTAAGAGCCGCCGCCCGAGAGGCCGGGCCGTCGTCTTAGGAGGAGTCGCCGCCGCCACCACCTTCGCCATGGAGCTGATCACCATCCTCGAGAAGACCGTGTCTCCCGGTAGGACGCGGGGGCCGGGGGTCGGGCTGAGGTGATTGGGTGGGGGGAGGGGAAACCCTGGTCCCTCTGACCCTGGCCCCTCTCCCACTTTCCTTCCCCCCAGATCGGCTGGAACTGGAAGCGGCGCAGAAGTTCCTGGAGCGTGCGGCCGTGGAGAACCTGGTGCGTGCCACCCCACCGTCCCCCATCCCGACGTCTCCTCATCCCCTGCGTGCGGGCCTTCCCGCCCTCCCGGAGGCCCAGGCCTCGGGAACCCACCCCGCCCCATCCCGTCCCCCTCCCCCCCCCCCCCGGTCCAACCTAACCCCGCCATCGGGAAGCCGGTGGGTGTGTCCCGCCCCGGGCCCCGGCAGCTAGCCAATGGCGCGGCGCGCCGGGGTGACTGCCGCCCAATCGGCGCGCGGCCTGAGGGCGGCGGTGCAGCAGGAGGGAGAAAGAAGGAGGGAGGGGAAGTTAGGTTGCACCGCGCTGCGTGTTCAGCAAGGGTGGGGGTGGGGGAGCCGGGCCTAGGGGCCATGTGGAAGCTCGGAGCCCCGCTGCCCGCCCAGTTCTGATCGGGACCGGCTTCTTCTTCCTGTCCTGTGGCCCCTATGATTTTCCACGTACTTGGCAGAGCTTTACCCTTTCCAATCTCCCTTGATCTATGTTCATGGCCAGGCCTGCACCTGAATGCCTCTTAACCCATTCCGGCAATGTTTCTCCCTTTTCTTGACTGGTTATTCCTCTCCCAGGTCCCCCCTCCCCTTCAATCAGTAGAGACTAAATCTGCACCCAGATAACAGGCTGAGGCTCATCCTTGAGATCGGGCCTGTTTCCAGAGGAAATCACAGAGGAAAGTTCCTCGTTTGTCATATTTTCGAATTTAAGGGGTACAGGGAAAAATGAATGTTAAGTCCACTAGAGACTGGACCTCTGTGTAAGAATTGTTAGATGGATTGGTTGAAACAGCCTGTGTGCCAGTGATGTTTCTCTGTATTCCCTCCTGTTGGGGGGGGTGGGGAGCAGAGAGAAGGCTCAATGATACTAGACATGGTTTAAGGTAAATAACACTGTAACCAGATGTGTTCTTTTGTGTTATCTATGCAAAATAGCGCAAGCAAAAACAGTGACAAGGAGTATTTTTATTTTATACAAGCTAGGTTTTTTTTTGTGTTTTGTGGGTTCCCCCCCTTCCATGTGCTAGTTTTTGCTGCTAATCGTTTTATCGTTAACTTTCCATAGAAAAGATTTTTTTCCCACTAGTATGGAACTTTTGGTATATATATATTTCTGTTTTCGGTTTTCGCTAAATTGGCAAGAAGCCTTTTCTTATTCCTAGCATTTATTTTGTCTTGTTCCCAACGTTCTTAACATTCTTTAGTGGTACATAATTAATAAAAGTTTTAAGAATTATCTTCCACTGTGATGAAGGGTAAGAAGCTGTCTGCTTTTGGGTTTTCCTGTTAACTTTTCCATTGGAGAGCGTTTGTTTGTTTTTGTTTTTTTTTTTTGGAGAGAGTTTTTTGTGGAGAAGAGTAATGTGTGTTTAGATACTTAAACCAAAGGAGTAGTTTTGGGGGACCTCTGCATTACAAAAGGTCGAGTGGATTAAAAAATCCACTGTGTTTAAACAACTCAAGACCAAAATGAATAGGAACCTTTAGTGTGGTAACCATAGAGTCATTTTCCTTGACATTTTTATCCTTTCAGTTGCCCCCATTTTTAAATATTTGTTATTGCTTTTTCTTTATATATATGTTTTACATTGTTACCTTCTTACTGAAGCACTTAAAACTAAAGATCAGCCTCCTAAGTCTGTTTTAGGTTTATAAGTACTTCCCTCTCTTATGCATGCTTTCATGAGATCAAAAGCTACTCTTGAATATCATTCTTTTCGGACTAAGATTTTTTAAAATCTAAATTAAACAATTTTACTTTCTACCCTGTCATAACATATTCAGTTAATAAGTATAATTTACTGAGGTACCAGATAGTATTCTAGGCAGGTAGAAGAATCCTCTGACTACCAGTTTGTCAAACTTGCTTTAATTCTGGGGGATCTAATGTGAAGATTCGGGCACTAAGCTGTAACTCCTTGTTAAATGCTGAGTCTGTATGAGAAGATGGTGACTTCCTTATGTACCAAGTAACATTTTTATAGGAATCTTGAAGTAAATATTTTGGCATTTTCTGAGATATCGTGTTATGTCCTAATATTTTTAGGTTTTTCCCAGTTTTTTGGTGCTAGTCTGGATTGGTGAAATTCCTAAGAGATATTTTTATTCACATCTCTTAACAGCCCACTTTCCTTGTGGAACTGTCCAGAGTGCTGGCAAATCCAGGAAACAGTCAAGTTGCCAGAGTTGCAGCTGGTTTACAGATCAAGAACTCTTTGACATCTAAAGATCCAGATATCAAGGCACAATATCAGCAGAGGTGGCTAGCTATTGATGCTAATGCTCGACGAGAAGTCAAGAATTATGTAAGTAATTTGGTCATACTAGCCTTTGGTCATACTAGCCTAGGGAATGTCGTTTTTTTTGGTCATAAATTTGCAGATTTTGAAAGTTGTATTTAAATCTTTCTCATAGTCTTTTTTTCAAGTGATTCTTCCTTAGTTAACTAGCACGGAGCTTTTCTTGAACATCTGCTGTAGATAATTCTCAATGTTTGGTGGGTTAGGCATGGTGCTGTGTGGTCAGGAAGGGAATTAAATGATCTCTTGGGCCTTTCAAGCCCAAAGAGTTTATGAAATAAGATTATGACTTTAATCTTGTTTTTATCTACTTAGCAAATTATGAGAAATTTTTAGAAATATCTGGCTTTTTGTCAGTGTTTAAAAGAGTTAGCAGATGGGTTTTTTTTTTTTTTTTTTTTAGGAAAATTGAATGTCCCTTGTCGCTGTGCATTATGGGGTTCTTGTGAGTTTCTTGTTGAATTAGAAATTCATAATTCTTGCCACAGCAGAGTGTCAGAATATATGTATATATATACACTCTTTTTAAAAATTAGATTCTTTAGTGGCCTGTCTTACAGGAATAAGGTGCAGAGAGTAGTAAGTCAAGAATCTGTGCAGTCAGATGGGCCCTGCTATTTGAGGGGAAGCCATTGGGAGGATTCCTGCATCTTTATTTGTGCTGGTCATGGTTCTGCATATCATATTTTCTGTTTCCTGGTTCTGGGTGTCAGCATTAGGTAAATTAGTGCCCTTTGCAGCGGTAACTTTTGTTTCTAATTATGTACCTCTTTCTCCAGTCTTGCATGGAGGAACTGATGACAGAAAACTAGGTTACAAAGTCAACTTACTTTGAATCTTCTTTGGAATATATAGAGCTATTTCTATCCACTTGAGTTTGCTTATATAATAACATTTTAATCTTCTTGTCAATAATTTGGTATAAATGAAGTTTATCCCATTAATGACTGGAAATCTTGATATTTACTGTACTCATTCAATTTCTCATTTTCCTCAAATTACACAGTAGTAAATGGGAGAAGACATGATCAGAACTGTAATTGGGGGTGGGGCACATCAATCTTAGCCCCAGAATTTTTTAAAAATTTTGAGTAGGAATTTCTATCAGCATTATTGAGCTTTTGTGCATGAAGGGTAATAGCAGTTATTTAGGGCTTTTTCCCTTTTCATAGCACATCTAGTGATCCTCTCTCAGTGCTGGTGGTTATTTCTTTTTTTGAAATCTGGGTCTTGGACAGAGTTGAGAGCTAATTTCTTATCCTCTTGTTTCTGATAATTGAGTATTACCTTTAGGGTCACCCTTGGTTAAAAAAAATAACTTGTAGTACTCAAGAGTTAGACGTTTAGTTTCTAAATCACCTGAGGTAATATTAATGGTCTTCTAGAAGCAACTTAAAGGAGAAAAGATAAACATAGAGACTGGGATTCAGTATGCATTCCATATGTACTCAGAGATGGTGCAATACAATGTGAAGGTACCTTATGATTTCTTAGTCTGACTTGGATTAATACCTGTTCACCCCTTGCCCTTTTGGACAGTTCATCTCATCCGTGCTCCCCACCCATATCTTTGACACACAGATTTTGTTAAAGTCCAATCTAGCTCTGGTAGGCCTAGAGAGCAAAACCTTCATTTAGAATCAGTCAGATGTTACCGAGCTGATGATATACCATATAAGGGGGAAAGATAGGAGGGAGTTCATTATTATTAGCTACAAAGCAGGATACTAAGTGACCTGACCCAGTCAGCAGAGCTGGCCTGAATGTCTGGCAGCTACTCTTTGTCCTGTGTTCATGCCAGGAACAGTTAACTGTTTGCCTTTTTGAGTGGACTGGTGAGTCTTAGTTCATTGACTGAATTAGCTGATCATGGTAATGATTAACTCTGGGTCATTGTGGCTTCATTCTTTGTCTATACTTGTACCTTTGCTACTTTCTTACCTTGTGTTGAAAATTGAGGTGAGGTGTCTGGCTTTGGAGATTCTATTTAGAAATAGGGGGTGATTGGTTTCATTTCTAGGCTTTGGGGCAATGCTGATCATGCTGCTCTTGGTATTGAGGCCAGCTTTATTCCCAACAGTTGGCCTATGCTGTATATGCCTTTTCCTACTTTTCTATATTAAAGATAATTCAGAGACTGATATAAGATGTGTGCTGGTAGGCAAAATGTGTTCAAATAGTATTAGAAATTGATATCTTTTGTCTTTGTGTGTGTGTGCCCCTGCCACAGGTTTTGCAGACTTTGGGCACAGAAACTTACCGGCCTAGCTCTGCCTCGCAGTGTGTGGCTGGTATTGCTTGTGCAGAGATCCCAGTGAACCAGTGGCCAGAACTCATTCCTCAGCTGGTGGCCAATGTCACAAATCCCAACAGCACAGAGCACATGAAAGAGTCGACATTGGAAGCTATTGGTTACATTTGCCAAGATATAGTAAGTACCGTATCTAACTTATATACCGCTGATTCCCTCTAGTTGTAACATGCATGGTATTAGAATTATTCTTTATCATCATGAAAAAAAAAACAAGCTATTGCAATGTGTTTTGAAAGTAGGGCTGCTTTATTTGTTAGACTTCTATATTTGGATAGTTAATTTATCTTCATATTGCTAATCATGCCCTAAAGAAAGAGACTTTTAAGGGTCACAAACTCAAGATGAAAATCCCTGTTTGGAGAGGCATAGATTCTGCCTCCTTTCTTTGACCTAATCCCTTTTTGAAGATCCTCAATGTACCAGGGATGCTGTGTTACTTTTTCGATGACTATTGTACAGAAACAGTTTGCCAACTTTTGAGCTGTGGTTGGTTTAACTACTGGAGCCACGACACAGTATGTTAAATGCAACACTTCTAAGACTCTTGCTGCTGAGATTACCACTCTTGGTATCAGGTTTTTTTTTTTCCTATTTCCTCAGATTTTATTTGGTTTAGATGCTAAGTCGTGTCTGACTCTTGCGACCGTATGGGCTGTAGCCTGCCAGGCTCCTCTGTCCATGGGATTCTCCAGGCAGGAATACTGGAATGGGTTGCCATTTCCTTCTCCATTGGTATCAGTTTTGATACACAGATTTGATGAAGCAAAGGAGTCCATAGCACCTGACTTCATAGGTGTGTCAGGTGTTGATCCTTGGTCCTCAGATGTTCTGAAGCTTGACTTCAGTCGGTCCAGATGGCCTGGAAGAAGCACCACACTGCCATCTCCATGTACACAGAACGGTGAGGGGGTGGGGAGCCAGCATTACCTCATGCCCAGAGTGATTACGCTAAGGAGTCAAGAGATGAAGTTGATGAGTTTAACTTGTTCCAGTTCAAGTTTGGACTATCAGACCCTGGGATGTTTTGCAGGTGGTTTGTCCTTAAATGGAAATGTGTGGGGAAAGATCAGAGAAAGTCTCATGATACTCTCTTGAATAGAAGGACTGCTGATTAGTCATGAGCTCAATTATTATATTCACTGCACTTCTGCTTGTTTCAGGACCCAGAGCAGCTACAGGATAAATCCAATGAGATTCTGACTGCCATAATCCAGGGGATGAGGAAAGAAGAGCCTAGTAATAATGTGAAGCTAGCAGCTACTAATGCACTCCTGAACTCACTGGAGTTCACCAAAGCAAACTTTGACAAAGAGGTAAGTGTCTTTTGATTAAAAAGTATAGGTTCAGAGGGTGAGGCAGGGGAGCTAAATGAAAGTTTTGTGTTGTTTTAAGGTTATGATTCAGAAAGTACTATCTTGTTTAGAAGTATTTATTTCCAGTCTAGTTAAGATTTGTGTTTTGTGAACATGGCCATGGAATAGGTGTTTGCCATTTCTCATCTGGCTTTTGAGAATAATGTGATCTAAAATGTTTCTAGGCTTAGGTTTTTCCTTTTGCAGTCCAAAATGTGAGTATGCTTTGGGGATTTTTTTTTTTTTTTTAAATTACGGAAATTGGGCTGTTTCGTACTTCAGTAGGAAGGTGCTTTTGGAAATGAATATATAAATTCTATTTTGACTGAAAGTGTTTCCCTCTATTATTTCTTTTTAGTTGTGTTAAAATGTACAATAAGATAAAGTTTACCATCTTAACCAATGTATAGCTCAGTAGTGTTAAGTGTGTGCACGTTGTTTTGCAGCCAATCTCCAGAACTTTTTTCGTCTTGCAAAACTGAAACAATTGTTAAGTCCCTGTTTTCCCTTTCCCAGTCACAGGCAACCAACTTTTCTACTTTCTGTTCTTATGAGTCTGTTTACTGTAGATAATTTATATTAACAGAGTCATATAGGATTTGATTTGTCTTTGTGACTGGCTCATTTCATTTAGCATTATGTCTTGGGTTCATTCCTGTTACAGCATGTGTCAGAATATCCTTTTTAACACTGAATACTATTCCATTGTATTTGTTTGTTGATGGGCGTTTGGTTTGCTTCCTTCTGCCTTCTGGCTATTGTGAATAGTGCTGCTGTGTATGTGGGTATACAAATATGTCTTTGAGAAGTTGTTTTCTGTTCTTGGATATATTATCCAGAAGTGGAATTGCTGGGTGATATGATCTGAAAGTGTTGTATTTGTTGACTCTTTAGTTGGGCTTTCTGGGTTTTTTTGGCCTTACATTGGACAAAGTTGGGATGTCTAAGAAACCAAAGCAAACTGCAGTTCTAATTATTTGGAAAACTGGGTTTTTCCTTGTAGATATCAAAAGAGGATGGAAGCAAACAAAATTCATTAAGTCTTCTATGTTTTACCACACTTGATCTGGGTTTGTTTAAATTAAGAATTCTCTTAAATTTTAAATGCGAGGAAAGGAGTTTTCCTGATGTATGATTTTTTTTTGTTTTAACCATCTTTATTTAAATCCTGTGACCTACATTTTTCTATCTGCTTCCTTCTTCAAGTCTTGTTTTAGTGAAGATCATTTGAGGGATTAAATGATTAGGGACCTCCTTAGAGGGCAGGTCAGATAGTAGACACCAGGGCAAACACTAGAGTCCTCATAGTCCCATTGCTGTGTCTAGGAAAACCTGCAAATGGTCCAGAGTTCTGTGGGTCCCTGAGGGAAAGAGAGGTTTTCCTTGAAGGGATAGTCTAGTTATCTTCGTATACACATGCTTCTTCTAATTCTCTTTATTTTTGTTCTTCTGCAGTCCGAAAGGCACTTTATTATGCAGGTAGTCTGTGAAGCCACACAGTGTCCGGATACAAGGGTAAGTGTGAGGTCATGTCTTCTATCTTTCCTAGGAAATGCTCACTCTAGCATAGTAGTTTGAAATGTTGGAATCTGGTGACTTCAGAAATAGTGTTTGACTAATACTTTTATTAATAAAAGAATTTTTCTTCAATATATTGGAGAAGAGGGAAGAATAGTCCTTGGAAAGCTAACATGACGGAAGTTGCCACCCTCTTAAAAAAGATTTAAGGGAGAAATGGTTTGTGATCAGCCTTGCTACCTAATTGCTTTAGGTTGTTCAAAGGCCTGTTTTCCGTTATAGCCTTTGAAACAGCTTTCCTACTTTGGGAGCCTAAACCTTAACTCTTGAAGCAGGTGGAAATAACATCCAGTCTGAGGGCAATAGTGAGTAGTCCTGCCAAGGGTTCCACAGACACCTTTAAAGTAAAAAAGAAGGAAAGGAAATATTACCCAAATATACCTTGATTAACCCTATAGATTATTGACCCACTTAAGTGAAGCAGTTACTTATTTACCTTTGTCAGATGGCATTGTTATTAAACTAAGAAGTAAACTGTTTAATCTGATGTTTGCACAAGGTACGAGTGGCTGCCTTACAGAATCTGGTGAAGATAATGTCCTTATATTATCAGTACATGGAGACATATATGGGTCCTGCTCTTTTTGCAGTAAGTACTTCTATTTTATGCATTTGAGCATATAGCTAATTGCAAAAGCCCCTTATTCTTAGATCCTGTCCTGTCAGTTCCGTAATTTTTTTATTTAATGTTGTGAAATCAAGGAAATTCCTTGAGTATTAGATTTGAGTTCATCAGCAGTGTGCCAAGAAAACTTGTGCTAACTTTGTACTCATAAAAAGAATATATCTTAAAACTCTTGTTTCTTCTTCCTGCCTTTCATTTCAGACCTAGCTTTCATAAATCTACATTTTTGAAACTTGAATATCTGTGGTTGTAGGAGGGGTCGAACTTGAACCAGCATTTATTTGGAACCTGGGGTATCTTGTTTTCTCTCTTAAGATCACAATTGAAGCAATGAAAAGTGACATTGATGAGGTGGCCCTACAAGGGATAGAATTCTGGTCCAACGTCTGTGATGAGGAAATGGATTTGGCCATTGAAGCTTCAGAGGTGAGCCTAGGAGGGTTGATGTGCTGGGAGCTGTTATTCTGACTGGGATTTGGGACTTACCTTTTTTGTGGATGTTATTTTTCTCCTCTGGGAGAGCTTTATTCTGACTGGGGTTAGAAGGTATCTCCATTTGTAGAGATTTTGGGTTTTTTTTTCACTAGCCACAACCATGAGGCATCTATTTTTACCAGCCTGGATTTGTTGTAAATATTAGTCCTGTGAACACAAGGGGGCAGCAGGCAGTCACATTTTAACCAGATGCTATCTGATGCTGAATTATTTTCTTTTGGAAGTCCTAATGCAAGGATGGGATGTATAATTGATAGCTTACCAACCGGTGAAGAAATTAGATATAGAGAAAGGGGTTAGTTCTGCACTTGCAAATTAAAATTCTGGCTTTGTTTCCAACCTTAATTGTCTTCATGTCCTTCAGAAAGCGCTGTCTTATTTTTGGCCACCTTATGGGAGCTTAGTGCATCTCTATCCAAAGGTCAGTTAGTGAAAAAAGAGTGTAATTGTTAAGATTGCCTTGATCCTTTAAAGTAGATTATATGTATGGCCTAAAAGAATCTCATTGAAGTAGCTAGACAAAATGAGTGCCTCCAAAGACCACTCATACTGCATGTTACCATGTGCTTCATGTGTTTCGGCGGGGGGATGGAGCGCACCTCAAGGCATGCAGGATCTTCCCTAACCAGGGATGGAACCCATGCCACCTGCAGTGGAAGCGTAGCGTCTTAGCCACTGGACTGCCAGGGCAGTCTCTGTGTCCCTGTTGCCCTGAGCAGACCCATGGGCAGCTCTCACTGTATGACTTTACATGGTACGCCTTCATGGTTTGTTTGCTGCCATCCGGAATTTGCTTTATGTTTCTCTTCAGGCAGCAGAACAAGGACGGCCCCCTGAGCACACCAGCAAATTTTATGCCAAGGGAGCACTACAGTACCTGGTTCCAATCCTCACACAGACACTAACTAAACAGGTAAGTTACCCTCCAAATCTAGTCAAGTGAACTGTGAGGCCTTGGTAGTGGTTGGTTTGCTGTGGAACAGTTGCCATGAAGAAACTCCACAATTCTGAAACAACTTGATGTTCTTATCCATGACTTCAAAGAGCTGAACTGGATCTGTAAGGTCCTTCAGGCTCTGAGTAGTTTGTGACCAAATAAAAGGAACAAGACTTCATGAAGAATGTGGGTTTGATGAGTAAATAGAGAAATTACCCCTTTTTTAAAAAACTTATTTATTTTTGGCTGTGCTGGGTCTTCGTTGCCGCGTGCAGGCTTTCTCTAGTTGTGGTGAGCTGGCTTCTCACTGCAGGGGCTTCCCTTGTTGCGGAGCACGGGCTCTAGGGCACATGGGTGTCCGTAGTTGCTGCGCATGGGCGCTAGGGTGCAGCCCTAGTTGAAGCACACGGGCTAGGTTGCCCCACAGCTCGTGGAATCTCCCCGGACCAGGGATTGAGCGGTGTCCCCTGCATTACAAGGTGGATTCTTAACCACTGGGCCACCTGGGGAAGAAGGCACTGTTGTTCCTGTTTGGCTTTATGGTGTTCCTTTTGTTTTGGTATGGTGTTTAGAAAGATTCTGTCACCTCACCTGTTCTGGTGCATGTGAAATATACCAAAGAGCTGGCAGTGCTCTGAGGAAATAATGCTGTAACTGAGCACTGCAAAATTTCTGTGTTTACAGGAATATAATTTGCTTTTAGGGAATTTCATGACTCTTAATATAGCAGTCTCAAAAGATAAGTAGAGATATATTACTTTGAAATGGACTGGATGTTCCCTTAAATTTTCATTGCTCAGTTTTACAGTTGCTATTTTTTATTTTATTTTATTTTTTATCTTTTGATCTTAGTATTTTTGCTTTTGTATATTTTTGCTGTGCTTCTCATTTGGGAACAAATCATTCTTTAGGTATGTAATTTTCTGAAACTGTATAAGTATAAATGTCTTAAATTACTCTGGTGTGAATGGCCACAGTAAAAATGACCTTGATTTCTAGTTTCAAGGGAGATCCAAATGTAATCTTTTTTTTATTTTTATTGAAATATAATAATTACCTGCATACCAGAAGGCTGCCCCTACCAGTGCCTTCTTTCTCTTCCCTCACCTTTAACTCTATAGGTTTTGACTAATTTTGAGCTTTACATTACTAGTCATTTAGCTTTCTTCTATTCTGCCTTTTATTTGATGTATTTGAAATTCATCTGTATTCCATGTAGTGGGAGTTTGTTCATCTTGTATAGTAGGGAGAAATACCTTCCCTCTGTCTGCATCTTGTTTAACAGAGGTTGTGTTGATGAGTTTTTGTGGAGGAGATAAAGATATGAAGGTTTTCTATTTTCTTTACTTCCCCAAAGCTTAAGTTGTAATGATAATTGGGAGTACTGTAGTCAGAGGACCTTTTGAGTTGAAGAGCTTCTTTGATCAGGAGCTGAACTAGTGCCACATTCTTTTACCAGGATGAAAATGACGACGATGATGACTGGAACCCCTGCAAAGCGGCAGGGGTGTGCCTCATGCTCCTGGCCACCTGCTGTGAAGATGACATTGTCCCACATGTCCTTCCCTTCATCAAGGAACACATCAAGAACCCTGACTGGCGGTACCGGGATGCAGCAGTGATGGCTTTTGGCTGCATCTTGGAAGGACCAGAGCCCAATCAACTCAAACCACTAGTTATACAGGTGAAGCTGAGGGAGTGTAGGGGTGGAAAGTGGGGTGTTTATTGTTTAACTTTTTGCTTGACCATTTGTCTTTAAGAACAAAGCTGTAAATAGTCATCCACAAAGGTCACTTCAAAGATAGCTATTTGCTGTCAATGAGGCATAAAATGTATTTCTTACTTTTACTACAAAAACCATATGACTTGAAAAATGGAGAAAAGGCCCAAAAAAAGGTTACTTTTAATCCTCTTGCCCAAGGATAACATTATTAATGCTTTGTATTTATCCCTGAAGGTTTTTTCTATGCGTGTGTACTAGGGTGGAGGTCTTACTGTATCAATACTTTTACAGCTTGTTTTTTGTTGGTTTCTTTTTTCTTCACTAAATATTATAACACAAATAATTCTCCATGGTTTTTAATGAGGTGAGTATTCAATCCTCAGGACAAAATGACATGTAATGAAAAATCTTGATGAAAGTTTTGTATTTATTTTGCTACAACAAGTGACACAAGAGTGCATTTTAGTTGTTTAGTATATAGAACTCAACCTTTCAGGAATAGCTAAATGCCATTTCAGCTGCATCCTGGGATCTCTGCCTGAATAATTCAGTCAAGATGGCTGAAAGTATTTGTACCAAAGTCTTAATAAAACTATACTGAGATTTGATGAAGAGAGGGGGACTTTTTCATGTTTCCAGTTACTTTTGTTATATTGTTGAATATTTGACAAGCATATCTTATAAAATGACAAAACTGTTTTGATAACTTTGAGTTAAAACCCAGCCATCAGTATTTCCTCTTCTGGGGTATTGGGTCAGCATGAATATCAATCTTTGTTTTGCTTTGCCAATAACTTACGTTTATAGGCTATATTTGTTTTGTGTTGCCAATAACTGTTATATTTACAGGCTATGCCCACCTTAATAGAATTAATGAAAGACCCCAGTGTAGTTGTTCGAGATACAACTGCATGGACAGTGGGCAGAATCTGTGAACTGCTCCCTGAAGCCGCCATCAATGATGTCTACTTGACTCCCCTGCTGCAGTGTCTGATTGAGGGCCTCAGTGCTGAACCCAGAGTGGCTTCAAATGTGTGCTGGGTGAGGCATTTTCTTCCTGTTGAGATAAGGAGCTTGACTAAGCCATTGGCAAGGAAGTAGGAGGTGTGGGAGAGAAATGGATCTACCTGACTAGAAGGCTGTTTTTGAATAGCATCTCCTTCCTAATTTCATCAATTAAAATGTGGGGGAGATGTGAGCTGCATGACCCAGAGGGAGCTGTTGACTCATGGTGACTGGTTCCCCAACTGTTTAGAACAGTCATGCTAACCCAGTGGGAAAATTCTCTGGACTTGGTTTTCTTTCTTTTCTTCAGTGGCTTGGGGACAACAAATTTTAAGGTAGAGATTTGCTGGCTATGAAAAGTAGCATTGCTAAGAAGGGGGCACGAGGGAAGGAAGGTAGGCGGCCCAAGTGCTGAGTCAGTATAGGCTGAGTATAGTTCACTAGGGAACTTTGGGATTTGGGGGAGGAAGTTCAAATAAGGAAGGAGTGGGGTTGAAAGGCTTCCTGTGAATGGAAAGAGAAGAAATGAAGTGGCAGGCATTCATGGTAGGTGAGAATACTGTACTGTTTAGAGACTATTTCTCCTGTGGGCAGGAGAAACAAAATATAGATACATACATTTATTTAATTTTAAGGATACTTATAGATGTTGTCTTGAGATGACCTTGACAGGAAGAATTAAAGATTTACTGCCATTGATTTAGTCTTAGATCAGTTGGAAAGGAACACTGCCTAGGGTATCTTAAGGGAAAATGAGGTGATCCTGGAATGGGGGTCTTTTCAGGACTAATTAATATTTACTCTGGGTTTAAGGCTTTCTCCAGTCTGGCTGAAGCTGCTTATGAAGCTGCAGATGTAGCTGATGATCAGGAAGAACCAGCTACCTATTGCTTATCTTCTTCTTTTGAACTCATAGTTCAGAAGCTCCTGGAGACCACAGACAGGTAACTGTTGATACTATACAGAAATAAGTGGTGTCTTTGCATCCAACTCCTTTTACACTCTTTGTGGGGGCTGTCTAATATAGAAACATTGCAATAGGAGAAATGAAAAGAATCCTATTGCCTAGCTTTTGGGATCTTAGTTTCCCAACCAGGGATTGAACCTGAGCCTTTGGCAGTGAAAGCGTGGAGCCCTAACCACTGGTCCACCAGGGAATTCCCAAGATACCTTTTTCATAGCTTTTTGTGCAACCTATTCTATTGTCCACATGGGTTCTTCAGCATGCTTGCCTATTTTTCATATAATTTTAGCCCCTTTCTAAAAGGGCCATTCTAATTATCAGGTCTGGAGACCATACTGAGCATAATCATTGGCTCAGAGATTGAAATTTTGGTTCCAGGCTGTATTGTATCTGCCAAATTCAGATCAGGTCTGCAGCCATATTGGTTTGTGGGTTATTTTCAGTAAGATAATGTCTATATAAGAAGACTTTCTGTCCTTTCTCAGTTAAGACTTTAAGGTTTTTTGCTGTGTGTTCGTTACAGACCTGATGGACACCAGAACAACCTGAGGAGTTCTGCATATGAATCACTAATGGAAATTGTGAAAAACAGTGCCAAGGATTGTTACCCTGCGGTTCAGAAAACTACTCTGGTCATCATGGAACGATTGCAACAGGTGCTCCAGATGGAGGTGAGACTGAACACCTTCCTGGTGGGAAGGGTGTGGTACTTTACACATAGCTCTATTTTCAAGACTGTTCTCTTTTTTTTGGTGTTTAAGTATATATGTTCTTAGAAAGACATAAGGCTCATAGAAAAAATGTTGCAACTTCCAGTTGCATTGCTTGCTACAGTTTATTCATATATGTGTTACACCATATGTATACATAGGTTTTTTATTTACTTTCCATTAGCACTAGTAGAGATTATTTATCCAGCAGAAATGGAAGCATTTTTGGGAGGGCATTTAGAGCCTTTTAGAAGGTGTTTGTTCAGAACACGATCTTCTTTTCTTTGTAGTCACATATCCAGAGCACATCGGATAGGATCCAGTTCAATGACCTTCAGTCTTTACTCTGCGCAACTCTTCAGGTATGATGGTGCCTTATCACTTAATAGCACCAGGGAAAGCACTGTGTCTCAGGATGACAAGTTCACGCACACACAGAACTCTGAAGATGATGTTGTGGGTGATGATGGTCAGAAGGTCTTCTCAGAAGACATTTGTCTGATTGATTAGGAGAGTTTCCCATTTTCCTTTCTTGTCTGTCCATAAAATTTGCCTTTTGTACAGTGCAATGCAATTTACCTTTTGTACAATGTAGGGAAGGAAACTCCTCCTATTTGTGATGGTCCTCGCAAACATGAGAAGCTATTTTGTATTAGCAGCCTTTCGTTTTTGGTTTTCATCAGGTTGTTCAAGTGTAGCCCAGTCAGATTTGGTTCCCAGCTATGGTTCACTGAGCTAAAAACAGAGCCTTGTGTTTTTGCCATCATCTTTGGAAGCAACTGCTATTGGAAACTTTGTTATTTATAATTGTAATATACAGATTATAAATTTATAATTTACTGATAATGACAGTAGACTTTTTTTTCTGGGGAGAGACTGGGAAAATTAAAATGTTACTCCTTGATCATGACTAGCATGATGGCATGGCTGAAGAGTTACTCCCTTTTTTACCTAAGTACAGGGAAACCTTGGAACTTGTCTAGTGCTTAGGGTAGGTACTAGGTTATAGAATTGAGTGATGCTAACTAGGTCATCTTACCTATGACTCCCTTCTCCTTAAGTCTCCTTATGCCAGACTTAATTTTTTAAAACATGGCTGTTAACAGGTCTTTCCTGATCCAGTGACACTAGTTGAAACAAAGGGTAAGGAGGGAGGTTTGAGGAATGTTGAATTAGGAAAAGTCAGATTGGCTTTATCAAGACTTTCTTGACCACAATCTGTAAATGGGTTAGGCCATAGAAAGGGTTGCTTTTTTGTTTTATGAGTAGCAATTCTCATATGACATGTCCTTCTTCAAAGCTGAAATAATTGAACTGCCATTTTAATACAGCTAAATATGGAGGCTGATTTATCACACTTGATGGAAGATCCTCTTGTGTTTGTTCTGAATTGGGAAATAGATGAGTTATTTAGATGTATGTTTTGTTGCAGGTGATTTGCACTTTCAAAACTTCTGAGCAGAGAAAGCTTTTCCCCCAAAAAATTTCTAAAGACTTAATTGATTTAAAAAAAAAAATTAAAGACACAGTATGGTGTGCTGGTTGGAGGGTTTGGAATCAACAGATTCTGAACTTTTATTCATTTTACAGAATGTTCTCCGGAAGGTGCAACATCAAGATGCTTTGCAGATCTCTGATGTGGTCATGGCCTCCCTGTTAAGGATGTTCCAAAGCACAGCTGGGTCTGGGGGAGTGCAAGAGGATGCCCTAATGGCAGTTAGCACATTGGTGGAAGGTCAGTGAGCCGCAATCAGGCAAGGAAACTTCTTTAGAGTGCAAGAGAGTTTCAGTAGCCATGAAGAATTTTTGACTGCAAAAAGCATAGTCCTGCTTTTCACTTACTGGATATTGAGTCAGTTCAGAGTTGGATTGAACATAAGTATAAATTTGTGTATAACTGCCTTGCCACTCTCCCTGAAGTGAATGGGAGCCAATTTGCAAGTCAGGTTGGCAGCTCTTTGTGGGGTAGAGGGAACTGTTATCTATCTCATGTTCCTCGGGTTCCTCTTCCCCCTGAAACTTAACTTGCTTTATTGAACTTTGACGCCTGTAAAGGATGGAGGAAGCAAAAGTTTATGTTTTCTTTCCTGGCACTTGGTACCTTCTGGTTTGGGTTTTAATGTTTTGGATCTAGGTGTGAGACAATATGGTGCCTAGTATGGAATGAGATGAAACACTGAGTTCTAGGAATTGATTTTCTGATTGTTACATATCTAACTATTTGGAATTGCTTTGGGGAAACCATATCTGACTTCAGAAACCAGGAATGCTTCTTCAGTGGTGGTCTGTAAGGTGTATTATTAAGGCAGACTCATTTCTAGCATAAGGAGCCTATGTCCAACTGGTCTGGCACCTTGTGACCACCCTGGCAGGGCACATAAGTTAATTTTGGTTCCCAGAGTAGCTGAATTGAATATGAAACCCAGGCAGCTTTTCTTGACTGGCTTGTTAAATAAGTCCTTGATGAAACTGCTTAAAGATCCTGTTTTATTAAGCTGGCTTCTGGGAACCCCTCATGGCCTAGTGGTTAGGATTTGGTGCTTTCACTGCCATGGCCCATGTTCAATCCGTGGTCAGGGAACTGAAATCCCACAAGTCACATGGTGAGGCCAAAAAAACAAACTGGCTTCCCGAGAGTTCATGTTACAATCAGATGAAGAAGTGGAAGTCAGTATGACTACCTCAGCCAATTCATAATGAACCTTGACATTCCTGGAGAGCCATACCACTTGGTAGTTTCAACCAGAGTGAAATCCCACTCTGGAGATTTGGCATTTTCTCCAGCAGTTATGAATTTGGCTTGTCCAAGACAGCAGTAATGTCTTTATGATAAAATTGGTATTTAACTCTCATTTTACCCTGCCTTTTGACTGGGGTGTGTACATTTTGGGAGAGCTAAGATGGTTATTTTTGCTCACTTCTGTGATCCTATGGTGCTAATAGATGGGGTTTTTTTTTTTTACAGTGTTGGGTGGTGAATTCCTAAAGTACATGGAGGCCTTTAAACCCTTCCTGGGCATTGGATTGAAAAATTACGCTGAGTACCAGGTAAGCTATGCTTTTCAAAAATAATATGTTTACGTCCTCATTTATACCTGGTAGGCATTATAGTACAGAAATCTGGATCCTGTAACCCAGGTGGTGCTTCCCCATGTATCAGGGTTGAGCTACTTTGTTGCCATAAGTGTCTGAACTAAAAGTAGTCAGTAAGAAACTGGATATTATACACACCAGAGTAGCACCCTCAGAAAGGTTTTGTTTTGTTTTCAATAAACCATCTGTCTCTGCCACCACCATCCTTGGTGAATATTGTCTTTTCTGTCCTTTCTTAATGGTAGTTTAAATAATCCTAGTTCTCTTTCTGCCATGTTGGTTGTTAAAATGAACTAAGCTCAGGGAAGAAGGGTCTTTGCTGCTTTGGCTCTAGGTTCATGTGGTAGAGGATCAGTAGCTAGGTAGAGATCATGCCTTACCCCTGCAGGCAGGCTTTTCTGTGCCAGAGATGATCAGCTTGATTCTTTGCAGGTTTGTTTGGCAGCTGTGGGCTTAGTGGGAGACTTATGCCGCGCCCTGCAATCCAACATCTTACCTTTCTGTGATGAGGTGATGCAGCTCTTACTGGAGAACTTGGGGGTGAGTGTCTACACACAGAATCTTAGAAAGATGATTAAACATCAAGATCCGTGACAGAGAGTTTGTATGTTCCAGAATGTTGGCTGTGGGCTTATGAAGGGAATTGCTCATTTTTACAAGATGATTCTAACCTAAGGAAATAAAGGGATGCATGCTCAATGTATGGAACCTGAGAGGCACTGGTGGGAACCTGTAAAGTACAAAGGAAAAGTAAATATTATAATCTCTCCCTCTATCTAGAGATGACCACTGCTGATTTTTGTGTATGTCACTTACAGGTCTAGAACCAATATATTGACTCTATACCCAAGATATTAGTTGCTTATTGTTAAAAAAAGCTCTTTGAGTCTGGACATAAATTTTTTTTTTTTCCTCCTTGTCAGAATGAAAATGTCCACAGGTCTGTGAAGCCACAGATTCTGTCAGTGTTTGGTGATATTGCCCTTGCTATTGGTGGAGAGTTTAAAAAATACCTAGAGGTTGTTTTGAATACTCTTCAGCAGGCCTCCCAGGCCCAAGTGGACAAGGTAAGCTTAAAGGTATCTTTAAGTCCAGCCCTGATTAGAGGAGCGGGACTTTTGACAAATGCACAACCAAAGGCCATCAAATACAGTGATTCTGTTCTTTTTCTCTTGCAGTCAGACTATGACATGGTGGATTATCTTAATGAGCTACGGGAAGGCTGCTTGGAAGCCTATACTGGAATTGTCCAGGGATTGAAGGGAGACCAGGAGAACGTACACCGTTGAGTATACATTCCAGTTGACTTAGTCTAGTGTGCACTTAGCCAGATGGACTCTGTGTTCATTGCGTGGCTTACATGTAGCCATGCACTTACTGCTTAACTTACACTTACTGCTTAAAAGAAGGGGAGGAGGAACAGTGCTCTAATGAAGGGAGTAGCTTTGGGGGAGGTTATAGACTTTATTATTTCTGACCACTGCGTCTTCAGCTGTGTTGTTGAACAACTTGATCATTGCAAGGGATGGAATCTAGCAAGGCTGTTGATGCTGGTGCATGTGTACCAACCCCAAGTGGGAGTTCTTGAGATGTGCTGCCCCTCCCCCATCCAGTCATCTGAATTGAAGGATTGGGGGATTAGATTTCCTCTGTCACCTGATGTTTTTTGTTATTGACTGGGGAAATATTGTACTTCACACTTCTGATATCATAGGCTTAAAGATTGCATTTGTCCTACTACATATATATACATACTTCTATTTGTTAAGGAGTATCTACATCTTCTCTTGACTTGAAGAATGAGGAAAAATAGTTTGGTGTAACTGTGTATGACTAGTTCTCTGGACCGAAGCCTCCATGATGGAGGTCGGGTATTTGGGAATTTTGAAACAGGGTGTACGTCTGCCAGCTGGAGGGCAACCTCATTAGACCTTCTCTTTCTTTTATAGCGGATGTGATGCTGGTACAGCCCCGAGTAGAATTTATTCTGTCTTTCATTGACCACATTGCTGGAGATGAGGATCATACGGATGGAGTAGTAGCTTGTGCTGCCGGACTGATAGGGTAGGTTATACTCTGCTTCTGATAGCTGAATAGGACTTCTCACAGAAAATGAGAAGACATGTTGTAAAGAATATTGAGAGTAGCCTGGATGGTAATTACCCACCTTTTTTGGCACAGAGGGGACTTCTTTCAATTTATAGACCACATCTTACCCTGTTTTGAGTTCTTAGGTGGTAATTCATTTCGGACTTAGCTCTAATCTCATTCCAGACCCTCCAGATTTCTAATTTCTCCCACCAAACTCTTAAGAAGTGAGCTCTCAAAGAAGTATAGAAGCAACATCAGATCTATGTCCATCTCATATTCTGATGTTGGTCAGCAAATCACCTCTGTTTGGCCTTCTCTACTGAGGGTTTCTGAGGCATCATTAGAAGACAGAACATTGGTTTTGAGGAGCTCAAAGACTTGGAATCTAGTTCTTATTTTACCATGAATTAGCTGTGGAACCTTGGGTAAGGTCATTCTATTTTTTTTTTTTAATCTTTTTTCTTTTTCATTTATTTTTATTAGCTGGAGGCTAATTACTTCACAACATTGCAGTGGGTTTTGTCATACATTGACATGAATCAGCCATGGAGTTACTACATCTCATTTTTGTAATCTGTTGAGGGCAGGTGTTAGATTTATCTTGAAAATTTCTTCTGGCTTTAAAAAGTAGGTAAATACCAAGAAGCCCATAGCTAGCTTAGCTGTAGGTTTGGAGGTTCTGAACGTGCTCTTGTTGTGGGGCCAGGAGCTCACTTTCAGGCGTGTTTTTTTGCACAGGGACTTGTGTACAGCATTTGGGAAGGATGTACTGAAATTAGTAGAAGCTAGGCCAATGATCCATGAACTGTTAACTGAAGGACGGAGATCGAAGACTAACAAAGCAAAAACCCTTGCTACATGGGCAACAAAAGAACTGAGGAAACTGAAGAACCAAGCTTGGTAAGAGCTTGTTTCCATTGCCCTTTCTTTTGCTTTCTTGGGGAGGAGGTACATTTCCTTTAGATTTTTCTGACAAGGGCTTTCTTTTGGTGTTTTGTACTATTTCCCATATAAGTGCTTCTGAGCCAGGACTTTGTTCCTCAGCTTTGTACTAGTGGAAGGGTCAGGCAGCCCATCTTTCCTTGAGCCAAGTATTTGGTGATAAAGGACAGAATTTACATGACTAGAATTCAGTGAAGTCCCCAAATCATTTTGGAACCTTAATAAAGTTATCGATAATGGCCTTTTCCCATAAATCTTTCTCTGCTCTCTGTTTCCTCATGTTCTTTTCTTTATTTACTGAAGTGCTTTTAGACAAGGCTTTATTTTACAAAAGATATCCAAAGTTGGAGTTATCTGACATCTGCTTTGAAATGTAGCTTTGTTTTTCTCTCACTTACACCCCAGATCTCAGGGCTTCCCAGGTGGCACTAGTGGTAAAGAACCCACCTGCCAATGCAGGAGACACTAAGGATGTGGGTTCGATCCCTAAGTTGGGAAGATCCCCTGGAGGAGGGCATGGCAACCCACTCCAGTATTCTTGCCTAGAGAATTCCATGGACAGAGTAGCCTGGTGGGCTACAGTCCATGGGGTCACACAGAGTCGGACACAACTGAAGTGACTTAGCACACACGCACATATCTCAGTAAAATTGGCCATTTTGAGTTTAATCTTTATAGTTTCCCACCCTTTGTAAGTGCTAATGAAAGCAGGTAGATGGCATATAGGGAACTAATAAAAATAATCAGTCCTTGCAAAGTTGACAAATTCACTTCAGGTCTTTGAGCACTTAATTGTAGGAATCAGTGAGATGTTTGGCTCTATTGGCTATATGCGATCTCAAAAATTGACCTTTTTTCCATCTGTTTTTAGATCTGTTACCATTGGGATGATAACCTGAGACCCCCACTGGAAATCTCCAATCTTTTGAAAAACCCGGAAGTGAGGAGTGTGCACGGATGCTGAATGTTTGGGAATGAGAGAATGAGTGAGTGAGGCTTGAAAACACACCACATTGAAAATCCTGCCACAGCAGCAGCTGCGGCCACCAACAGCAGTGCTGTTAGTGAGCTAAGTAAGCACTGACTTCGTAGAAAACCATAACGTTGGCCATCTTGGAAAAGAGAAAAACAGTGGATTTACTTGCTTATAAAAAAGGAAGCGCTCTCTTCCCAGGAGAGGCTAGAACTAGCTTTTCTGTCTTTTGGCCGGTGCCGAGTGGAATGACTAGTTTGGGAAAGGAGGAGGGACTGGGTTCAGCTGTGGTGCTTTGTTGTAAAAGGCAGCCTGGCCTTTGCTACTGATGAGAAAGATGGAGCCTGAGTCTCAAGCCCACCTTTGGTGTACCTTTGCCACATGGTACTGGTACTGTATGCGTGCCGGCTAAAAGGAGGGTGAGGGACTCTTTACAGTCTGAGAATGAATGTGTGTGAATGAGGCGGTATCCACATTCTCAACTTCAAGTCATTGCAGTTTCTTTTTCCCAGAAAAAAAAAGGGGTTAGATGTTGCATTTCATAAAACTAACTGAAGTTCGGTCTACTGATGCAGCACAAGAGATGTAAGAGAAGAGAAAAAAAAAGGAAAGACGCTCTTTAGGTTTTGTTTTTTGGGTTTTTTTTTTCCTTTTTCTTTTTTTTTTTTAATTTTAGGGAAAACACTGACGAATGGTCAGAGCTCCCATCCTGATCTTTTCATCAAGGCGCCTTTCCTAATAATATGGTTCAACTGTGAATGTAGAAGTTGGGGGGGGGGTGGGGGGAGAAAAAAAAATCTCTGGAGTTAGAGGATATAGAAAAAATAAAAATACAATGTTACAAATAAAGAATGCAGACTTCAAAAGAAAGCCACAACCCAAACAAACCAAAATTTAAATGTTCAGAATTGGCAGCACAAAAGAAAAGTTCTCTCCTGACATGTATTGTGGCAGTCTGAACGCCCCCAGAAAATTGTGCCAAAGAGTTTAGAAAACATATACTAAAAACAAAACACACACAAACAGCAAACTTCAGGTAACTATTTTGGATTGCAAACAAGGATAAATTTAATGTTTATAAACAATCTGATAAAATAACCATTTGGAAACTGCTTGGCCTTCTGTTCTCATTTATTTGATTGATTATAATAAGGTATTGGTCTCTTGCTGCACTTCAAAACCAAGTGATCAAAAGAATACATATGTGTGTGTGTGTGTGTGTGTATACACACACACACACACATATCTACATTAGAACTCTTGTGATGAAAATGGCACTTGAAAAGGTTATATTTTTCCACTGAAGTTGAAGATTAATAAAATGGTGTCAAAACATTCCCCTGGTCACACGCTTTAATATTTTTGTTTAAAGTGTGATGTGCTATGATAACGATAAATCAATTATTTTCCCTTTTACAAGGGAACAGGGCACCTTGAATTTTGGTTTTAGCCTCTTTCAGCAATAAGGAGGGATGTCAGTGAGCTTTGATCCCCTTTTGGTTTTGCAATTATTAGGAGTTTTTGCTGGCATTTTGAATATGCTGCTTTCAAAAGCACCATGGAAGATTTTAAATTGCTTCCTGGTATTTGGAGGATTAAAAAATAAGACCTTAACTTCCCACTTTTACTTCCATTCTAGCAAAAAATATGGGCTTACATTTTTTTCTCTTTGCCAACTCCCTGTTCAGGCCTTCCATTCATAAGTGGGATTGGCTCAGTTTTGCCCATCCATATGGCAGCATCTCTAATAGCTCTTGTACAGGGTATCAGATATTGTGCCTTTTGGTGCCAGGTTCAAAGTCAAGTGCCGATCTATGAACCAGTGTACAAAAAAAAAAAAAAAATCCAGGTGTTTGAAGGAAAGACGCTCCATTGTGAATAGAGAGCTCACACCAGCTCCTAAGCCCTATGAAGAGACCTGGCTTTCTAATGCCTTGTTTAAATTTTAGTTGTTCCTTGAGGGAAAGGATGATATACTAACCATTCCTGATAAGGGTTGGTCAGGGCTTAGGGAGGGGGCAGGAATATTGGGGAGAAAAAAAATCTGATCATTCCTCAGTGCTACCCATTTCTGTCCTGTGTGGGCTGCTTAGCTAGACAGCAGGAGAATAAAGTACACCGAGAACCATAATGAAAACAAAACCTTCCGTGTGTTTTGTCATGTTTTGTTCCAGGGAAGCAGTTGACAAGTGCTGTTACTAATGCTTTCTCCCAGACCGTTCAGTGATGGAGAGGAGGAAAGTGGGCTGGCTGGTTTGTGGTCTTGGTGCCTCGCAGTTTTCTTTGCACTGGTTATGCATTTATTATCCTCCTCTTTTCTAGTTACCTTTGGCTAGTGGGTCTTCCCACTGGGTATTTGTCCTTAATCAACTGTACCACCTAAGGCAACTGGATGCAAAATGCATTCTGTCCACTCACTGTCTGGGCCTTCCCCACTCTAGTCTTGGCACATTCCTTCAAGAATGTCATTACCGTCTGGTAAGATGTCAGTGAAATGTGAAGAAAACAGGCATCAGACTAGGCTTTGGTTTGCCACAAGTGGCAGCTGCCTATATCGATTACAATTACATTAATTTTGCTTTTCATTTTGCCAGTTCCTCCCAGCTCCCTTCTGTTGAAATGTTGAGATTTTGGCTGTCAGAGGCAACTGCAACATTGCCTTAGGGACTTGTGGAGGAGGGGAATTGCTCAGTGTAGTATTTTCATTTTCAGAACCAAGTAATCTAGTCACTCTTATATAAAAGTGTGTTAGTCCAACTTTAAGAAAAATTCAAACTCCATCAGCTTTTGATAGCATCTTGGATTTTGAAACAACTTCAATCTGTAATTGGCATTCAGAATGCCCTTGGCATGCCAGTCTGTGATGGCAGTAAAAGACCTGTTAAAACACTTGAGCCCAACTTTATTAACCAAAACTGATACCACCACCTTTATCTTCTAAATAAAGTCCGCTTTATTTTTATTTTCAACATTTTGCCGCTTCATTTTTGGTTCTAGATGGTGTCACCTTCTTGGAGGTGAAATGAGCTGCTTGAAAGAAGCTGGTATGTATGGTGATAGATGTGTGAGTTGGGGAGAGGAAGGACACATCTAAGGACAAGCTCTGCTGTAGTACAATGGGAAATGAGTAAGAAACAATTTCCTACAAGTGAGGCAGTGAGAACTACGTGGAGGAGGTTTCCTGTCCAGAGAAATCTGAAACTGCTGAAGACTGTTCTGTCTTGTGCATATTTTTCAGGCTAATGATCTGGTCTGTAATGGCTTATCCAAAGTTGGATTTTTTAGTTTGCAGCGTGTACTTAATTTCTGCTCACACTCTTTCCCCACCTCTGCCCCCCCAGGCCCGAAACTTGTAGAGGAAAGAACACTAACTTGAGATTAAGAAACGGTCCTTTCTTTCATCCTGCTGTTTATTAGTGCAGTGAGATGCCTGCAGGCTACTTTATGGAAAAATGCACTTTCTTACTTTATGTTGGGCAAGTAAAATGAGGGCTGACCTTCATTTTCCTACTTTAGCCTCCATGTGGCCTTTCACCATTTCTGATTGCACACCCGTCAGTAAGAAATTTTTGATCATGCATACCCCTATGTGTTGATAAATTATATACCTGTACTACTGTACCCCAATATATTGTGTAATCATAAGACACAAAAATAGATATTAAAAAGCAATTATATGAAAAATAAATATAAGTAGGAGTTCTAATATTTTTTTTCTGTACCCAACTTTGGAGATTACTGGGTTATAGAGGGTAACTTGTAGTTCTTACTAGACTGCATTAAATTTTGAGTGATGGCAAGAACATTTCTCCATTGAAAGTATACTTCGAGGAAAGAATGGTACCTGTTCATTATCAAATGATAAGGAGGAGCTGCTTCCCCTAAGAATCTTTTTCCCAACAGTCCTCCAGATAATCCCCCATTCCTATTTAACTCCCTCCTCAACTAACACTGAGGAAGGACGTAAAAGTACAAGGTTACAGTTGCACCTGGCCTCATCAAGGATTCCAGCCTGACCTCCCTGATGTGAAAAACTGTGAATGCTGAGAAGACTTTATGTTTTATTATACCTTAATTCTCAGAACCTTAGCAGAATGCTGTATGGGAGAATATACAGGCATGAGGGGCAGAAAGGGTAATTTATCAGACCAAGGTCACAATGGAGCTAGAGTTCAAACCCAGGTCAGTCAGATACTAAAACCCAAGCCTTTTCTCTTTATTTGTCCTAGACAGATAACTGTCCATCTTAGTGATACAAAACAAGGATCCATACTGTATGTATTTAAGATATGCCATCCATTTCCTTCACAGCACTATCTAAAGGTACATTTGCTTATTTATTGCCAGATTTGCCAACTATAATGAAGGCTCCCAAATTTGGTGACCTTGACTGTCTTTGCTCAGCCTAGGATAGTGTCTGAAGTTACAGTAGGCCTTTATAAATATTTGTTGAACTAATGACATGCTAGTACAGTTGAGGGAGTCTCTGAAATGGCATCACAGCCTTTGAAGGGCAGAGCATTCAGAAACCTGGGAATGGCAGAGACTTGGGTTCCTAGCTCTTACCCTCGCATTTGCTGGATGACTTCAGGCTAGCCTCTTCACCTTGGGTTAATTGGAGGAATGGGAGCAGGATTAGTCAATAGTCATATAGTGTTCATTTTACGCACTTAACAAGATGCCAGGCTTGTAATCATCTTAAATAGACTAATACAAGTAACCCTCATCAACCCTATAACAAAGACACCATTTTAGTCCCAGTTCACAGATGAGAACAAGAGAAGTGCAGGAGGGGCAAGAACCTCGCCCCAAGACACTGGGAAGCGAAGCAGCGCTGCCTCCGCACGCTGTGCTCGTCCCACTGGGCTGCTGCAGGCTGTGCTGTGCGTGGCTCAGGGGTGAGCAGATGAGCCGCTGCTCCCAGCGAGCTCACAGGTAACGAGCAGGGAGAGGCATGGATGAAGGGGTTTGGGAATTAAATGATGAAGTCATTTTGCCTGGATCCTATGAGGTCCACTGTGAACTTTTTGTCAACTGTCAAACTCCTAAGGATAGAGGGGGCAGGTGTGTGACATGCTCCCTAAAGCCAACTTTACTCCCAGCTGGAGTTTGAATCTTCTCCCTGTTCTGCTTCACTTTCCCTCTAAGCTAAAAGCTTTGGGGAACCAGGACTGGGGGGCAGGGTGGATGCTGGTGCCTGGTGGCCCAAAAGTACACTCCACCTCTGAATTACCCGTGTGCCATCAGCCAGTCCTGGGCAGTGCAGCACGGGTAGGAGACCTGAGCTGTTCCCTCTCCCAGGTGCTCCTAGGCCATAAGTTCCTGAGCTTAACTCTTTGTATGAAACATACCTTCTTGTTTGCAAGCAAAGTACATCTCAGCTTTGGAGCCGGGCCTGAGCTCTGGATGCAGAAGGGCAGCCTGTCACCATCCTGAAGAAAAGAATTAAGAAATGGCTTCCTGTGAATTGGCTCTTCATTGCAATGAGCAATGCCTCCTATTTTCTGAGCCCTGCCCTTCAAAATAGTCTTAAGTCCTTAGAGTATAACCTTGTGCAAATTCTTCTTTTCTGACCAGGAGACTCCTCGTCTGCAAAATAGGGGTCCCAATGAAGGAAGACAGAAAGTTCTAAGCACAGGATCTCAACACATGCATTAATTAAATTAACTGATCAATAACTATCACTGAATTATGTGCCAGGCTCCAGGGATACAGTGGTGAATGTAGCAAATAAAACCTCCTTCCCATGGAGCTCACATCTGCTGGACAGCACATAGTATTCAAAAATTCAGCAGAGGTATACCTCAAAGATACTGTGAATTCTGTTATAGACCGTCCCGAAAAGAGACTATTGATAAAGCAAGTCATACCAATTTTTTGGTTTCCCTGTGTGTAAAAGTTACATTATACTGTAGTCTATTAAGTGTGCAACAGCAATATGTCTGAAAAAAAAAATGTACGAACCTTCATTTAAAAATAATGCTATTGGAAAGTTGGTGCCAATACACTTGATCGATGCAGGGTTGCCACAAACTTCCAATTTGTGAAAAACAGTATCTGGGAAGTGCAATAAAGTGAAGCACAATAAAACAAGCTATGCCTATAGACTAATTTTTAGTTGGGACATAGCAGAAATACACATAGTTGTGAAAAATATGAAGCACAAATAGTTATAAACTTTGCACCCAAACCTTGCAGATTTGATTGGAGGATGTGCGTTACCTCCACAGAAACTGGGGGATCTGGGGAAGGAATGAGTCTTGCCACCCCTGTGCAAACCTCTGATATGATGGAAGACTATCAGCTACAGTTGGAATCCCAGGGTGGTTCTGCAGCAAACCCTAATTTTCTAGGGTCTAGAATGGGAGGGCTAAGGTGGCAACTGAATCCAGCATTGTCACATGTGTCTAATCAATTTTTCTGCCTGCCTGATTCTATTTGAGTCATCTGCATTTTATTTTGATTCAATCTTTTTACCAGCTACCACCACCTCCTCCATTTCAGGCAAGAATGGGACAGGAAAGATAATGTTTCTCCAGAGCAAGAGTCCTGGGAGTGGGATACAGTCCCCACCCCAATGATTTCCAAGGAGAAAACATGGGGTGACGGGCCCTGCTTCTGTCTCTCCCAGCAGTAACTCAGCCATCCACCACATTCCCTCCTTTCCTCTCACTTACCCCCCACTTTCCCCAGGACCTTGGGTTTTACCTTTTTCCTGTCTCTTATGATGAACCCTGATAATATGGGTTCTTAGAAGGGATTCAGACCAATTGCTAGTTTTCTCAGGTGAGAGAGGTAACATCCAAAAGTCACACAACTTCACCCACTTATTCAACCAGGAACACTCCTTCCTACCCTTTAAATTTTAGCTTAAACATTACCTCATCAGAGGACCTTCTCTGACTACTTTAAAGCAGATTCCCACCCTCCAAAAAAATTATTGTTGCCCCTTTTGTCTTCTGACTCTTTATCACAATCTATAATTGTTTCATTTATTAAAAATTTTTTCCCCATCTGACTCCTAGAATATAAGCTCCATGAGGGTAGGAGAGACAACAGGTGTTCAAGAAATAAAATAAGTGTACAGTGAGCAGGTACTATCAGGGCAGCTGGGGATACAGATGGGTAAAATGCAGTCCCTGTTCTCAATGTCTGTCCAATACAAACAGAACCAGAAATGGGGGAATGCTATGAAATCAGGTCTAGATTCCAAGGAGGTATTTTGGGGGCACCTGAACCAGGCATAATCTCTGTTGGGCTTTTGCTACCAACTGCTTAGAACCCCAAATAAATCACCCAGCTGGCCCTGCCAGCTGACTCAGGCCTGAACCCTGACCAGCCCAGAAGCATCAGGAGCTGACAACTAATCCTGTAGAGTGTGTGCTGAGACTATCCTGGGCCCCTTACCCTTTCCAGTGAGAGGAGGTCTGCCAGTCAGTTTCAGGTCCAGCTGATGGCCCAGTCCATGCTCATTAAGACCTCAGGCAACCCCACTAACTTAAAGTCCAGCCTCCAGTCTTTTGCCTGGTCCTCTAAGAGTTTTGAAAGAGAACCTGTGCAGTCTTAAGGAGGATGACACCTGCCTAGCCCTCTGGATTAGTGGGGTGACAGATGTCCCACCTGGGTAGCCTTCATTTCTAAAGGGCAGGTGGATTGTCCCACATGGCTCAGAAAAACCCAGTGTTGTGGACTGTAAAAGGCTAGCAGGAGAGACTGGAAGGGAAAACAGCAAGAAAAGGAGGAGGTAGGAAGCCGGTGAGAATCCCTTTCTTTGAAAGGACTGAGTACAGAGCCTCTGCTGGCTCTTCTGGGAGGAGTTCACCCTTCAGCCCACTCTTCTCCCTATAGTGGGGCAAAATGGGAGCTGCTGCTGCTGCTTCTCAAAGCTCACAGCAAGCAAGAAACCTTTTTTCCTTTCAACATTCACCACTCCTTCCTCCAGTAGCCAAAAAGGTAGGCTCAGGTTCCCAGCAGCCCGAACCTTCTCTCCAGATGTGAGGCTTCAAGCTAAATGCTGAACCCACCCAAAGCCCCTGACTTACCCTATGCCCTGCTTCCAGGGTTGGCTTGTCAGGAGTTAGCCAGAGTCCTCCAGAATTTCCCGGATCATTCCTTACTGCAGCTAGGCTGACCATGCCTCTGCCCACGTTTTTTAATCCATCAGAAAATAACCAAAAAGACTTTAACAGCCCGGAGGAGAGGAGTCACAGATCACCTTGAGTTCCTATCCCCATTCCTCTTCTACAGTTGCCCAGGTCAGGAATTATCTCCAATTTAATTCAGAGGGGTTAAGTAATTTGCCTAAGGTCACACAGTGGGAAAGGGACAAAAACTTGTGACTCCTGCCCAGCAGTTTGGCAGGTGCTCAAATACTCTTTGTGGAAAGGGTGAAATCTGTTTGTTCATTTCGCTGGCCTGTGGGTGCCTCTGTGTGTTGGGGGAGGGGGTTGTGTGAGAGAGGGAAGCTGTTCTCCTTCCTAATGAACTTTTATCTCCTCAGTTCATTCTCATTTTCAAAGTTACTGTATTTATTATCAGAGCAATGCCCCCTCCCCCAAGAGCAATGAAGAGTAGGTCTAATGTTTTCCTTCTCAAAAGAGCAAAGACCAAAACAATCCAATAAAGAATCTCACTTTCCCCTAAAATATACATCCTTAAAGCAAATCCCAAAGCACCACCCGAGTCCCTACGCTGTCCGCAGACGCCCCCATACACCCGCCACGCCACACTGCGTGGGGAGGCGTCGGGGAGGGGGCGCGGAGCGCGGGCCGCGCGGCAGGGAGCCGGTGGGCGCCGGGCGCGCAGCCAGGCTGGGTCGCACGGCGGGGGCCGGCCGCCCCTCGCCACGTGGTGGTGGCCGCGGCGGGGTCCGTGGCGCCTTCCCAGCCAGAGAAACCCGGAGCAGCCGGGGAGGAGGAGGCGGCGGCGGCGGCGGCGGAGGAGGAGCGGGGCGGGAGCGAGGGAGGGGGGCTGGGGGGAGGGGTGGGGGGTGGGGAGAGACCCGGCGGCGGCGACAGGGCGAGAGCGGAGCGCGGTGCCAGGGGGGTGGGGGCACCGGTGCCCGTCTGGGGAGGGAGCAGGCGGAGGGGGTAAGCTGCGATTACCAGCAGGAACCGGCAGCAGCTGTGAGTCCCGGCAGGGCTGGGCGGGGGGAGGGGAGCGGCGCCTAGGGTCGGCCCCCGGGGGTCGCGGGGGTGGGCTGGAGAGGAGGTTGGCCCGCAGCTGGTCCAGGGTAGCGGGGAGGGGAAGGGTCCGGCGTCGGCCGTTCGCATTCCCCCTTTCCCCCCTCCTCCGCCGCTTCTCAGGCCGCACCGCGTCCGGAGCCCCTTCCCCGGCCCCGGGAGGTGAACTAGGGGCCCGGGGCTCGGCGGCAGTGGGGGAGGGGGCTGCCTGGTCTCGGCCTCTGAGAGGGGAGGGGCGACAATTTCTGTCGGCCGAGCTAAAGGGCGGCTCTTAAAGGGGCCGCAGAAGGGGCCCGGGCCGAGGAGGCACCCCTTCCCCATCCGCCTGTCGTCGCGCTCGCGCGGGGCCGCTGGGCCGAAGGGAGAGAATGCAGAGGAAGCAAACGCGGGTCGCGATCGCCCTAGCGGCAGAGCCCCAGCTCGTGGGGTTGGGCTCGAGGTGGCGGGCCGGGGGTCGGGGGTGTGGTGAGCGCTGGTGAGCGGAACTGGGGGAGAGGGGATAGGCTTGGAGAGGAGAGGGTTAAAGGTGGGGCCAGCCCTACAAACACGCGCACACACTTCTTACTCAGACCCGGTCACACGCGTTTCCCTGGCACTTAATGCGGGGCGGTGTTGAGGCCTGGGCCCGAGTCCTCTCCACCCAAGGCTTTTGCTGCCGGGCTTTGGGAGGTCGCGGACCCCACTGCCGCAACTCACACCTCGGGAGCCCCCTCTCTTACGCGCACACATGCTCCGGCGCGCGCGCACACCTCGGACATTCCCATAGTGCCTCACGTGACACACGGCCCCGAACGTGCCCACCCTTCACACACGCTCACGCACGCGTGCACACACGCACACACAAACACTCACGGCCTCCCGGTCACTTCCCCCTCCATCCGACCCCCGCCTGCATCCCCGCTTAAGGCGCTCATTGACTATGACACACCTACACTCATTCACAGACACACACACTCCCCCCACACATGCCAGCCACAGACACACATTCATAAACAGGGCCAGGAGAAGTACACACGCACCCCCTCGCCTACTCTTTCGGGAGCCCTGAGTCATTCCTGCCCCCTCCCAAGGCTCCCCACTTCCCTGTGTGCTGGCACACAGGCCGGGCTTAGGAATTCTTTGGCCTCTTCACCTGAGCCTGGCGGCCCCCTTCCCTTCTGTGTTCCCTCAGACACTCAGCGGAGGACTTCCTGTGGGTCCCAGGTCAGGGGTGAGGAGGGCCTGGAGGGTTGCCACAAACCCAGTGTGAGTTGGGGAGGTGCTTCCTTTTCCTGAACTCTGGGATCCTACAGGAGGAAGCTGGGAAGTTGGGCGGGGGCCCAGCAGAGGATGTGCCGACAGTGGTGGGGCTGACCCTCCCTCCCAGAAGCACTGGGCCTTCCTTAGGGAGGAGCCAGGGGTGCCGAGGCCGGGCATGAGGAGCTTGTCAGAGAGGTATTTGGGGAAGTGAGGCCTGGGGTGGGGAGGGGTCTGAGAAGTCAGTCAAGGCAGGCCTCATCTGGGCCCCCTGTGCTGGGAAGGCAGCGCTCTCCTGTCCACAGGTCTCCCTGGGTTCCTGAAAGAGTCCTTCTCTGCTTCTGGCTTCGCTTACTTGTCCTTATTTGTCACTGCTCCCCCTGTCCCCCGCAAGTCTTACTTGCCTCTGGTCCCAGCCCCTTCCCCAGGGCAGCAGAGAAGGGAAGATGGGGCTGGGAGGGAACTGTGAGACACAGGTTGCATCTCAGCTGGCCACAGAGCTCCTCAGGCCAGGACAAGGGGTGTTGGGACAAGCTCTGGGCCCCCCTCCCCACCGTTGCTCCTGCTCTCCCAGGAGGCCCAGGGCGGGCCGCGGCCCAGGCCCTTGCCATGGAGTCCATGTTTGAGGATGACATCAGCATCCTGACCCAGGAGGCCCTGGGGCCCAGTGAGGTGTGGCTGGATGCCCCTGGAGACCCCTCGCTGGGGGAGGACATGTGCTCTGCCTCCCACTTTGCCCTGATCACGGCCTATGGAGACATCAAGGAGAGGCTGGGGGGCCTGGAGAGGGAGAATGCCACCCTCCGCCGCCGCCTCAAAGTCTACGAGATTAAGGTCAGAACCTGGGGGTGATGGGGGTCTGACTGTGTGTGTGGCAGGGGAGGGGGCTGCTGGAGATCCAGCAGAGACTCCAGGGATCCAAAAGAGGGGTATGGGGCACTCGAGGATCCCTCATGAGGGTTGTGGCTGCTCTGGATGGATGGGGACTCTGGAGAGCCCAGCACCAATCAGGAAGGGATCAGGAGGATTCCTCTCAGGAACACTAGACCTTAGATCTAAAAAGATCTGGTTTGTGGGAGACGCCTTCTGGGCCATGGGAATTGGGATGAACAGATCCCACTGGAGCTGGGAGGGAGAGGCTAGAACTCTGAGTCAGGTTGTGGGATGGGGACACAGCTAGGCTGAAGCTCTTCTGAGGGCCTGCCTCATTTGCAGTACCCACTGATCAGTGACTTTGGGGAGGAGCATGGTTTCTCTCTATATGAAATCAAGGATGGTTCCCTGCTGGAGGTGGAGAAAGTCAGCCTGCAGCAACGGCTCAACCAGTTCCAGCATGAGGTGAGCCCTCCCTGAGTTTTTGCTCCAACCCACCTCTGATAATCCCCAACCCCAGCCTCTGGCCTTCCATCTCTTTGATCAGAGATGGCCATGGCCCTCCATAGTACCAGCTTCAACTCCACTTGCCCTTCCACTGGGTGCTGGCAGTGGGGGTGGGAGGCACAGGGTGCTGCTCTGCCCCCAAGTCAAGGTGGGCCTGACTGTGGCTGCCCTCTACCCTCTCTGGGCCTCATCCAGTTGCAGAAAAACAAGGAGCAGGAAGAACAGCTTGGGGAGATGATCCAGGCTTACGAGAAGCTCTGCGTGGAGAAGAATGACCTGGAGACGGAGCTGGGAGAGATGGTGAGGTCCAGGGAGCCTGGGTGCTTGAGGGTGTGACCTTGGCTATGTGCTTGTGGTACGCACTCCGCATTGTTCATGTCTGTCTGTGAGTGTCCACGTCTGGTGAGTGGGGTTGTGTGTGTCATACAAGTTGTGAGCAACTCTGTGTACATCCTGACTCTGCAGTGACAGATGACTATGTGAGTGGCCCTGTAGAACACTGTGAGTCTGTGTGTTTGTTTGGGTCTCATGCTGGGTTGACCCTATGCCTATAGCACTGTGCTGGAAGGCTGTATGGGTGGGGGCAGAGGGGACTGGAAGTGTTTGTGATTGCTGGGATGGGCCTTGGCCTGTGTGTGATTCTAAGTCACGGTATGGCCATGCCGGTCAGCAAGTGGGCAGGTGTCAATCAGGAGACATGGTCTCTTACTGACTCCTAGCTATGACCTGGGTCAAGTCACTTAGCTTCTGTCCTGCCTCTGAGAAGTGAGGCAAATAATAACAACCTTGCTGAGCTGTTATGGGACATTCATGTAAAAATGCCTTGACTTAATCGCAAACACTTACATGGCATTTACCTGTGTGCCAGGCATAATTCTTATCTCTTCAGGTATATTTACTGATTTTAATCCTTGTAACAAACTGACTTCAGAGGTAGGTGTGGTTAGCCCCATGTTACAGATGAGGTAAACAAAGCCCAGAGTAGTTACACCACACATACGAATGGAAGCTTTTATGCTCTTGAGGGGTCGGCAGTGTTTGGATAGGGGGCTGAGTATTTTTAGAAGTGTTTCTGCGTGTTAGTGACAGGGAAGAGGCATTAACTGTGACCTTGCAAGGGGCAGTAGCCAGAAACATCTGCATTGCAGTTGATGGGAGGGACCTTGTACTCATGGCCACTTGGAGAGTGGAGTTGGAATGTGTGACCTGGGGCCTCTGCTCAGTTTAGAGGGGTGATGGATACCCAGACATGGGGAAGTCCTGGGTTTAGGGAGCCCATTGGGGTGCCCTGGTCTGGTGCAGATCCTCACGCCCTTTTCTCCCTCTATAGCGGGCCCTGGTGGAGACCCACCTGCGGCAGATCTGTGGTTTGGAGCAGCAGTTGCGGCAGCAGCAAGGCCTCCGGGATGTAGACTTCCCCAGCCTGAGCCCCCCACCTGCGCCTGCCCCGCCCTGTGCTGATCTGGACCTTCACTACTTGGCACTGAGAGGGGGATCCGGCTTGAGTCACGGTGAGATCTCGGTGACCCCTGATTTCCATACTCCGAAGTCCCCCCTGCCAGCCCCCATTTCAACCCCATTGGACACTTCCAGGGTTTCAGATTGATAGTCAACACCCCAGTCAGTTCAGTTCAGTTACTCAGTTATGTCCGACTCTTTGTGACACCATGGACTGCAGTACGCCAGGCTTCCCTGTCCTTCGCCATCTCCCAGAGCTTGCTTAAGACTCAGGTCCATTGAGTCAGTGATGCCGTCCAACCATCTCATCCTCTGTCGTCCCCTTCTCCTCCTGCCTTCAGTCTTTCCCAGCATCAGGCTCTTTTCTAATGAGTCAGCTCTTCGCATCAGGTGGCCAAAGTATTGGAGCTTTAGCTTCAGCATCAGTCCTTCCAATGAATATTCAGGACTGATTTCCTTTAAGATTGACTGGTTTGATCTCCTTGCAGTCCAAGGGACTCTCAAGAATCTTCTCCAACACCACAGTTCAAAAGCATCAGTTCTTCCACGCTCAGCTTATACTGTCTTAAATTTCTCCGATAATCACCTCATCCCTCCTTACCAACTGTCCCCTCACCTCACCACTATTACTCCAGGTTCTCCCAACTGACATCCTGCCCTTAAATCCTTCATTCACAGGCTCCTCCTGCAATTCCTATATATGCCAGCAGAGGGCGGCCCCACCCAGAGTCCCCCTGCTTGTCTTTGGTTGTGATTGGGAGAGGCCCCTAAGGATGCTTGCAGATGAGAGTCTGACCAGGGAAACTCTTCCAAAGCCGGTCTTATCTCTCCCCTGACCTCCAGGAAGGTTAGAAAAAGCAACTCAGCCCATCACTGCCCTCTGCTCTCAGTAGAGGTTTATCTGTCATCCTGGGCTGGCTGCCCTCTGGCTGTCTCTCCTGGAACCCTCACGCTGCAGTTCTCACCTGTTTCACTTTGTGTTGATCTGGGAGTGGGTGGAGGGCGCCCAGCAGCTGGTTCCAGCGTGACATTGTCCTTTCCTCTGTAGCAGGCTGGCCAGGCGCCACGCCGAGTATGAGTGAACTGGAGCGGCGGCGGCTGGAAGAGGCCCTGGAGGCTGCCCAGGGAGAGGCCCGGGGGGCTCAGCTTCGGGAGGAGCAGCTCCAGGCCGAGTGTGAGCGGCTGCAGGGGGAGCTGAAGCAGCTGCAGGAGACCCGGGCCCAGGTAAAAGCGGGGGCACCAACCCCAGGCCCCTGCTCTGGCACCTGTGGAGCGCTGGGAGCTGCTGGAAGGAACTCTTAACAGAGATCAGGGGTTTCCTCACTGAGTACAGACCAGCCCTGGGAATAGTAAAGAAGGGAGGTCCCAGCCAGTGAGGTTGGGGTCTGACTGTTCCATCTTTCCCTTAGGATCTAGCCTCCAACCAGTCGGAACGGGACATGGCGTGGGTGAAAAGAGTTGGGGATGATCAGTAAGTCACTTTGTAATCCTCTTCCTCTTAACCTCTGCAACCCAGGGGGTGGCATTTTCCAGGTTCCCTCTTTGGTTCACTCCGCCCTCTCCGCACTGTTTAGGGGACCTGTCTTCCAAGCAGTCAGGGCTGTGTTTTGGGTTGTTTGTGTGGCTCTGCGTCCTTCACAGGGAAGGAGGCAAGGTTCTGGCATGCTCAGGTTCTTGGAGGTTCCCTCTGCTTTCTCTGGCACCCAGGCCTGTGTCTTGTCGAGGTGTCGGGTTGGGAGAGACTTCCTTGGCAGCTTTGCTGCTGTGTTGCATCCTCTGGTGAGTTTTGGGTCTCTCTGGGACTCATTTTCTATCCCAAGAACAAGGCCCAGCCAGTTGGGTTAACCAGCTCCTCCCTGACAGGGAGGAAGGAGATGATGGTTTCTTTCAGGATTGTGGTACCTTGTCTCCTACCTCAGGAGAGAGAAAGCAGAGACTTAGGAGAGGACAGACTTCCTTGAGTTCATGCAGCAGCAAGCCGGGAATGAGAACCTATTAGGCTGGGGCGTCTCTTGGGGATCCTGCCATTAAAGAGAACCAGCAGTAGGTGGGAAGGGTGCTGTGTCAGTGGGGCGCCTAGTCGTGGGGCAGCACTGGGCAGCCAGGGAGAGAGTGCACACAGCCTGGCAGCAGTGAGCCTGGCGCCTCTCACATCCGCACCCGAACTCACCCTCTCCCACTTTCTGAGAAATAGAGCACAAACCTCCTTCCGCCTAAGCCTTCCCCCCACAAGATGAGGAGTGTAACGCAGACTCCATCCTTTCATTGGTGGGGAGGACTGAGGCCTGGAGAGGGCAGGAGCCAAGCCTCCAGCACACACACACCCGGCTCCGGGACCCCCTGGGCCTCCTCACCCTCCTGCCTGCTTCTGGTCAGTCAGGGGTACCCTCACCTCCCCCTGCACCCTGGGGTGAGGACCTGGGTGGAGCTGTGATAGCTGGGGAGTGAGAACCTAGTTTGTGGGACTAATGGGTGGGACTCCTCACTGTTAGGGGCCTCTGCAGAGAGGGTCCACCCTAGCTTGTGGCTGGGGCTCAGAGCCTGTCCTAGCCTGTATGCCCAGACCCGGAAAACACACATACACATACTTGTTCTAGAATCCTAACTTGCCCCCAAAGTCACACCGTAGCTCCCTTTATGGCTCACTGAATCCACCTCCCTCCCAGAAGACCAGTAGAGAAGCCTCCCTCAAGAGGTTGAACCCAGAGAGAGGATTTTTTTTTTGGCTGAAGTCTGAACAGCCAGGCTTCGAATCTCAGGGACCCCTCCGGGGATGCCGAGTGGCTCAGCTTTGCTGATTTCAACTCTCTGGGCCCAGGTTTCCCTCCCAGGCTCAGCAGTCCATCACTGCTGAGGGATGTGAGTGGAAGGTGATGTGGGGGAGGCCGAGAAGAGGTGGCACGTCCCCAGGGGCCGAGTGAGTGAGTGGGTAAAAGAGAACCCGTCCCACGGATGCCTCTGGAGGTCGTGCCATCCATGCCACTCGTCCTTGCCAGAACAGCCCCTTTTCCTCCCCCCTACAAGGTACCTATCCCCACCCTGTCTCTTAGCCAGAGGGAGCTGGGCTCTGCTCCAGGCTGGTCCTACCAGAGGTGACCTCCAGCTCCTCCCCTGGGTCTCCATGGTTTGGACTCTGCGTCACGGCCTCGCAGACTTCTGCCCCTGGAGCCAGCCGGGCCTTTCAGGCCGAGCATCTCTGGACAGCCCCAGCTTGGCAAGAGTTAATTCTCAGAGGAAGTCCTCACTCCCCCGGTAGTTTTATTTTCTTATAAGCTCAGCTCCTTTTGGTAATAAGCTGCTTCCCGAGTGCTCCCTCCCCTGTCCTCCCACCTGAGGAGGCCTCAGTCACCTGCTCTCAGCTCCCTTCCCCGCACCAGCCCCTCCCTTTCCTTCTACTTCTGCCTGACCCTTCAGGCGCGTGGGAATTTTACATGTGGGCCTTCCAGGAGAGGATAGCTGAGGTGGGTTATCCGCATGGAAGTGTGAAGGCGGAAGAGGGGGCCAGAGAGGTTCCTGAGTCCAGCCCATGCCTCGGTGGGAACTCGTCGTATTCCGAGAGGTGCTCCCCCTCCTTGGCGTGGATGCCTCCAGGGTGGTCGTCACTTTTACCGTGGGAGTCCCGGCTGTTCACATAGCTTCCCCCGTACTGCTGCTGCCTCTATTAATTCCCCTCTGTGAGGCCTCCTGGTGCTGAGGGGCCAGGCCTGGAGGCAGTCTCAGCCCCAGGGTTTCCAGGCTCCCCCATCCCAGCCCCTGGTTCACAAGCCCATCATCAGTGTTCCTCTGAAAATGGGCACCCAGACCAGACTGCCGCCCTCCAAATCTGACCTCGGGGCAAGATTTCCCAGCCATGTGGTCAGTGCCCAGGGGAAGAGCCCCTGAAGGTGACCCACCTTCAGTGACCAGGGGCTAAAGGCAGTCATGAAGGAAGAGATGGAAGTGGAGACCAAAAGGGTCCCAGCCAAGCAAGAGGTGCAGACCCATGGCCCCCCTCCTCTGGCCTACTCAGGGTCTCAGGTCCTAAGTGCGGCCTTCCTGAGGGTGTGGCTAGCACTGAGGGTGGAAGGGCCATTGTGGAGAGGGGGCTTCTAGAAGGGGCTCAGTGAGGGGACGCAGGGCCGGTGAAGGCGAGGGCTCACCCATGAGGGGAGCACTGTGAGAAGATGGGGGTTCAGCACGAGTGATGAGGGGGAAAACTATAGGCCTTTTTCCCCAACATGGGGGGCTCAGTGTTGCAGCCTGGTGCTTTTCCGCCCACCACCCCCCCACTCCTCTCTCCGCCCACAAGCCTCTGCGTGGGCTGCGGTTAGTGGTAGGGGAGAAGTGTGAACTCTGAGAGAGAGAGGATGGAAACTCTGCACAGAGGTCAAGGGCAGTGTAGGGGGGTCAGGACGGAAGTCGGAGACCCCCGTGTACCCTGAGCTCAGCCTCATGCCCCAGAGCCAGCAGGCCCAGGGCCTCCCCCTTCACGCTTCTCACCCTCCCTACTTCCTTTCTTTCAAATTTCCTTCAGCCCGGACGCCCGGCCCACAGAACTGAAGCCCTGAGCACTTGCAGCCTCGGGGCTCCCCAAGGGTGGGGAGGGGTTCTGAAGTCGGGGGCCCACCACGCCCACCTGTGGTCTGAGGGGTTGGTGGGCCTTGAACCACCTCTGACCCTCTCCCTGCCAGGGAGGCAGAGAGCAGCTCTTACCCACGCTCTCTCCCTCGATGAGGAACACCACATCCTCCCCTCATTCAAACCAAACTCATTGAGCTGGTATCTCCTTAAATGGATCAAAACTGGTTTCCCCTTTTCACCTCCCATCTCCTAGGCGTTTCCCCGAGTCCTCATTCCAGACACCGTGTGAGGCAGTTTACCTATAAAATCTCATTTGAGTCTCACCAAAAACCATGTGACAGTGTTGTCCCCTGAGCAAATCAGGGTACAAAGAAGTAATCAGAGAAATTAAGTGCAAATACCAAGCAGGTCGTGAAACGATGGAGTAATAGCCCTTCTGTGGTGTTTTTATGGTTCAAATTCTTGTCCAGGTAGGAGGTCCTTATACGAGGAGCAGCCCGATGATTTGCTGACTGATCGGTTTTGAAAGTGAAAGGAGGTCCTATTAATAATTCTGCCAGGTGACTCCTGTCAACCAGGACAGCCCTGGGCAAACTGGGATCTGTGGGCCCCCAGCCTGGAGGAGGACTCTGATTCCAACCCTGCTGTGAAACTTCTCCATTTAGCTGCATCTGGGGAGGCTTTCTAGACACAAAGACCATCTGGCTGAGCTGGAAGCGTGGCAGGGGCTGCCATGAAGAGCCAGGCTCTGTGGACCGCAAGTCATAGCTGGTCGAGGAGAGTGAAGGGGCTCAAGGCGCCTGAAAGGAAGTGGTAGATCGCTGGGTTGTTGCAAGCGACTTCCTCCTCCCCCCAGCCCGCAACCTCAAGTCCGCTCCACGGCCGGGTGCCTGTGGTCCCTCCCTGAGGGTCAGGCCGGGCGGGAAGACTAGTGCTGGGTGTGCCTGTGGGTAGTGGAAAGTTTGGTCCTTAAATGCCCCTGCAAGGGTGATGTGGCTGGGGGGCAGCTGGGGCAGCTATGGGCAAGGATGGGGGAGCTGGGAATGCTGGATTTCTGTTTTCCTCCTGATTCTGTCAGCCAGGGATTCTGACCACATGACCAGCTCTGATCCTGATCCCATCCCTGCCTGTAACCCCTATCCCTCATCCTGACCCCAGCTCGGTCTCCAGTCCTGACCGAAGATGATCTCATCAGACCCTGACTCCAGCCTTAATCCTGACCTCGAGCCTGTCCTTAGTTCTAATCCCATGACGCAGTGCTAGCCTGAATCTTGACCCTGCCACATCTGCATCCTCATGGAGGCTCCAGCGCATCACAGGGCACCCAGTGAACCAGGAAGACACTGCACTCAGAAGCCCATGTGTCTCCCAGCTGGTTTGGGGCAGAAAGAGGCCTTCTACAGAGGCAGATGCTTAGGTCTCTAACCTTTCTCATCTCTGTAGCTTTGTCAATAACAGTGAAGATGATTGTTTCCACATGAGTTGCTGAACTCCCTGAATTATTCGTTGAAAGAAAGAATGAAAGGATAAGTCAACAGAGGGTAGAATGATGTACAGGGGCTGGGAGCCCTCTTTCCTGCCAGCACTGCCATTTGTACTCTGGCTTCTCCAAAGGTGCCAGCTCAGCAGGCTGAGGTGCCAAGAGCCTGTTTGAGTCCCTGCTTTGTACCACTATTGCTCTGTGACCTTGAGCAGGCCTCTTAATATAAACTCTGTCCTTCCACTTCCACACGTGTCAAGCACCTTCCTCTCCCCTCCCCAGGCAGGGCTGGTGATGCTCAGGGATCCCAGGCCACTTTGGAGGTCCTCAGCCTCTTTCTCCTCTTCTTAGCCTTCTGTTGCCTTCCCACCTATCCTTTCCCCCTTCCCTGATCCTTTTGGAAGGCAGTTGATACCTGAGTAATGAATAGCCTCGACTTCAGCATCCAGGAGACCAGAGCTCCCATTCTAGCAACTCCACTATTACTAGGCTTTCTGACTTTGGTCAACTGACTTAACCTCTGTAAGCTTCAGTTTTCTCATCTGTAACATGGAGGTAACAAGCCGGCCAACACTGCAGGGTTGTCCTGAAGACTAAGTTCTTAGCACAATGCCTGGCCTCTGATAAGGGCTCATACAGATTATGATTCTTTTCTGGGTGCTTCCCAAGTTCTGAGAGACTCAGACGGAACTTGTCCCCCATAATTTAAGCAATGAGGAAGCACCCAGATGCAGGCATCTGCTGCCGTTCACCTGACCCAACCTTCCCAAACAGCCGTGATGGTGGAAAATAGCACTCAGGTGTGGGCCAGGAAGCGGAATGTGTATTCAGGTGCATGCATGCGACTCTTGGTTGTGTTGTGAAGTTGAGATTTTTTTTCCACTGAATTGGCAGTGTTTTCTAACGTGAGTCATTCAGGTCGTTAGCGTATTTAGCAGCCCAGGCCTGTGCATCTTGAGGTGGGTAGTCACCCAATGCAGGAGGGAGGTCTCACAGTGCCTTGGAGCATCAGGTCTGGTCCCCCTAACCTTGCCCAGGGTCTCAGAGGCAGTTTTGAGGGCTGCCTGGAGCTCCTGGAGGACACGGTAGGCGGGGGCAGAGCTGGAAGAGGGGCTGGGCATCCTGGGCTAGGTCCTTCTCCCTTCCATTTCCTGCTGCCTTGTCCATTTTGCTGCGAGGAGAGTGCCAGGAACTCGGTGCTGGAAACTGGGGTAGCTCCTGACAAGGGGAGGAAGGCAGGCAGAGGAGAGATGGGGCCTGGCAACTGAGTGTGGCAGGTGAGATCTCTGAAGCAGGGTGTGAAGGCGACGACCTGTATCTGTCACCTGAGATAGGCAGTGAAAGCAGATGCGGAGAGAAACCGGCTGCTCGGTCAGAGGGGATGTTCCATCTGTGACCTGCCCAGAGCCCCCTCCTGCCCTCACCACTGGGGGGTTAGCATGATTGTCCGGAAGGCCCCCAGTCTGAGGGAGGAGGTGCAGCTCTGGCCCTCAGATCCCCTTGGTTTGAAGCGGGGAGCCTTCCACTGGAAAGTCCCCAATTTACTATGGGCCATAGACCGGACCTCTCAGTCTGATGAGGGTGATGCCGTTCCTTCCCATAGACCCATGCTAAAGGAGGAGGGTGGGGGACATAGGACACCCGAGGGCTGAGATAAGATGGGACGGAGGATGCAGCACCTTGGCAAAGCCTCCCCAAAGGACTCCTTCCCTCTGTTCCTCTCCACCCCTGTCCACCATCAGACTGATAGAGGGCACTCTCCCTCCCTAAGAAGTGGGGTTGTTCCCCAGAATCGCAGCCTGTTTGTAATAATTTGGCTTTGGCCCAGATGGGTTAAAAATAGTTTTGTTGTGGGAGGGGCTCCCCCTCCACCCAGCTCTGCCCCAGGATTAGTGAGAGAACAAGGCGAGAGCGAGGGAGTTCAGTCACCATCTACCCGCTGCACCTCGGCTTTTCCTGCCCTCTGAAGCCCTAACCTCACGACTTCCCGTCCTCTTCTCCGGGGTTGGTCAGACACACACACACACACTCACTCACTCACCCTGTTCCTCACTCATCACACTGGCCTCACACCTCCCTTTGCTCCCTCCCGTTCACACGGATCCTCTCTTACATGTCCCATTACCATGAGATGAGAGCAGGGCCCCCTCCTTGCCTCCCAGCTACTGGGGCAACCTCCCCCCCACCCCCCCCGCCTCCCCAAGACAAAATCCCTCTGGAGTGGCCAAGCCTCTGCCTGCCACTTCCCCTCCAGCTCCAACTTCCACAAAGTTCCAGAGTCCCTTCTGGATTGGGTGAGGGGGCAAGATCTGGGGAAACAATATCCCCTGCCTCCCCAGCTCTGTCCAGGCCCAGGTCAGAGATGAAAGTGGTGACCCAAGGCCATGGCAGAGTCTCCTGTGATGTCAGGACGGGCTCCCTGGAGGTGTGCAGGCTGGGGTGGGAAAGAGAGGAGGGGCAATGCTGAGAATGGTAACTTTCATTCAGCTATTCTGGGTCAAAGGGACCCAAAGAGAAAGGGAGAGAAAAGGAAGTGGTTGAAGTCTTTGCTGAGTCTGTTCCAGCTCCAGGAGGGTGGGTGCCCTGGAGGCCTGCGCAGGAAGTGGGAGGAAAAAAAGGGAAGAAGAGGGACTTCCCTGGTGGTCCCGTGGTTAAGATTCCACACTTCCACAGTAAGAGGCACAGGTTCAATTCTTGGCCAGGGAACTAAGATCTTGCATGCTGCATGGCCTGGCAAAAAAGAAAAGAACAAAGGGAACAAAAAAGAAAAATGGTAAGAGAGGCTCAATTCAATATTGACTTACTGAACAGCTACTGGGTACCAGATCCTGGACAAGATGCTGGCAATACGAACAGAGTGATGATAATCTCTACGTTTGAGGAACTCCCAGTGAAGTTCCAGAATAAGGCAACTTTTGTTAGGTGCTTAACATGAGTGGTGCCCCCTGGAGGTGTGCCAGGCACAATAGCTGTTCACAGAGATCTCCAGGTAAAGGGCTCCCTGGTGGTCCTGGGAGTTGCAAGGCTGAAAGGAGCAAAGCAGTGGACCTAGGCATACTTGGGTTCCAGTGTATCAGTTGGCACCTCTGCCAAGCCAGGAGGCCATGTCTTCACTTACAGAATGGGGCTCTTCGTAGGCTGTGCAACAGCGGTCTCTAATCTTCCAAAGGTGAGAACTCCTCTGGCCCCCCGCCCCCACATGCAGATTGTACTTCACAAAGTATTAGTATGAATACTTTGAGAAAACTCACAGCAACAAAAGCTACTATAAATTCAGTGCAGCTTTTTGATGAATCTGTTTTGTCACCAGTTTCTGCACAGATTAGAAACACATTCACACATACCTGTATGAGATGTGTTCAGGCCACAGACAATGCTCAGTGAATACACAGATTCAGGGAGCCCTTGAAATCACTGAGGGCTCCAGCACCCCCCCAACCCATAGTCTGGGAACCACTGCCCTAGCCCCAGGTAAGGTGTAGGGAACCCCTTGGAAGAGGTTCCCCTTTGAGGTGGCCCTTAATGCCCAAGAGAATTTCTGCAGCGGGGGTAGGAGGGTCTGGGAGGGTAGGGCCAGATGCCAGGGCAGAGGCCGTTCTTCCTCCACAGCTGTGACAGTAAACCCACTTCCCTTCTCCTCACTCTCTGCCCTCTGACCTGAGGGTCGGGGCAGGCTGCGGTCAAGCCTTGACCCGGGTGACTGGGTATCCTTCAGGGTGAACTTGGCGCTGGCTTACACGGAGCTGACAGAGGAGCTTGGCCGGCTTCGGGAGCTGAGTTCCCTGCAGGGGAGGATCCTGAGGACGCTGCTGCAGGAGCAGGCCCGGAGTGGCGGTGAGAGGACCCAGAGGGCGGAGGGCAGCCGTGGCCACCCTCCACTTCCTTCCCCGGTGCCCCGGCCCGCTCCACTCGGGAGGAGAGTGGGTGGGCAGTGGTCCCTGGCAAGGCCCGGGCTCCGCAGTCCCGACGTCCTCTCGCCTGACCTGCTCTGCTTCTCTCCTAGGCCAGAGGCACTCGCCGCTGTCGCAGCGCCACTCCCCGGCCCCCCAGTGCCCCTCGCACTCCCCGCCGGCCCGCGCGGCGCCCCCATGCCCCCCGTGCCAGTCCCCTGTCCCCCAGCGCCGCTCCCCTGGGCCCCCCTGCCCCTCGCCCCAGCAGCGCCGCTCTCCGGCCTCGCCCTCCTGTCCGTCGCCCGTCCCGCAGCGCCGCTCGCCGGTGCCGCCGCCGTGTCAGTCCCCCAGCCCGCAGCGCCGCTCCCCAGGGCCCCCCACCTGCCCGGCCCCGCAGCCCCGGCCTCCGCCGCCCCCGCCGCCCGGGGAGAGGACGCTGGCCGAGCGAGGCTACGCCAAGCCGCCCAGCCACCACGTGAAGGCCGGCTTCCAAGGCCGGCGCAGCTACTCAGAGATGGCGGAGGGCGCGGGCTACGCGGGCGCCTCCCCGCCCTGGCTGCAGGCCGAGGCGGCCACGCTGCCCAAGCCGCGGGCCTACGGTGGCGAGCTCTACGGCCCCGGCCGGCCCCTCAGCCCGCGGCGCGCCTTCGAGGGCATCCGCCTGCGCTTCGAGAAGCAGCCGTCGGAGGAGGAGGAGTGGGCCGTGCCCGCCAGTCCGCCCAGTCCGGAGGCGGGCGCCATCCGCTGCGCCTCGTTCTGCGCGGGCTTCCCGGTCCCCGAGTCGCCCGCCGCCACCGCCTACGCCCACGCCGAGCACGCGCAGTCCTGGCCGTCCATTAACGTGAGTGCGCTCTGGCAGGTAGACCCGGGAGCCCCGCCCTCGGCTTCGCACCTGATTGGTGGGCGGGGCCCCCTTCCTTTGACTCCGCGCTCCTCCCCCGGACGGCGCGTCCCCCGCTCTCTCCAGTGGCGTTTTGTTGGCTTGAATTGGGGCCGCACTCTTTAAAACTTGTTCAGCTTCATGGTTAAAGACCCAGTCTTCAGAGTGACAGTCCTTGCTTTGATTCTGGACTTCAACACTTAATAGCTTTGGGACCTCGGACAACTTCCTTGTCTTCTTCGGCCCTCAGTTTTCTCATCTGGAAAAATGAGGACAATGATTTATTATCTGGTTCCATTAGAGAATTCTAAAGAGGGAGGCGGGGAACCCAAAGCACTCTGCACAGTGCCTGGCTCAGTAGTAAACATCTGCTATTAATTGGTGATGAAGGCCATGCTGACCCGGTCTTGGGTCCCGACAGGGACAGCCCTACTTATTCAGTTCTGTTCATCAGGCCTCAGAGCCCCTGCCCTTTAATGTCTGTCCTAGAAGACAACCGTTTCTCAGGGCTGTATCGTTTCACAGAAATAGTGAGTTTCCTGGATGTCAGAGCCAACCCTTGCCACCTGGAAGGACCAAAATACATTCCAAAGTCAGAAAATTATTTCGGGGCTGTACATTGTTAGGGTTATCCGTTGCTCTGAGTTATCAGGGAGCTGTGTCTGAGTCACTCTGAGGGCATGTCTGGGTCTTGGCTCCCCTCATTACTGCAGATATCCTGGCAGGCTGAGCATACCTACCACCCCGTTCAGCACTACCTGGGGATACCATGCCCAGGATTGGGAGAGTGGGTGCTGAACTGGTGCAAAGTGGTGAGGGAGGGGGAGGAAGGGGGTGATGTAGGATAAGAAGTGCCCAGACGCCTTCTCATGCTGCAGTGCTCCCTTCCCTGAGACCTAGGAAAGGGCAAGCTGGGATGTGGGGACTGTGAAGGACAGATGTGGACCACAAACAACTCCTTTCTCTCCCCACAGCTGCTGATGGAGACAGTGGGCTCTGATATCCGCAGCTGCCCCCTCTGCCAGCTGGGTTTCCCACTCGGGTACCCAGATGATGCCCTCATCAAACACATTGACTCCCACCTGGAGAACAGCAAGATCTAGGGTGCCTCCCCCCACCCACTGGCAGTTTCTCCGCCCTCTCCCATCACCCCCACTCACTCACTCACTTTGAATGCTGCATGAATCTCGTAGGGGGCCCCTGCCCCTTGCGACCCCCAGATACCTCCACTAGCTACTGAGTCAACGTGTGTGCCGTCTCCCCTGGTCCAGGCACCACTCAGCCCTGGCTCTTCCCGGGAGGTCAGCCGAGGCTCTCCCCAGCTCCCTGGCTTCTGCTGGGGAGGTGGGATGGGCTGGGATGGGGAGGGGCATATCCTACCCAGCCTCTCCTTCTGCCTTTCTGTTCTCAAACAGTTGGGTCCAAGAAGGTGTCTAGTGCTTGGGCCTGGGGGAGGGGAGGGTATCAGAAGACTCCAGAAGCTCCCCAGCCCCTACCCAGATGGCCAGCTTTCTCAGGCTGTGCTCTGTCCAGGGAGTGCCTCCCTGTAGGGTCCCAGAGCCTGCCCTGCACACTGATGCCTGTTCCTCTGTCCCCTGGCCAGGTTGGAGCTCATGGCATGGCCCCCCCGCCCCCTCCACTGGGGGAAGGAGGCATCTTGTTTTCTTGCCATTCCCTGTAGGGCAGCCCTGTTTTCCCCCTCAGCCCACCCTGGGGAATAGGGAGGGTGGGAGAGGAGAGGGAGGACCCTGAAGGATTGGGAGCATCTGGCCCCAAGAGGCTGCGTTGAGGCACCACGACCCTCAGGCCGGGGAACCATCTGTGTCTGCCTCCCAGGCCCATGCCCTTCTTCTGGAGCCCCCAGCGTCAAGGTGCAGGTTGTTAAGGCAGATGTGCCCCCCCCACCTGACCCCCCTCAAGCCCCGACACCACAGGTGCCCTGGAGCCCAGGTGTGACTCAGCCTCCGTTAGCTGGGTGGATGTCATCAGCCCAGCCTCCCAGGCCAGAACCTGAGGATGGGCCCAGGGTGCTGTGGAGATCAACTTCAAAAGAGCTAACCCCCTTCCCACACCCCAGCGACCCACATTCCCTCTGTGAAATCTACCTCAGAGTCGTACCCTCAGAAGGATGGGTAAGCAGGAGGCCAGGGGGTCCCCAGGGCTGAGGTGAGGAGCTTCCCAGGCCAGCGCCTGCTGCCCCACGATGAGTCCACTCTCCTCCACTGCAAGCCTCTCCCACGTCTCAGCCCGGGCGGGGGCAGTGGGCGCTGCGGTCAGTGCATGTACCATTCTGATCCAACTCTCCCAGGCCCCCCACCTCCCCACACCCCTCCCCTCCTCCTCAGCGCAGGGGAGGGAGGGGGTGTGTCGGGGTGGGGGCAAGGGGCCGAGGACTCCAGGGACACATGGCATTGTACCTTGAGTGTCCCCCTAGGGAGGGGAAACAGGGAAGGGGGACTGGAAAGGGGAGGTGGGGCCCCTGAGCTCTCTGAACAAGTTGAAAGTCCAAATAAAACTTAACCTGTTCCATCTGCGCTCCGTCTGTGCTCTCTGTGGCTGGGGGAGGGAAGGAACCCTTCCAGGCGGAAGGTCTTGGAAACTGTCTCAAGTAACCACAACCACAGGAGGGCAAGTAGGGGATGCTTAGGGCCGCCGTGTTCCCAGGTGGTTCTGGAGACGCAGGCATGCGAGTGGCTACAGGTGACTTGTGATGTGGACTTTATTTGGAACAGATGGGGAGCAGCAGAGGGTGTCTTCATGACCAGCCCTGAGCAGGTGTCAGGGACTCGTGAATTTTCCCTCCCAGCAGGTCTGGCAGGTAGAGGTTCTGTAGCCTGAGGATTCGTTTACCCGTAGCACTTTTTTTTTTTTCCATCAAATGATTTCTCATGCCAGGAACCAGACTGGAGCCTCAAAAAGGAAGGAACATTTATTTGGGTTCCATGTCCTTGTGGGTCAGAGAGCAGGGAGTGGCTCAGCGGCTGCCTTGAAAAGTGCCATAGCCTGGGAGGTCAGAGCCAGGTCATGAACCATGACTTCTGCCCCAGCTTGGGCTATGCCCTCTTGTCTGCAGAACGGGCCTGACCTACTTACTCATCACATCTCGGTGCCTTTCATTTCCATGTGACACTCTTTGGCCAAGGATTCACTTGAAAGCAAAAGGCAGGAGCCACTGCTCACGGAGGACCCAAGGTCCAGCTCCAGACCTGGGGTTTATATCCTTCCCTGTTCAGTGCCGAGGTGCAGCCCCCACAGGGAGACTTCCCTGCTCCTCTGTTGCAGTTGACAACTATAGCTGCTAAAAGCTTATCCAACCTTGATTTCATCTGCAGCCAAGTCCTGAGTGCCAGGGAAGGCAAGAACAGACATCCCCATGGGACATGGCTTCTTACAAGCCCTGGGAGAGAGGGCTCTGGAATCTCCGGCACAGGAGTTCCCCTGGTTTTCTCCCACTCCATGGAAGAGGTTTTCTTTCTGCCATGGATGAAGGCAGCACCCAGGCATCTGGGTTTTGTTTGGATCCCTGGAAGCATTTGCTAGAAGGACATGAGAAAATTAGGGGTAGTAAAAAGACACAAAGCAAAGAGAAATCCCAGCCGTTGATAAGAAGGGCAAAGGATGACCTGGAATTGAGCTGTGTGGGGGCATGGCTTGTGTAAGCTCACCTGGTCCTTGGGTATATGCCTGAAGGCGTGAGGAAACCCAGCTACCCTCAACCTGGACACTCCTGTCATGGGGGGAGGGGAGTATGGCAACGTCAGGTGCAGATTCCAGCAACATGTCTCCTCAATCTCTGGGGACATGGGAAAGGGCTCAGATGCAGGACGGGAAGCTGCTTGGGGCTGGAAGGGAAGGGGAAGAAGGAAGAAAAAGCTATTGTTTCCCCAGCCCGGTTCCTCTGGACCTGCAGCCTTTAACTTAATGCCTGCCCAAAGGAGAGGACTAGGGGGTGGGGAGCCCTGCCAACACTCATCCTTCTCTTCCCAACGGGATTCTGGGCTGCGATCAGACGTGAGGATGCTCGTTACTCTATGGGAGTAATTCAGGGACCCCAGGGCCTGAGAGAGTGGGAGGCAGAGGGGTCTGGATCTCTGGGCCTCTGAAGAGGTGAGGAGGGTGGGACTACTTGCACAGGAGCAAAGTGGGGGAAGACCCTTTCGAGGCTGGAGATGACACCTGGGAACCCACTCACTTTCACCAGCACAGATGAGGAGCTGGACTTGGGGAGGAGGGGGGTCAGTGGCAGGGAGGAGTCACAGACTCCAAGCCATCTGTGGCCTCACCTCCAAGTGCCTGAGGAAAGGCCGACACCCAACATCCCAGCTCCGGCCCCACTGCCCTCTGTCTCTCCTTCATCCACCAGCTGCCCTGTGGGCCTCCCTGCCTCATCTTTGACTTCCTCAGCCAGAGCTACCAGCCTAAGCCACCCCACCCCTCTCCTGGGTCCCTGTAGAAGCTGTGCCTGGCGATCACTGAGGAATGAAGAGCTTCTCTCAGAAGCTGCTGCCGCCGCTGCTGGTAGTGGTATGTGTGTGCTAGGCGGGGGCTGGGGGGGGCTGGGGGGTGGGAAGCTGATCGCTAGCAAATGGGAGGGGTGTGTGGGTGAGTCAGCCGTGTTAATGAGAAACACCACACCCCGCTGATTAGGGCTAATGAGGAAGAACAGAGGAGGGGTGGGGGTTTCAGTCAGCAATATCTTGACAGGGTTGCTTGCTCCCCGAGTCCCATCTCTCCCTTAGTCAGGGCAAAGAACACAGCCACTTTGGCTACTGCAGGAAGAATGGAGGTTAGACGCAGAGATGAACCGCCCGGGGCGAGGCGGTCCTCACTGAGAAGGGGTTGAACCAGGAGTCTGGGCAGAGACCGCACTGGGGGGAACCGTGAGAGATCCAGTAGGCTCCTGTTCCTGCCTGTCCTCTAATCTCCCTGTTGATTCACTCCAGAGAAATTTCTGGCAGAGCTGTGCCTCCTGGTCGCCTCAGTGCCTTTTGAAATCTAATGGACTTCTGCAGAGGGCCCTGATCAAGGGGGTGCTGCAGACAGGGCTCCGGGCTGTGCCCTTCCTATTGGCAGCCTGGTTTGAGGCATTGACTATGCAGATGTTAATAACCCAGGGGGGCCTGGCAGGGCTGAGGGCAGGAGGGCTTGGGGTAGGGGAAGGCCTGTGGACATCTGCTGAAGGCCCTCGTGGTAGCTGCCCTGTCCTTGCGGCAGAGGCAGAGGCCCCCAGAACCCGCAGCGTCACCCTGCCCCTCCATGCCGACTCAGCTAAGGGCAAAGGCCCCAGGCGCGCCCGGCCTATGTTCCAATCCGCTGTGAGTGCAGGCCTAGGGGAAGGGAGGGCAGAGGAGGGCTGGGAGGGGGACAGGATGGGTGTCGGCCAGCACCTCCAACACCTCCTCATTTGCATTACCACTGACACCCTTCTTGACCAAGAAAATGGAGCCAGAAATAACAAGGGGGAAGGTGATTCCCTGGGGGGGCCTTTGAGGTTCTTTTTCCTTGCTCCAACACTCCCAGTGCTGAGGGCAAGAGGGCAGCCACCCCCATCATCACTCGCCGGCCCCTGGTGGGGAAATGTACCTATATTTGCTGCTCCCTCCCCAGCTTGGGCAGTCAGCCCGTCCCAGCCCCCCACCTCGCGGGCCCCAAGCACCCCAGCCTGGCCCCTTTCTTGGGAGCCTGCACCACCTCCCTTCCTTCTTCTGGGAACCCTCTCCCTGGAGCCCCTCACACTGCTGTGCTGACCCCAGCTCTGCCCAGATGCGTGTTCTCTTCAGTTCCTCCTGCCTCCCCCCTCGGACTAGGCGTTTCCCAGGGCAGGGCCCAGACATCCCCTGCCAACCTCGAGAGAACATTCTGCCTGAGAAATAATCCCAACACTATCAGGGGAGCTTGTGAGTAGATTCTAGAAATGGTGAGAGGTAGACCAGAGGTGCGACCCTGGCCCTAGGGTCATGAAGTGGGAGGGAGCGGGCACTCCCAGCTCCATTGGAAGAGGCCTCTGTCCACCTTTACTTGGAGCTATTGCCAACTGTCAGCTGTCTGTCCTCTGTGATCCTTGGAGAAAAGGGCCAGGACTGTTCATTTTGACTGACTTCTCCACTGCCCCAGGGACTATACCACCCAGACCCCCACCAACACATTTGGTGCTCAGTTTACATGCATTGAATTTACTTCTGTCCCGAATAGGGCAGGGAACGATTTGACGATGTGGCAGTTACGGCTTGGAGGCGGGAGATGGTGAACGTGATGGGCCAAGTAGAGGGAGATGGGACCCTCCGCCAGAGGGTCCTGGGACCTGGAAGAGCCCACGGTGAGGGTGGAAGCAGAACAGAAGGGCCTGGCAGGGAAACCAGGTCGCGAGAGACAGCCGCAGGAGCTGTGAACACACTGCGAGAAGGAGTGAAGGATGAGCTGAGAACTACCCCCACTCCCCCTCCAGAGATGCTATTTTGGAGGGAGAGAATATATGCAGTGCAGGGGGCAGGAGGGGGAGTATGCCAGCTTCCACAGGGGTCAGCGGGACCACCCGCTGCCTGCACTCTCCCCTCTTCCGTCTCCACTGGCCTTGGAACCCTTTCCCCGCTCCCACCCCCACCCAGCACTTCCCTCCCCACTGGGAAATCTTGCTCCTTTGAGCACAGGAGGAGAAAAAAGGAGCCCGAAGATTTGCAGCTGGCTTCTTGGCTCCCACCTGAGGGTCCCCTGGGTCCTCAGACCTAGGGAGATGCTTCTATTTCCATGCCTGCCTTGGAATGAAAACATGGTGGGTACAGTGGAACATAGGGTGGGGCAGGCACCGCAGACTGCTCAGGGGACCTGCACACTTCTTGCCTCCAGCTCCGTACTTAGGAGCTCGGCTTGGATCCCCCTCTAGCATCAAACAGGGAGTGAATCTGGTGTTAAAAGAGACCAGGGCAGAGGCCCCTTCCAGGGCCAGCTGGATTCACTCACAAGAGGCCCAGTCCCTCTGGGTGGAAGCCCGTATCTTGCCCCTTTGGACCAAGGAGGCTGGACAGGGGTCGGTGTCAAGTAGAGCCTTGCTTGGCATGAAGGGAAATTCCTGTGCCCCAGATCAACCTCTCTGAGGGGCCCTGACTCATTTTGGGATGAAGGCTCCAATGCCCTGCGGGTTTCTGTGGCGGCAGGGCGTGTAGAGAGCTCTGGGGACAAGGGGAGACTTTTGTTTTCGTTTTTGGAGCTTGACTTTTTTACTGCCTGAGAGCGCAGCTTCAGCTAAAGGAGCAAGATTGGCTAAGAGGGGAAGATGCTGGGCACGGCCACAGCAGAAGGACCGTTAAGTTAGACTTTAGGAAGAACTTCCTATGAAGACACTGGGGCACATTTCCTAGAAGAACCGAGGGAACCAGTTCCCTGAATGTTTTCCACAGTGAATCCCTCGCTCCCTTGGAGGCTGGGCCAGCATCGAGGCAGTACAGGCCGGAGGCAGATAGAAGAGCGGAATGACCCACAGCCAGGGCAGGGACTGAAGGCTCCAAGGAGGAAGGATGAGTGAGGGTTCAGGCATCAGAAGACATATGGCCCCACACCAGACAAGGTGAGGGATTGGAGTGAGAAGATCACAGGTGTGAAAGCCTGTCTCTCATCTCGGTCCCTCTCCCACTGTCCAAGCATCATGCTCTTCTTCCTCTGGCCTTTACAGACCAGGGAGGGAAGGAGAGGAGAGGAAAACAGCCATGGTGAACAGGCTGCTCCCCCTGTGCCTGGGTCAGGAGGCCTGCAGGACTTCTTGGTCGGGGGTGGGGGAGATGGGGTTGTGGAGCCAAACTCCCTGGGGCAGAGGAGCTGGGGGTGGTCAGCAGAGGGGCATGGGGAGGCAGGAGTCTGTGTTATTATTCTGTCTGGGGCCCCCTGCTCCAGAGGGATGCCCAGTGCAGGCTTTCAGCCCACAGTGAGTAGATGGATGGGGCCAACTGAATGATCATCAGGTCCTTCCCCCTTCCTGGGGCCCATGACCTTGTGAGTGTCGCAGGAGCTGAACTCTCTCACCCTCACCCACTACAGCAAAAGCAATCTGTGGATGGGAGGTGGGGGAGGAGGAGATGGTGTAAAGGAGATAGGTCACCCAGAAGCATGGGTGAGGGGCGGGGAAGGGGAGAGTGCCCCCTGGTGCTGGCCTTTATGGTGTGCCCAGCACACACAGAGAGCTCAGCTGGGGGGCCAGCGAGCCCCCTGCCTGCCCTGGCATTCCACTCCCTCCGGGCACGGCAGGTGGTTAAGCCTGAGGACAGAGGGGGGCCTGAGCAGGACTCGGCACAGGGGGTCTCTGAGCTCAGGGCTTTAGGTGTCTCTGATCTCAGGCGCAGCCTCAGTCCCATACAGTCGGCTCATGTGGGTCTTTCCCCCACGCTGGTCCTCCAGACTCACCCTGTCACACATAGCCCCAGATACACCCTTCCAAAGACCCAGCTGCACACACACACACACCCTTCCTCACTTACCAGGCTCCCAGTGACACCCATCTGCAGAGACATGCTTCTCCCAACACGCATGCACACAGAGTCTCACAGGACCACAGTGCCACACGGTATGTCCCAGGTGCCACGGGGCATGGACATGCACTGCCATTCATTCGCACGTGACCCATGTGGACCCCAGGAACAGTGTGCACTAACACATGCGTGAAGTCCCACATGTGTATGCTCTGGGCTTTGCAGTTGACCCCATTACCCAGTGGTGTGCTGGTACATGTCCAACAACCAGCCCTCCAACTTGAGCTGCCACTGGGATGGCACTGAGCAGTGGGGAGAGACCCAATCACCTCTTGCGAGCTGGGGCAGCCAGCTCTAGCCCACCACTCCACAATCCTTTGTAGAAACCACATGATAAATCTTAACCACAGATGGGCAGCCCCCAGGAGGGCTGCACCTGGGCAGCAGTGACTCATTAGGGCAGCTTCTTCCCCATGGGGGGCCTCCCCTTCCCTAGCTTCTCCCACACACAACCCCCCTGCTCCTGTCCAGACCCCACTTCCTGTCCCAAGTGTAGAGGGTGACAGTCCCCCCACCCACCAAAGGTAATTCAGGCAGGCTTCCTGGAGGAAGAGGGCAAGGAGATGCTGCGTGTTCTCAGGGAAGCGCGAAACCTCTGTACCCAGCTGCTTCTGATCTGCTTCTGGCCCGCCCCTCGTTTACTGATTCTTCTCCCTGGTCATCAGGACCCGGAGTTGATCAATATTAAAAGCTGAAAAGGGAGAAAGTTTGCATCCTGTGGGACAGTGGCCAGAGGTGTCCAGAGCCTGTCCTGACAGTGAGGACCTCTCGTCCTACTCAAGCTCTGGAAATGTTGCATCACTTCTCAGAGCTTTTGCTTCCCAATGAGGGAAAAAAAAAGAAAGGACTGGACCGGATGGTTTTAATTTCCCTCTTGGCTCTGACATTTTGGCATTCTATATTGCTGAAATTCCTCTAAAATCTACTCCCTTATTGCTAATCCAGATCTCTTCCCAGCTCATGAGGGAAGTGATCAGATGCAGTTTGAGGGAAGCAGTGAGTGCCACAGCCCAAGGAGCTGGAGGCTGGATCTGGGCATCCATAGGTTTGGATCTGGGGCCTGGCAGGCCATATTCACTTGCAGGAACCTTCCAGCAGCCTCTGTTCACTTTGCAATGGCTCCTGAACTATTCCTGCCACACACACATATTAGAGGAAAAGGGGAGGGAGACAGAAGAGAGAGGGAGGGAAGAAGGAAGGGAAGGAAAAAAGGAAGGAAGGAAAGAAGAAAGAAGAGAGAAAGGAAGGAAAAGGAAAGGAAAGAGAAACAAAATGAAACAAAAAGGAAAGAAAAGAAAAGGGTTCACCTTGGATCCAGGAAGCGGCCAGCCTGACCAGTTAAGTTGCTGGGGGGACGTGGAGAGGATGGGGGAGGGTGGTGTTCCTGGTTGTTATGAACCCTTGCCCTGTGAATCTGTGAGGTGGGCAGTTCTGAGCCTTCCTGAGCTTGGACTGAGTTGTGCCAGGGCAGAGTAGAGTGCCCTGACGCTGCCCCGTCAGTGCCCAGGAAGGGGCTGGGGTCCAGCAGGCAGCCCACTCCTCTACCCAGGGCCTCCTGCCGCTGCACTGCTGCTCCTTCTGAAAACAATTGAAACCACAAAATTGGCTTGTGGTTGGGTGAATATCAGTCACTGCTATTCAGCTTGGCTTCCTAGGATGACTAAGGGGGTTGTAAGCCCCTCCTATGAGCCCCCCAGATTTTCAGAGGCAGACTTGGAAAAGTAGTTTCTTTTGGAGGTTTTTGCTGGAAGCTGAGCTCCCAGGTGGCAGGGCTGCAGTCACTGTATCCAGCGTGACCATGGGCCTGAGGTCTCAGGTGATCCCCGGGTAGAGGGAGCTGTTATCCTGGGCTGCCTCACGCAGCAGCTTAGAGAAGACAGGGGCTGAGGGTGAGGACACCAGGTCCCCAGCAATCAGCCTGGGATTCCAGTTCCAATTCTCAAGGGAGCCAGAAGCCAAGATGCTGCTGCGGGTGTGACTGGCTATAGTGGGTCCCATGGGCAGGGCCTGGCTGCTGGGGCTGGGACCAGAGTCCTCCGGTGGCATTCTCCCACCTCCCTCCCGGGTGGCTGTGTGACCTGGAGATGATCCCCTCCACTCTCTGGGCCAAGTTCTGCTGGTGGTCTTTCAGGCAGGGTGCTGCAGATGGGAGAAGCCGGGCTGAAATGGGAATGCCTAGCCCCTGGTCAGTGCCACCTAGGGTTTGATGGTCTGGAGTTTGACAGGGCCTAACTCTCCATCCTTCTCAGAGTCAGGAAGAGACAATCCAGGTCATCCTGAGTGTGGGCTGGAGGTGTGTGGGTAAGAGAGTCACCGTCTTTCTTCTGGATGTTGACACTCTTGGCCCCTTTGCTGACCTCCTCCTTCCTGCGCCAAGTGAGGAGGTTGCATTCCCTCCTCTCAATGTTGTGTTTTGTAAAGTGGTGTAAAAGCATCCTTTCGAAAGTTTTGCTATTTTTATTGATCTGTAACATCTCAGGGGAAGAAGTGCGCTTGCCATGCAAATCTGTGTCAAGACTAATCTCCAGTCTCCTTCCCCCTTGCCACCCACCCCAAGCCCCGCCACAGAGAATGTGGGAAGTGCCGGCTGAGCCTGACTATCCTCCAGAAACCCATTTGGGCTTGGGTGGGGTGGGGGGAAAACGAACTCGATCTGGGAAGCAGGATGGTGGGTCCTCCCCAGCTCGGTTTTCCCTTTTAAGTGACTCTATCACTAAGCCTCGATTTCCCCTTCTTTACATGAAAGACTTGCATTCTTTTTTTTTTCTTTCTTTTTTTCATTTATTTTTATTAGTTGGAGGCTAATTACTTTACAATATTGTAGTGGTTTTTATCATACATTGACATGAATCAGCCATGGATTTACATGTGTTCCCCAAAAGACTTGCATTCTTTCCGCGCTGACCGCTTGTGCATCTGTGACGCCCGTGAAAAAAAGGAAAAGGCAACCCTTCCCTTGACCCCTGCTGCCAGCGCGCCCGCGGTGGCCGCCGCACTTCTGCTCCCAGTGCCCCGCCCCCCGCCCCAGTTCGGCCCTTCGATCTCTTTCTGACTGTCCACTGTCTCAGTTTCTCTCTCCGGCTTTCATTCTCTGTCTCTCCATCTCTCTTCCTGTTTCACTCCCTCGTTTGCCCCTCCCCGCCCCGCCCCGCCCCGCCCCCGGTCTGCGGGTGGGCGCACGTGAGTCCTAGATTGCCGACTCAGACTTTTCTAACTGCCCCCTCCCCGGGATTCAATTTCTCCAAACTCATCCTGCCCTCATCCGGGGTCCGAGAGTGGGGTTCATGAGGTTTGTGTCTCTTTGAGCCTCTGACTAGGTGGAAAAGTTGAAGGTCTGCAGGACCTAGCTGTCACCTGTCCGGCCCAGCTAAGGACTGGGGGTCCCCTGGTGGGACCAAGAAGGGTCGTTTTTCTGCGAAGGGAGGGGCCTGTCTCCTCACTGAATCCCTGAATCCCTCATCCTTCGGGGAAGCTCAAGGAGGGCAGGCTTCTCACTTTAAGGAGAGGGAGGGAATATGGTTAATACCCAGGCTGCAAGGAGTGGAGTCCATATGGACCAGACTTGTGATTCTGGGAGGTCTGAAGAGTACGTGGTGGACAAGGAACATGTGAATAACATACGTGTGGAAAAACCCTGTGTCACTCACAGACACACCAGTGGCATGACCTCTCCCCCCTCCTTCACCCCATGCTCACCCTTGGGGATTAAGGAGCCCACCCCCAATACCAGCTGCTCAAGTGTGTTAAGTGTGCATACACACACATACCATGCTCTTGCACTCACACACACATCCGACTAGCTAGAAGAGCAGGACGGAGGAGCTGGGCTGAATGAGGGGAGGGGAGGAGAGGGGAGGGACAGGAAGGCAGGGTAGCCCCACCCCCACCCCATGCCCCATGCCCACCGTCCGCCTCCTGCCTCCCGGTAACTGGCGAGGTCTCTGCCCCCTTGACTTTTCCCAGCTTCGAGGAAATACCTCCCTTTAGGGGAAAGCGAGATCGTGAGGGGAAGCAGGGGAAGCACTGACTCGGGCAGAGGCATGAGCCTGATTTTCCAGTCTGGGGCGGGGCGGAGCGAGGTGGCACTGGGGACGCCCGGGCGATGGGGCCTGACTCAGAGCCAGAACCACAGAACTCGTCCGCTGTATTGTCGTCGGGGAACAAGAAGCCACCAGGTTTATAAGAAACTGCGATTCATCTCTGCCCCCTTCTACCCCTCTGCAAGGGATCACAGTTAGGTTCGAGGAAGAACTTACAGTGCAGGGGAAAAAAGGACTGTCTTGGTTGATTTTTTTGGAAGGCTTCCCTGGGTTTGTTATGGAAGGGTGGAGCGTTTTAGGGGGTCTAGATCTGGAGAAGAGTCTGGGGCCCACGATTTCCCCACATGAGCTGTCAGAGGAAGCCCCCTCCTCCCTCCTAGCCAAGAACAGGAGCTCTTAAGCCCCACTTGCTGTCCCAGAGCTACTGAAGCTACAGCAGCGGCTTAAAGGGGTTCCCAGCATTCCAGGCCGCCCAGGTGGCGTGGAGAGGGCTGGAGAGACTGTCAGCTCCAGCCAGCTCTGTGCCACCCCCTGGCCACTGGCCGTGCTTCTCACAGGTCTCCAGGTGAGAAGCAAGATGAGAGGTGAGCACAGATTCTATTAGCAGAAGGGCAGAGCCGAGGTGTGATGAACCTCGGAGTGGGCAGAGAGTGGGAGGCAGCACTGCCTGGCAGAGAGCATGCCCAGTGGCGCCCTCTTCCCATCTCTAAGAGCTGCCCAGGCCTCCTCCCCACTCAGACAGAATTACCGAACGGCTTGGATGTGTGGCAGTGGGCCTGGTGTTCAGGGCCAGGGAGTTCAAAACAGTGAGGAAGGTCCCTGCTCCCACCTCTGGAAACCTGCACCTGGAAATCAGAACTTCTGGCTTCTCCATCTGGATCTGATTTCCTCTACTGCCACCATGCCCAGCCTGGCCTGGGCTGTGTGGCTGAGCCAGTGCCTGGCCCTTTTAGTTCCTCAGTCCTGCTCTCCCACCCCCTTGCCCCATAAGTGGGGTGGGCTTTGCTGAATAATGGAGCTCAGTTCTGCAGTCATCACACAGGACACTAGGAATGACTTCCCAAAGACAGAGGAACACACACTGCGGGTGACCTGGGGTGGCCCTAAGGTCTTGCCTTTCTCCAGAGCGAGGGATAGACTCTGAGCCAGAATTGGTTGAGTAGGATCCTTGTGAGCAGAGAAGGATAGGGGATGAAAATAGCTGAAAGCCTGGGGAAATCAAATCACCCTCTGAGCATCAGTTTCCTCATCTGTAAAATGAAGAAAGATAGTATCCTCTTTACAGGTGAGGTCATGGGAAGGGCACTGTGCAAGCATAAGGGTTCACTGTGGGGTCACCAGCTTGACAAGGTACTTAACCTCTCTGTGCCTCGGTTTTCTTGTCTGCAAAATGGGTACAGTGATCCCTGCCCCACTGACCTGCGGTGTTGTGGAGTTTAATGAAATCAAGGGTGTGAACTGCCTGGGAGTGTTCTCTTTTTTCATTCTCTGTGCCCCCAAGCCGCAGTGGGATCATCAGGAAGAACTCAGGTTTTTCCAATTTCCAACTTGCTGGGAGTCAACAGAGGAGACAAAGCACAAACTGGACTCAGCAGTATGTCCACGACAGTGGGAGCCCAAGGACCCTAGTACACAGTCCATTCCTGGGGCCCTGAGCCTTGGGTGGCAATTCCAGGTCCGTGTGCATGTGTGTGTGTGTGTGTGTGTGTGTGTGTGTGTGTGAGAAATGCAAAGACCATGGGCCCAGTATCTCAATCCCCAGCCATTGGTCCAGTTGCTGAGAACTTGCCTAGCCAAAGCCATCCCTCCCCAACCTATAGAACATGTCAAATTCTGGTGTCAGTGGTTGGAAAGAAATGGAGGCAGGCATGAGGTGGGCAGGCTAAGGGCAGTCACACCAGCTTCACGACCCCTGTGGCTGGAGATGAGGGTCCAGGGGTTTCCAGCTGCCCATGGCTCTGGTAGAAAAATGTTAGCAGGACGCCTTGTGACACTTCCTGGGTAACTGAGGGGGGTGGGCAGCAGCCAACAGGCTCCCGGGGAAATCTCAGACTCCTGTGTCAGAGCAGATCTGTGTCTGGCATCGTAAGTGGGGTTAAACTCAAGGTCAGACCTAGCCAATCCATTTTCCGTGCCAACATGGCCTCGGGTGCCCTCCATTGCAGTGGCTGGGACCCAGGTGTCCACTCAGCTGGAGATGGCTCTGCTCCTGGCTGCTCTGTTCCTCTCCCCGGACTTCCGCTGGCTGTCTGCTGGATTTCTGCCTGTGCCTGGGATTTAGGAGGATGGAGCGCAGCACAGAGGGCCAAGGCCTTGGCTCTCCTCCCAAGTTGTGGGTGCTAATCTTTCCATACTCCCAAGTTGGGGGATCTCAGAAAGGGAAATGAGACTGAGCAGCAGTGTGTAGTATGCAGAAGTTGGGCAGACAACTTCTCAGCCTTAAGTGGATGAGGTGGGAGGTGACTCTAAACTGCTTAAACAGAAGAAATGCTCCAAGGTGTCTCAGGGCTTTATATTATACAGTCCAGACTTGGTCAATCTGCCTTCATCCGTGAAGTGCTGGAAGATGAACCTGTCCCAGGCTCCTGGGTCTCCTACCTCACTCCTCCCTGCTCTCTGCCTCATGCCATTTCCAGGCCACGGTTATGTTTCATGGAGTTGAGAAGGAGAAAAGGAGGAAAGGAGAGAAAAGAAAGCCATGAGAACAGGCTAGAGGGCCAAAGTGGACCCCAAGCAGGATGCAGAGTTGGCAAGAACAAAGAGCACAGTGGGAAGTGAATTTGTTCAGATGGGCAAGAAATGAGGGATAAGTCAGCAAGCTGCTTTTGCAGAGGGGGACAGAGCAGAGGGTAAGGAGGACTTCCAAAGTGGGCAGTGGTCTTAGTGTTTCTGGAATAGGATGTGTATATATATATTGTGGGTAGGATAGGGCCAAACAGAGGAAGAGCTATATCTTCCTGCCTTTGAGGAGGAAGACCACAGTGCAGCAGGAAGGCCAGAAGGCAGACTGCAGGTAGGACTTCGGAGTGTCCCCATGAGACAGGGATGAGGGAGACAGAGGGCCAGCTGCTGGGCCTGCAGCCTCCTTGTCCCCACTCCCAGCACTCCCACCCCTGCAAACACTCCTCAGCGCCCCCACCCCATTTTGGCCTGCAGCCCTGGGGAAGCTGCATGGCCTTCTCACTACGGACCCAATGCCGGCTGCAGCTTCTTCCCTCTGACCTATTTTTTAATCATCTGATGGGATCCCCCGCCCACCAAACCAAAGCCTCGGCCCCCTGGGCCCGTCAGCTCCACCGCGTGTCAAAACTGCCCCTGTCACTTTGCGTTGGCTTCTCAGTCCAGCCAGCCCCTCCCCCAGGGCCTGAGAGCGAGGGCTAATTACCCAGCTGCTGAGCCCCCATCTCCTCCCTGTCCCTCCACCCTCAGCCCCAGCAGAGGGGCCCCAGGACCACTGGGAGGAGAGTCCTCACCCTCCTCCTGTGCAGCAGGAAGTCCCTCCTGCTATCTAACTCCCACTCTTCCCTCTGTCCTGCCGGGACAGAGGGACAGACCCAGAGGATGTTGGTATTGGAAGGGACCTTGGGATACCCCTCAGGAGACTGACAAGGGCAACCAGTCTCTTGCCCTGGGTTTAGGGAAGTCTTCTGCCTCCCCCTGGCTCTAGAGGATGGTCTCTACTGACTGTTTCATTTTACAGAGCAGAAAACTGAGGCACGAAGAGGGAAAGCACCCAGCCCGAGGTCATCAGGAGTTAGTGGTGGAGCTGTGGTCAGAACCCAGAGCTCCCCTTCTGCCTTTCCATTTCTTTCTGAGTCTTCCTCCCCTGATGTCTGTCTCAGTTTCTGTGCAGCTCTACCCTCGTCCCACACCAGAACGGCTCCTCCCAGGTCTCTCTCTCCCTTGCCCACTGGCCGGGAAGAGCTCCAGCCTGGTTTCTCGGGGCCGTCCAGCTGGCTTCAGGCAACGTTCAAAGAATGGGGTTTGTCCCCTCACCTCCTCCCCCCACTACCACCTGTTCCCCCCTTTGCCCTTCCTCTCTGGCCCATCCCAGCTCCAGCCCCTAAGTCTGCCTCATCTCGTCCCCACCCCCACAGTGTTAACCAGATGGACAAACCAAAGGGTCTTGGGCCAGAGACAGGCCCAGAGCAGACTCACAGGTGGGGGCCCAGTCCCAGACAGACAGACAGACATGCGGCAGGCACACTGAGACCTAGAGAGACCTCAAGGCCCTGACAGAGATGTGGAGATACAGAGATGTTTGCAAATTCAGCCCCAGAGTAAGCAGATGGATGGACACCGAGAGAGCGCCAAGGAAACTACTCTCAGGACAAGCACCCCAAGATTTTACAGATCCCAGAGCTAGAGATGGGTGTGAAGAAAGCACACAGCCAGGCAGGCAGGAACACAGGGGACCCCAAGAGACCCAGAATCAGATAGATATAGCAGAGAAGAAACTCAGAGACTCAGAGGCCCTGAGAGACCAATAGGGTCACGGGGCAAACAGGGATACATAGGGCTCACAGGAAGCCAGGCAAGGGCCTTGGAGAGCAAGGGGCCAGGCAGGGGCTGTTTGGCTGACCTGTGGCCAGAGGCCCTGGGGAGTGGCCTTCCAGAGGCCTGGCCTGGCAGAGATCTGACAGTGCCAAGGGATTGTACGGTCTCCAAAGGCACAAGATGGGGAGTAGAGAGGAGCCTGGCTGTGGAGGGATTAACCCCTGGCCTGCATCCCACTACTCGGCTCTTTCTTGGCTGCACCCCTCCAACACCAGCTCCCTTTAACTAGAGCCCTGGGTATTCCCGCCCCCCGCCCCCCACCCCCAACTCCTGGTAACCGGACTCTGCTTCCTGCCTGAGATTAAGGGCCTGTCTGTTGAGATTCCCCAGGAAGGGGAGGGACACACTCTCTCCCCGGGGCCTCCCTGAAGCTCAGGACTGCCCACTCATAGCCTGGCATGCCCCCAAGACGTTGCTCAAGCACCCAACATCTTGAGGTCCCTTCAAGAGGGGGCAGGAACCCTAGCTTGGGAATGCAGTGAAAGTGGGGTGCTCTGTGGGTGTGTGTGTGGGGTGTGGGTCTAGTGTGAAGAGCTGGGGCCCCCGGGTGACAGCGGTTAGAGACAGAAGAGCTGATCCAAGATAAGATGTCCCCGGGGGAGGCCTGAAATACAGGAGAACCCGGTGTGGCCTGGAGCTAAAGGATAAGGCTTCCCAGCCTTGCAGGGGGTGGGGGGTGGGGAAGGGGAACCAGCCTGGGAGTGAGAGCCGGGGCCCCTTGACCTTGATCGGTGTTGAGCCCACACTGATCACCTGGTGCTGGGTGCTGGGGACTCGGAACTCCCGCAGCTGTCACGGGGAAGGGCTTCTACAGGTGCTTGTCACTCGCCTTCTGCCCTCCCTGGCTGTTAATCCGATGGTTCCGGCCATGCTATCTGAAGGACCGGCAGTCTGGGCCCAGAGCGGGAGGAGGTTCAGAGCGGGTGGGGGTGAGCAGAGCAGATGCCCAAGGAGCTCAGGGAGGCTGCATGTGGGACACGCGAAGGGGGTGAGGCTGCAGGGATTTGTCTAGCGTTGCTGTGTGTTTGTGTGTGTGTGCATTGCATGTGCTTGCTCACACATGGGTGCAGTCCATTGTATGTGCACAGGCTGGCATGTTTCAAGCCTGCATCTGAAGGGCAAATGCACTGAGGGGCTCGAGAACTTTGATCCCAAGGTCACCTCACTAGGAATTCTTTGGAGGCAGAGGCTGAGCCTACTTTATCTCTGTGACCCCCGAGTCCCTGGGGTCTGGCCTGTCCCGGTCTCCAGGGAATGGTGTATGGGTCTCTGGAGGGGAAGACTGCCCTTCCTGGGATGGGATCTTGGTTCTTTTTGGGCCCAGGACCCTAGTGGAGACTGAGGTCTGGATTTGAAGGGCCTTTTGTGGGGAACCAGTGGATGCCAGAGGGAGGGAAGGGAACTGCGGGCAGCTTGGAGGAGAAGGGGAGGAGGCACTTTAGCACAGCCTGTGCCTCTGCTCATGGACAGAGGAGCCTGGCAGGCTACAGTCCATGGGGTTGCAAGAGTCGGACATGACTTAGCGACTAAAGAGAGAGAGAGAGTGCCTCTGCTCTGCTCTTGCCTCGGGGCAGAACCCCATGGCCTTCACACTGCCTCACACCTCTCTTGAGACCTGGTGATCCTGACAGAAAGTTTTTTAGCTCCATTTACTGATGAGGAAGCCAGGGAGGTGAAGATACTTGAACAGACCACACAGCCAGTTGGAATTGGGGTTCTAAGCCAGTTACATCATTTCCGTTGCCACAAGTATCTCTGCCTGCAAACCTCCCTCTCCCTGGCCCATCTCCTCTGTCTTCTTCTCAGATCTCCCTCTCCTGGCCTGAGACTTGCCCATTGAGTCACGCTCTGGGTTTCTGACTTTGTGGCCCCTGTCCCTCTCCATCTCTGAATCTTTCAGAAACCCAGCCCAGCCCCCTCCCCCTGTGCTCTCTCCTTTTCCTGCCCTGCTTCTTCTCCAGCATGCCGTCCTCCCCGCTCCACTCATCTACCCTCTCACAGCCTCTCAGGTTATGCCCAGCAGGGTGGAGGCAGAAATTCTGGATCCTAGAGTCCTCACATGCGAGGTCTCTGCCAACAGCCACCCCCTGTGACTGCCCCGTGGGCCGTTCAGCACCCTACCCTGGCACCATGCAGCATGAGCCCATTCAAGAGCCTTCCAGGTCCTGGGAGTGCCAAGCATCCACACATTGTAAGGAGAGAACACAGGTGATGGTTAGATTCTGGGGTGAGGAACTGCCTGGTCCTGGCACTTCAATAAGAAAATATACTCAGTGCCTGGAGCGGCCATCCTCAACCATCACACAGTCTTCCAGGTGCCAAGGGGCACACAACAAGCAGGGTCAGGGCACAGGCTTTCTCAAGTTGGGACATGATTTGGAGGTAGAATGGCAAAACGGGAGTGGGCCTGAGAGTGGGATGCATGGACTCCGGGGGGGGGGGGGGGGGCAGCATCACCTGGACAGATACTGGAGAACCAGCCACAGACCTGGGAATCAGAATCTCCAGAGGGAGGTCTGAGGAATTCACATTGGAAAGCTTCCAGGCACCACCTGTGATGCACAGTCATGGCAGGTGCTGTGTGGCATCAGAGGAGCCAAGCTCCTTTTTGAGTCTTGATAAGAAATGGCTTGAAAAGAAGCCTTGAATATAGGCAGAACAGGGTGAAGAAAACCGCTGTCCAGGTTGGTGGGCTATGGGGCAATTTACTTTTCTGTTTTCCAAACCTTTTCTGATGTGATCATATGACTTTTCATTTATTACAGTTGTTCTCCCTCAAAATGGGAAGGCAACACTCTTGTGGGAAGAGCACTGGATCAGGAGTCAAGAGATGGGGGTTCCAGCCCTGGCTCTGCCACAAGTGGGGTGTGAGAGTTTGGTAGGTTGTTCATTTTCCCACATTTCCCATCCAGCCTGTCTTGTGACGTTTGATGTTTGTTGGAGACAGTGTCTCTCCCATCCTGAAGGCATACCCTGTTCTTTGCTCCTGCCCCACCCAGACCAATCTTCTGGATGATCAATGGGTAGATCCATGAGAGAGGGGCTGGGATGAGCAGCGATGGAAGTGAGCGGATCCCAGGGGGCCCTGTATCCTGCCCCACCTCCCCCACCTCTCCAGTCCTGGGGCCTGGGAAGAGGATGAGGTGGCAAGGGGAGGAGGAGGTGTCACTGCCAGAGTTCTTCTTCTCACCCGAGCTGGCAGAGAGGCGGGCCTGGCAGTGGTGACACCGGGGCTACTCAGCCCCCGCTTTTCACAGGCACTTTCTTTTTTGGGTGGAAGGAATTGGAGGGAGTGAGTGAGGAACCTGGGGTTGATGAGCCGGGCTGTGAGACCCTCTAACAGTTCATCAGGTTACACAAAGACTGCCTCCTGCCACCCTCTTCCTCCAGGGACATGTCCCCAGGTCCACCTGATTCTGAAATTCATAATCCCTCCTGCCCCCAATGCTGGGCAGGGGCTTAGGTTCTTCTGTTCAGGGGTAGGGGAAGGATCACTTGACCCGAGGATGAGCATGGAGAGGAGGAGGGGGAGAGACAGGGAGGAACAGGGCCCCAGTTGGCCCTCCATAGCCAAGCACTTAGCGAGAATGTCTCCCAGAAGAGGTGTCAGCGTTCAACAGCCTCATGTCTCCTGGGGAAACCAGTCATTCAAGGTAGACTTACTAAAATCTTTCATGTTTCCCCAAAAGTAGCCAAGGGTCTCAAGATCACCTTCTCTTTCAAGCAATGCAGCCCACATGGACCAGCAGGCAGAAACTTCCCCCTTCGGGAAGGATGGAGAAGGTGGGTAAAGGGCCAGGAGGAGGCCAATCCTGGGTTCTGGTGCTGTGGTGTGCTGGCCTCCATGCTCAGAGGATGTGCTTATGTTCTTTCCTCCCCACCTCCCTGGGTCATGCCCGCCTCCTGGGGTCCCCAGCTTTGCCTTCACCTGCCAACCTGCCTCTTGGTTCAGCTCTAGTTGGGAGCAGAGAGTCCCCATGGGCCCCTGAGGGTGAAGCCCTGTTGAGTTGGGACAGGGATGCAGAGATGGGGCCAGCTCCCAGGGGGAGAACTGAGGCAGGCTGGGGAGGGGCGGGGGCGGGGGGAAGGGGAGAGAGAAGAGGTTAACCTTTAACATGATAAAAATGTTAAGGTATTTTTCAAAACACTCTTACAAATGTAAATCTTCATATATTGACATGTGAAAAATTCCATCACACCTTGTTGAGTGAAAAAACATTATGTGTATATATGTATGTATGGTATGCATGTGTGCATGTGCAAAAGACAGACCAAGAAGGGGTGTGCAAGGAATGATGTCTGGGGTGTTCAGCAAAATTGTAATCCTATTTGCCTCTGGGGGGTGGCATTTGGTGTGGTTTATGCAGTCCTATTTTTTACTTCTTTATACAGCTTAAATTTTCTATATGAGTGTGTTTTACCTTTTTTCACAGGAAAACTCCCAATGAAGATATTTTCAATCAGGGGGAAAACAATCATCATAAAAGGAATATAACTACATTAGTCAACAGAAAAAGAAAACAGAGAAAGATAAGCCCCCAGAGTCCTACCACCAAGGCAGCCCTTCAGAACATGTGGTGGGTTTCCTTCCTGTCGGCCCACTCTGGGTCTGTTCAAAGCTGCTTTTCCAACCAGGTATAATAATAGACTGAAAAGTGCCACCCAGGTGTCCTCTCTCATGTAAGGCTCACAGGCCCTCTAAAAAAGTGCATCAGTTTGTTTTCTCTAGCCTGGGGGACTTGAGGCTGACTTTCAGGCAAAGAAAGTGACTTGCCCAGGTCACATATACCTGAGTGATGGTCAGAGCCAGTCCTGGGACTCTGAGCACTGGCAGTCCAGTGCTGCTTCCAGTGCCCATGGCTGACACGCCCACGTGCAAACCCTCAGCCGCTGCTATGCAGTTCGCTTGATGGAACTCTTCTTGCTGCCCACCAGGTCCCACGTCTGCCCTAGGGCTGAAGGAACAGATGCACGGAACACAGCCTGCTTGGGCCTCTGGCAAAGAGGAAGAGGGCAACACTTCACACAAAGCCACTCAGCTCGGAGCCTGGGCACACAGTGAGCATCAGTGAACATCTGTCACATGGCCATGGGCAAAGCGGCTTGGAGCCTGCGAGTAAGCCCATCTGGGTCATCACTGAAGGCTTCCCGTAGGAGGGGGCCTTTGAGCTGAAGCTTCAAGGATGGGTGGAATTTCCACGAGGGTCCAAAGGAGAGAAACAGCCTGGCGTTTCACGTGGAGGGGTTGACTCTTCCATAGGGCATAAAGTCTTTGAGCGTGAACTACAAGGCGCACCGGAGACTCGCTGCTCTGCACTGTGGGGGCCCTATAAGTCCTCACCAACCGCGTAGAATTTGCCGAGTTATTAGCCAGCAGGGGCGGGGTGAGGCGGGGCGGGGCCGAGGTGGCGGGGTGGGGGGGTGGCCGAGAGAGCTTCATAAAGCCGCAGCAAAGGCGCCGCGACGCTAGTGACAGCGGCACGCTGGAGAGGGAGCCCGGGAGCTGCCGCGCGCCCGCCAAACGCGGGCGCAGGACCCAGGCGTCCGAGCCCGGGCTCCGGTGGGGCCCCGCCCCTCCCCCCGGCCCCAGGGCCCCGGCCCCGCCCCCGCCCACCTTTGCCCAGCCGACCCCCGCGCCCTCCCCCGCGCGGAGTGGGGCCGGTCCTCGACGGCCCGCGGGAAGGTGCCAGCCCGCCCCGGATGGGCATCGTGGAGCTCGGCTGCGGAGACATGTTAACGGGCACCGAGCCGATGCCGGCGAACGACGAGGGCCGGGCGCCAGGCGCCGACCCGCAGAACCGCTACTTCTACTCGGAGCCGGGCGCGCAGGACGCCACCGACCGTCGCGGGGGTGCCGGCCTGGGGGCGCCCTACGCCGGGGGCGCCCTGGTGCCCTCCCCGCCAGGCCGCTTCCTCGGAGCCTACGCCTACCCGCCCCGGCCCCAGGCCGCCGGCTTCCCCGGGGCGAGCGACCCCTTCCCGCCGACGCCGGGCGCCGAGGGCTACCAGTCGGGGGACGCCTACTCGGCTCCGGACCCGCGCGCCACACTCTACCCGGCGCCGCGCGAGGACTATGCACTGCCGGCGGGGCTGGAGGTGTCCGGGAAGCTGAGAGTTGCGCTCAACAACCACCTGTTGTGGTCCAAGTTTAATCAGCACCAGACGGAGATGATCATCACCAAGCAAGGACGGTGAGTGAGGCGCGCGCCGGAGCGCCGAGCGATGGGAGCCCCTTCGTCCCTGACCTGCCCTGACCGAGACGCGCTTCTTTTTTTTCTGTCTAGACCGCTAGTGTCTCCGTGTCCCTCACAGCTTTGGCTCAGGCCTTGAGGGGAAGGAGGGAGTTGAGGTGGGGACAATCTGGGGGTTGTTTACTCTCAGGACATTGCACCGACAGGCGCAACCCGAAACCCATGAGTGACGGAGGCGAGAGACACAGGGAGCCATGGTCCGGGTTTAGGGCGAGGGTGCCTATGGTTTCCCCAGGCACTGGGGTGCCGCTCTCTGCATGAGTGGGGGACGCCCAGGGCGCAGGGGGAGCGTGTGCTGTGGGTCTGACAGAGCAGGGCACCTCTTCGCCCCTATGTGCTGGGAAACCCAGGGGAGGGCAGAATCTTGGAGTGGAGCGGACAGCAAACCAGCCCTCCTCTCAGGGGCCCTCTTTGCCCACCTCTCCCCGTGCCCTTGCTGCTGTTGTCTACAGGTCAGCTCTGAGGGAGGGAGACGTGTAAAACTGGGATTTGGTGACATGGAGACCTAGTCGCCAAGTTTCCTTTCCGGTAGTACTTTGAGATCATATGTCTGGTGTGTGCGTTTGGTGGGGGGAGGGAGGTGGGACGTGGGAGAGGGCATAGATTCCTTCCAGACACGGTCCCTGCCTGAGGGCACAGATGTCCATGGGCCTGAGCAGGTGAAGCTACCTCAAGGGTCCCAGCTGGCAGCCAGTCCCAGTCTCTGCACCCTTCAAGGCCTGTCCCCGAAAGCCTGCCCCACCCTGACCCAGACGTTCAGTTCACCCTGGGGAACCCCTGGTTCCGTGGCTCAGGCTCTCCTGAGCCCAGTGCGTTACAGGGTAGGGTTTTGGGGCCAAGGGTGCTGCTTCCGGAGAGAGTCTCCTACGTGGGGAAAGAAAGAGAAACTTGCAGCTTGTGTGTTATTTGAGTAGCAAACTCCACTCTGAGTGGGCCCTGACTGCGTCTGGTGGGTGAGAGTGTGCACGCACCCTTCCCCGGGGAGGGGTCTGTGTGGGCAGAGAACTAGCAAGGGCCTCTGTGTGGAGGCAGCTGTGTCATCAGTGGACCCGAGAGGTGTTGAAGAGCAGATAGGAAGTGTGGGGCTCGGGAAGGGAGAGGGGAGAGGCCATGCTGGGCCAGAGGGTTGACATTCATTCAAGCAGCACCCTTGGCCCCAAACCCTACCCTGCATGCGCTGGGATCAGGGGGGCCTGAGCCATGGAACTAGATCCCTCAGGGTAGACTGAATATCTGGGCATTGCTGGAACATTTTTCCGTCCTGATGAATGATTTCTATGAGATGGCTTGGGATTGAGGGACCTGTCCACCAATCACAATTGGCTTCAAGTTGCTGAACTGTTCTTTCTCGGGGATGAATCCAGGAAAGACGGCATTTTCTTTTATGGCCTGGCCTTCATCTTCTAGGCCATCTGATAATTCCTGTCTGCTCCCCCAACCCTAGTCCCCTTCTGGGTGACCCTAGGCACAGCCCAGGCTTCTAGGCTGTCATGTCTAAATTGGAGGGAACCCAGAAGATCCTGTTCCGTCTTCTTCCTGGACAGACAGGGAAATGGACCCAGAGACAGTAAGAGACTTTTCCGAGGTCACACAGCACATCCATCACTGGCAGAACTGGCACCAGCTCCCAGATGGTATGTGCCTGGGTTTCTTTCTCTGCTCCCCCAAGACCAGGAGTAAAAACAGCCACCCACACTGTCCGAAGGCCTTGATGCATTCATAGTGCTTTCACTTCCATTATTTCACTACGCTAGGTAGGCCAAGCAGCCTCCCCGTTTGCAGCTGAGTGCGCTGAGGCCCGGGGGGCTGATGGCTTGCACTTGGTCACACGGCAGACCCGAACTCAAGCCTCCACTCTGTTGAGTGGTCAGGAAGCCTTCTCACCCCGGGGCCTGCTGGGGTCTCCCCACAGACTTGCGGCCAGGCCCCCGCTCCTCCAGTCTTGAGGGCTGTGGTGGACAGAGCTTCGGCAGAACTTCAGGGATCTGGTGGTGCAGGACTGGCTGTGGGTCTTAGGGTACAGTGCAGCACATATTGCTGTAGTGGCTGTCTCCTTTACATCTACAGCCTCATTTTTCCTTTACGTTCCTGCTGAATAACCCTCTCTTGACAGTTGTGTTGTCTCTCTTTTATTTTTTTATTTTATTTTAATTTTCCATCTTTTGGCCACCCTGCACTCCTGCATAGCATGTGGGATTTTAGTTCCCTAAGTAGGGTTTGAACCTGAGCCCTTGCCTAGGCAGCCTGGAGTCTTAACTACTGAATCACCAGGGAAGTGCCTCGTTGTCTCTCTTTTATTTAAACCCACACACTTAATTTCCTTTATTATGAAAAATTCCAATATATACAAAAGTGAAGAGAAACACGTAACAGATCTCCATCTACCCATTACCTAGCTGTCGATACTAGTCCAATCCTGTTTCTACTTTTCCTTTGTTGTGTTAACGGCCATACCTCTGGTCTGAAACTGTGTTAGTGATAGCGTAAATAGTAAGTAAATCCTAGATACTGTATTACTTCATCCTTAAGTAGTTCTCTGTGCACCTCTAAAAATGGGTTGTTTAAAATAAATGCAATACCATTAGCAAACCTGAAAAGAAATTCTTAAATATCATCAAATTTCCCTGATTGTTTTGTATGCTCACGCACTCTCCAGTTTTATAATCCTTACGCTTTCAAATCGTCCTGAAGGACTGCTTCGGACACTTCGTGGGTTGGAGCTGTTGGAAGGGGACAGTGGCCTTTCACCATTTCCCTTGAGGCCTCCTCTTGGATCAGGCCTCAGGGTGGGGTGGAGGAGACAGAGGACACACCGCTCCCAGTTTGGCACCCGGGTCTGTGAACTTAGGCTCCAGTGATCTGGGAAGTCGGCGGCCATTTCCTTCTGCTACTGGCTTCTGAAATGTAAGACGGGCTCAGAGAACAGCTCCCTTTCTGCCCCCTTTCAGACCAGGGCAGACTGGTCTGTCCCTCCATGGTTTCCAGTGATCCGTCAGTCACCACCACATCACCCACGACTTTCTTCCTTTTTGAAAAATCCTTCCAGCAGGCCCACCCACAGCCCCGTAGCCTTTCGCCTTGGGGCTGACTCACTCCCTCCCAGATTCTTCCTCTCCTACCCACCCTAGACCCACCTCGCAGTGTGGACAGGACACAGTCATGTTCTCCTCCGTGGCAGGAATGGGATGGGGAGCGGGGCAGGAGGTGGTTCTGGGGTCCAGAGACTAATCCAGGCGGCTCAGATGGGACCGAGAGGGGAAATGGAGGATAGGAAGATGGACTGGCCAAGTGGAGGGTTTGGAGTTCAAGTTTGTGTGTCTGTGGTCCGTTAAGCGCGCTCATGTTGCTGGGCCTCATGTTGTTTCTGGGAGGCAGCTTGTCTGATAGTCAATGGTAGACATTCTCAGCAGAGGAAGAACGAGGCGGCTGTCTCCGTGTGTGGGTGTGTGGGTGTGCAGTAATTGCTGGCAATCCCCACTTTTCTGGGTGTGATTAGTTGATTATTATAATTAAGATAACTCTGTTGTTAAGCAGCTCTATTTGCATTTGTGTATGTATGTGCGAGGTTAGGGCTTGGTAAAACAATTTCAGTCCCGCATTATCCTGGATCGCAGGCCTCAGACCTGTTGGTTTTCTCTTCTCTACATTCCAACTCCAAGAATTTTTTAGATCTTTAAAAAATATTTTTAGCTTTAAGCCTGCTTTAATTTGGGCTGATGGGCTTCATTTCTCATGGGATCTGTGAAGATGGCTTTGCTTTTTCTCTTTCCCTGTTTGCTGGTGGCCGTCTGATTTCTATTCAGTGGATCCGAGGTTAGTTCGAGGAGGCACTCCCTTGATGCTTAGGTGCGTTTTGCATTTGGATCCATAAAGACATTGCCGAACGCGCTCCTCAGACTTCCCTGGCGGTCCAGTAGTTAAGACTCTGCACTTCCACTGCAGGGATCATGGGGGTTTGATCCCTGGTTGGGGAAAATCCCACACTCCCCGTGAAGCATGGCCAAAAAAAACCCACACCTCTCCTCAAAAGTGGTTTCAATTTACACCCCCACAGATAGTGGAAGAAAGGACCAATTATCCTGCAGGCTCAATAGCAATTAGGTATTATCAATTTTGAAACATTTTGCGAACATGCCTGATAAAAGTGTTAGTCATTCAGTCATGTCCGACTCTTTGCAGCCCCACAAACTCTGGCCCATCAGGCTCCTTTGTTTATGGGGTTTTCCAGGCAAGAACACTGGAGTGGGTTGCCGTTTCCTCCTCCAGAGAGTCTTCTCGAGCCAGGGATTGAACCCAGGACTCTTGCATTGCAGGCAGATTCTTTACCGTCTGAGCCACCAGGGAAGCCCAGACTGATAAAAACCATCTTTAAATTTGTGCCTAATAACCGCTAATTGGAGTATTGTCGGAAGTGTTCAGGATGGGGAAGGGGTACAATGACTCTGCGAATCATTTCAAGGTGGATGGTCCTTAAGGAGTGGTGAGCTGTCTTTACTAGGGGCTCAGATTGGCACCAGACTCCCTTTTCCTTCCCAGCAAAATGTCATGTAAATCAAGGGCTATTTTGGGATCCCAACTGGTGGTGAGTCTAGATTTTTAGGGTGAAGTTGAGACCTCCCTTCTCCTCTCCCTCTCCCCTACCCCACCCCGGTCTTCTTGTGTCTCCTGCTTTTCCTTCTACTAGTAAGAAGCAGGAGGGGGCGGTGGAGACTATAGCATGTCCCCTGCCATCAGGAGACTCCAGCTTGGTGATTCCACCAAGAAGCCATCACCAAACTTCTCTGAGCCTCATTTTCTTCAGATGTAAAATTGGAAAAGAACATTTTGTACCTCAGAGGACTTTTTCAGTGAACTGGCTACTGCATATGTAGAGGCACAAAGAATAAGTTCCCTTCTCTCTCTTTATTACTACATGTCTGGATAGGAACTGGGTACAATATAGGAAGCATGAATGACCTGACCACTGTTGCAAAATGAGTTAGTGGTATCAATGGGTTGAAAATATTCTCTCACTCTCGATTGCTCAAAGCCTCATCCCTAACTTTGATTTCTCCAGTTGACTGGCACGCTAAGCTCCTGGGACCCAAGGCCTCAAACCAGAACTCTGGACTCTTGCTTGGGGTTCTTCAGCCAGGCCAGAGGGTTTTGACCACTCTGGGCCTGGGAGAAGGTGGGACGAGGGTGGGATAGGGTAGACAGCGAGCTGAGTTGCACATCTTTCAAACTTCGTAACAGCTCTGAGAGGAAAAATGGACAGGAATTGTTATCTCCATTTATGGGTGAAGAAAGTGAGGTTTGGTTTAGGAATTAACTTATCTTTATTAACTTTTAATAAATTAACTTATTGAGTAAGTTTCTTTTTCTCAGCCCAGGAGAGTCTGGGGAAGGCAGGAATGTGACAGTACTCTCCTGGGAGATCTTTCCAAGGTTATTAGGGATGTTGCTCTAGGACCCTCTGGGGACTGTGTGTGTGTGCACGCGTATGCTCGGCTGTGTCCAGTTCTTTGCGATCCCATGGACTGTAGACTGGGATCCACCCGAAAGTGCTCTTTGGCCCCTGGAACTCTAAATCCCCCAGGTTTCCTGACTCATGGACCAGGACCTTTCTTCCCACCCTGCAAGGCTTCTTGTAGGAGGAGGAGAGAAGTGTGTGTGGGAATGAAAAGCAATTCTGATGAGGATTTGACTCTGCCATCTTAAAAAGTCTGCTCTTCCTGCTTGAGTTGAAAGAGAGGCTAAGCCGGAGAGGCAGTGGTGATGGTAGAGGTGCTGGTTGTAGTGATGGTGGTGATGGGAGTTGTGCTCACTGAGGTGTTCCTTGTAGTGATGCTGGTGATGGTGGAGGTGTCAGTTGTAGTAACAGTGATATTGATAGTGGAGATATTGGTTGTAATGATGGTGGTGGAGGTGCTGGTTGTAGTGATGTTGGTGCTGGGGTGGTGATGGTGGAGGTGATGGAGATGGTTGTGGAATGGCAGTGCTTATTCCTCTGAATCTGTTACTCAGCACAATAGCACAACATCCCAAATCCAACTTCCTCCACTTTTCCTGGGAACCAGGACTTTGATCACGAGAACTGTGCTCAATAGAGTCCCTCTTCCAGGTGGATGGAAAGCTCCGGCTAGGACTTCAGCTACTTCTCTGAAGACCCAGGCTGGGAGCAGGTGGCACTGCAGACGTCAGGCCCAGGAGGACGGGGCAGGGAAAGCCTGCGGATGACCGCTCTGAGGCTGGGTGTGTGTTAGCACCATGAGAGCCGCAGCGAGAGGATGGATGACAGACTGAGGCCAGACCAGGGTTCGGGGAACTCAGAGATGAAGACCTACTAGGAACAGCCTGTGTTGGGGCTGGCTTGTGGCTTTGCTCCCCTCCAGGGAGCAAACTAAGGCTAGAGACGGGTGTGCAGCTAATGTTAGCAACTGACGCTCAAAAAGAAAAAAAATTTTAAAAGCCCTGCTTCGTAGTGTTTGCTGATTTCCATGGTAAATACCCCCATAATGGCTGCTTGCAAGCTGCCCACATGTTGTCACTGAACTTGGAGTTGGGAAGAGACGTGCGGCAGCAAATATTATCTAGTTTATCTCCACCATACCAATAAACAATCTCAAGAGCAGAGATAATAGTAAAGTGTAGTAAAAAATATCGAGAAGTGATTTTTTTGAGTATTTATTACCTTGACTTGTGATGTAATATATTTCATGGTAGTTTATATAGTTTAATTTTCATTGATATTTATTTTTGGTTGTGCTGGGTCTTCATTGCTGCACGGGCTTTCTCTAGTTGCCACAAGCGGGGACTTCTCTAATTTCGGTAAGCAGCTTCTTATTGCAATGACTTCTCTTGTTGTGGAGCACAGGCTCTAGAACTCAAAAGACTTAGTAGTTGTGGCTCATGGGCTTAGTTGCCCTACGGCATGTGGAATCTTCCCCGACCAGGGATTGAACCGTGTGCCCTGCATTGGCAGGTGGATTCTTAACCACTGGACCACCAGGGAAGTCCTGGTTTAATTTTTAATTGTTGCTGTCTAACAACTGGTTGGCAGACTTCCTGGACTTCCCCAGCTGGCTCTGGTGAGGATGGGAGCTGGCTCCAGCACACCACTGATGGACGGCCTTGGCCCAGGGAACGGCTATCTGGGGGGCTGGGGGCTGATGATATTGGTGGGTCTCTCTGTTCTCCCCAGGCGGATGTTCCCATTCCTGTCATTTACTGTGGCTGGGCTGGAGCCCACCAGCCATTACCGGATGTTTGTGGACGTGATCTTGGTGGACCAGCACCACTGGCGGTATCAGAGTGGCAAGTGGGTGCAGTGTGGAAAGGCTGAGGGCAGCATGCCAGGTACGTGCCTCCTTGGGAACCAGGGGCATGATTTTTCTCTAAGACTGTGCGCCCCCTGGTGGATCCAAGAGGAACCCCCCCCAACCCCCTACCTCTGACTCCTAGGATTTAATTCTCTAGTTCCACCCGATCCCATCCACTCCACCCCACTCCATCCCTTCCCCTCCCACGTCTCACTTTCATTCTGTTTGTCATCTCTTCTACTTTGCTCTATCCTGTCCTCAGCTTGGCCCTCTGCCCACACCTCCCCCATCCTGCCCCGTCTGTCCTCCCCCTCCATCCTTCTTGCCGTGCCCCTCGGAACAGGCAAAGGAAGCCTCACATGACCAGGGGCCTGATCCCAGGGCTGCATGCCAAAAAGATTAACTGTCCGCAGGGAACCGCCTGTACGTCCATCCAGATTCCCCCAATACCGGAGCCCACTGGATGCGCCAGGAGGTGTCATTCGGGAAACTAAAGCTCACGAACAACAAGGGGGCTTCCAACAATGTGACCCAGGTGGGACGCCTCCCCTTGGGACAGCCCCCCATCTTTCCCTGTCCCTGAGGCCACAGTGGGTCCTGCGGGCTGATTCTGTTCTATAAGAGCGACTTCTCTCCCACTCGGACCCTGGTTCTTTTCCACCCACCTTGAGAGGAAGCTGAATCTCAAGGCAGATGGGGGTCACATTCAGGTCAATGTGGGCCAACGCAGCCTGGGGGTTGGTATCGAGTCAGTACTGGTGGTCCTAGGGAGTGGATGCAGAGTTTCTTTGAGTTGAGCAAGCCTATTAAAAGTGCCCTTGGTGCCCTGAGGAGGTTCAGGACTGAGGTTGGAGGCTTGGGAGAAGTTACATGTTGGCAGGGCAGAAGAATGGTCACGATGACTTCAGGGTCCTTTGTAGCTTGGCCGTAGGGTGGGCCATAGGTGGGGTGGGGGAGGGGAGGGCTCCTTTGCACTCCCTCCCCCCACGCTCACAGCCGTCTCACCCTCTCTCAGATGATCGTGCTTCAGTCCCTCCATAAATACCAGCCCCGGCTGCACATTGTCGAAGTCAACGATGGAGAGCCGGAGGCGGCCTGCAACACGCACATCTTCACTTTCCAAGAAACCCAGTTCATCGCCGTGACCGCCTACCAGAACGCCGAGGTGAGGGCTGCCTGGGCGAGGGTGGGCTGAGCCTGGGCGGGTGGGGTGGGAAGAAGGGGAGAACAGAGCCCCTCCATTTCTTGGGAGTGAATTTGGAAGTTCCCCAGCCTCAGACTCGTCACTCAGATGACTCTGTTTCCCTTCTGTCTAGATTACTCAGCTGAAAATTGATAATAACCCTTTTGCCAAAGGATTCCGGGAGAACTTTGAGTCGTAAGTGCCCCTGGGTTCAGCTCGTGTTGGCAGAGGCCTTCCTTGTCTGTCTGGAACTGGGACTCCAGACAAGTGCCCAGTCCCCTCTCTGCCTCTGCGGTGGGGAAGTGTGCAGAGGGTGCCAAAGGGCAGCGGGCAGGTCAGGAAGGAGGTATGGGGAGGGTCGTGGCGCAGGCAAGCTCCTAACTTAACAGTTCTATTCATGACCCCTGTCTTTTGCCCTCGTTTCTTTCTTTTTAAAAGCATGTATACATCTGTTGACGCCAGCGTCCCCTCCCCGCCTGGACCCAACTGTCAACTGCTTGGGGGAGACCCCTATTCTCCTCTCCTCTCCAACCAGTATCCCATCTCTGGCCGTTTCTACCACGACCTTCCCGGCCAGGCCAAGGATGTCGTTCCCCAGCCTTACTGGCTGGGAGCCCCCCGGGACCACAGCTATGAGGCCGAGTTTCGCGCTGTCAGCATGAAGCCTGCATTCCTGCCCTCCGCGCCCGGGCCCACCATGTCCTACTACCGAAGCCAGGAAGTCCTGGCGCCTCCAGGCGCTCCAGCGGGCTGGCCTGTGGCCACCCAGTACCCTCCCAAGGTGGGCCCAGCCAACTGGTTCCGCTCCATGCGAACTCTGCCCATGGAACCTGGCCCTGGAGCCTCAGAGGGGCGGGGGCCAGAGGAGCAGGGCTCCCCCTCCCTGTGGACTGAGATCACCCCACTCCGGCCAGAGTCCAGCAACACAGGACTGGGCGAAGGAGACTCTAAGAGGAGGCGTGTGTCCCCCTATCCTTCCAGCGGTGACAGCTCCTCCCCTGCGGGGGCCTCTTCTCCTTTCGATAAGGAAACTGAAGGCCAGTTTTATAACTATTTTCCCAATTGAACAGATGACGTGAAAGGAACAGGAAGAGCGTCGTTAGGTTGGTGACTCCAACCGTACCACAAACTCAGGACTGAGCCGTCCCCAGCTTCTTCTGTCCTGTCTCCTTTTGTACTTGGTTGAGGAAGAGGGGGGCCAAGAAGGATTCTGAGGTTCACTTGCTGTCTCCTGGCCCACCGGGAAACCTGCAGGGACTGTCCTCTGCCCCTTCCCCTGCCCCAACTACAGTTATATACCTGGTGCTGCTTCTAGCTGTGGGCTCCCAGCTGGAGAACATAAAACGGACCACGGAAGGTCTGGGACACAAAAGAGCTTCCTCTCTTCTGCAGGCTGGGGTGGGGGGATCAGGGTCAGGTGGGATGGCCTGGCTGGAGACTCAGATCTCTTCCTCTGTAGAGTAACTGTCAACATTTTCATTTGTGTGTGTGTTAATCCCTGATCTGGAAATAAAGACATGTGGCTTTTCTAAGTCAGCCAGCCAGGGCCAGGGAGAGGACCCCAGTGACTTTGAACAACTGGCCTGGGCCCCACCCTCTTAGACACGGTGGAGTCCCGAGGAAGGGGCTGGCAAGGGCGTGGGGCTTGTGCATGACTCAAGAAGCAAAGTGTTGAGATTTCCCAAAGTGACTCAGTGGTGAAGAAGCTGCCTGCTGGTGCGGAAGGCCCGGGTTTAATCCCTGGTCCAGGAAGATCCCACATGCCATGGAGCAACTAGGCCCGTCCACCACGACTATCGAGCCTATGCTCTGGAGCCCGGGAGCTGCAACTTCTGAGCCCATGTGCCTCAACTACTGAAGCCAGTGAGCCCTAGAGCCTGTGCTCTGCAACAAAAGACGCCTCCTCAATGAGAAACCCACGTACCACAGCTAGAGAATAGCCCTCCAAGTAGAGAAAAGCTCCATACAGCATTGAAGACCCAGGACAGCCAAAAATAAATAAATAAAATAATTTTTTTAAAAAAAAAAAAAACAGAAGCACTGTCTTGCCCAGAAAAGAGGGGATGGTGTGTGAGGATACATTTTTCTTTTTGGGGAACAGGGGAGGCTATTTATTGTACAGAGAGTGGTGTCCAGATATATTACTTTTGTCTTCATCACTTTCTGGAAATAAACACAAAACTGTCAAGCGTGTCCTGCTTTGGTACCTGGGTGGGGGACACAGGCGGGGACTCTCCTGGGAACTGCAGCTGTACCCAAACTGTTCTCTCTGCTCTAGAACAGAACTTGAAGTTCCGAAGACCCTCATAGAAACTAGAGGTGATTTCATTCAGGGGATAAACTGAATTAGAGCAATTCTACATGTCCTGCCTTGGTGCTCAGGTTGATGGCTGATGCCACCTCCTAAGGTATCTTGGGATACCCTAACTGTAGAGCAGGGTGTGAGGGCAAGACCAGAGGATGGGGGCTCTGCAGAAAAAGATGACACTTGATTTTTCTGTGCATTTCTGGCAGCTTGGGATCTCCATCTTCATCTTGGGGTTGTTCAAAGATTAAAGGAGTAAATGTAAATAGGACCACATGAAATTGCTGTTTTCGTAGGTCAAGAACAGCCAAATATTGGCAGTTTCATTTGATCCAATCTAGTATATGTAATGAGCTTAAGGTGCCAGAAAAACAGTAAGCCCTCAGGGTGTAAACTATTGTCATTGTCGATATTATCGTTCTCTGGCTGTTTCTCTCTCTCCTTGCACACATACTGAATTGTGGTTGTAAATTGATACATGCTTCTTTTAAAGAATTAAAGCATGGTGGAAAAGTATGAAGACAACAATAAATTATCTTAAATCTTACCACCTATCAATAATTAGCATTAACAATAGGTGGATTGGATAGACAGAAATATAGTTATGATATGGGAATCATACTGAAAATGCTTTTTTTCTTAATGAAAACTATTGAATTTTCATTAACAGAAGCTAATGATAATGATAATAACAACCCACGAAGCAAACCATCAAGACCCCCCAAACTCTCAAATGAGTGAAGAGAATTGCTGAACCCAAAATAAATCTTCCTTCAAGATGAGAAATATTTCCTGAAAGAGCATGCAAAGATTAAAAAAGGAGCTTATGGGAAACAGTAAAAGGTCAGAGTTACTATGTTTGCCTCACCCCAGTCCAGAGTATACCCCATTCTAATGTGGGAACAATGTTACAGGCTTTGGGGTATTGTTCTAGTTCTGTTTAGAGCCTGAACAATTTTGCTTATATTTCATAGTTCACATTGACTCTTTTACTGGTCTCTGCCCAGAGGAAATTTTCATCACCATCTAGTCAGAAGAAGGAAAAGATAAGGAGACAGTCATATACTTGGTTCCATCTTCTTTGAATTTGGAAGTTCACCTTTTTAAAATGACATGAGGAAGTCAGCCATATTGTACTCTGTGAATACAGATTAATTCTCCACTTGCCCTACCCCTTGGCTGTCACTCTTTGGAGTTAATGATACTAAGTTGAGCTTATTTCTTTTCTTGGGAACTCTGGTGGGTAATTACAATTCTTTTCTCCCTCACTATTTTTAAATGGTTTTGGTTTACTTCATTAGATATGAAGTGAAAGGAGTTGTGATCAAGTCATGCTCTTCTATCTTCTTCTAGAAGTCTGGTTACAGATGTTTTGATGCTTTGTTATTTGACTCACAAAAGTTCGTTACTAGTATTTCTTTACCGTTACATGAACCTTCCCAAATACTATATATTTTCCAAAATATATTTATTTATTTTACTGAATATATATGAATCCACATACACAGAGTTTTTAGCCAATGTAGTGTGTTTTACCTTAAAATTATACAGTCTGACCGCCCTGGTGATCCAGTGGTTAAGACCCCACACTTCCAATGCAGGGGACTTGGGTTCAATACCTGGTTGGGGAACTAAGACCCCCACATGCCTTGCAAGATATATGAGAGTTGGACATGACTGAGGACACAAATACACACATGTATATGGTGGCGGTAGTTAGGCCCTAAGTTGTATCAAACTTCTTGAGACCCCAAGGACTGTAGCCCACCAGGCTCCTCTGTCCATGGGATTTCCCAGGCAAGAATACTGGAGTGGGTTGCCATTCCCTTCTCCAGGTGATCTTACTGAGCCTGGGATCAAACTCACATCTCCTGTGTCTCCTGCTTAGCAGGCAGATTCTTTACCACAGCACCACCTGGGAACCCCTATGTATATTGTTGTTGAGTCACTAAGTCGTGTTTGACTCTTTGTGACCCCATGACCTGCAGCACCCCAGGCTCCCCTGTCCTTCACTATCTCCCAAAGTTTCCTCAAATCCATGCCCATTGAGTCAGTGATGCTATCTAACCATCTCATCCTCTGTAGCCCTCTTCTCCTTTTGCCATCAGTCTTTCTCATCATCAGGGTTTTTTCCAGTGAGTCAGCTCTTCGCATCAGGTGGCCAAAGTATTGGAGCTTCAGCTTCAGCATCAGTCCTTCCAATGAATATTCAGGATTAATTTCCTAAGATTGACTGATTTGATTTCCTTGCAGTCCAAGGGACTCTCAAGAATCTTTTCCAGCACCACAGTTCAAAAGCATCAATTATTTGGTGCTCAGCTTTCTCTATGGCCCAACTCTCACATCCGTACGTGATTCCTGGAAAAACCATAGCTTTGACTGTACAGACCTTTCATCGACAAAATGATGTCTTTGTTTTTTAATATACTCTAAGTATGTCATAGCTTTTCTTCCAAGGAAATCTTTTAATTTCATGGCTTCAATCACTGTCCGCGGTGATTTTGAAGCTCAATAAAACAAAATCTGTCACTGCTTCCACTTTTCCCCCTTCTATTTGCGTGAAGTGACGGGCTCAGATGCCATGATAACCAGCTTTTTCATTCTCCTCTTTCATCCTCATCAAGAGGCTCTTCAGTTCATCTTCACTTTCTGCCATTAGAGTGATATCATCTGTATATCTGAGGTTGTTGATATTTCTCCCAGCAATCTTTATTCCAGTTTGTGATCCATCTAGCCCAGCATTTCACATGAGATATATATATATATATATGCGTGTGTGCTAAGTCGCTTCAGTCATGTCCAACTCTATGCAACACTATGGACTGTAGCCCACCAGGCTTCTTTGTCCATGGGATTCTCCAGGCAAGAATACTGGAATGGATTGCCATGCTCTCCTCCAGGGGATCTTCCCAACCCAGGGATGGAACCCGCATCTCCTGCATTGGCAGGCGGGTTCTTTACCACTATCGCCACCTGGGAAGCCTCTATTAATTTGCTAATTTTTGCTTTGTTTTTATTTGACTTCATCTAGTCTTTCTTTTTTAGTTGATTATGTTTTAGTTTCATTTTTGTTGTAGTTATGTCTGTCTTAAGCAGCAAACTAACAAATTTTAAAATAATCTTTTTAAAAAAAAATAAATAAAATAAAATAATCTTTTTATAATTTTGTTTAAAAATTTTATTTATTTATTTTTGGCTATGCTGGATCTTCATTGCTGCATGGGCCTTTCTCTAGTTGGGGTGAACCTACTCTGTAGTTGCAGTTTAAGGGCTTCTCATTGTAGTAGCTTCTTTTGTTGCAGAGCACAGGCTCTAAGGCCTGTGGGCTTCTATAGTTGTGGCTCCCAGGCTTTAGAGAATAGGCTCAGTAGTTGTGGCCCACGGGCTTAGTTGCTCTGAGGCATATGGGATCTTCCTGGATCAGGGATCCAACCCATGTCTCCTGAATTAACAAGCGGATTCTTCACCACTGAGCCACCAGGGAAGCCTATAAAATCAAATTTTAGGACTCAAAATATTTTCTATTTATTCATAAATGTAATGATCACATTAACTCACCACACAACTTAAGGACTAAAACATTAATAACATCATAGCTAGCATTATAGATAACCAGCACCTTGAATTTTGGGCTTCCCTGGTGGCTCAGTGGTAAAGAATCTGCCTGCAATGCAGGAGACCAGGGTTCAATCCCTGGGTTGGGAAGATCCCATGGAGAAGGGCATGGAAACCCATTCTAGTGCTCTTGCCTGGAGAATTCCATGGACAGAGGAGCCTGGAGGGCTACAGTCCATAGGGTTGCAGAGTTGGACACAACTGAAGCGACTAAGCAGCTAGCAGCAACCTTGAATTTTGTGTTAGTCCCTTTCTTGCTTTTTAAAATTAACACTTTGTATATCTAATTATTATGTTATTTAGCTTTTTGTTGTTTTGAATTTTATAATATGTATATATCTTTATATAATCTTTCTATTCAAGAACATGGAATATTTCTTCCTTCCTTTATTTATTTATTTAAAATTTTTTTGGTCATGCTACAGGACAAGTGGGATCTTAGTTCCTCAACCAGGGATCAAACCCTTGCCTTCTCCAGTGGAAGCGCAAAGTCTTAGCCAGTGGACTGCCAGAAAAGTCCCTCTTTGTTTATTTAGGTCATCATTAAGATCTCTCTCTCAGGAAAGCTTATTAATTTCTAAGTATAGATTTGAATATCTTTTATTAGATTTAGTCTTAGGTATTAAGTTTTATTTCTCTGTAAAAGGCATCTTTTAAAAATATGTATTTCCTAATTGTTACTGGTGTGTAGAATTATAATTAATTCTTGTATGCTGATCATAAGATCCAGCCATCTTGCTAAGCTCATTATTTTTTAGTGGTTTGCTATAAATTCATTACTTTCTTTATGGGAAACCTGGTTATTTCAAATAATGAGAATGTTATTCCCTCCTTCTAAATCATTATCCTTCTAATTTTTTCTTCTTATCCTATTGTACCGGCCAGAACTACAAATGCTAGTTCCTTGCCTTCGGGAGAATGATTTCCCCCTATTTATTTCACTTTTCCCCTTAATGCTGGTTTGGTATTTCTGTAACCTAGTTCTCTCATTTTAATGCTATCTCTAGACATTTTAGATGCACATTTAATCTAACAACTTAGTGTTAAATGATATTCTGCCCTCCATTCTGGTCAATAAAACAGTTTTAGATCACCTTATTGTTGTTCAGTCTAAGTCATGTCTGAGTCTTTGTGAAAGGCGCTCAGTCATGTCTGACTCTGTGACCCCATGGACTGTAGCCTGCAAGCCTCCTCTTTCTATGGAATTCTCCAGGCAAGAGTACTGGAGTAGGTAGCTATTCCCTTCGCCAGGGAATCTTCCCAACCCAGGGACTGAACCCAGGTCTCCTGCATTGCAGACAGATTCTTTACTGTCTGAGTCACCAGGAAATACTGGCGTGGGTAGCCTCTCTTCTCCAGGGGATCTCCCCAGCCCAGGAATCAAACCAGGGTCTCCTGCATTGCAGGCAGAATCTTTACCAACTGACCTACCAGGGAAGCCCGACTCTTTGCCACCCCATAAACTGCAGCACACCAAGCTTCTCTGTCCTTAACTATTTCCCGGAGTTTGCTCAAACTCATGTTTAGATCACTTTAGCTCTGCTCTTACCCCTCTGATTCTCTATTGCTTTTGCCCCCCAACTTACTGATTTTGAACATTTCAGTTGTGTAGTTTTTCATTCCTCGCAGATTAGACTTCTGTATTATTTTACCGAGACAGTATTTGTTTGGGCTTACTTTCATGTTACTATTTATTTTGTTCATTTTTCCTTTTAGCGTTTCTACCTTTTTCTGGAATTATTTTCCCACTTCTTGAGCTAAATCCTTTATATGTTCTTTTAGAGAGAGTCTCTTTGTAAACTCCACATGTGCTTGTTTCTTATAAAAATGCTTGGTTTTGCCTGCATTAATAAATGAGATTTGTTGAGAAGCCGATTTTAAATGTTTATCATTTAATAGAAGTTATTCCACTGTTTTCTAGCTTCTGTAGCTGTTTGTGAAATCTGATGCTATTCTAATTGCCATTCTTTCATAGGTCCTTTGTCTTTTTCTTTCTGCTTTCTAGATCTTCTATTTATGTTTGATGTCCAAAATATTCACTATAGTGTTACAAGTTATGAATTTATTTTTCTTGCTCATATTTAGGATATTTTGTGCTTCCTGGATCTGTGCACTCATGGTTTTCATCAGTTCTGAAAGTTCTCAGTCAATTATAATTTTCTAGTTGAAATATAGTTGATTTATAATATATTATTTCATTATCCCCTTAAATATTGCTTCTTTCCATTCTCTTTAATTTCACTCTTTGGGACTTCAATCAGATGGATGTCAGACATTTTTATTCTATTATTATTCATGCCACACAACTCCCTATTATATTTTCCCCTTGCCTTTCTTTGCTGAATTCTGGATAAATTACTGGGATATATTTTTAAGTTAAAGTCTACTTTCAACTATATCAAACATGCTGATTGATTAGCCCATCAATTGAGGGTTTTTTTTCCCATAGTTTACAAGACACTTTTCATAAGTATTTTATATTTCCATTGCTTTACTTCAAAGTTACACTTTGCACTTTTATAAGTTCTGTTTTTTCCAATCTGTACAATCCTGATGATTTTCTGTTTTATAATTTCCTTATAATTGCATTTTTTGTTTCTGTAAACATTCTGTACACAGTCATTCTGTATTTTATATTTAAAATTTTCAACATCTGCTGTCTTTGTGGGGGTGGTGGTTGGGATACTGCCTAAATATGTTGTTTCCTCTGGTCCTCACTCATAATGTGTTTGCCTTCTTGCACGCTTGATGGTCTTTGTAAGGTCATGTTTGACTTTTAAACCATGCAAATCTGATAAGGCTAACTTGGGGAAACTTTCTTCCACAGGTGTTGCCTCTCATTCAACAGATGTGGGACACCAGGTAGCGGCTGGACTTTTCTTTCCAGCAATAAAGTTCTGTTTCTTGGCTAAGGGCTCCAAAAGAGTGAGACAGAAGCTTCCAGACCACTAAGAGCCAAGCCTGAGACTGGGACGGCATCACTCACACTGCATTCTATTGGTTAAGACCAGACCGTATAGAGGAGGAAGGGAAACTATTTCCTCTCAGGGTGGGAAAGTAACATGTGGTACCTACCTGTTTTCTTGGAATTTTCCTCCATCATCAGTCTGAGAATTCCTTTCTTGTCTCTCTGGTGTTGGATCTCCTGTTTCCTGGATCACGTCTTCCCATTTCGTTGTTTATTTTGTTATTTTACTGAAGGGCATTTTTTATTCTGAAGGGGTTTTATGATGCACAGGAGGGAAAACTAACATGTTCAACATGTCTGAAAATATCTTTATTTCACTTGCATGTCTGGTTGGTGGCTTGGCTGGATATAAAAGCCTCAGTTGGGAATAATTTTCTCTTGAAATTGCCAAGGCATGTTTCCATTGTCTTTCAGTTTTCAGTATTGCTGTGAAGATGTCTGATGCCATTTTAATTCATGATCCTTTGTGTTGGGTTTTTGGATCCTCTCTTTATCCCCAGGGTTTTGAACATTCTAGATTATATGTGTTGGTTGGAAGCCTTTTTTTGGCCTTTTATTCTGGGCATTCAATGAGACCTACCAATTCAGACACTCTGTTCTTCATTCTTAGAAAATTTCCCTTTTATCCATTCTTTTATGTTTCTCAATGTCTTAATCTTATGGTAGATATCCAAGGTGATTCTTTAATTTTATTTCCTAACTTTTTAAATTTCCTTTTTATTTTAGTATTTCAAATGAGTTTCTAGTCTTTATCTTCTGATTCTGTTATTGACTTTAAAATTTCTCTTATCTTGTTTTGAATTCTACAAACTCTCTCTTGTCTTTCAAATGTTTTTATAGCACCCTACATTTCTCTTATGGGTAAAATATCTTTTCATATCTCTAAACATCGTGATTGGAAGATGGAGTTTTTCCCTTGCCTCTTGCAATGTATCTGTTTTTTTTTTTTCCAAAACTTTTTTTTCTGCTTATTTATTTTAGACTCTCTTTTTCATATGGGAGTCTTTGCTCAAATATTTAGTAATCCTTGACTGTGTTTGAGAACAAAGCACTGTAAAGATAATAATTTTAAAAAGAAGCAGGCACTGAAGCTTACATGAAAGCACTTGTGTGTTCACGTTGCTGTTGTTGTTTGGTAGCTGAGTCATGTCTGACTCTTTTGCAACTCCATGGACTATAGCCTGCCAGGCTCCTTCTCTCCATGGGATTTCCCAGGCAAGAATACTGGAGTGGGTTGCCATTTCGTGGAGAAGGGATGAATCAAGCCCTTTAATAAAAGGGCTTCATTTCAGGGTGATATCAAAGGATGGTTAGGTTGGGGACTTGGCAAAGGTGTGCTGGAGCTGGCTTATACCAGCTTGCAAAAGCTGAATGGGCACACATATCCCAGCTCTGCATTCAGCAACATCAAGTTGGTAACTTGAAATTGTCTGTGGGAATATTTACACCAGGAAAATCAGTAAATGTTACAAGCAAGGGCACACTTCCTCCCAAATTGTTGGTTGTTAAACATTTACTGCCACATCACTGGGAGCTGGTTCATTAGGTTGGGAACCTCACAGTGAAACCTGAGAGGCGTGTCCAGAGGCCTTTTCTCCTAAGACACCATTCAGTTCTCCAAAGGAGACTCAAATTTTTGCATGGTGGACAGCATTCTAGGAGTAGAATATAAGAAGAGAAATTAGAGGCCCAATTTTTTCTTTTATAAATTTTCATTTAAACTTTCTGCTTTCAGCTTTGCCTCACCCTGCCACCTACTTTAGTATCCCCAAGTCCCACATCTCTTCTCACTTTCTTCAGAGAACAACTCTCTGCTCTTTCAGGTGGTGGTAGATATCTTGATACTCATGATTTCAGACTTTTAGCCCATTCACTAATTTTCAGTTCCTTGCCTTAACTCCACCTGCCTGATAGACTCCCAAGTCCTGAGCTTCTTAAGGATTGCGTGCCCACTTCAGTCGTGTCTGACTCTTTGTGACCCCATGAACTACAGTCCCACCAGGCTCCTCTGTCCATGGGATTCTCCAGGTAAGAATGCTGGAGTGGGTTGCTATAGCCTCCTCCAGGGGATCTTCCCAACCCAGGTCTCCCACATTGCAGGTGGATTCTTTACCATCTGAGCCACCAGGGAAGCCCTTCTTAAGGGTTATTGGTTGGTAACTCAGTTCACCCTTGTTGATTCTGTTTGAAGGCATTTCAGGTGTGGCTACATTTCAGTTTGTTGCTCCATTTTTCTTAATCGGATACTGGACTGCAAGGAGATCAAATCAGTCAATCGTAAAGGAAATCAGTCCTGAATATTCATTGGAAGGACTGATGCTAAAGCTCCAATACTTTGGCCACCTGATATGAAGAACTAACTCATTGGAAAATACCCTAATGCTAGGAAAGATTGAAGGCAGGAGAAGAGGATCACAGAGGATGAGATGGTTGAATGGCATCACTGACTCAATGGACATGAATCTGAGCAAGCTCTGGGAGTTGGTAATGGACAGGGAAGCCTGGCATGCTGCAGTCCATGGGGTCACAAAGAGTCGGACATGACTGAGCGACTGAACTGGGATTCCTCTATCTATTTTCTATATTCCAAAAATTTGCTGAAATTTATTGTCTGCTTTCTTTACCCCTGTTGCATCTGTGGTTTTATACATTAGGAAAATTCTTCTATTATCATTTTGGTAGTCAATACAAAAATTTAATTTAAATATAGTTGATGTACAATATTATGTTAGTTTCAGATGTAATGCAGAACAATTTGACACCTACATATATTATGAAATGATGGCCACAATAAGTCTAGTAATCATCTGTCCCTAAAGTTATTACAGTATTATTGACCATATTTCTGTGCTGTATATTATATTTCCATGATTTGTCTGATATGTAATTGGAGATATCTGCCTTTTAATATCCTCATCTATTTTCTCCACTCTCTACCCTCTCCCTTCTGGCAACCATCTGTTTTTTTCTCTGCATCTGAATCTGTTTTTGCTTTGTTTTATTTTGTTTATTTTGTCTTTGAGTTTCCACATATAAGTGAGATAATGTAACATTGTCTTTCTCTGTCTAATTTCACTTAGCATCGCTGCTGTTGTGGCTCAGTCACTCAGTCGTGTCCGACTCTGCTAACCCATGGACTTCAGCACGCCAGGCTTCCCTGTCCTTCACCATCTCCCGGAGCTTGCTCAAACTCATGCTCCCTGAGTCGGTGATGCCACCCAACCATCTCATCCTCTGTCGTTCCCTTCTCCTCCCACCTTCAATCTTTCCCAGCATCAGAGTCTTTTCAAATGAGTCGGTTCTTCCCATCAGGTGGCCAAAGTACTGGAGTTTCAGCTTCAGCATCAGTCCTTCCAATGAATATTCAGGACTGATTTCCTTTACTATTGACTGGTTTGATCTCCTTGCAGTCCAAGGAACTCTCAAGAGTCTTCGCTAACACCACAGTTCAAAAACATCAATTCTTCAGTGCTCAGCTTTCTTTATGGCCCAACTCTCATATCCATATGTGACTACTGAAAAAACCATAGCTTAGACTAGATGAACCCTTGTCCACAAAATAATGTCTCTTTTTTATATGCTGTCTAGTTTGGTCATAGCTTTTCTTCCAAGGAGCAAGAGTCTTTTAATTTCATGGTTGCAGTCACCATCTGCAGTGATTTTGGAGCCCCAAAAAGAAAGTCTGCAATGTTTCCATTGTTTCCCCATCTATTTGCCATGAGGTGATGGGACCGGATGCTATGATCTTCATTTTTTGAATGTTGAGTTTTAAGCCAGCTTTTTCACTCTCCTCTTTCATTTTCATAAGAGACTTTTTTGTTCTTCTTCATTTTCTGCCATAATGGTGGTGTCATATGCATATCTGAGGTTATTGATATTTCTCCCAGCAATCTTGATTCCAGCTTGTGCTTCATCCAGCCCAGCGTTTCTCATGATGTACTCTACATATAAGTTAAATAAGCAAGGTGACAATAGACAGTCTTGACATACTCTTTTCCCCATTTGGAACCAGTCCATTGTCCTGTGTTCAGTTCTAACTGTTGCTTCTTTATCGACATACAGAGTTCTCAGGAGGCAGGTAAGGTGGTCTGGTATTCCCATCTCTTTAAGAATTTTCCAGAATATCATTGAAACATGTATATTATCATATGTGAAACAGATCGCCAGCCCAGGTTCGATGCATGAGACAGGATGCTCAGGGCTGTTGCACTGGGATGACCCAGAGGGATGAGATGGGGAGGCAGGTGGGAGGTGGGTTCAGGATGGTTAACACATGTACACCCATGGCTGATTCATGTCAATGTATGGCAAAAACCACTACAATATTCTAAAGTAATTAACCTCCAATTAAAATAAATAAATTTTTAAAAATTTATATAGCAAAAAGAAAAAAAAGGAATTTTCCAGTTTGTTGTGATCCACACAGTCAAAGGCTTTGCCGTAATCAATAGAGCAGAAATAGATGTTTTTCTGGAACTCTCTTGCTTTTTCAATGATCCAACAGATGTTGGCAATTTGATCTCTGGTTCCTCTGCCTTTTCTAAATCCACTTGAACATCTGGAAGTTCTCAGTTCACATACTGTTGAAGCCTGGCTTGGAGAATTTTGAGCATTACTTTGCTAATGTGTGAGATAAGTGCAACTGTGCAGTAGTTTGAACATTCTTTGGCATTGCCTTTCTTTGGGATTGGAATGAAAACTGACCTTTTCCAGTCCTGTGGCCACTGCTGAATTTTCCAAATTTGCTGGCATGTTGAGTGCATCACTTTAGCAGCATCATCTTTTAGGATTTGAGATAGCTCAAGGAATCCCATCCCCTCCACTAGCTTTGTTCGTAGTAATGCTTCTTCCTAAGGCCCACTTGACTTCACACTCTAGGATGTCTGGCTGTAGGTGAGTGATCACATCGTCGTGGTTATCTGGGTCATTCAGATCTTTTTTGTATAGTTCTTCTGTGTATTCTTGCCACCTCTTCTTAATATCTTCTACTTCTGTTAGATCCATACTGTTTCTGTCCTTTATTGTGCCCATCTTTGCATGAAATGTTCCCTTGGTATCTCTAATTTTCTTGAAGAGATCTCTAGTCTTTTTCCATTCTATTGTTTTCCTCTATTTCTTTGCATTGATCACTGAGGAAGACTGTCTTATCTCTCCTCGCTATTCTTTGGAACTCTGAATTCAGATGGATATATCTTTCCTTTTCTCCTTCGCCTTTAGCTTCTCTCCTTTTCTCAGCTATTTGTAAGGCCTCCTCAGACAACCATTTTGCCTTTTTGCATTTTTCTTGGCAATGGTCTTGATCACTGCCTCCTGTACATAGTTCTTCAGGCACTCTGTCTATCAGATCTAATCCCTTGACTCTACCTGTCACTTCCACTGTATAACCATAAGGGATTTGATTTAGGTCCTACCTGAATGGTCCCGTGGTTTTCCCTACTTTCTTCAGTTTAAGTCTGAATTTTGCAATATCTGAACCACAGTCAGCTCCTGGTCTTGTTTTTGCTGATTGTATAGAGTTTTCCCATTTTCGGCTGCAAAGAATATAATCCATCTGATTTCGGTATTGACCATCTGGCGATATCCATGTGTAGAGTTGTCTCTTGTGTTGTTGGAAGAGGGTGTTTGCTATGAACAGTGCGTTTTCTTGGCAAAACTATTAGCCTTTGCCCTGCTTCATTTTATACTCCAAGACCAAACTTGCCTGTTACTCCAGTATCGCTTAACTTCCTACTTTTGCATTCCGGTCCCCTATGATGAAAAGGACATTTTTTTTTTTTTTTTGGTGTTAGTTCTAGAAGGTCTTGTAGGTCTTCATAGAACTGTTCAACTTTAGCTTCTTTGGCATTAGTGGTTGGGGCATAGACTTGGATTACTGTGATATTGAGTGGTTTGCCTTGGAAAGGAACAGAGATCATTCAGTCATTTTTGAGACTGTGCCCAAGTACTGCATTTCAGACTCTCTTGTTGACTGTGAGGGTTACTCCCTTTCTTCTAAGGGATTCTTGCCCACAGTAGTAGATATAATGGTCATCTGAATTAAATTCACCCATTCTGGTCCATTTTAGTTCACTGATTCCTAAAATGTCGATGCTCATTCTTGCCATCTCCTGTCAGACCACTTCCAATTTACCTTGATTCATGGACCTAACACCACCACTAAGGTCCATGTAGTGAAGGCTATGGTTTTTCCAGTAGTCATGTATGGATGTGAGAATTGGACTATAAAGAAAGATGAGCGCAGAACAATTGATGCTTTTGAGCTGTGGTGTTGGAGAAGACTGTTGAGAGTCCCTTGGACTGCAAGGAGATCCAATCAATCAGTCCTGGGTGTCCATTGGAAGGACTGATTGAAGCTGAAACTCCAGTACTTTGGCCACCTGATGTGAAGATCTGACTCATTTGAGAAGACCCTGATGCTGGGAAAGATTGAGGGCAGGAGGAGAAGGGGACGACAGAGGATGAGATGGTTGGATGGCATCACTGACTCAATGGACATGAGTTTGGGTAAACTCTGAGAGCTGGTGATGGACAGGGAGGCCTGGTGTGCTGTGGTTCATGGGGCTGCAAAGAGTTGGACATGACTGAGAGACTGAGCTGAACTGAATGGACCTAACATTCCAGGTTTGTATGCAATACTGTTCTTTACAACATTGGACTTTATTAGTCACATCCACAACTGGGTGTTATTTTCACTTTGGCTCAGACTCTTCATTCAATCTGGAGTTATTTCTGCACTCTTCTCCAGTTGCATATTGGGTATCTACTGACCTGGGGAGTTCATCTTTCAGCGTCATATCTTTTTGCCTTTTCATATTGTTCATGGGCTTCTCAAGGTAAGAATATTGAAGTGGTTTGCCATTCCCTTCTCCAGTGGACCAGGTTTTGTCAAAACTCTCCACCATGACCCATCCATCTTGGGTGGGCCCTACACAGCATGGCTCATAGTTTCATTGAGTTAGACAAGGCTGTGATCCATGTGATCAGTTTGGTTAGTTTTCTGTGATTGTACCCTGATGTACTCTGTAGAAAAGTTAAATAAGCAGGGTGACAATATACAGCCTTGACGTACTCCTTTCCCAATTTGGAACAGTCCATTGTTCTAGTTAGAACGTGTCTGATTATAACTGTTGCTTCTTGTCCTGCATACAGGTTTCTCAAGATGCAGGTAAGGTGGTCTGGTATTTCCATCTCTTTAAGAATGTTCCACAGTTTGTTGTGATCCACACAGTCAAAGGATTTAGTGTAATCAATGAATCAATGTTTTTCTGAAAATTTCCTGCTTTTTCTGTGATTCAGCAGATGCTGGCAATTTGATCTCTGGTTCCTCTGCCTTTTCTAAATCCAGGTTGTACATCTGTAAGTTCTCAGTTCTCATACTGTTCACTTAGCGTAATACCCTCTAGATCCACATGTGTTGTCAGAAATGTCAAGATTTCATTTTTAATGGCCAGATAATATTCCATTGCATAAATATACCACATCTTCTTTATTCATTCATTTATTGATGGAAGCTTAGATTGCTTCCATATCTTGGTTATTGTAAATAATGTTCCAATGAAAGTTGGCATGCATGTATCTTTTCAAATGAGGGTTGTTGCTTTCTTTGGGTAAATACCTAAAAATGAAATTGCTGAATCCTAAGGAAGTTCTATTTTTAAAAGTTTTTAAAAGAGCCTCCATACTATTTTCCATAGTGACTGCACCAATTAACAATGTCACCAACAGTGTACAAGTTCTTTTTTCTCCACATCCTCACCAACACTTGTTATTTATTATCTTTTTGATGAAAGCCACTCTGACATGTGTGAGATAGTATCTCACTGTGGTTTTGATTTGCATTTCTCTGATGATTAGTGATCTTTTTATGTCTGTTGGTTGTTTGTATGTCTTCTTTGGAAAAATGTCTATTCAAATCTCTGCCAAATTTAAAATTGGCTGTTTTATTGATGTTGACTTGTATGAGTTCTTTCCATATTTTGAGTATTACCAGATATATCATTTGTAAATATCTTCTCCCATTCAGTAGACTTCCTTTTTGTTTTGTTGATAGTTTCCTTTGCTGTGCAAAAGCTTTTTAGTTTGGTGTAGTATCATTTGTTTATTTTTGCTTTTGTTTCTCTTGCCTGAGGAAACATATCCAACAAGGCATTTCTAAGATAGATGCCAAAAAGCATACTGTCTATATTTTCTTTTTCTTAACAGCTTTATTGAATATAATTGTAGTAAAATAAATGGCACATATTTAAATTATACAGTTTGTAAAGTTTTGACATACGTATATATCCATGAAACCATGACCACAATCAAGATAAAGAACACATCCATCATCCCCAAAAGTTCTCTTGTTCCTTTTTGTGGAGGGGAAGCTTTTTGGATATATTTTTTACAAATTTATTTGTTTTTAATTGAAGGATAATTTCTTTATGATATTGTATTGGTTTCCGCCATACGTCAGCATGAATCAACCATTGGTATACGTATGTCCCCTGCCTATGTTTTCTTCTACGAGTTTTATGGTTTTTAGTTTGTTTTTTTTTTTCATTTATTTTTATTAGTTGGAGGCTAATTACTCTACAATATTGTAGTGGGTTTTGTCAGGTTTTCAGGTTTTATATTTAAGTGTTTAACCTATTTTGAGTTTGTTTTTGTATATGGTATGAAAAATTAGTGCAATTTGATTCTTTTGTGTGTAGTTGTTCAGTTTTCCCAACACCATTTATTCAGGAGGTTGTCTTTTCCCCATTGTATAGTCTTGTCTCCTTTGTCATGGGTTAATTGGCCGTATAAGTGCAGGTTATTTCTGGACTCTCAAATCTATTCCCTTGATGTGTGTGTATGTGTATTGTGCCAGTACCATACTTTTTTGATTACTGTAGTTTTGTAATATAGTTTGAAATCAGACAGCATGATACCTCTAACTTTGTTTTTCTTTCTCAATAGTGTCTTTTGTATTTCCACACAAATTTTAGAATTATTTATTCTAATTCTGTGGAAAATGTCATTGTTATTTTGATAGGACTTGCATTGAATCTAAGATTACCTTGGGGAGTGGCATTTTAGCAATATTAATTCTTCCAATTCATAAACATGATTTACCTTTCCACTTGTTTTTGTAGTCTTCACTTTCTTTCATCTTAGTGTCTTAGTACATTGTATAATTTCTTTATTAGTACAGTTTCTTTCATCTGTGTCTGAGTATAAGTTTTTTACTTCCTGCTCATGCTGAGTCACTTCAATCACGTTTGACTCTTTTTGACCCCATGGACTGTAGCCCAGCAGGCTCCTCTGTCCATGGGATTTCCCAGACAAGAATACTGGAGTGGGCTGCCATTTCCTCCTCCAGGGGATCTTCCCAACCCAGGGACTGAACTTGTGTCTCCTGCATTGCAAGCGGATTCTTTACCCACTGAGCCACTTGGGAAGCCCTCTTTTACTTCCTAAATTAGATTTACTTGTAGGTATTTTATTCTTTTTATTGCAGTTATTAGTGGAGTTGTTTTCTTTATTTTGCTAATAGTGCATTGTTAATATATAAAAATACAGTAGATTTGTGTGTATTAATCTTATATCCTGCAACCTTACTGAAATCATTTATTAGTTCTAATAGTTTTTTTTTTTTTTGGTGGAGTCTTTTAAGATTTCCTTTATTTGATACCATGTCATGTGCAAACAGTGACGATTTGCATTTCTTTTATTACTTTATATTGTCTGATTGCTAAGGCTATGAGTTTTAATACTATATTGAATAAAAGTAGACATCTTTGTCTTATTCCTGATCTTAAAGGAAATGCTTTCAACTATTTACCTTTGGGTATGATGTTGGCTGTAGATTTGTCATACATGGCTTTTATTATGTTAAGGTGTGTTTCCTCTGAACCCACTTTGTTGAGAGTTTTAGTCATAAATGGATGTTGAATATTGTCAAGAGCTTTTCTTTAATCTATGGAGATGGTCATATAGTTTGCATTCTTTAATTTGTTAGTATGGTGTATCATATTGATTGATTTGCATATATTGAACCACTTTTGTGTCATATACCATGGCCAAGTGTATAATCTCATTGAACTATGGTGTATGATCCTTTTAATGTATCATTGAATTTAGGTTGTTAATATTTTGTTGAGGACTTTTACATCTATGTTCATCAATGATATTGGCCTGTAAATTTTTTTGTCTGTGTGTGTGTGGTATCTTTGTCTGGTTATGGTATCGGGGTGATGCTGGCCTTATAGAGTGAGTTTGGAAACATTCTTTCCTCTTCAAATTTTTCTAATAGTTTGAGAAAGATAGATGTTAACTCTTCTTTAAATGTTTTGTAGAATTCACTTATTAACTGTCTGGTCTTGGACTTTTGTTTTTTGGGTGTTGTTTTATTACTGATTCAATGTTTTATTCAATGATTCAATATGTTTTATTTCATACCTGGTAATTGGTCTGTTCGTATTTTCTATTTCTTCTTAACTCAGTCTTGGGAGATTATATTTTAGGAATTTATCCATTACTTCTAGATTGTCCATTTTATTGGCATATAATTGTTTGTAGTGATCTCTTACAATCCTTTGTATTTCTGTGGTGTTGAAATGAAACTTCTCTTTCATTTCTGATTTTATCTATTTGGGCCCGCTTTCTTCTTTCCCTTGATGAGTCTAGGTAAATGCTTGACAGTTTATCTTTTCAAAGAAACTGCTGTTATTTCCTTGATCTTTTCTACCATTTTTTAAGTCTATATTTCATTTATTTCTGCTTTGATCTTATTTCTTTCCTTCTACTAACTTTGGGTTTTATTTGTTCTTGTTTTTCTAGTTCCTTTAAGCATAAGGTAAGGTTTTTTTTTTTTTAAGTTATTTCTTATTCCCTAAGGTAGGCTTGTATCATTATAAATGTCCCTCTTAGAAGTGCTTTTACCATGTCCGATAGATTTTGGATTGTTGTGTTTCCATTTTTATTTGTCTACAGGTATTTTTTAAAATCTTCTTTGATTTCTTCAGTGACCCATTGGTTATTTAGTAGTATGTTGTGTAGCCTCCATGTGTGTGCATTTTCTTTGCAGTTTTTTTCTTTGGTTGATTTCCAGTCTCAAGCCATTGTGAGTGGGAAAGATGCTTGGCATGATATGATTTAAATCTTCTTAAATATATTGAGACTTGTCTGGGGGCTTAGGATATATTATATATTCATATCTTTATATATATGATTATTTTAAGTTGATGATCTCTTCAGTTCAAGTGCATTCTAAGCTTCTTATTGAAATTCCAACTAAAAATTTTAATTTATCTACTTAAAAGATAATTGTAATATATAGTGGAACTATGTATAATTTTGTTCTGTAGTTTCCAAATCTCCTTAAATGTGTTATTATACTTTCATAATTTAAAAAATAAAAAAAAAATTTTTAATCACATGCTAAAACCCTGTATTTTTACCTCCCCCACCACATTTAATGTTTTTGATGTCATTTTTAAAAATCTTTTTGTTTTGTATATCCCTTAATTACTTACTGTGGATATAGGTGATTTTACTACTTTTGTCCTTTAGTTAGTGGTTGAGCTACTACCTTTACTGTATGCTTTCCCTTACCTATGAGATTTTTCCTTTCATTATTTTCATATTTTTAGTTATGGTCTTTTCTCTTCCACTTAGAGAAATTCTCTTAACATTTCTTATAAAGCCAGTTTAGTACTGCTAAACTTTTTAAGTTTCTGATTGTCTGTAAAACTCTTCAAATCTGGATGATAGCCTTGTCGTGTAGAATATTCTTGGTTGTAAGTTTTTTTCCTTTATATTACTTTGAAATGTGTCATGCCACTCCCTCTGGCCTGCAGTTTCTGCTGAAAAGTCAGATGATAATCTTACGGTAATTCTCTTGTATGTATTATAACTAATTGCTTTTCTTTTGATGGTTTTAAGATTCTCTCTTTACCTTTAATTTTTGCCATTTTAATTATAATCTGTCTTGGTCTAAATCTCTTTGGGTTCATCTTATTTGGAACTCTCTGTGCTTTCTGGACTGAAATGTTTGTTTCCTTTTCTAGGTTAGAGAAGTTTTCAGCTATTATTTCTTCAAATAAGTGTTCTGCCTCCTTTTCTCTTTTTTCCTTCAACTGGGACCCCTCTAATGTAAATGTCAGTACACTTGATGTTATACCATTCATCTCTTAGACTATTTTCATTTTTAAAATTTCTTATTTTCCATTTTTCTGTTCAGCTTGAGTGATTTCCATTGGTCTCTTCCAGTGTTCTGACCTGTTCCTCTGTATCACCTAATCTACTGTCAGTGTCTTCTAGTGAAATTTTTTATTTCAGTTACTGTAGTCTTCAGCTCTGTTTGGTTTCTCCTTGTATTTTTCAAGTCTTTGTTAAAATTCTCACTGTGTTCATCCATTCATCCATTCTTTTCCTGAGTTTGTTGAGCATCCTTACAATCATTACCTTGAACTCTTTTTTAAAAAATGTAAAACTTATTTGTTTATTTGATTGCAGTGGGTCTTAGTTGTAGCACATGGTATCTTCAATCTTCATTGCATCTTGTGAGAACTTTAGTTGCAGCATGCAGGATCTTTCATTGCAGCAGGTGAACTCTTAGTTACGGCATGTGGGGTCTAGTTCCCTGGCCAGGCCCCTGCATTGGGAGTGTAGGGTCTTAACCACTGGACCACCAGGTAAGTCCCATCTTAAACTCTTTATTGGGTAGATCACCTATCTCCACTCCACTTAGTTCTTTGTCTCAGGTTTTGTCTTATTCATTTGGAACATATTCCTCTGTCTCCTCATTTTGCCTAAGTCTCTGTTTATTTCTATGTATTAGGTAAGTTGACTACATTTCCTGGATTTGGAGAAGTGACCTCTATAGAAGACATCCTATGGGGCTTAGCAGCACACTCCCCTCTGGTCACCAAAGGTATATGCTCTAGGGGTACCGCTTATGTGTTCGGTGTGGTCCTTTCTGTTCTGGTGGGACTGACTACTGTGGGCAAGTTGGTAGGCAGCCCTCAGCATGGCTGGCTGCCAGGCCCTGGCTTGTGTAGTGGCTCCAGGCATGCTGGTCGACAGGGCTGTGTCCTGGTGCCGCTAGCTGTGTATCTCAGGGGTCCCGGAGTTGATGCCAGCCCACTGGTGGGTGGGTTCATGTCCTAGGGTGATGAGCTTATGTCTCAAGGTGGCCAGATGTGGAGTGAGGGAATAATGAAAATCACAAAATTGACAAAGAAGAAATATTTTAAAAAAATTTTTAAATATTTTTGTTTAAAAATTTTAAATATATATTTTTAATTGATTGATGAGATGAATGGAGAGAGTAGCAAGAAATATGTTTTTAATTCTAAAAAAATTTTTTTTTAAATAGGCTATGAAATGAGGCCTCTCTGTCATGCCTGACATTGTTTTTTTTCCCCCCTGGCTTGAGGTTTATAACTGGTATTAATCTGCTCAAAGAAACTTTGATTCTACTGATTTTTTGTTTCTTTTTTCTATGCTTTAGTTCACTAACTTTTGTTTTAATCATTAATACATTCTTTTATTTTCCTCAGATTTAATTTTTTCCTCTCTTCTAGCTTCTGAAGAGGACAGTTAGCAACCTGATTCTGCTCTATTTAAGGTTGTTATTGTTATTTCTTTTTTAAGTATTCATTCTAAGGGAGCATTGTCACATTGGGGGCCAGGGCTAATATACAATTTTTAAACTAAATACTCTTCATATAGTTTGAATAGAAACTTATAAATCTTACAATATTTGTAAGTTGGTCTTTTTATCCCTCCTTATTAGGAAAGTTTTATTTAATTTTGTCTCTGATTACCTCTCATCCAGTAAGTATTTATTTTTCAGGAACATCTGTCATTCTTTGACTTGATCTCTACTCTCTGTTTCTCTCCCTGTGACTTTATTTTTATCTTTAAAGTTTATGTTCTGTACTCTGAGAGAGATTTCCAAGTTTGTCTCAGTCATTGTTGTTCAGTCGCTCAGTCATGTCCAACTCTTTGTGACCCCGTGGACTGCAGCACCCCAGGCTTCCCTGTCCTTCACTATCTCCTGGAGTTTGCTCAAACTCATGTCGGTCGAGTCGGTGATGCCATTCAACCATCTCATCCTCTGTCGTCCCCTTCTCCTCCTGCCTTCAATCTTTCCCAGCATCAGGTCTTCTCCAATGAGTCAGCTCTTCACATCAGGTGGCCAAAGTATTGGAGCTTCAGCATCAGTCCTTCCAATGAATATTCAGGGTTGATTTCCTTTAGGATTGACTGCTTTGACTTCCTTGCAGTCCAAGGGACTCTCAAGAGTCTTATTCAGAACCACAACTCAAAAGCATCAGTTCATTAGCGCTTAGCCTTCTTTATGGTCCAACTCTCACATCCATACATAACTCTGGAAAAAACATATCTCTGACTATATGAACCTGTACTTATAATTTACATGAATGCCTTTGTGAACGTGTATGGTTACAGCTATGTCTTTATATGTTATTTTATGAGAGTTGATAATGGCAACACTTCTAAATAGCTGGATATAAAAGTAACTGCTGGGCTTAAGGTGTGAAACTACGCTAAACACTAGTCTAATCTTTTCTCAGGCTTAGCAAAGCTCAGCCTGTTTGAGTTACTTCTATGTAGATTACCAATGGTTTCTCCAAGTGGGGAAAGGGGACACAGGAAATGCATCAAGAAATATCTGAGAAAGTATAACTGTCTGTGCTCATATTCTTGTATGACAAGTATCCTTCTGTGATGAAAGAGAAATTATGGCACAGATATGTGGTTGAATCACGTCCAAACACACACATACCAGTATGATCATTTACTACACTGATTCAGTTTTCCCACAGTTCAGTTGTGCTCTTTAGAGCCTTCACTGAGAGTTTAAATTCTGATATTAGATTTGTTTCCCTTTTAAATTTTGTGTTATCTATCTTCCTCTCATCCTTGGATAAGAATTCTCTCCTACCAGATTTCTTTTACTTAATTGAAGATGCTGACAGTTCCCTGGAATTTTCTTTTGAACCTTGAAATGGCAAGATAATTGAGTGAGGCAACTTATTAATTGGGATTATTAGCTACAAATAAGTTAAATGCATAGTTGAACAATAAAGGTTTTGGGGGAAAATAATAGATATGTGTCTTTAGATTATACTCCTCCTTTATGCAGACTCTAACCACAACTCCTTCCCTCCAGGGGTAAGACCCTGAAGGCCATATTTATATAACGTGATCTTGCCTTCCCATCATAGCTGGTTGGAAGAGGAATTGATGCATGAAGGAACTGGAGTTGAGAATTACTAGTTACTTTGGAGTACAGCTTGATTTAGATTATGTAAACTGCAACGCAACAACACAGCCAAGTATATGAAAATACAAAAGAATGCAGTTTGTAGATATAGGAGAAAAAGAAGACGTGCAAAGAGATACAGAAATAAAGGATGAGAGAGAGGGTGAGAGCAAGAGCGAGGGTGACAGTGAGAAAGAATTTCCTTGTTCCAGTTCCTTGCAAGGTCCTCTCGAACTTCCTCTCTTTGTCCTCTGAGCCACATCCATGTGCTAACAACAATTTCCTTTTAGTTTGGAGTAGGATTCTGGGACTACTAAGAGAACATTAAGACATCCCTCCCTAGTCATAATATGCAAATTGTATCATTGTGAGTAAGAGGATGAAAAAGATGTTTCACATTCTGTTCCCATAGTGGGAGGTTGTGTATCCAGTTCATCCCAAAGTGATATCAAGAGGATTAGGAAACAAGATGAAAAAGTGTGGGGGTGGGTTAGAATGAGGGGACAGAGACCACATCCTCATTTTACCCCGTGGAAATTATTTGCTGATCCCTCAGAAGGTTGACACCCCCTTTCCTAGGACTTGTGAAGTACTGAGGTACAGGTTCCATATGAGCAGCAAAAGCTTGTGAAGCTTAGCTAATAACCAATTCCTGATCATGGAGTTAAAGGTGAGAGCCAGCAATGAAACCTTTAGCTTGGTGATGAGGAAGGACCCCAACCACAGGCTGAAGTGGAGAGTCATACCCAAGGTCTGCCTGCTCCTCTTGTTCAATACCAGCCAGAGAAACCTAGCGCTGCAGTTCAGTGAAAAAGCAGTGGGCGTACATTTTGGATGCATGCTGTGACTTTGGAGGAACAGCAGGTTGCCTTTTAAAAGGAAGACTGTGCGATTCATCTGGATGGGAATCAAGCCTGTGGGACTGACGGCAGGTTGGCAGAGATCAAGGGCACTCTCCAAGGTGGCCCTTGAACATCACCAGGGCCAAGGAGTTTTTTTGGATGCTATATTCTGTAACAGCTTTATTCTTTTAAAATGTTATATTATGAAAAAGTCAAACATACAGCAAATGCTTCATATTCCACCATTATTGATATTTTCCCATATTTTTTCCATCTTTCCTTTTCAGATGTGTTTAAAATTATGAACATTAGGATATTTCACCTCCAGATATTTCAGTTGGCATCTCTTAAAAACAAGAACACTCTCTTATATAACCACAATGCCATTATCACACTGACAAAATAAATAATAATTCCTAATAAGTTCCCATACTAAGTTCTTGTCCCCCAAATGTCTTTCATGATTGATTTGCCTGCACTGCTCCCAGAGTCAACATCTTTCATTTGATTGTATTCCTCTTAAAAATGTTTTAATATGGAGCAGTTCCCCAACCTTTTCTGCTGCTGACTTTCTAAGAAGCCAGATCAGCTGTTCTGTAGAGCAATATCCCACCTTCTGGATCTGACCAGTTGATTTTCATGGTATCATTTAACTTGTTCTTCTTCCTCTTTCATTTCATGCAAATATATATTTGTATATAATATAGTAGAATGTAGTATAACATATAACACATTTACATATATGGAGAGAGAGAGTCTTATCACATTAGAGCGCAGTCTGCTTATCCAGCTAGAACTTTTTGACCAACTGTTTGACCAACTTTGTAAATGAAATTTAGGCAGAGTCTGGGGTCATATCTCAAAGATTGTTGTTGTTCAGTCTCTTAGTCATGTCTGACTCTTTGCGACCCCGTGGACTGCAGCATGCCAGTCTTCCCTGTCCTTCACCATCTCCCAGAGTTTGCTCAAACTCATGTCCATTGAGTTAGTGATGCCATCCAACCATCTCATCCTCTGTTGTCCCCTTCTCCTCCTGCCCTCCGTCTTTCCTATCATCAGGGTCTTTTCCAATGAGTTGGCTCTTCGCATCAGGTGGCCAAAGTATTGGAGTTTCAGCTTCAGCATCAGTCCTTCCAATGAATATTTAGGACTGATTTCCTTTAGGATTGACTATTTTGATCTCCTTGCAGTCCAAGGGATTCTCAAGAGTCTTCTCCAGCACCACTGTTCAAAGGCATCAATTATCCAGCACTCAGCCTTTTTTATTGTCCAGCTCCCACTTCCATACATGACTACTGGAAAAACCATAGCTTTGACTCTACAGACCTTTGCCACCAAAATAATGTCTCTGCTTCTTAGTATGCTGTCAAGGTTTGTCATGGCATTTCTTCCAAGGAGTAAGCATCTTTTAATTTCATGGCTGCAGTCACCATCCACAGTGATTTTGGAGCCCAAGAAAATAAAGTCTGTCACTGTTTTCATTGTTTCCCGATCTATTTTCCAAAAAGTGATAGGCCCAAACGCCATGATCTTAGTTTTTTCAATGTTGTTTTAAGCCAGGTTTTTCACTCTCTTCTTTCACCTTCATCAAGAGGCTCTTTAATTCCTTTTCACTTTCTGCCATAAGGGAAATATCATCTGCATATCTGAAGTTATTGATATTTCTCCCAGCAATCTTGATTCCAGTTTGTGTTTCATCCAGTCCAGCATTTCACATGATATACTCTGCATATAAGTTAAATAAACAGGGTGTCAATAAACAGCATTGATGTACTCCTTTCCCAATTTTGAACCAGTCTGTTGTTCCATGTCTGGTTCTGTTGCTTCTTGACCTGAATACAGGTTTTGCAGCCTGCAGATAAAATGGTCTGGTACTCCCATCTCTCTAAGAATTTCCCACAGATTGGGATGTGCCCTCTAATCATGCCCAGAGGTGGACCACCTACTCACCCTAAAATTAGAGATCTCCAAAGGAAAAGAAATATATTGTTTTCTTTGAACCACTAAAGTTCGAGATCTCTGTTACAGCAGCTTAACCTGTCCTAATCAATATATCCCCCACTAAGTTATCAGGGGAAATATATGCATAAAGATAACATTCATTATCATGGCACCATTTGTTGACCAGTCCTTTAGTTCATCATTTATTTGTAATGCTGTCCTTACCATATATTACACTCAAAGGTATATATGGGTATCTTTCTGGATATTTTCTTTTTAAAAATTCATATGTTTGCCCATTACTATTAATAACATCAGATATGCAGATGACACCACACTTATGGCAGAAAGCGGAGAAGAACCTTGAAAGTGAAAGAGGAGCATGAAAAAGTTGGCTTAAAACTCAACATTCAGAAAACTGAGATCATGGCATCTGGTCCCATCACTTCATGGCAAATAGATGGGGAAACAATGGAAACAGTGACAGACTTTATTTTGGGGAGCTCCAAAATCACTGCAGATGGTGTCTGCAGCCATGAAATTAAAGACGCTTGCTCCTTGGAAGAAAAGTTATGACCAACCTTGACAGCATACTAGAAGCAGAGACATTACTTTGCCAACAAAGATCCATCTAGTCAAAGCTTTGATTTTTCCAGTATGGATGGATGCATGGATGTGAGAGTTGGACTATAAAGAAAACAGAGCACCAAAGAATTGATGCTTTTGAACTGTTGTGTTGGAGAACACTCTTGAGAGTCCCTTGGACTGCAAGGAGATCCAACCAGTCCATTCTAGAGGAAATCAGTCCTGAATCATTGGAAGGATTGATGCTGAAGCTGAAACTCCAATACTTTGGCCACCTGATGCGAAGAGCCAACTCATTGGAAAAGACCCTGATGATAGGAAAGATGGAGGGCAGGAGGAGAAGGGGACAACAGAGGATGAGATGGTTGGATGGCATCACTGACTCAATGGACATGAGTTTGAATCAGCTCTGGGAGTTGGTGATGGACAGGAAAGCCAGGCGTGCTGCAGTCCATGGAGTCGCAAAGAGTTGGATATGACTGAGTGACGGAACTTATTCAATAACACACTTTAAATGACATTTTACTTTGAGATCATTGTAGATTCATATGCAGTTGTACCTGGAGGAGGGCATGGCAACCTACTCCAGTGTTCTTGCCTGGAGAATCCGCATGCACAGAGGAGCCCAGCGGGCTATACAGTCCATGGAGTCGCAAAGAGCTGGACATGACTGAGCAACTAAGTATATGCACTTGCAAGAAAGAACACAGGTATTCTTTACCCAGTTCTCTCAGTGGTAATACAAAACTGTGATACAGTATCACAACCTGGATATCAACATTGATACAATAAAGAGATAGAATATTTTTATCACCACAACAAAATCTCCTGTGACCCTTTCAGAGCCAAACTCATTTCCATTCTGGACCCCCCTCCCCACTCCTTAATCCCTGGGGGTTATCCCCTAATTTGCTCTCTGTCAATTCTAATTGGGAATTCTGCTATTAAGTGCATATATGTTTGTAATTGTTATCAAATGTTTTATCAGTATATAATTTTTCTTTGTCTCTTGTAACTTTTAACAAAATTTTAAATTCTACTTTGTTTGACAATAGTATAGACACTACGCTCTCTTTTGGTTACTGTTTGCATGGACTTATCTTTTTCATCCTTTCACCTCAACCTCTTCATTGTCCTTGTATCTAAAATTAATCTCTTGAGGATGAGAAAATAGATAGATCATATTTTTTCACTCCGTCTGCCAATCTCTGTTGTCTAATTGGTGTATTTAGATCATTTAGACTATGGCTTCTTTTCTATAAATTTCTCTCTCAAGCACTGCTGTATCTCATGAATTTTGATATGTCTTTTCACTTTCATTTAGTTCAGTGCATTTTAAAAACTTCCTTTGAGACCTCCTCTTTGATGCATGGATTATTTAGACATATGTTATTTAGTTTCCTAGTGTTTGGAGATTTTCTTGTTTTCTTTCTGTTATTGATTTCTGGTTTGATTTCACTGTGGTTTAGAACATACTCTACATGATTTCAATTCTTAAAAAAAAAATTGACTTTGTTTTATGACCCAGGATGTGGTCTCTCTTAGTATATGTTTTGTGGGCACTTGAAAAGAATATGTATCCTGCTGTTGTTGAGTAGAGTGTTCTATAAATGTCAATTAGATCCTGTTGGTAGATGGTATACTTAAGTTCTTCTGTATATTTGTTGGTTTTCTGTCTAGTTGTTTTATCAGTTGTAGAGAGAGTGATGTTGAAGTAGCCAATTTAATTGTGGATTTGTCTATTTCTTTTTTCAGTTATATAATTTTATTTCCTTCATTTTTCTTCCAGTTTTATTGACACGTAATCGACATAAAGCACTGTATAAGTTTAAGGTGCACAGCATAATGATCTGACTTAACATATATCGTGAAATGATTACCACAGTAAGTTTAATGAAGTATCTGTCACCTCATATAAATATCAAATTAAAGAAGTAGGAAAAAACAGTTTTTCTTTGTGATGAGAATTCTTAAGATTTTACATTCTTAGCAACTTTCATATATAGCATACATCTATGGGTTATATTTATCATGACATAAGTTACATAGCTAGTAATTGTCTTATGACTGAAAGTTTGTAACTTTTGACCATTCATCCAATTCCCCCTCCCCCACTTCTGCTAATCACAAATCTGATCTCTTTTTCTATGAGCTTGATTGTTTTTGAAGTATAATTGACCTACAACACGATGTTAGTTCCTGGTATACAGCATAGTGGTTTGCAATTTCTATACATTTCAAAATGATCACCACAGCAAGTCTAGTTACCATCTGTCACCGTCCGAAGATATAACGTGGTTATTAACTATATTGGCCACATTGTGCATTTCATACCCATGACTCACTTATTTTGCAACTAGAAGTTTGTACCTCTTAATCTCCCTCACCTATCTCTCTCCTTCCCCTACCCACCTCCACTCCCTGGCAGTCATCTGTTTGTTCACCGTAGCTATGACTCTGTTTCTGTTTTGTTCTGTTGGTTCATTTGTTTTGTTTTCCAGATTCCATATATAGGTGAAATCATACAGTGTTTGCCTTTCTCTGTCTGCTTGTTTCACTTAGAATAATACCTCTTTAGGTCCGTCCAAATTGGCACAAATGGCAAGATTTCACTTTTTTTACGCCTAGGTGATATTCCATTGTACATGTATAACATATCTTCACTATCCATTCATCTATTGATAGGCAGTTAGGTTGCTTCCACATCGTGGTTATTGTAAGTAATGCTGTAATGAACATAGAGATGCATATATCTTTTCAAATTAATATTTTTACATTCAGTTTTTGATTCGTTCTTTGTTTTTTTGATTCAGCTCTGTTCTTTGGTGCATACACATTTCCAGGAGCTATGTTTTGTGCTAGACTGACCCTTTTATCTCTGTTTGGTAATTTTCTTTGCTTTGATGTTACTGTAGCCACACCTGCTTTCTTTTGATGTTTTCATGATGTATCTTTCTCCATCCTTTTATTTTCAGTCTGTCAACAGCATTATATTTGGTGAGTTTCTTACAAACAGCATATGCAGTTGACACTTGAACAATGCAGGCTTCAACTGTGTGGGTCCACTTACTTGTGGATTTTTTGCAATAAATACTTATAATTAGTTGAATCAATGGATGTGGAACTGCAGATATGGAGGGCCTACGATGGGACCTGAACATTCGTGAATTTTGGTATTGGTAGCACGTCCTGAAACCAATCCCCCACGTTGTTCAACGGTCAGTCTAGTTAGCTCACATTTTTTCATTCACTCTGCTGAACTGTGTTCTAATTGGTGTATTTATAGCAGGGGTTCCAACCCCCAGGCCACTGGTCTGTGGCCCGTTGGGAACAGGGTCTCACAGTAGGAAGTGAGTGGTTGTCTTCCTTGAAACTGGTCCCTGGTGCCAAAAAGGTTGGGGACCACTGATTTACATCATTCACATTTAATGTAATAACTGAAATGTTATGGATTAAGTCTGCCCTTTTTTTCTTGTTTTGTTTTAGGATTGTTTTCTCTGTGTTTCATTTCTTTGCTTTCTTTCTTTTGCCTTCCTGTAGGTTACTTGAACATATTTTAGAATTTCATTTTGATTTGTCTGTAACATTTTTTAATGTATCTCTTTGTATATTTTGGTAGTTGCTAGTTATTGCACTATATATTATGTATATCTAGTCACAATCCACTAGTGTTGTCATTTTGCCAGTTGGAATGAAAGATAGAAAACTTAAAAAAAAGAAAGAAAACTTACCACGCTTTTTGTCCCTTTACCCTCCCCATATTTAGTATAAGTGTCCTAAATATTTCCTCCATCTACATTTAGTTCCACATTAGGCAGTATTACAATTTTTGCTTCAACCATCAAACATAATTTAGAAAACCCAAGAGAAGAAAGAAAGTTTGCTGAATGTACTCTATATTTTTTAATCTTTTATTTATTTATATTTTGGCTGTACTGGGTCTTCGTTGCTATGCCGGTTTTTCTCCAGTTCCGGCAAGCAGGGGCTACTCCTAATTGCAGTGTGTGGACTTATTGCGGTGGCTTCTTGTTGCAGAGGGCAGGCTTTAGGGTGCACGGGCTTCTGTAGTTCTCAGGAGTTGCAGCCCCCAGGCTCTAGAGCACAGATTCAGTAGTTGTGGCCCACGGGCTTAGTTGCCCTGAGATGTGTGGAATCTTCCAAGATCAGGGATCAAACCTGTGTTTGCTGCAATGGCAGGCTGATTCTTTACCACTAAGCCACCAGGGTAGCCCAAACTTACTTATATTTTGGTTTTTCATGTTCTTCTTTATTTTCTGGTGCTCCAAAATTCCCTTTTTTTTTTTTTTGTAGTTTCATTTATATTTAGAGAATTTTCTTCAGACTTTTTTTTTTTTAAGGGTAAGTCTGATGGTAACAAATTCTGTTAGTTTTTCTTCATCAGAGAGTGTGATTTCCTCCTCATTCCTGAAGGACATTTTTACTAAATGTAGGATTCTGGGCTGACACTGCTTTTCTTTCAGCACTTGAAAAATATGCCACTTCTTTATGGACTCCATGGTTCTTGATGAGAAACCCACTGCCATTCCAGTTGTTTTTCCCTTATAGGAAAGATGTCATTTCTCTCTCACTGGTTTCGAGACCTTGTTTTTGTCTAGTTTTCAGAAGTTTGACTTGGTGCTGGTTTCTTTGAGTTTTCCTATTTGGAGTTCACTCAGCTTCTTGAATCGGCAGGTTTATATATCTTGCCAAATTTGAGACTTTTTCAGCTGTCATTTCTTTGCGTAATTTTAAAATCCTACCTTCTTTCTCCTTTCTTTGAGACTCTGATGACAGGAGTGTTAGAGATCTTTTATTATAGTCCCTCCAGTCCTTGAGATGCTATTCAATTTTATTTTGTCTGTTTTCTCTCTGTTGTAGTTATTTTTCAGTCTTCTAGTTCACTTGTTTTCCTCTCTTATTCCTTCCATTTTGCTATCGAATGCATCAGCCAAGTTTTAAAATTTCTGTTATTACATTTCTCAATTTTATTGGTTCTTCATGTCTCCTAATTCTTTGCTGAAACTCTTATTTCTTTGATGAGGTTTCCTAGTTATTTTGTTTCTGTGTTTCAAGCATGTTATTGAAGCATTTTTAAAAGTCCTGGCTAGCCCATTATACAGAGTGAAGTAAGCCAGAAAGATAAAGACCAATACAGCATACTAACGCATATATATGGAATTTAGAAAGATGGTAACGATAACCCTATATGCAAAACAGAAAAAGAGACACAGATGTACAGAACAGAATTTTGGACTCTGTGGGAGAAGGCGAGGGTGGGATGTTTCAAGGGAACAGCATCAAAACATGTATATTATCTAGAGTGAAACAGATCACCAGCCCAGGTGGGATGCATGAGACAAGTGCTCGGGCCTGGTGTACTGAGAAGACCCAGAGGGATCGGGTAGAGAGGGAGGTGGGAGAGGGGATCGGGATGGGGAATACATGTAAATCCATGGCTGATTCATGTCAATGTATGACAAAAACCACTACAATATTGTAAAGTAATTAGCCTCCAACTAATAAAAATAAATGAAAAAAAGAAAAAAAAAAGTCTTGGTTAAAAAATAAATAAATAAATAAATAGAAGTCCTGGTAGCTTTACAATCATGGTCACATAGCATTAACATACTTGTTGTCTATATCGGCATGATTTTCTTTTTTTCATTCAGTTTGTGAACTTCTCGATCTTGATATAAGTACATTTTTCCTGAAATCTGTACACTTTGAGTATTATGTTATGACACTCTGGATCTTATTTAAGCCTCCTGTTTTAGCTAACATTCTCTGAGACTGCTCCAGCAATGAAAGTGTTGACACCCCCTTCTTCCTGCCAGGTGGAGGTGGAAGTCCAGATTCTTCACATCGTCTCCACTGACACTGAGGAGTAGGAGACCGCCCTCAGTGGCAACGAAAGTCCTGACCCCTTATTTAGCCTTTCCTGGAAGGAAAGTTGTGACCAACCTAGACAGCATATTAAAAAGCAGAGATATTACTTTGCCAACAAAGGTCTGTCTAGTCAAGGCTATGGTTTTTCCAGTGGTCATGTATGGATATGAGAGTTGGACTGTGAAGAAAGCTGAGCGCCGAAGAATTGATGCTTTTGAACTGTGGTGTTGGAGAAGACTCTTGAGAGTCCCTTGGACTGCAAGGAGATCCAACCAGTCCATCCTAACAGAGATCAGTCCTGGATGTTCATTGGAAGGACTGATGCTGAAGCTGAAACTCCAATACTTTGGCCACCTCATGCAAAGAGTTGACTCATTGGAAAAGACCCTGATCCTGGGACGGATTGGGGGCAGGAAGAGAAGGGGACGACAGAGGATGAGATGGCTGGATGGCATCACCGACTCGATGGACATGAGTTTGGGTAAACTCCAGGAGTTAGTGATGGACAGGGAGGCCTGGCGTGCTGTGATTCATGGGGTCACAAAGAGTCAGACATGACTGAGCGACTGAACTGAACTGAACTGAACTGACTTCAGTAGGTAGGGGGAAGAAGAGTCAGTTGTCTCCTTAGTCTGGCAAGCCTAGTCTTGACTCCTCACTTGGTCTTTGCTGGCATGTATGGAGATTAGGTCAGTTTCTGTTGTTCATTTGGGGGGGATATTTTGGTAGTGTTTGGCTGCAGTAAAGTGGTTACTGTTCAAATTTTTTTTTCCATTTATTTTTATTAGTTGGAGGCTAATTACTTTACAATATTGTGGTGGTTTTTTGTCTGTATTGCTAAGCTGCCCTTTTCCTGATCCTTTAGCTAGAGAGAGTAGGTTTTCATAGGGTTTGCTTATTTTTTTGTGGCCTCTTGGTGTTTTCAGATTGCTGGCTCAAGACCCAGTCTGGGATATATGGCGCAAAAAGGAAACCCACAGAACTCACCTCTGTGTTATTTTTTAGGTCACAAGGTCCCTATGATGGTCCATCTTCTTCTCTCCACCTTTCAGAGTTTTCTTACGTTGTTTTACGTAAAAGATCCAGGGTTTTCAGTTGCACTTAGCAGTAGGAAGAGGGGAAAATATGTCTACTGAATTTACTTGGAAACTGAACCATTCCTAAGAATACACTTTTTTTTTTTTTGGCTGTTCTGGGTCTTCGTTGGGGCACATGGTGCTCTTTGTTGCGGTGTGCGGGCTTTCTCTAGTTGCCGCCAGCAGGGACTATATGCTGGTATACCACAGTACACAGGCTTCTCGTTGTGTTGGCTTCTTTTATTGTGGAACACCCGTGTCCCCTGCATTGACAGGCAGATCTTAACCACTGGACCACCAGGGAAGTCCCCCAAAAAAGACATGTCTAATTACTGTAGTTTTATATTATGTTTTGATTTGATAGCAACACCTCCTTCATTAGTTTTCTCTTTAAAGAGTTGTCTTGGTTATACTCATGCTTTTATCTTCCTGATTAACTTTGGAATCAGTGCTTTCAATTCCCTTTTTAATAATCCCACTGGGATTTTGATTGGGTTTATATAAAATTTATAGATTAATTGAAGATGGTATTCATTGCATTAGAATATTAACTTGTTGCATCTGAGATCAATATCTACTTTTGCTCATGCTGTATTTTATGTTCTTCATTGACGATCCATAGTTTTCTTGAGCACTTTTCATTAAATTTATTCTTACAGTTACAGGCATTTTTAAAGTTGTAAATGAGATGTTATTAGCTAGCAAGTTCTAACTGGTAAATGTGAGTGCATGTAGAAGCATTGTTTTCTACTCAATCTTTTTATAAATTTTTTTCAGTGTTTGTTTTTTTTTCTCTACTAAACATCCCATTCCCCATTTCTTCTGGTAACAGATACTGGAGTGCATATGTAATCCAGTAAAAATTGATCACAGCATCTTACACTCCTGGATGAAAGGTGTACACATGACCCAAGATAAACCAATCAAACCCCTTCCTGGTATTTTTTATGGCTGTCCTTGACAAGAAGGAGGTCTGTTTCTTTTCTGATCATGGAGATGTCAGGTACAATCCTGGATGCTGTGGGTGGCCAATGTTCTCTAATTTGCTTAGAGAAAGCCACCCTAACTTGGAAGACAATGAAGCTGAAACAGAATATGAAAGAGAAAATATTTCTCAACTGAGAAAGAAAGAGCAGTATTTCATCCCTGTTTACGATATACCCCTGCCCTTCCCATCCCATGAGCCAAAAAGCTCTCTCTTCATTAAATTACTTTGAGTGAGGTTGCTTTACATGCAACTAAAAGAATCTTGACCATGAAGAACTGGTACAAGAAGTGGGGTGTTATATGACACAGAATTAAAAATGTGGACCTGGTCAAGTGGTGTGGAAAGCAGTAATAAACCATTCTTTCTAGTCTCATTATCCTCATGGAAATGGCTCAGCTTGTCTAACAATCTCCTGTTATATTTTAGGGCTCAGACTATGTGCCCAATGCTGCTGGAGATTTCATTAAAAATAATATTTTTATTAGATACTGAATGTGATGACTACTGTGGTCTTCATGTGGTGGTGTGTGAGTGCTAATTTGCTTCAGTCGTGTCCAACTGTTTGTAGCCCTGTGGACTGTAGCCCACCAGGCTCCTCTGTCCATGGAATTCTTCAGGCAAGAATACTGGAGTGGGTTTCCATGCCCCACTCCAGGGGATCTTCCCAACCCAGGGATCGAACCCCCATCTCCTGCATTGTAGGCGGATTCTTTACCGCTGAGCCAGCCACCAGGGAAGCCCTCAGATGGTGCTACAAGATACCAAAAATCTTTCTTCTAAACTGGACCATCAGAGGAGGTTGTATAATTAAGATTTGTTAATACAGATCTAACCAATGATCTAAGTCCAATCATCTAACATCACTTAGAGACAGTTGTGAGCTACCTATAGCTGCAAAAGCAGAATTTTATTTTCAGTGGTAAAGAATACTCGAAGAAACAATCCATTCTAATCATAACCTAATTGTTTTTCTTCATCTTTTTATTCGGTTTCCTCAGTGTTGGATGACTTGCCTCATAGTCCCAACAGCTCTCATGACTGATAGCAGCTCCTGGGGCTACAAGCTTCCTTGTTTAATACCATCAAGAAATAACACATCCATGTCCCAGCATTTTCAGCAAGAGTCCTTCGATTAGTTCTGATTGGGCTGCCCATCCCTGGGCAATCATTTTGGTCAGAGAGATGGGGACATACTGATGGCACCACCCTAGACTTAGAGGTAGGAAACAACCCCGGATTAAATCTCTTGGCTGAGAATGAGAAGGGGAAAGCTCATTCCCTCAAAGGAGTTTCAAGATCTCAGTCACAAAAAGGATGCTGGGCTGTGAACCCCAGATGACCATATGCCAAGGAAGAATCTTGACCTAAGGCCTAGATGGATAGTCAAAGCCCCCAAAGCCTGTTGCTAAGAGACAAGCCACAAGAAGTGGGTTCAGAAACAGGTTTCATGACTAGGCAAGATTTCTGACCTTGGTTACTTGCACATGGCATTCCTAGGAGCTGAACTGGCAGACAGCCAACTAGGATTTCAGGGAGTTATGTCACTAGAGAAATCCCAAGCCTGGCAAACAGAGGGCTCTGACTGCTTGACCCTGAGATAATTCCAACCCTAACCATGTCAGCAGGAAGTGGAGCACTTGAGCAAGACCCCTCCAGAGAGGGGAATGCTCTTTACACTCCTCTCAGGCCTGGCCATGGAGGACAGTGGGCAAGATAATACAGGCAGTGGACAAAATCAGGGGTGATCAGACTTGCTAAGAGAAACCCTATTTCATTGGCAGGACAATAAGACTTCGCAGATCCCATCCTTCTGCCTGTGGCATTTTCCAGACTGAAGAGCTGTCTGTTATTCCCCCCTATTCTTTTAAAAAATGTACACTAAAAGTTTTTTTTATTAACAAAAATAATAAGTGCTCACTTTTATAACACCAGATAATATAGTAAGTTATAAAGAAAGTGAAAAGTTAAAGTTAGTCGCTCAGTCGTGTTTGACTCTTTGCAACCCCTTGGACTGTAGCCCACCAGGCTCCTCTGTCCATGGGATTCTCCAGGCAAGAATACTGGAGTGGATAGCCATTTCCTTCTCCAGGAGATCTTCCCCACTCAGAGATCTAACCTAGGTCTCCTGCATTATAGGCAGATTCTTTCCCATCTGAGCCACCAGGGAAGTCCCCAGTAAGTTATAAAGTGAAATTTAATGTGTCCCCAGAACCTCCTCCTTGGGAGTGCCTACTCCCTGAGGTTTACGTCGTTAAGAGTTAGGTCTGTATCCTTCAGATATTTTCCTGTGTACATCTACACTGTACCTAGAAAGTAAAATTGAAAATTTAAAGTCTTCCTCCATCAATTCTGAGGGCCATTCCCCAGAAGTAATCATCTTCCACCATTTCTCCTTTTATCCTTCCTGATGGTACTTCCATGGTGCCAGAAAATATGCTAATATCTCTGTATTTAATTCATCAAGTTTAAACAGTATCTCCTGACTCCCTGCAATGAAAGGTGATGAATTTAGCTTGCTTTCACTGTTTCCTGCCTTTCCCTGATCCTTACCAGTCACCTATTTATTTACTCCTTCTATTACTTATTTTTAGGGCTTTAAATAATACATTTAAACATATATTTCATGACTTCTCTTTGAGTTGTTGTCTGTACAAAAATGATTTCACTTTATTCTCATACTTGATTGATATGCTGGCTGTAATTTCCTCTCAACATCAGTCTGAATCAGGTTTGGCGCTGTAAATAAGAGACCTAAAATAGCAGTGCTTCAAACAAGTTGAAGTTTATTTTTTTTCTCATGTAAAAGCCAGCAGGGGACTAGGCTTCTCCCAGTTTTCTGGCACACATGAGATGTGGTGGTTGTTCTCATGATCCAAGATAATGGCTTCTTATTGGCTTTCCAGGCAGCAGGATGGATAGAGGAAGGTGAGGAGGAAGGCAGGCACAACTGAAATTTCCTCACATGGCCAAACAGCATCAAGGGAGCCTGGAAACATAAACTTGACTCTGGGTGACTGTGTACAGCTAAATACCCAAGGTTCTATCATGAAGGGAGAGTGGGGGAGCAGGCTGGGGACAACTAGCAGTCTTGCCATGCCCCCTGCCCTCTGCAGGATCTGCCCTACCTTCTCCTTGCATGGGGGCTTGCTGATGAGATGTCTGTTAACAATCTAGTTTTCATTCCTTTGCAGGTAATCTGTTCTTTCCCCTAGAAAGTTTCCAGTGAGAGAGAATTACATCTGCAGAGGCCTTGGGACCCGAGAGCACAAATCACGTTCTCACCACGTGCCGCTGACCTGCTTGTCCTTTTCTCAGACATTCTCCTTGCTTCCTCTGTGTCTACCCACTCAGCCAGCGTGGGTGTTCACAGCTTTCCTCTCGCTCTCCCTGAGTGACAGCATCCTCCCGTGGCTTTTGCTACCACCCGCTGGGATGAATTCCAAATTTATATCCACAACATGAGCCTTTTTCTCAACCTCTAGATCCAAAACAACACACTCATCTCCTGGTCTCTCCACCTGACCGGCTCATGGGCCACCAGACTCTTCATTGCTGCTTCCCTTTCTGCCATCTGGTAATTTCTTGTTCATCTTTCCTAACTCAGTTGAGGGGCAATTTTTGGAGGCATGTGCTTTCTGGTTTATTTCTGTCTGTGTTGGGTGCTCCTCTCTTGGGTTCCCAAAGTGTCTGGAGAGTCCCTGTCTCTCCTCATTATCGTGATAATTTTCAACCATCAAACCCTTATCTGGACGGGAGTTATTTGATGGTAGAGACAGGCCCTTATCTCTGAATCCCCAGCAGCTAGAGTGTTTGGCAGACAAAAATGGAAATGACTTTTTTTTCCAGTCTGGATTATCTCCTCCTGATAACAGAACCCCCTTTTCTTCGGGAAACCTCCTCCTTTACTCCATGTGGTCCTGGGGAGCTATGAGTGGGGGTGCTTCCTCTAGAGCGGTGAACACGTGACCCAGCCCAGGTTAATCAGAGTCTCAGCAACAGTGATTAGACCAATGGGTGTTACTGACTGAGCAGGACCCATGAGACCCTCCCTTGGGGTTAATATACAGACACAGGAGGGAGGCCCTCTCCACGTTGGGTGTGCTGGTTGAGATAACAGAAAGGAGATTTGTTGGTTCACATGACTGGGGATGGCACTGTGAGAGCCTAAAGAGGAGAAGGAAGCCACCAGAGCCCTATCCTGCCCGCCTGTGCCTCGTCTCCATCTCTGCTTGGCTCTGCTCAGCAGAGACCCCTTCTCATGGAGGGAAGGTGGCCACCCAGAGCCCCATGCCTGTGTTATCTCAACCAGCACTCCCAACGTGGCGAGGACCTCCCTCCTGTGTCTGTATATTAACCCAAGGGAGGGTCTCATTGGTCCTGCTCAGTCAGTAACACCCATGGGTGCCCTTTTTGTTTAAGTTGGTTTAAGTGGGTCTCTACCACTTGAGCCAAAAGAGTTCTAATAGAGAACGTCATAAGAGTTTAATGAAAACATTAATAAACCAGTGGACCAGTGCCTCTCTCTCCCATGGGCTCCCTCTGAGCATGGCGAGTTACCTCCTCATCTATGCTCTTTGGCGAGGTCAATACCACCCCCTGCCTGCATTTATGATGCCAATTCTAAACTCCTCAGCCTGGCAAGTGATCTGACCCCAGTTCCCCGGCCAGTCTCCTGTCTTCCTCCCAGACAGGCTCTATGCCAGCCAGACAAATGTTCACAGTCCTGCACTTGCTCTGCCGTTTTCAACTGCTGCATCTTTGCCTGAGCCTCTGAGCCTCAGCCTGGAATGCTGCCCTCCCCATGAATCCCAATTCACCCTCCAAGACCAGTCTCAAGTGGCACCTCCTTCAAAGCCTTCCCGCCCCTGCCCCAAGCAGAATCCAGCCCTCTTTTCTGCAGCAGTCTCCTCCACTGTCCACCTGTCACACTGAAATGCAGTTGTCATTTACTCACCCATCCTTCCTCTACTAGACGGAGTTCCTAAAAGGGAGTGAGCTGCTCTTTATCCACCTCTAAGCCCCCATCTCCCATCACCCACAGCACACTGTCAACTAACACATGATGAGTGAGTGGAGGTCTTAGGAAGAAGGTTCACTTCCTTCTCTGTTCAATGATAGAGAAGGAGTTCCTCTGACCCCATACACCTCCAGGTTTCAGAAGAGAAGTCTTCTGATCTTTCTGGTCTTGTGATCTTTCCCTGGAACCATCTCCATGCCGAAAGGGTAGGAAGTGGGAAGGCAGTGTGGATGCCATCTGACTGGCCTGTGTCTACACTGGCTTCTGGTTCAGGACCACGTTGCCCTGGAGAACTCTGACTCTCCCTGAGTTTTGCAGAACTTTGAGTAGCCTGCCTCCTCCCTCACTGTCCGCTTCCTAGGACCAACAAGGTCAGAGAAGGAAGGTTCTTGGGAATCTCCTGGCCCTCCATTCTTGTAGCAGGACGCGATCTGTGAGAGGCCTGGGGACATTCTTTACTTTGCAGCACACACATCCACTGGCTGTGCCTGTCACTGGGTGAGGCTTCCCAAACGATGAGAGACAACATGGTGGAGTTTGGAATTCAGAGTTGCTGTGTGGCTTTAGGCAAGTTACTTAAATTCTCTGTGCCACAATTTCTTCATCTGTAAAAGAAGAATTAGTACTTACTTCATGAGTAAGCTGTGAGGGATATATGAGTTGATATTTGTAAAGCATATAGTAAGTGCTATGTAAATGCTTGTTTAGACTGTATTAGGGTTTCATGTCTTGAAATCCTATCATAGGATCCTAGAACCCTTTTCTTCCCTAATAGAGAGACCGCCCCCACCCCCCAAATGGTCTGTGAGTACATAGGCTAGAAGGTGGAAATGGTCATGAAACTATTCAATATTTGGAGAATGGAAAAGATCTAGTGAGTTTCCTCAAGTATCCACAAGAGGGCACCCAATTTCCTGAAAGAGCCCACTCCATACGGTGAGCCTGACGGACTTACTGCCTTCACAGGCCATAGTGAAGGAAGGTTCGGCCCAGTGGTGATAAAGCACTCATACAGAATCATCTCCAAACTCAGGCTGTGTGCATCTCAATACACACCACCCCTTACTCCTCAGAGACCCAGATATCCTCCACCTTTAGCGCTGCCCCTGAACCTGCTACCCTGAGGTCTGGCTATTTGGGAAGGGGAGTGTCAGGTGCCTGGATACACTGCTTGTCTCATCCTCAGCCCCACCCCGGGAAGTCAGACCCCTCTACTAACTTCACCCACCAGGCTCTCAAAATGGCTCATAGCCTTATGCCATCACAGACCCCTCACCCACCCCACCACCTCCCCCAGCTAACTGAGCCTGGCAGGAGTCTGGGCTGGGTCATGTGAGTCCAGCTCTGGTCCTTGCAGTCCCTGGTTTTCCAGAGATAGCATAAGTGGAGGGATTGTGAAGTGGTAAGACCAGAGACTTTCCTTGGCCTGGCACAGGCTGAGACAGTGAGAGTTGGGATGGGGAGCTTAGGCTCAGGGTCTGATTCAGCAGAGAATTCAGGACCCAGTGGGATGCCATTGCTCCTGCATCCCTCTGGTAAAGGGTGGAAAAGGTGGGATGTAGGGAAGGGAAGTCCTACAGACTCACTCTCTCCACCTCTCTTCCTCCGCACAGTTCAGGCCCAGGGCCACCTTTCCTGCAGCCAACTCTGAGGGGATGCAGCCTTCGGGTGCCCAGTCAGGGAAAAATCACTTCCAGCCCCTCCCTGCTTCACAACAAAGGAAGCCAGGGGCAGAGGAAATCACACTGACTTGACAGGAAAACTGGGTTCTGTGCCTGACACTGTCATGGACTGTTGCCGCCTCTCTTGGTCTCCGTCTCCTCATCTGTAAGGTAGGGATAAGTATGCCATGCAGCTCAGGTGATGGTGTGGCAGACTGGCTCCTGAAGATGTAGTTTGATCTTGGAGGGCCGGAAGGAATAGGGATCCTGACAACTGTAGGGGGGAACCAAAAACACTTCCTAAAATTCCCTAACAGCTGAAACAGAGGAGGTGGTGACCTGGGGTCTCTCTCAAAAATGGGGTCCCTCACCATCAGTCCGAGAGGGAACACAGCATCCCTGTGTCTGTTAGCCTGACCCCCTCCCCAATTAAGGAGCCTCAGGCTGTGAGGAGCTCCTGACCCACCTGCGTCAGACACTCCAGGCTTAAAGGGGCCAGAAAGTCCTGGAAGGGCAGCGCATCCTCGGCTGATAAAGATGAAGGTTAAGGGGGCAGAAATGGGCACCTGCCCCAGGCATCACCTTCACTTTCACCCTCTTCTTCACCTGTGGCATAGACCCGGGGTGGCCGGGGTGGGGGGAGGCCCCGACGCCTGTGGACACCCAGCTTCTCAGGAGCACCGGTGGCAGGGCTGCTCTGCTCAGCTTGGCCGCTCGGGTGTAGCTGGGGCCGTGGCCGCGGGGCGGAGCCCGAGGACGGGAGACGCCCGAACGCACGGCCCCGGCAGGGCAGGAGGGAGCGGAGCTCCGAGTCCTCGGTCGCCTCTGCGCTTCCCTCGGGGCTGCGGGGCTCTGGCGCGGAAGAGACCGGGGCTCCGCGGGGGCGGCCGAGTCTCCACGCCCTCCCTCCGCGCACACGATCGCGGTCCCCCGGCCCAACACGCTCACCGCGCGCTGCGGGACCCGGGACCGCGCCTCCGCCGGCGACGCTCCCCCTGCAGAGGGCAGGCCCCTCAGAATTAACAAGCAGATGCGGAGGCTGCAGGATGACAAAAAGTCACCTGGATTCTGTGAATTAAAGGTGTACGTTTGTATACTGTGGGGGACCAGCAGTTCACACTCCCTTTTGAAAATATAATAAGCCATTTTGAGGAAAAGGCACATTTATTGTAAAATGACAACTAATCAAATAACATTAGGAAAGAAAGTAGAACCCGGGAAGATGAGTGCCTGTCCCTGCCTCCCTCTGTCCCCAGGCCTGCTTTGTGGTCACATGATAAAAGCCTGGTGATTCCCTGTGAGGGTCTGAAGGACAGGCCCTCAGTCCCCTAAAGCTGGGGTGCTGGAGGGGAGACCCCAGAGCAGGATGGTGCAGACGGAAGCCATCATGCCAGTGCCATTACCGTCTGAGATTCCAGGAGGACAGGGGCCCTGAGGGCCTGGGGAAAGACTGGACTCTTTGGTGGAACCTGGAGCAAAGACTTGCAGGCCAAGCAAGCTGAAGTGTCCTGCCCAGACATGGCCACCACTGACCCAGCGGCTCTGTCAGGCCGAACTGCTCTCCTCACACCCTCCCCTAGGAGTCTGAGAGCCCAAAGGCTTCCTCCACCCTCCTCAGGCAGTAAGACACTCTTCTGTCTACGCCGACCCTCAGAGCTGAGGAAATTCCAGGAACTGACCAGCAAACAGAGAAACCACAGGGCTTGGTGAGTGTGGGCAAAGTAATATCACAGGTCACTTAAGATGACTCAATACTTCAAGTGAGAGATTGTGTTAGGAGGGCCCCCCTGAGAAGGCTGCACCAGTGAAGGGGACCCCTAGGCTACCCAAGCCTGAACCAACCTTCAGGGTCTGTGTCAAGGACTGGGGATGAGAGCAGACACCTGTGGGTCAGCCAGGGTCGCCCAGCCCTCTGTGTTTTGGGGCCCTGAATGGTGGGCCCTTTTCAGACTGGCAAACCTGGGCTTCTGTCATGCTTTGGGTGTGGCTGTGTGTGTAAGGAAGGCCCATCCTCCCCCTCCCCCATGGCATACAGGAGAGCAGCTTCCCTCAGGCCTTTGGAAAGGTTGAGTGCTGGCCTTGCAAGGTCTCAGCATTATCAGCCCCTGGGGCCTCCCACTCTGTGTCAGCTCTCACCTGCCCTTCAATGAGGCAGAAATCCCTTAGGAAGCCTCCACTGAGGATCCACCATGTTCCAGGTGCCCCAGACTGGCCTGGCTCAGGAGAGAGCTTCAGTAAGACCTGGGTTCAATCCCTGGGTTGGGAAGATCTCCTGGAGGAGGAAATGGCAACCCACTTCAGTATTCTTGCCTGGAGAATCCCATGGATAGAGGAACCTGGCGGGTTACAGGCCATGGGGACACAACTGAGCGACTAAGCACAGCAGAGCATGATGGTACTTGTAGAGATGTGAATTTTTCACTCTGCACACTGACAGTAATAAGTCCAATGACTTGAGCTCCCTCCTGCTCTTGTGATCTGAGGGAGGAGTTGACATCCTCCCTAAGACAGGCCCCCACTCAGTCATGCGCAGGTAAATAAGCAGATGACTGCACGTCTCAGCTCACTGCTCCTAATTAAGTACTTAGCAGCTAAAGGGTACAAAAGAAGACATTGAAGATCTGCTGTCACTCTTTGTCTAACTCCCCAGATGTGACATTGTTCACATTTTTTTTTTTAAGTATTTATTTATTTGGCTACATGAGGTCTTAGTTGCAGCATGAGAACTCTTAGTTGCAGCACGTGGGGGATCCAGTTTCTTGACCAGGGATTGAACCCAGTCCCCCTACATTAGAAGCAGGGAGTCTTAGCCACTGAACCACCAAGGAAGTCCTTGTTCACACACATTCATTCACTCATAGTTGTGTCCGACTCTGCAACACAACTGAGCGACTTCACTTTCATCATTATCATAACAATTATGTTCCTTTACCCTAATTTGTTTGATTGTTCTTGCTTTTACAATGAATGAATGAATGTATTTTTTTCTTACAATAATTTATTTTCTTTAAAAATTTTTCAAAAATTTTTCAAAAAATGATGTTTTGGTTATGGATCTGCTATGCCCCTATCTATACAAATATATACCTTACATATGTTTATCTTTCAATGCATATGGAAAAATCTTGAACCTTTACTACAAAAATGTGAACAGGGACTTCCTTGGTGGTCCAGTGGCTAAGACTGCGTGCTCCTAATGTAGGGGGACTGGGTTCGATCCCTGGTCAGGAAACTGGATCCCCCACATGCTGCAACTAAGAGTTCTCATGCTGCAACTAAGACCTCATATAGCCAAATAAATAAATACTATTTTTAAAAATGTGAACAATGTCATGTCTGGGGAGTTAGACAAAGAGTGAGAGCAAATCTTCAATGTCTTCTTTTGTACCCTTTAGGATTGCTTACACATTTTATAAGTACTTCTTTTAGAGTTAAAATAAATTTGAGAAAAAGTATTCATAATATTTCACTCAATGATCCTAAAATAATAAGCCTCTGTTGGCACAGATTCATGTGTAAGGATGTTGGCTACAGCATGATTTAGAGAATATTTAGAAACTAACAACCTAATCTTCCATCAATAAAGAACTGGCTAAATAATTTGTTATCTACTTTTTCCATAAAATATGATATAATTTTAAAAAATCCCACTTTTATAAATTACTTGATATGGGAAAATGCCCTTGATACATGCCCTTAAGTTTGTTTTATTTTATTTTTTTTTGCCTTTAAGTTTTAAAAGCAGGAAACAAGTTTAAATGCAATTTATGATTTTCTTAATTTTGTTGTAAGTTTTCAAATTTTCTCAAATAGATTTGCATCACTTTTATCTGCAAATGATTTAATTAAATGAATGCAAAGAGCATTTAAGCCTAGAAAAGGTTCATAGACCTTCCAACCCCTCCGTCTAACGAAGTGCGCGGTTGAATTGTTCCCTCTGTCCCCACCACACCTTTTTCTCCAAACTCCCCTGCCCCTAACTCAATCACCTCTTGACCCTCAGTCCTTTTCACGGGACCTGAAGTGCCTTCTCGTCATCCTGCAGCCTCCCGATTCCCTGGGTCACTAACTCTGAGGGTAGAAGGTCCCAGAACCGGGTCCCCCGGCCTGCCCTCTCTGCAGCTGGGGGAGCCGCAGGCGGGGGCGCGGTCCCCGGTCCCGCAGCGCCGGCTGAGCGTGTTGGGTCAGGGCCTCCGCGATCGTTTCGTGTAGGCTGACGGAGAGCGCGGAGACTCCGGCCGCCCCCTCGGACCCAGCGTCTCCCTCGCGTCCAGAGCCCTGCAGCCCCAGGGGAAAAGCAGAAGCGGCCGACGAGCCGCCGCTCCCTCCCGCCCGGCCCGGCGCTCCGGCGTCTGCGGTCTTCGGGCTCCGCCCCGCGGACTCTGGGCACTGCAGCGCAGCTCTGCCCCTGGGTCTCCACACGCGCGCGTAGCTGGGTGTCCACACACGCGCGGAGTCACCTCCCACGCCGGACACCCCGTGTCGGCGCCGCAGGTGGCGATGAAGGTGGAAGTGAAGGTGGTGCCTGGGGCAGGTGCCCATTTCTGCCCCCTTAACCCTCATCCTTGCCGGCCTGGGACTCGCTGCCCGCCCCAGATTTTCTGGCATCTTTAGCCGGGAATGTCTCTCCTCTGTTTGAGGTGGGCGGGTCAGGAGCCCCTCACAGCCCGAGGCTCCGTAATATTTGGAGAAGGAGGTCAGATATAAGATTAGAAATATAGAGGATATTGTGTTTTGTCCGTGGAGTACACTCGACAGGAGCCAGGATTTGGGGCGCCTGCCTGACCACCAAAAGGAATGGGGGCTTGAGCCCAACGTGTGGTGGGCAGCACAGCCTAAGACAGCCCAGGCTGATGACTAGTCTGGTGACTCCCAAAGCCCCACTTACCACCTTCTTGACCCCTGGAGTTCACAGTTTATTCAGTACCACCATCCTCTTTGACTCCTCTGTCAGTTCCTGGAGGAGAGTGGGAGAAGGAGGGGCCAGATATCCAGGGCTGACCAATGGGTTATCCCAGGGCTATCTGGTGCCCTGGCTTTGCAGGAACATGGTTACCTGAATTATGGCAAATCCTTGCAGTGGCTTTGCATTGCCATGGTAGATTAAGCACACCTCTGCACCCCATCTTGCCCCAAATCCCACAAAAGGACAGAAAAGATGGGAGAGGGAAATAGTCTGAGCAAACTGGAAATGCGGAAGAGTTTCTTCAACACGGAGACCAGTCCAGATCAGTCTTCCTTGAGGAAGAAAATCATGACATCCCTGGTGGCTCAGATGGTAAAGAATCTGCCTGCAATAGGGGAGACCCAGGTTGGATCCCTGGGTGGGGAAGATCCCCTGGAGAAAGAAATGGCAACCCACTCCAGTATTCTTGTCTGGAGAAGCCCATGGACAGAGGAGTTTGGTGGGCTCCAGTCCATGGGGCCACAAAGAGTCGGACATGACTGAGTGACTAACACCTTCACACTTTACACCGGGAATGGCCCTGAAGCTGGAACCAGAATGATGAAATGCTGCATCGGGAGGAGTGGGCAGCACCGCCTCCCTTTAGTCACTACTGCTGAGCAGCAGGCATGAGTGATGCACAAATGGTAAAACTAGTGTGGGCCCTGTGACTGGAAAGCAGGATCAAGGCGTCCTCACACCCGGAAGACAAACTCCCAGCTCATCCCTCCTGGCAGCACGCTGTGTCCAATATCCTGAGAGTTAGCTGAGACAAATGAGATGCGTGAAGAGGTACAATTAGTATCTCCAGAGAGATGGCTGGCAACCTGTCACTTGCTCAGTCTCTAAAGAACCGCACCTCCTGCTGAGCCTGTCCGTGGTAGTTCCCTCTCACACTGGCTCTGGGCTGGCCAGGGACCTGCTCTAATCAGCACACGTTGACAGAAGTGTGTCAGTTCTGGGTTTAATCTTAAGAAGGTCTGGCATGTTCCCTGTTAGTGTTCTTGGCAGCCCTGAGCCACCATTTAAGAAGTCCAGCTACCTTGCCAGAGAGATCAAGTCAAGAGACTAAACAAAGTCACTTAAATTGCATACAGCAAGTGAGATCTGGTCATCCCTGCTTAGTGCAGCTCTATGGACCACTGGCAAGACCAATAGAAGAACCATCCATAAAGCCCTGTCAAGAGGGCAGAATCATGAGCAAATAGTTGTTTCAAGACACTGAGATCTGGAGTAGTTTGTCGTACTGCAGTGAATGAATAAAAACCAAAGGCAAGATATCTCACACACAGACACACACACACACAGCCAGAAATCCTAGAAATTAAATATTTGATTCCCAGGGGGGAAATTTTTTTCAAAAAATGATTGGATAACAGTTGGAAACAGCTGATTAGTTAACTGGAATATTGAACTGAAGAATCTCCCACAATACAGTGCAAAGGAGAATGAAAGTGATGGAAAAAGTAAGTGAGAAACTTGAGGTATTTGTAGAATTTCCTCATCCATCTAATGGAAGTTCTATAAGAAGAGAACAGAGGGTAGAGGGTGGGAGGAACAATAAAGAAATACAATAGCATTTCTTATACATCTTCAATTTGAGAGAGTCCACCAAGTCTAGTGGAGGAAGAGTTAAAAGATCAACCCACAAACACATTGTGTTGGCATTTCAGAGTCCAGTGACGTTGAGAATATTCTAAAACCAAAAGAGTGGGGAAAGCTAAGCAGATACCCAGCATACTGGAATAGGTGATGGAGAACTCAGCAGGGGTTGACAGAGGTGGGAGGAGAGTTGGCCTCAGAGGGGCAACCCGGGGACTTTTTGAAGTAATGAATCTTGCATGTCTACACTGCTGTAGTGATTAATGACTTATACATTTGTTAAAACTCAGACATGTACACCAAAAAGGGTGATTTTTACTATACGTTAAATAAGTAATTTTTAAAGACTATGTAGATAGATCATGAATCAGAATGACTTGCGTCATGAACACAACACAAAGCTGGAAGACAAGAGAAATAGCCTAAAAGTTCTAAGGGAAAAGATTTTAAACCAGAAATCTTAAATGCACCCAAAATAACTTTCAAATGAGGAGGCAAAGTAAAGAAGCTCTTGGGTATGCAAACCTTAATAAAGTTTAACACTCATGAAGTGCTCAGTCGTGTCTGAATCTTTGGCCACCCCATGGACTGTAGCCCGCCAGGCTCCTCTGTGAGATTTCCCAGGCAAGAATACTGGAGTGGGTTGCCATTTCCTCCTCCGGGGATCTTCCCGACCCAGGGATCGAACCTGAATCTCCTGCCACTCCTGCATTGGCAGGCAGATTCTCTACCACTGAGCCGCCTGGGAAGCTTCCATACTCTCTAAAAGAATGGTTTGAGGATGCACTCAAGAAGAAAAGGCAATGAATCCAAAAAAGAGGAAGATGTGGGGTAAATAAAGGGCAGGGGACAAAGAAATTAGTGTCCTTGAGTCTAATTAATTGTTGATAAACAAAAAGGGAAAGAAATAACAAGCTGAGAAGCACACCTCAGGCTCTCTCATTGTGGGTGTTGGCAGCAATACTGGTTGGGCTCTGGGGAGAGGATGCTTCTGGGGGTCTTGTTTAGCCCAGGCCACAGTTTCTGTAAATCCATGCAGTGGAAAGTATTATGTATCTGTTAAGATGACTGATGTAGTCCTCCTCATATGCAAATAGGAATATACCCAAGATATACTATTAGGTTCAAAAAGAAACAAAAGTTTTAGAAGGATGTTTATAGAATGATTGCTGTTTTAAAATACATACACATACATACATACACACAAATACATACACATATATAGTTTGCATGTATAAAAACATCTGGATGATGCAACTGACATAGGACTCAACAATTGCACTCCTGGGCAATTATCCCAGGGAAAAAAAACATGTTTACACAAACACAGGGCTGTACATGAATGTTCATAGCAGCTTTGTTTATAATACAAATAAATAGAATATAAGCCAAATGCTGGAGGAGAGCATGGCAACCCACTCCAGTATTCTTGCCAGGAAGATCCCATGGACAGAGGAGCCTGTCAGGCTGCAGTCCGTAGGGTCACTTTTGAACTGTGGTGTTGGAGAAGACTCTTGAGAATCTCTTGGACTGTAAGGAGATCAAACCCACCAGTCCTAAAGGAAATCAGTCCTGAATATTCATTAGAAGGACTGATGCTGAAGTTGAAGCTCCAATACTTTGGCTACCTGATGCGAACAACTGACTCGTTGGAAAAGACCCAGATGCTTGGAAAGATTGAAGGCAGGAGGAGAAGGGGACAACAGAGGATGAGATGGTTGGATGGCATCACTGACTTAATGTACATGAATTTGAGCAAGCTCCAGGAGTTGATGATGGACAGGGAAGCCTGGCATGCTGCAGTTCATGGGGTCCCAAAGAGTCAGACACTACTGAGCGACTGAACTGACTGACTGACTGAAGCCAAATATTGGAATCAGCTCAGATGTACTTCAACAGATAAATGGTTAAACAATTGTGATAAATATATACCATACAAAACTACTCAGCAATAAGAAGGAATGAACTATTGCCATGGACAACAACTTGGATAAATCTCCAGGGAATTAAAAAAAAAAAAGAGCCCTTCTCAAGTGGTATATTGTATTATTCCAGTTATAAAATATTTAAAAATGACAAACATTTGGAAATGGCAGTCAGATTGTTTTTTGCCAGGGGATTAGGAATGGTGGGGAGAAGGGATGGAGGGAGGGAGATGTGGTTATAAAAGGGTGGCAGGAGAGAATCATTGCAATATTGGGACTGTTCAGCATCTTGACTGTACTAGTGAATACACAACCCCGCACAGGTGGTAAAATGGTACAGAACTACACACACACACACACACACACACACACAAATGATGAGAACAAGTAAAACTAAAGGATTCTGAAAAAATTGCATGGATGGTATCAATATTAACATCTTGGCTGTAATACTATAACACTAGAGTTTTGCAAAATGTTACCAGTGGGGGACGCTGGACAAAAATGTCAGATCTCTCCATTATTTCTTTTAACTGTAAAATGAACCTACGATTATCTCAACAAAAATTAAAAAAAACAACAACAACCTTGAACATGTTTACTGCAAAATGATAAGACTGACGACCTTGAAAAGTGGGGATAGGAGGAAGAGTCAGTTATACATTTTATTTTGTAGGCATGTAGTGTTTCAATATATTCTACATCAAGAAAGCATCACTTCTGTAACCAAAAAAAGCAAATCTTTGTCTAAATCGCTTTAAAGACAGATATATAAACATAAATATGTTAATTTTATTTGTTGTATTAACAACATTATTTGCAGTTTACCTTAGTGTATAGTGTTTGGTAAAAATCTGACTTTATTTTTGACCAAAATGATTTATAAACTACTGTAGTACTGTTTGTCAAACTCTTCTTTCTTTCCCATTGCTTTCTGATGCTGCCTTCAGTACAGGCTGAATTCTTACATGGGCTCCTGTCTCCTCTGCTGTGTTATTTTTCATAATCCATTTGATGATTAGTAAAAAACACATTTGACTTAATTAATTTAGAAAGTATTTTAATATCTGATGAAAATTACTTAATTTTAACATCTATTTCTCAAATTTTTTTTCTTAAATGCTCTCATATTTATTCTTTCAGACACCTAGAAAATCAATAGCATTTAGAATCACATTGTTGTGTTGCAAAGAAGAGGCCATTCTTAATTGTTTTATTACAAAATAATTTATGTTCATAACAATTCAAATAATGCAAAAGACATAAAGACCACGATATCATTTCTCTCTCTCCCCATCCTATTCCATCCCTCTGACATAACTACTGTTTAGAGTTTAATGTGTATCCCTACACACCATTCTTTATGCTCATGTGAAAATGAAAGTGTTAGTTCGCTCAGTCATGTCCTACTCTCTGGGACCTAATAGATTGTAGCCCACCAGGCCCCTCTGTCCATGGAATTCTCCAGGCAAGAATACTGGAGTGGGTTGCCCATGGGATCTCCATGGGATCCTCCCGACCCAAGAATCAAACCCAGGTCTCCTACATTGCAGGCAGATTCTTTACCGTCTGAGCCATTTTATGCTTATATAAACAACTAAATATCTATTCACATTGATGACTTTTTTCTTTTCATTAAAAAAAATAATGGATCATATTATTTACATTACTCTGAAATTTGCTTATCTTATTCAAGAGTAAATAATAGAAATGTTTCCTGGTCAACAAACATAAATCTTACTCATCATTTAATTTTATAATCTAGCTTTTCTATCTTTTTATCATATAGTAGTTTAAAGAACTAAATTGTTCTGGAAGATTTGTTATGAAAAGCTTTAGCCTCTCACATTCCCTATTCTTTTTTCCTTGGAGGCAACTCCCTTAACTCTCTTAACTCAAAATAACATGTTCATATAGCTACTAATTTGTTTTTCAAATTTGATACATTATCTATTTACTTCCCAGGATGGAAAATAAGGATTTACCTTTCTCACCTCCAACCCCTACTCATACACCCTCACTTCTCCACATAATTGTATCATAAACATGGCTGAAACTTGATTGACTAGATCATTAGTCCATGTTCACATCACTGGGACCACGTAAAGCCCTATTTACAGCTGAAACTCACAGAAGTCCTATGAGTACTTTTCCTTTTCTTTTTTTTTTACTTTTCCTTTTCTGAGCAACTTTTTTTTGCCTTCCAAAGTCAGTCATTGTTTTTGTTTGCTTATTTTCTAGAAATATATCACAATTTCAACCCCAAACCGTTTGCCAGTTGTCCAAATTGTTTCTCAGTATTTTCAGTTGCATCGGGTAATTTGATCCTTACACCGTATGGAAGAATCTTTCCTGAGCAGAATATTTCCTATTGCTCCAGTCTGGGCTGGCCACTCTGCAGTCATCCTTCTGCTTCTCCCTTGGGTTGAATTCCTGATGCCCGTTTTCCCTTTCTTGACTTCCACTCTCATTTTGGTAGAATATATCCTTTAGTAACTTCCTGAGAAGGAGGACATGGCTTGTATTTTCAGAATTTGTACATCTTGAATTCTTGGTTTCAATTCATGTTAAATTGGTAGTTTTTGTGGGTACAAAATTCTAAGAATTAACTTACCCTCAGAGAAGTAATGGTTCATTTTCTTCTGACTTCCGGTGTTATCTTTGGGGTTTAAAGCTTTTCTGGTTTACATTTCATATGGTAAAAAATTTTTTTCTTTCTCAGGAAACTTGTAGGATCTTTTCCTGGTATTTGGAAATTTTGACTCTGTTTTAGATTTTTTAGTCAGTTTATATTTTTTGCTACATGGACTTTTCTCTAGTTTGGTGAGCGGGGGCTCCTCTCTAGTTGCGGTGGGTGGGCTCTCATTGTGGAGGCTTCTCTTGATGATGTGGACAGGCTCTAGCGCATTCAGGCCAGTAGTTGTGACACACAGGCTTAGCTGCTCTGAGACATGTGGGATCTGTCCAGATGAGAGATCGGACACGTGTCTCCTGCACCGGCAGGTGGATTCTTTACTGACCCACCAGGGAAGCCCTGATTTTTTAATCAGTTTTATCTTCTTTGAAGAAATCTCTTCTGGGAATTCCCTGATGGTCCAGTGGTTAGGACTCCTCACTTTCACTGCCATGGGCCTGGGTTCATGGCACCTCTCCACTACCTAAAAAAGAAATCCCTTGTAAAACCTTCCGGTCGAAACTCACAGCTGGGAAAGCCTTGTCACCAGACTTTTCCAAGAGCAAGTGACCCTTTTGTCTGCTTATGTTTGAGAATAGGACACGAAACACTTATTGGAGTAGCTGAGCTTCATCTATTGTGGGCTCATGTAGTGATCTGGCTGGACATTTTGAATCTTTCCTCATAAGCTAGTCAGATTCTCTAAGAAGGGCCTTTGGACCCCTTGCCTATAAAGTTTAAACCTTGAGGCCAGTGTCTGGGTGCTGAGTAGAGAAGAGGTCCAGGAAAGGGGTCTCAAAATTTATATCACTTATCCTCTTGTTTCCTGAATAGTAATTCCATTCTCTGCTACATCTGGGACCTCACAGGGCAGAAACTATTTATTTTAATCTCTCCACACAATAAAACTCCATTTTTCTTTTGGGAATTGGAAGGGGAAGTTGTTCAGCTGTGTTGAGTATGAAGAAAATCAGAGGATGCAGATGTTTCTTCAACAGGGTTTTAAATAATCTTCCTTTTCCTTTTTTGAATCTTACCTTCTACCCCACTTCAAGAAGTGCCTGGTGCCTTCTATGCAGAGCCTTTGGGAAATTATGTAGAAATCAGATTCCTTACTGGGCTTTTCCCACTGCTAGCTATATGGTCATTACCACTCACCATTTGTTCCCAGCTGCCAAAATTTTGTTAAGACTGTCTCCTATCTCAATTGCTATGTTTTTCTTTTAATATCTATAAATAGCTGCTAAAAATAACCCATGAACGTGATAAGCAGACTGAAGTTTTGCTCCGTTAAAGAAATGGAGAGTGGTAAAAATGGTAAAAACTAAAGTAACAATAGGATTATTTTTCCTTATTTTTAATCACTCTAAAAGAGAATTTACTTTAGTTCAATATAGACCAGAGACCTCAATATAAAACTGTAAAACTTCTAGAAAATGTAGGAAAAATTATTTTTTAACATTAGGTTAGGCAAAAATATGCTAAATATATACCAAAAGCAAAAAAAAAAACCTGATAAAATTGGACTTCCCTGGTGACGCAGTAGATAAGAATTTGCCTGCCACTGCAGGGGACACAGGTTTGATCCCTGGTCGGGGAAGACTCCACATGCCATAGAGCAACTAAGCCTGTGCACTGCACCACAACTACTAAGGCAACGCTCCAGGGCCCACCAGCTGCGACTACCAGGCCTGCAGGCTGAAACTACTGAAGCTCATGCACCTAAGAGCCATGCTTCACAGCAGGGGAAGTCACCACAGTGAGAAGCCCATGCACTGCAACGAAGAGTAGCCCCCACTTTCCTTAACTAGAGAAAGCCTGAAAAAAAAAGCCAGGAAGACCCAGCATAGTCAAAAGTAAATATATAAATAAATAAAATAGATAACATTGGGCTTTATTAAAACTAAGAACTTATGCTCTTCAAATAATACCATTAAGAGAATAAGGAGACAAGCTACAGACTAAGAGAAAATATTTGCAAGATAAATATCTGATGAAGGACTTGACCCTAAATATGTAATGAGCTCTTAGAATGCAATAATAAAAAAACAGCCCAGTGATAAAGGGGCAAAAGATTCAAAAAGATGCTTCAATAAAGGAGATATATTAATGACAAGCACATGAAAGATGCTAAGATCACTACTCTTTAGAGAAATGCAAATTAAAACCACAATGAGATAATACTACACATCTATTAAAATAGCTCAAAAATGGGAATTCCCTGGCGGTCTGGTGGTTAGGACTCAGCGCTTTCACTGCTGTGACCCAGGTTCGATCCCTGGTTGGCAAACTGAAATCCTATGAGCCATGTAGCTAGGCCAAAAATAAATAAAATAGCTAAAAAACAAGCAAATGAAAATATAAACTAAGAAATTCATAGTAATACAAGTGGTATTGAGAATGTGGAGTAAGTAGTGATCTCATCCATTCTGAGTGGAAATGCAAAATGGTACAGCCACTTTGGGAAACAGTTTGCAGTCTCTAATAAAGTTAAAGATATGACTCAGCAGTTCTACCCCTTTATATCTATCCAAGGGAAAAGAAAACTTAAGTTCACACAAAAATCTGTACATGGATATTTATAGTGACTTTATTCATGATTGCCAAGAACTGAAATAATCCAAATGTCCTTCAACTGGTGAATGGATAAACTAGGATACATCCATACAATGGAAAACTACTCATCAATAGAAAGAAATGAACAATTGATACACCCAACTACATGAATCTCAGATGCATATGGTAAGTGAAAGAAGCCAATTCAAAAGGCTATATATATTATACTATTATTCTGTTTATATGACATGTTGGAACAGGCAAAACTATGTGACAGAAAACAGATCTGAGGTTGCCTGGAACAGAGTAGGGGAAGGAGTTGACGACCCAAGGGCACAATGTGTGAGGTAACAATATGCATTTGTTGAAAATGCAGAGAGAAAGTAAAAATGCATAGAAAAAATTTTCAAATGAAACTGTACTTCTAAAAGGGTGAATTTTACTGAATGACTATACATCAATTATTAATAAATATTACCCAAATGATTCAATTTGATTTATTTAGTGGTGATTTTGCAGAGAGAAACATCACGTGCACGTGTACAATCTGTCGTCTTTACTAAAAGTCATTTCATACATATGTGAAAAGCAGCCTTTCAATTTCTATTTTGCTGGATTAATCCATTTGGGCCCAGGTGGGATAGTAAGGTTTTTGCCATCAAAACCAAAGCTGTAACAAATATCCACTTCTTGTTGTGCTTGTACTATAGGGGATATGACTTTAAAATTAGAATGCCAAAATCAGAGGGCACTTTTCTCTCTGAGCAGGTGAAAGCAGACAGTGATGCTTCTAAGCCTGAGTGAGGGACCTGGAGTCTGCTCCCCGACAGAGCAGAGCTCTACATGTCACTGCCCAGACCACCCACCTAGGAGGACATCAAGCCTCTTTCCCAGTGACTGCCAGCCCCACTACACAGGCTCAGAAGTTTGAGTAACAGTCAAACAATTAGTCCATTGCTGCAACTAAATTGATGTGTATAAAGTTTTAATAACACCTGTAAATTCTTTAGTGGTTTTATAACAATGTACATTAATATGACCACAACAAGGAAAAATAAGTGCATAACATGGAAAGAAATGATCTAAAAAGTAGCATTTATCACTGCCTTCGGAGGCAGGAACATGAGTGATTATTTTCTCCTTTCTGTATTTCTGCATTTTTTTCTATATATTAATGTTAGTCATTCAGCTGTGTCCGATTCTTTGCAGCCCCTATGGACAGCAGTTTGCCAGGCTCCTCTGTCCATGGAATTCTCCAGGCAAGAATACTGGAGTGGGTTGCCATTCCCTTCTCTAGGGCATCCTCCCTATCCAGGGAGCGAACCCAGGTATCCTGCATTGTAGGCAGATTCTTTACTGTCTGAGCCCAGGGAAGCCCATATATTAAGAGGATTGGGTTAATTTGATGAAGTTTCTTTCCATCTAGAGTAGTCCATCCACCCTGTCCTTACCCTTCTACTATTAAAATTATGTTGTTGAAGAAACCAGGCCAGTTACTTTGTACAATATCCCATATTCCAGATTTCTCTGTGCCTTTGGGATGGCATTTAACTTTTCCTTTATCCTCTGCATTTTCTGTGAACACAAAGTTAGGTCTAAAGGCTTGATTCGATTCAGGTTCAACTTTTCTCTTGGATAAGAACATTTCAAAGGTGGTACTAAGTTGTTCACATCACATGTCCCCAGAAGGCACATAAGGCACTTTTTGTATGAAAGGTTGATGAGCGGCTTTACAGTGAAGGCTTCAAGCTGTTACCTCCTGAAGCCACAGATCAATATTGGTACCACTAAGAATGGAACAACCTAACATTATGAGCCTTCTGGGGACATGCGATGTGCAGGACTTAGCACCACCTCTGAAATGTTCTTATCCAAGAGAAAAGTTGAACCTGAATCGAATCAAGCCTTTAGACCTAACTTTGTGTTCACAGAAAATGCAGAGGATAAAGGAAAAGTTAAATGCCATCCCAAAGGCACGGAGAAATCTGGAATATGGGATATTCTACAAGGTAACTGGCCTGTTTTCTTCAACAACATAATATTAATAGTAAAAGGGTGAGGAGAGGGTGTACTACTCTAGATGGAAAGACACTTAAGAGACATTACCAAGTACAGTGTGTGGACCTTGACTGAATTCAGATTCAAATGATCCAACTGTAAAAAAAAATTTGGAACCCTTGGAAAATTTGAAAATGAACTAGATGTTCCTTGACACCAAAGAATTATTATTTTTTTAAGGCATGATAATGGCACTGGGGTTTTGAAGAAAACATCCATACATTAAGGGCTTCCCTGGTGGTCCAGTGGTAAAGAATCTGCATGCCAATGTAGGAGACTCAGGTTTGATCCCTGGATTGGAAAGATCCCCTGGAGAAGAAAATGGCAACCCACTTCAGTATTCTTGTTGGGAAATCCCATGGACAGAAGAATCTGGAGGGCTACAGTCCATGGGGTTGCAAAGAGCAAGATATGACTCAGTGACTAAACAACAATAACAAACCATACATTAAAGACACATATTGAAATTCAAAAAATTGAAAAGATGTGAGGTCTGGAGTTTGAAACAATAATAGGAAGAATAGATTACGCAAGTGTGGGAAAAGTTTGATAATTGCTAGTTCTGAAGGATGAGAATATGGGGGTTCATTGTATGTTCCTTCTACATTGTTTTATAATGCTTTTGTAATAATAATTAAACATTATACAATACATGGTTATAATGTGAAGATCACAAATGGTGAGTGGATATCTTGGAATAACATTTCCACGGACAACATCATACATGATGTAAACATTGCTTCTCCTCAAGTAGCTCGGATAGAAGTGCTCAAACAGTCCCAGGAGTGATAATAAGTACCATGATACCAAAGGAGCAATTCGGATCAAAAAGTTTCATAAAATGAGAATGACAAAGAAATATTTCTATTCTAGTCTACAATAATTTTATATAATGATACTTTCAATATAAAAGTGTAAAATTAGCGATTTAAATGTTTTTGATAGTAAAAAGCAGTGTTAGAAATGAAAAAATAAAAGCTTTCATTTCTTTCAGCCCCAGGTAAACACATCTCTAGGCTTAATTTTTTTTCAAAATTCTTTTAAGGAATATTCTTAATCTTCATATCTTTTATATTGCATTTTTTGTTCAGGTAAAAAAGATACATGTGGCACATGCCTTGGACTTAAAGTGTAATATTAAAATAAATGCCTATGAATCAAACACTCAATTAAGAACCAAAACAATACCAATAACTTTGCATCTATCTGTATCTTCCTTCCCTACCCATATGCCTGAGTCTCCCCTAGAGTTTACCATTATCCTGAGTCATGAGTTTATTACTTTTTTGCTTAAAAAATTTTAATCCAACATTCATATATTCTTAAACAAATTATTATTTAGTTGTACTTCTTTTTTAGCTTTCTAACTCTTTTAGAAGTTCCTTGGGATTCTAGTCTATTTGGTCTAAGACACGATGTCTTAAACTTTATTTTCACCAGGGTGAGGGAGGAGTTTGGACTCTTCTTGAGACTGGAAACCATAAAGCCACTGGAGCTAATTTCATAATTAGCATCAAATCTTTCCAACCTGTTCAGTAGCATGGCCTGTGAGTTGTCAGCACCCTGGACAGATCAGAGTCATCTCAAGTGCCCTGCTGCCTTCCTGTCTCCTGAAAAAATAAAAAAATAAATAAATTCTCCTCCTTTCACCCCTCAGGTTTTGGCAACATTATCCTAAATCATCAGTGTTCTGAACGAGGGACCCATTGGCTCTTCTGGTTCTGGATTTTGCCCAAGTTGGGAGCCAAAGGATTTGTACTGGGTCGAGGCTTGGAGATAAAGATGCTTAAGGCTTCCATCTCTCCTCCACCTGATATTTTTCTCATATGTAAAAATATGCAAGAAAGTATTTTCCTTTTAATGTTGACAATATGATTTTCTAGTGTCTGAAAACATACGTTCCTTGCATGTAATGTTTACATCATATTTCAGGCAAAAACTGACTTCTTCAAAATCCTGTCAAATCACAGTGAGCAAAATTAACCCCCTTCAAAAATATTACTATTTGCTAACCTCACACCCATTAAAATGGCTTTCATAAAACTACAAGTGTTGGGAAGAAGAGGCAACCTTGTACACTGTTTGTGGGAATGTAAATTGGTGCAGCCACTGTGGAAAACATCCTCACCGACATTTATTTGTGGTCTTTTCGGTGATAGCCTTTCTGACAGGTGTGAGGTGACATCTCACTGTGGTTTTGCTCTGCATTTCCCTGCTGATTTGTGATGCTGAGCATCTTTTCATGTGTATATTGGCCATCTGTATGTCTTCTTCAGAAAAAAATGTCTATTCACATCTTCTGCCGCTTTTTTAATCTGTTTCTGCCTATTTTATTTTATTTTATTATTTTTCTGCCTATTTAAAATCGGTTTATTTGGTTTTGAAATTGAGCTGTATGAACTCTTTTATATATTTTGGATATTAACTCCTTATCAGTCATTTCATTTACAGATATTTTCTTCCATTCAGTCATTTGTCTTTTCCTTTTGTGGATGGGTTCCTTTGCTATGCAAAAGCTTTTAGGTTTAATTAGGTCCCATTTCTTTATTTTTGCTTTTGTTTCCTTTGCTTTAGGAGACAGATCTTTTTTGTATTTTCTAACTGTCCAAGGATGAACGTGCATTATTTTTAACGGGCGGATAGGGGCAAAAAACCAACCAATCAACCAAACAAACAAAAACCAAGGAAAACCCAACAATCTAGAAAGGGAACTTGGTCACTACCTCCTCTCCTGACAGGGGTCTCTAAATTTTCCTTCCTTCAGGCATCTGCGCCTCCTTGCCTCTTGTCCTCACCCCTTGCGGGCTCTTCCAGCCCACGCAGCTCCTTCTCTGTCCTCCCCTCGGTCAGGACTTCCTTTTCGAGATGGTCCTCCATGGGACACATTTCATACCTATGAGATGGCGAGGATGAGTGGTCCAGGCTGTCGGGGGAGACTGTCCAGAACTGGGTCCCCAGGCCCCTTGCCCTCTCTGCAGCGGGAGCGCTGCAGACGGAGGCGCGGTCCGGTGTCCCGCAGCGCCCGGTGAACCTGTGGGGCCAGGGGACCCGCGATCATCTGCGCGGAGGAAGAGCGCGGAGACTCCAGCCGTTCTGCGGTCCCCGGGTTTTCCCTGCACCCTGAGCCCCGCAGTCCCCGGGGAAACGCAGAGGCGACTGAGGACTCGGCGCGCCGCTCCCTCCCGCCTGGCTGGCGCCCTAGATCCGGCGTCTGCGGTCCTCGGGCTCCACCCCGCGGCCACGGGGCCAGCTGCACCCGGGCTGCACGGCTCTGGCCCCCAGGGCTACTGCGAATCTGGGTGTCCACAAGCGCCGGGGCCACCTCCCACTCCGGCCACCCTGAATCGGTGCCACAGGTGAAGATAAAGGTTAAAGTGAAGGTGATGCCTGGGGCAGGTGCCCATTTCTGCCCCCTTAACCTTCATCTTCATCAGCCTAGGACGTGTTGCCCTTTCAGGACTTTCTGACCACTTTATCCTGGAGTGTTTGATACAGGTGGGCCAGGGGCTCCTCACAGCCCCAGGCTCCTTCACTGGGGAGGGGGTCAGGCTAACAGACACAGGGGTGCTGTGTTCTGTCTCAGGGACTGATGGTGAGGGGCCCACAGAGTGGGGGGTGTCGCCCTTTACCCTCCACCAATGCTTAAACCTCACATCTTTGGGGGAAGATGCTTTGTATCCTTCTTTTCTTGGCCAAAGTATTGGGAAACTTAAGGCGTCGACTGGTGTCTGCGTGCCCACTCTTGACCTCTGCCTCCTCTCTCAGGAGGTCTTGTGTTGCACTAGAAGGCAGCAGAGCTGGTGGTGACTCTGGTCGAGGTCACCTGAAGCCACCCTTGTCCCAAGTCCCGCTGCTGAGAGAACACTGGGTCCCACAATCTCTTTTGAAAAGGAGAGAAACTGGCCCATTATCATTATACCCACCCTGGTGGCGGTTTAGTTGTTAAGTCCTGTCTGACTCTTGAGGCCCCATTAACTGTCGCCCGCCAGGCTCCTCTGTCCGTGGGATTTCCCAGGCAAGGATATTGGAGTGGGTTGCCATTTCTTTCTCCAGGGGATCTTCCCAAGCCAGGAGTCAAACCCAGGTTTCCTGCATTGCAGGCTGATGCTTTACCAACTGAGCCACCAGGGAATCTCCGATACCCACCCTATAGAAGGAGAATTGGAAAAGGGCAGAAATGGCAGAGTCAGAGCCAGAACTTAGATCACCTGGTTCTAAGTCCAGGGTTCTGACCTGACCTCTATGCCTTGAAGGTAGTGGAAGGGGACGGTGCTGGCCTCTGATGACCTAGCTTGGAGGAGAGAGGCTGCCTTGGGCCCCTCTTGCTAGTATTGCTGGTGGAGGTGGGGAGGACTCCCCACCTCCCAGTTCTCTAGCTCTCTCCAGGGTCCTAGGCCAGAGGACTTCCCACAGCAGCCAAGACTTCTCCGCTAAACTGGCACTGGCCTAGCTTCCTTCTCATCCCCAATCTCATCCTTCCCAGGAGGCACAATGACAGTCCTTGACACCCCACACCGCCCCCCCCCCACACACACACCATGCATACACCCTTGAGAAGCACAACACAAGGAGTCTTCCCAGGCCCGGGACAGGAGTACAAATGCAGGCCCACATGCGTGTGTGCTAAGCTGCTTCAGTCGTGGCTGACTCTTTGCGACCCTGTGGGCTGTAGCCCACCAGGTGTCCTCTGTCCATGGGATTCTCCAGGCAAGAATACTGGAGTGGGTTGCCATGCCCTTCTCCAGGGGATCTTCCTGACCCAGGGATCAAACCCGAATCTCCTGCATTGGCCAGTGGGTTCTTTACCACTAGCACCATGTGGGAAGCCCCTCGTGTATTAAATACTATAAACCAAGCTAACACATAAAATATGTTCTATTGTCCAAACTTGACATGATGTAACTTCATTATGACCTGAAAGGTCAGGTTCCTGTTTAGAATTCCAGACTCCTCCGAGTTCCTCACTAATGAGGGGAGACCTGGCCCTAGGCCAATGGCAGACCCCCATTTCTGCCATGGGTTGGAACTGCTCACGCTGGCAGGCAGTTAACCCTGGACACGGTGTGCCTGGGAAAGATCCCTGCGCTGTGATCTAGAAGCCAGTTGGTCAGGAATTCCATCCACCTTACAGATCCCTTTCCCCGTGGGAGGGGCGCTGTCAGAGGAAAGCCAGGACCAGACCTTTCAAAGCTGAGGGCACTGGCAGGGGCACCTCTTGCCTGGACTGAAGGGTGGCCCTCTTCCTACTCTGCATTCTACCTGCGTTTCTCTTTGGAAGTTCAAAGTTAGGGGACAAGACTAATTCAGAGTTTCCTGCCCTAGTATGTAATGGGTCTAAGGGCTACAGAAGCAGGAAAGGTTTCCTGCTTGGGTTTCACTCGGGTTTCCCAGGAAAGGGGGTTTCCTGGCCTGGTGAGTGTTTTCTGAAGAATAAAGGTGAGGACTTCCCTGGTGGTCCAGTGGCTAAGACTATGCTCCTAATGCAGGGAGCTCAGGTTTGATCTCTGGTCAGGGAACTAGATCCCACATGCTACAACTAAGAGTTCACATGCAATAACTAAAACCTGACACAGCCAAATAAATAAATATTAAAAAAGAAAAAACAGTGAAGGTGGACAGGGGTTGAGGGCACTGCTGATAAATGGTGTCTGTGCTGTGAGCTGGGCTCCAGCCACTGAAAATTGTAGGGGTCTGATACTCTGAGCCAACAGTGGGTGCAGCCAGCTACTCGGGATGTGCCTGAATCAGTCCTTTCAAGACACCCAGACGCCCTCTAGAGGATGCTTGAAGAATCTCACCGCCTCCATCCTGGATACAGGGACTCTGAGGCCAGCTCTTCTCTGCATTCTCTTTCCTTCTAGCTCCTGTCCAGACCCTTCCAATTTCTTCTTCCACTTACAGCTTCTGCCATAGTCCAGTCCACCCATCATTCTGAGAGGCCTCTCCTGTTAGGAACCAGCAAGGCCAAGCATCCCCAGCATCCTGACTTCATGGGGCATAGTGCCAACCGTCTGGATTTACCCATAGGGAAGCACTCCTCCAAATACGTTAGGTCCTGAAAGCATCTTCCAGCAACCTGAAGATTTTGTACTACATGATGACATATGTTCATGAGACATGGATAGTCTCATTAACTCCAGCTTTTACCGCCAAGATTCTCTCAGCCCCCAGGGGCACCCTGCCCAGAGCCCCATGCCGAGCTGACCCTGCTGTAGTGGGGATCTTGAGAGCTCTCAATGACCCCTCTTTACATGGGCTCTTAGGGGGCAGGTGAGGGGAGGATGGCAAGAAGCAGGGTGGATCAGTCCCTGAACTTTTAGGTCAGTTGGCCAGGTGAAAAGTCTGAATGAGGAAGAGGTAAGCAAGACTCAGCTCAAGCCAGCCTTTGAGGGGCCCTGTGAAGTCCCTCTGCCTTCCCTGACCACCTAAGGGGCACAGAGACGGGCCCCAGGGGGGACAGCAGTAAGCCCCATCTCCTCCTCTGCCCATGCTGGAACCAGAGGGTCTCTGAAGGGGAAAGTCAGTAGTTCAGCAGGTCCTTTCCAGGAAGGGAGCATCATTAAACTAATGACCAGCCACATGGGGCCCCCTGAACTTTCCTTAAAAAGGATCCCAGGAAATGTGTCCTAGGGTCTTTAAGGTGCTTGTGGAGAACGGGACTAGAATGAGAGCACTGAGGATAGGAGAGCTGTGTATCCTTTTGGGGACAGACCAAAACCAGCGGACTTGGAGTGAGGCACCAGGACCTTTGCATCCTGAGTGGGCATTGGTCAGACCCTGAGGGCATCCCCACCACCGGCCCGATGTGGCGCTCCTTCTCCCAGCCGTGGAGCGGGTGGGAGAGCCCCTTTCATGGCCACATGGGCTGCATGGTGTTGGGGAGCGAGGAGGGGGTGCCTCCAGCTTGGGGGGGTGTCAGATCTGCACCCTGTCCTCCAGAAGGGAATGTGAAGTGCCCCCTGAGAGCTGCAGATCAGCACATAACGACCCCACCCACACACCTGCACTAGGAGATGACCAAACCCAGGCCCTGCGTCCCTAGGGTGACCCCAGTCCCCCTCAGGATGCCTGTCTGGGAAAGCTCAACGCTGCCAGCAGAATTCACTGCTTATTCTAGCCAACACCTGACCCAGGCCCCTGACCTCCCTTTCTTAGAGCATTTACTAAACAGGGTTTGTCATTGATTCCTTCCTCTGTCCCTCCTCCAACAAGAGTGTTTTTCACCAGAACCTGAACACCACTTCTTGAAGTCACTCATCAGGAAGGATGGAGGCCGTGTCTCCTGGTCTCGCTCAGAGGACAGAATCCTGAGATAATTGCCGCTTGTGGGCACCCTGGCCTCATCGCGCTGACACTCCTAACACTGTAGTTTTCTCTTCTCTGAAGCTGCTTGAGACCCCACTGCCCTTCCCCACTCCGTCATGCTCCCCTTCACCGCCCAGGGTCCTCTGCACAGATCAGAAGGGAGCTTAGCTCTTTCCCCTCCTGTCGGTAGTCAGTGAGAAAATCTGTTTTCACCACTTTAAAGTTCGACTATGTTTACCTCTGACACTGGCTCCTGGCCTAACCCTGGTCCAGAGCTCCCGCCCCTCTGCGGTTCACTACAAACACACACACACACACCAAACCACCCTTTATTCAGAAGATCCAGAGAATGGGGTGTGGGGGCAAGTTTTAAGTGTTTCTGGCCTTTTTTTGCCCCTTGCTACCTGGGTATCCCCAACAGCAACTCAGTCCTTACGTTGTCTTTTTTTTAAGATTAAACCACTGATTTGCAATTTTTATTAACAAATTTCATCTATAAAAACCAAGATAATTGATAGCTTGATTTCAACTCAAGTTTTGACAGCAGTTGAAGTTTTACATTTTAAAAAAACTGCAAAATGTCAACTAAAAAAAACAGACAAAATGCTGGGACGTGAGTTTGTACTTAAATTCTACCAACTTCAACAAATAGAGAATGGATGCATATCAGTTCACATCAGTCCTCTGGTCTGAAACACACTTTCCACTGGACATGTCTTATTCACTCTTCTGGACGGGTGCGCGGGTGGCTTCTTCAGTGGTTAAGTTTTAAAAGACAACTTTAATCTCCCTAGGTGGAGCGATTTGGGGTTGGAGGGTCCATGGCAGGTGAGCTGAAGACTAACAGCTCTTGCCTGCCTCCCTCACCCTCTGCCACCATCCTTGGGCCCTGGTTTTCCTCTGCTGTTCAAGCTCTGATCTTTGCTCATCCAGGGAAACAGGCCCCTGGCTTTACAAACTGGTGTGTCCCACCTTGCCTCTTTCCCAAGCTGAGTCAAAATATGGGCCGTTGAGCCCACATGCTACGCTCTGCCGGGGACTGCCGTATCCTCTGAACAAGGCCCGGGTCTGGGCTGGGCTGCCCTGAGGCCCACAGGGAGCAGTCCCCCTGTGCATCCATCCTCAGACTAGACTGAAAGGGCTGGAAAAGGGGGCCTGGTCTTCCTTCCTCAGAGCAGACTCGAGCACCCTCCATGCCTGTCTTCATGGTGCCCGGGAGGTGGCCACCACCCTCTGTACCCACAGTTGCTTCCTCCCCTTCACACTGTCCACAGAGCGCAGCCTGCAGTCAGAAATCCGGGCTCCCCTCAGCCCGGCCTGAGCGCCCCCATCAGCAGCCACGCACCAGGCCCTGGCTGGGTAGGGAGGGCTTCTGAGACAAGGGTCCTCCAGCAGGAATGCCATGGCAGGAGCAAAACCGGCCTGAGCACCTTCCCTCCCGCTGTTGAGCTGGCACCGGGGAGGAGAGAGGATACTGGTCTCCATGGCAAAAGCCACAGATGACCTGGTTCCTGTGGGCAGAGGAGTTGCGGCTAGTCTCCTGTCTCCATTAGAAAAATACCTTTGGAATTCGGTCTATTTGAAACTCTAGTTCTTAAAACACGTGGGAGTTGAACATAGGCTGGACGGTCAGGCTGTGTGTGACTCTGCGTAGAAAGGGTCGGGGAGGAAGAGAGCACATCTTGTTTTAAAAAGATCCTGAATGTGTGCAGGCTTTGGCTTTTTCTGGAATGGGTTGAGGTTATTTCTGGTGCATGGTGTCAGGACAAAGGTGTTCCTTTTAGCACCTTCTGTAAATAAACTGTGGAAATGTGGACCACACCCCCCAGGGGTGGCGGTGGGTGGGGTGGGGGCGGGGCTGGAGGCGAGGGAAGAAGAAAGGGACTAGGATTGGAAGGGCTGTTTTAGCTCAGGGGACCCCTCTGTTCTTGCCGCTCCCCTGAGAAAGCATGACCTCCCCTCAGGACACCCTTCACACCAGAGCAGAGCCTGTGGGGGCAGTGGGGTGGGCTGAGGGGCTAGGAGACCACTAATGAAATCAGGAGCCTGGACATATGTTCTCCTCTAAGACACAAAGGAAGCCAAATGAGGGAACGGAGTCTCCGAACAGAAAGGTGAAGCACTTGGTCAAGGTCAGAACAACTCTGGAGTAACAGGGCTGGGGTTTGAACTTGGGAGGTGGTGGGGGATGGGGTGGAGAAATGCAGCTTGCCCTGTTCTCCCATCCCTTCCAGTCCCTCCCCTCCCCGCGTCCTTTCCTTGAAACCTCACTGAGGGAGTGAGAGGGTGAGCACAGACCTGACCAAGGGTGCTGGGGGTGGGGGACAGGGACCACACAGGTTTCTGCCTGGTTGAAGAGTCTAAGTTTTCCCTGAGGCACTCAGAAGCAATGGATGTATTTGAAATTTATTTCTCTTTTAAAATATCGGCCCGAAAGCCAGCAGTAAAATGGAAGTGACTGGAGGCTCTGAAAGTGAAAGAAAGTGAAGTCACTCAGTCGTGTCTGACTCTTTGTGACCTCATGGACTGTAGCCTACCAAGCTCCTCAGGACATGGATTTTCCAGGCAAGAATACTTGGAGGATGCTGCTATAGTCCAGGTGAAAGTCGATGAGGGCCCAGTCTAAGCTGGCTATCACTGGGGAAGGGGCCAGAGCTGAGAGCCACTGAGGCACACTCGAGGTGAGGATTAGGGAGAGAGATGACACTGGGCCTTTAGCCCAGGTCAGTGGGGAGCTATGGACTTCCACTGAACTTGAGCCTGCCTGCTTACTGCCTACTCGGTGGAGCCTGACTCTTTGTGACCCCATGGACTATAGCTCCAGGCTCCTCCATCCGTGGAATTCTCCAGGCAAGATACTGGAGTGGGTTGCCATTTCCTTCTCCAGGGGATCTTCCCAACCAAGGGATTGAGTCTCTTGTGCCTCCTGCATTAGCAGGCAGGTTTTTTTTTACCAGCTGAGCCTTGAGGAAAGCCTGAGCTTGAGCACACGTGTTTTTAAAGGAATGATCACAGGCCAAAGTTTGAGACAGTCTTTATTGGAGCTTGGAATGTCATAGCAATTCACCTTTATCAGAGGCAGACTGGTAAGATGAGCAGCAACGGCAGCAGACACCCCCTCCCCCCGCTGGTGGGGGGACGTCCGGCCTACATGAGGAATCCTGCTCGCCCGCAAGCAGTACACAGGCACACACGTGCACGCACACACACACTTCTACACAGACACTCACACGTGTTCACTCACTCCCGGTGGGTCAGAGGCCAAGTACCCTTCCTGCCCCGCCTGCTCTGGGGGGATCCGCTGAGCTGAGACTGAAGGAAACCACTTGAGGACCAGGGATGAAGGAGCTGGCGGCTGCAGGCGTTTTGTGGTTTGGGAGAAGGGGATCTGGGAGGATGGGAGAGACTGCCAGGGCCAAGCAAAGGGAGCCCCCCTGGGCCAGGGCATGGAGAGAAAATGCTGGAGATGGGGCGTGGGAGGGACGGGGGTGGGAAAAGGGAAAAGGCCATCCCCTCTCCTTCACTCACTCCACCCTCACAGCCTCACAGCTGGGGCCGGAGTCCTGGGCCAAGGAAGCCTGGGGAGCATCAAGGGGTCCCCTGTGTCCTAGGAAGGCACTGAAATGGGGAAGATCTTGGAGGGCCTGGAGACTCCCCCAGGTACCCCAGGGAGGGAAGGAAGGGGGATGACAGAGCAAGGAGGGTCTTACATGCCGGTTGTCTGGGGGCAACAAGACTGGGGAAGCACGAATCCTGCTTTCCACCCCAAACAAGAGGTGGGTGATAGGCTGAGATGAAGCCCCTCTGGCCGGCAGAGGGGAGAGGGCCAGAGCCAGGGCTGCCCCTTCGGTCTCCAGGGCAGCCAGTGGGACAGGCTGGCCTCGTCCGTGTGTCCGTGGGGGCAGGAGGGAGGACCAAGGCCTCCTGCCCCCGGGGCCTGGGCTACCAGAGCACGGCCCCGTCCAGGTTCCCGTAGCCTGGCTCGGCCCGCAGCCGCCAGTACGTGTTGTTCGTCACCCACCACTCCTTCCCGCTGCTGTCCGTCTGCCGCCTGGGGGAGAGGGGCCGGGGAAGGAGCGGGTGAACGTCCAGCACTGAGCCTGCTCCTGAGATGCTGCCCCACACTGCGGGCCCCACTCAAAGCAGCAAGGGACTAGTGGGCAGGGGGTGGCCCTGAGTTCAGAGGAAGGCGGAGCAGCAAGGGTGTGGTGGTACAGGGGGCACGGAGGCACCTGAAGAAGCGAGCCTGGTGGACAATGTTGTTCTCCTCCATCACTTTGCGCCTGTCTCGCTGAAGCTGCTCGATCCTTCTCTTCTGGGCCTCGGCCGCCTGTATGTTCCCCTCCTCCAGGTACCTGGGCACCCAGACTGCCGTCAGTGGAACCGCCCCACCCTCAGGGGCCCCCAAATCCAAGGCTTCTGTCCCTGCCCAGTTCTGCCCCCAGGCAGGTCCCATCTCCCTGAGGCAACACCAAGAAGGAAAGATACAGCCCCGGGTCTGTGTGGAAACCCCCATGAGGAGGGAGAAGCCTGGTGCTTCCAGAGTGGCTCCCGCCTGGCACTGACCTCTGGTCTGGCCGGAGCCGCGTGTCCGTGGAAGGCAGGGACCGTTTCAGCTCTGTGGTCAGCTCATTCAGCTCCAAGGCAAACTGAGTGAAGCCGAAGTTTCGCTCATAGTTTGGGGGCATTGAGTCTAGGGGGAAGGCAGGGGGCTGGGGCAGGTGGACTGTGCACAGCTGCCCTCACCGCTGCCCAGCCCGCCCCGAGCACCCCACTTACTGGGCTTCCAGATGCACTGACCACCCGGCGGGGGTCCGCGGTACAGCCCCTCATGCCACTTTCCAAAGAGTCGGTGGAGGACACGGCCACTCCGGCTGAACACGGCCCCCTGTACCTCGTGGATGTTGGAGCTCCAGTATTTGGCCTGCGGTGGGGGTGGGGCAGGGGGCTTAGGAAGAGGTCCCCTCCCCTTCTAGTGGAGGGGCTGCTGGGTGGAGAGTGTGGGCAGGGCGCTGCCCACCTTGCAGAAGGTGAGCTTGCAGTGGCAGGAGCTGTCCTGCGTGTTCCGGATGAGCACCTCCCCATAGTGCTCGATCCAGCGCTGGCCACTGAGGATGTTGTGAATGCAGGATGTCACCTTATTCCACTCAAAGTGGTCCCCAAACCTGAGAGAGAGAGAGCAGGGCGGGTGAGGGGCAGCTGGCTGGCCCTGGGGAACAAGTGCTACCCTGACCCGGGGAATGTCTCTCTTATCGGAGCAGGTCACATGGGTCTGGGGAAGGAACCCCGGTGTGCTGGTTCCAGCTCGTGGCCCTTCCATGAAGGATGACATATTTATTAAGTAGAGCAGCCTTCCCAGAGAGTACTCAACTAACACATCTCCATTTGCTGAGAAAGCTCCTACGTGCCTAAGTCATGGGAGTGAAAACATAAACAGGGTCCCTACTCTTGGATGCCAGGGACTGTGGTGGGCTGATCACATACAACAGCCTGTTTACTACCCACTTCTGCTGGCTGTTACTTATTACTCTTATTTTATAGACAAGCAGACTCAAGTATTTTTGCTGCTGCATAACTGTTAAGTGGCAGAACTAAGAATCCTACCCAGGACTCTTGACCCTGAAGCACAGGGTCTCCTGCACCCCTTGTACTGGCCTCCGGTTGCAGTTCCCCACCTGTAACATGAGCTAGATGAGGGTGCTTCAAATATGGTTTGTGACTCGTCCTAAAACTACTTTAGGTTTCTGTGTGTGTGTGTGTTACAGTGCACTCACTTCAAGTCTCAGATGCATTGCTTACTGTGAGTCATGGTTAAAAACTGTGAAAGCCTCTTGGTCAGATGGCCTTGATAAGCCCTTCCAGCTCCAAGACTTTCCCCTTTCTTTACTGACAACTGCTGTAAACACGGGGGTAAAGTGCATAGACACTGCCCCACGCCGAGCAGCTTCAGGATGCCTCCCCATCCCAGCCTGGGGGATGGCTTGTGGGCTGGGCCCAGCTGCCCAGCACTTAGGAACACTCACCTGGGCAGGCTCACGTTGACTGTCCCAACAGGCACAATCTCCAGGGATTTGCCCCAGAACTTGTTCTTCCACTTCATGTCTGGAGTTGGGTTGGGGGAGGGAGAGCAACAGCAGAGGTAAGACCAAAGGGTGTTCCAGGCCCCTCCCCATCTGCCCTTCACTCCCAGCTCCAACCTTCACCTTGCCAGAAGATGAAGTTTTCAGACTCCGCATGGCACGCTGAGATGGGGGGGTGGTGGGAGACCTTGAGGAGCAAAGAAGTTCTCTGGAGGCTGCTCCTGACCCCAGGCCCCCAACACCCCTCACTTTCACCCCCAGTTCCCCTGTGAACCAGAAGACCAGCTAGTTCCAGGTCTCTTGTCCCTGTCATCCTTGGCCACCACCCAAATTCCACCATCCTCTCCTTTCCCACAAGCCCCAACTTTCTCCCTTCTCGCTCACTCCCCTCCAGGGCTCTCCTTGCCTCTCCCCATCCCCTGGTGCCCACCACTGCCTGAGTGTTCTCTACAAAGTGCAATTCTAAGAATGTCACTCTACTGCTTAAAACCCTCCCATGACTCCCTGTGGCCTTCAGGATTTAAAAACCAACCAACCAACCAATCAACTGTTCCTTATCTTCGCCCACAGGGCTTCTCAAGCTTTGGTCCTGCCTTGTCTTTCAGCCTTGTCTCGAACTCTTCCCAAACCCTCCCATCCATCCCTTTACACTGCCTGGAACAGCCTGGTCTCCCACCTCCTTGCACACTTGGCCAACTACAATCCATCCTTCAAGACTGAGCTCAAGAGCTGAATAGCCTTCTGTGAGCTTCCTCGACCCAGAACACGATGCAAGTGTTTCAAGTCTGTCTCCTCAAAAGTGGGCACCTCCTTTCCTGACTGCCCGTCTGCAGGGTGTTCTCACCCCTGCCCTGGCCCCTTGAAGCCTGGATCCTCCCTGGCCTCATCCACACGGCTCCCCCGCCAGCCCTCTTCTTCCTGGCCTGCACCTGCTCACTGATGAAGCGGAAGCCTCGGTCAGGGCGCTCACACTCATAGGTCTCCCCCAAGACAGGGTTGAAGGGCTTGCAGCCCGCCCGGTGGTACGTGGAGGAGTAGGCAGACACCGCGAAGGCTGCGATGTACACCTGCAGGGGGCGGGGCGCCAAGGGATCAGAGGAGATGCTACCCCACAGCCACCCCACCGGGTGAGGCCGGCGGCTGGGAGGCGGGGTCGTGGGGCGTGGCAGCAGCCGGGGCGGGGCCGGGGCGGGGCCGGCGCACCATGCGCTCGCAGGGGTCGGCGGTGCGGCTGGCCCGGTCCAGGAGGCTGCTGTACTCCAGCTCCTCGCAGAGCCGCTGCAGGGTGTTGAGCGGCTCGTTGAGCTGCACCGGCATCGACACCTTGGACAGGTCCTTGCCAATGTTGTTCCGCAGGATGTTCCACAAGCTCACGTCAGTGCCGGGCCCGCTGGCGGCCGGCAGGCATCGGCGGCGGGGCGGCCCCACGGCTCCCCCTGGAACACAGCCCGCCTGTCCCTCTCCGCTGCGCACCACAGCGAGGCCCCTCCCAAGCCCCTGCAGCGCCCCGAGGTGTGCTCACTCCCAGGCTCCAGGCTCGACTCACTACCAGGAGCCGGGGCAGGTGGCTGGGGGCTAATTCTTGATGAGCTCCCGGGGATTCAGGTGGGCACAGGGCTAAGAACCAGAGGATGCTTCCCACTGCTGGAAACGGAAACCCTGCACCCCAGAACCCCTTCCTGAGTCCCATCCTTGGTTTCTACTCCCTTTCATAAACACAGAAACCAAGGTCAGGATGTAGATTATCCAGCCCATTGTATAGACAAGGAAACAGGCTCCAAGGAGTAAAATGACACTACAAAGCCATGCTGCTATAATAAAAGATGGCAAAGTGGGCTCTTCTGGCTCACTGAGGCCCACATGAGCCTTCTCAGAAGCCCTGCGTGGAGGCCGGCCCCAAGCTGAGTCAGCCCCACCCCCCAGAGCCACGGCTGGAGCCCAGCTCATAGCTGAGCCTTCCTCACTTCCAAAGTCACCCTGGAGTCAATGTCCAAAGCTATCAGCCCACCAGTCCTACAAGGGACGGCTTCCCAAGGGGCCTGGGCCTGGACACACTCCGTTTCTGGGCCCACCTCCAGCCCTCCCTCCTGCTCGCCCGGTGGGCACCTTTCTGACAGCGCTCGGCTCCCCGGAGGTCCAGAACCTCCTCTGACAGGCTGGTGGTGACTTCACTGGTGCACGATTCCTCCTCCTCCGAGCCCTGGGCCGGGACAGATGACAGGCCGGGCAGACTAGGCCTCCCCGGGCAGCTGGGCAGTACCCAGGGCCTGGCGAGAGAATCTGCCCAGCTAGCCCTTTGGTGGGAAGGGGAAGAGAACATATTTGGGGGGTCTGAACCCTAAGACACTGCCCCAGGAGGCCTGGTGTCATGGTGTGCCCTGCCGCCTTGGGAGGGAGAGGGCCCCCAGCTCAGGGACCTGGTGGACATGAAGGGAGGGAAGTAAGGGATTCCTGGGATCCAGGGTTGGGAAAGCAAGGGTCAAGGGAATGCAGAGGCTGAAATGGGGTCACAGAAAGATGGCTGGGGGTGGAGCTGAGGCAGCAGTTTCAGGAGAAACCATGAAGATAGAGCACATCAAGCTGGAACAAGGGTCCTCAGCAGAGATTTCTAAGCAGGGCCACACAAACCCAGCAGGTCTGGCCATGTTCTCAGAGAGAGCGGCTGAGCTGATTAGAAAGGACTTGGGAATCTACTGATTCTAGTCTCCCGGGACCCCAGCCCTCTATTCCCATGGTCCCTCCCCTCTCACAGGCAACTTCCCCCTTCCCTCACCTCATTCTCAGAAGAGCTGGCAGAGAGGAGAACCTCACAGGCATCAAAGAACTCTGTGTGGGAGTCAGCAAGGGATAGGACGCTGCTCTGGGACAGCTGGGGGGTCAGCTCTCGCCCCTTCATGTACAGAGCTTCTTGCTGTGGGAGCAAGACTGGTGTCGGCCCGAGGCCCAGCTGGGAGAGTCGGGCCGGGCTCCCCTGGCCTGACAGTTCCCTTGAGAGGAAGTGTGACTGGGGACTTTTACTGTCTGAGTTGTGCAGAGCGGGAGGAGATGTGGAGGGGAGTGAGCATCATGTGGTACGAGGCCTGGGGAAAGATCCTGGCCTGGGAGTGAGGAGACACGGGTTCCATAATAACTGCCTGCATCTCCCAGCACTGACTCTGAGCCTAGCTCCACGCCCTTGGCATGTATCAACTCAATCCCGACACTCACTCTGCAAGGTAGGTACCATTATCACCCCCACTCTGTAGATTAGGAGACTCAGGGTCAAGAGGGCAGCATGCAGTACAGTCAAATTCAAACCCATATAGTACAGGAGGCTGGGCCCATCATTAGATCCTTTAAGGCTCAGTTTCCTTATCTGTGAACTTGAGGGTAAGAATCAGCTTCCTCACGAGATCCTGACTTAAAAGCGCTCTACACACTATTAAGAAATGATCCGGATATGGCTGCTGCCTGTGTTCTGTGAAAGGGGCTGGAGTTTCAGGTCTGAAAGCGAATCCTGCCTTCACTCCTGCTGAGAAAGGAGGGCCCCACCGCCCAGCCAGCTCCTACCTCCTCGGGATTGAGGGAGCTGAAGGAATCTGCAGTGGTGTCGGAGGAGACGGACAGTGAGTGGAGGCGCCTCGGGCCGGCCGAGGTCTCAGAGACCTGCAGGGAGAGAGTGAGGGTGCAGGTACAGGATGGGGATGGGGGAAGCCCCCCCACACATACACCGAAGGCCTGTCAGGCAGGGTCTGCCTCAACCAACCCCCTTCCCGGCCCAGGCCTGCCCAGCCGGCCCAGGTCTGCCATCTTCAGGCCGCTCCTCCCACCGACCACCCGGTCCCCTGCTCACCCCCAGCCTGGATGGCTCCGAACCCTGGTGCAGGCCCCTCAGTCGGTCCCGTTCAGCAGTGAGGGCGGCCAGGACGCTGCTGAGCGAGTTGTGCACTGCGGGGGCAGGGCCGGCATCAGACTCCCTTCCTCCCCTCGCCCTCCCCCACCTGCTCCCCACCGCCCCTCCAGCTCACACTCACCCTTCTGGGCCAGGGCCCAGAAGCTGCGCTGCAGGTGGGCGTAGTCTGGGGGCGGCAGCCCTCGGGGGCCCGAGGGGTCTCGGGACTCCAGGTAGCGAGACAGGTTGGGAACTGAGCCGTGGAGACGACCCACCTGTGGGTGAAGGGGAAGGGTGGAAGGGCCCAGCCTCCTTCGGCGCCTCCCACCCAGCGTCTTAGGGGCCACCTCACCCGCCCAATGGTGTCGTCCTTGGCAAAGCTCTGTGTGCACCACATGCGGCTGGTCCGCTTCCCCTTCTTGGGTCTCTCCGTCATCACCGAGGCCTGGCAAGTCGAGGTGGGTGAGTTTCGGTCTCAGCGTGGGGAAGACCCCCAAAGCCAAGTGAGAGGCGGACGGCCATGGAGGAGGAGGCAGAAGACCAACAGCCTGGCAGCCGCCTGGGCACAGGGGGAAGGGGTCGCTCCAAAGGGGCAGAGAGACAGGCCGCAGGCGGTCTGGATACGGTGGGGAGGGGCAACGGGGAGACGGTGGCTCTCCAGGAAATGGCAGCATGTAAGGGGGACAGGGGACCTGTCTGGGGAGGTGATGGAGATTAACACGGCAAGAGGGGAGAGAGCCCTGTCTCCGTCTGGACCTCACCTGGTGTGTGGGGATGACAGGGGCCGAGGGGATCCGGTGCAGGGACTCCAGGCTCTGGAGGAGTCTGTGTAGTTCCTGGAGCTTGCCCTGACACTCCGAGAGCTCTGTGGGAAGGATGGATGAGGAAGGCCGGAAGCCAACACTGGCCGGCTTCCCTCCCTCCTCCAAAGACTTCACCAGCAGCCTGGGGAATCCCGACACTGCCTCCCCTCTCCCACTCACAAGCCCACAGCCGCTTCCAGCTCCCACCTACGGTTTGGCCTCCACGGGGCACCCGCACCCCAGTCTGCACTGTCCCCAGAACACAGTTCACAGACCTCAGCTGCCTCCACACAGGCCAGCGGGCCCTCACCCTTAGTCTCCCGACTCGGCCTGCATTTCCCTCTCCTGGGCCAACATCACAGCCCCCAACTCTAGGAACCTGGCGCCAGAACACACCCCTTCCCTGGCAATCCTTCTCAGGGCCCCTCCCTGCGTTGGCATCCGGGATCTTCTGTGTCATGAGTGCCAGCCCTGTGTGCTTAGAGCACAAGCCCCGCCATCTCTGCGAGCCTGAGGCTCTGGGGATACAGCCTGAGGAGACCTGCTCAGCCTAGAGGTAGAGGCTGTCTCCCCCACCAGACGGGGCCTCCCAGAGCAGGGACAGAGGTCACACTTTCTCCTCCTTGTGACTGCTGATGCCACCGAGACGCAAGAGCATGGGCCCTCCCCATGGAGACGCGGGGCCAGGGGTCCCTGTCCCTCACCGTGAGAGCAGCGGTCCAGCCCATCACTGTCCCTCAGCCAGGAAGACACCTTCTCCCGAGGTCCAACCCCTGGCAGAGCCGAGGCACTACCCGCTGCCGGAGGCTGGGCACCGGGAACCTGTGGGGCGAGTCAAAGGTCAGGAAGGCGCCTCCTCTCTGAGTCTCAGCCTGAATCCTCACATGACTGGGTCCTGCCCTGGGGCCCATCTTACCTTCTGGTGGGTGGTGCTGGGCAGCAGGCTTCGGGGCACATCCAGGTGCTGGGCTGAGCGGTGGGCACGCAGCTGGGCCACCCAGCTCTGGAACAGGTCCTGGGACTTGATCTGCAGAGGTGATGGAGAACGAGAGGGACGCATGAAGGGAAGGATTGCTTTCTAGGGGCAAGAAGTTGGGGCTCTGGTCCCCAGGCGGGCAGGGTCTCTCCCTACAGCACACAGATGGTGCAAAGGCCCCCCTCTGTGCCTGTTCATACAAGAACCAACAGCGCCAGTTTGCCGTTGGCTCTTGTACATGGTGGGAACTCCCCTCTGGTCAAACTCAGATGGCCCCTCGGCCCCTGCCTCTCTCTCCTGTGACCCAGTGCCTCTGCCAGGCTGGGGGAGCAAGACACCCCCTGCCTCCCACGGATGTCACCTTGAGGTGGTAAATGTTGTCTTCAGTGTCAAGGTCAATGCGCTGGGCCTTTTTGTTGATGGACATGACCGACAGTCGGACATCGATGGAGCCATGGGGCTTCCCCTTGGTGATCTGGGGTGGAGAGATCAAAGAGGGAAAAGGAGATGAGTTGAGGCCACCGGGGCCACCATCCCCTTGAGGTCATGCTAGGTTAAAAGGTCAGGCGGCAGGTTCACCCTCAGGCTCAAGTGACAGCGTCAGCAGGACATGTCAGTCGTCCTCCTGAGCACGGGACAGCCTGCTATGTCACGTCACAACCAGAGCTCCAGGGAGTCCAGAGAGAGGAACACTTCCCACCCTCAGGAGTCTGCAGGCAGGGCTAAGGACAATGAACCTCCTAGAGAGGGCCTGGGTGTCTAGGTCTTTAGTTTCTTGTTCCTGTCTGAGCATGGTACGAGGACAAGGATGATAAAGCCCCTCAGTCTTGGGCACTAATTTGAGCCTGGCACTGTTCTGAGAGCCGTCACCAAACAAAGACTCTACAAGTGGGTGCTCACCCTCTCTCCACCTTAGGGGTGAGGAGTTGAGACCCAGGGAAGTAACTTGCCCAAGATCCCACATCCAGAAAACGGCATACCTGGGATTCGGGCCTTGCTCTGGGGGATTCCAGAAGCCCCCTGCCTGCCCAGGGCCCCCTCCTCTCACACCCGCAGCCGAGGCCCCAACTCACATCTTGCCGAGTTGTCGCGTAGTGAAGAATCCCATCCTCGAGCACGAAGTACCTCTGTGAGGATGCCCAGAGGGAACAGGACCAGGGTGGGGGGCACGGAGAGGAAAGGGTGTGGGGGAGAGCAACCACACGGAAGCGTCTCCTCACACACAGACAGCCTGCGCTGCCCAGAGGCCCCACACATCCCTTCCGGCCCCTGCATCTGGCCCCTCCCTCTGCCCTGCCGCCCTACCTTGTGCCAGCCCTTCAGAGGCCACTTCCTCTTCTTGAGCAGGTGGCCTTCCTGCCTCTCAGGCATGATACCCTCTGCCCCCAGCCGGCCCCGAGGCTCCTCCACCACCTCCCACAGCTCGGTGGTCTGCAGTCCAGGACAAAGGGCGGGGGTGGGGGGGGGCAGAGCGGTGAGGCAACCACATCTGTCTGTCCCCTGAGGGCCAGCCCCCCCTGCCCTCTGCCCCCACCCGCTTCCCACCCTCAGACCTGCTGGCCACCGCTGGGCTTTGCAGACTGAGTGCTCTCGGCCAGGGAGGGAGGGTCCCACTCTTGGAAGTCCATGGGGAAGGGAGCGGCCACTCCCTGCTGTGGACGGAGAGCAAAAGGGGAGGGATGTCACCTTGTCCTAAGGGGGCCCTTGAAGCAGAGAGAGACCCTGTTAGCACAGACTCGACTGTCACCTTCCCCACCCCCACCCCCTCCTGCTCCCTCTGAGTCTTGAGAGCCCCAGCACATCTTCCGCTCACCTGCCAAGCCCATCCCGAGCCCATCCCCACTCTGGGCCGGTCATCCTGCCCACACCCTCCGGCTGCGGCCGCTGCCCAGAGAGGCGGAGCACGCAGCAGGCAGGCCGGTGCCAAGAGAAAACCTCGAAAAGTCTGCTCCGCCCCACCTTAGGCACACACACATTCTCTGGCTCTAGGACACACTGGGTGCTTTCTCTGGAGGATTCCCTGGGGGTAATCAGAGGTAAGCCGGGCAGTGAAGGAAGAGGCTCCGAAATAGGGCAGAGGGATTCAGGGACTGGGCAGGCAAGATCTCACCCCAGCTCCTCTTCCTCAGGATCCCAACCCCACTACCACGACCACAGAAGTGCAGATGCCCCTGCCATCAACCTTTTACAGAGCACCCCCCAACCCCCGACCCCAGCTCCATACAGAGCCTCCCAGCTGCCTGACCAACTGGCCTCCCTATCCTCTAGCTCATGGGCTCCCATGGTTCTGCCTGGAGAAACTGAGCCCTGGGACAGCCCCCATTTTCCCCTGGGCCCCCCATCAATCATTCTCTTAGGATGCCCACTTCGGACCCTCGGTCCACCGCACCCCCCCAACCTCCTCTTTTCCATCCCAGTCCTTGGGGCTCCTGAGAAACACCATCCACCTGGAAAGAGCTGGGGACAGGCTGATGGAGACATATGCTGAGGTCCACACTGGTCCCTCAGCCATGCCCACAGGCGCCCTGGGCACCAGTCCTGGCCATCCTGACTCCACGGGGAGATCAATAATGCATGAGACTGTGTGTGTGTGAGATGGGGGAGGGGACTAGAGGGGCAAGGTTGGCCTGAGGCCGGGGAAACAGCTCACATCTTTCGATGGAGCTAGCAAGCACCTGAGGAGCTGAGGTCAGGAGGGACAGGGATATGGGGGGTGCAGGTGGTGGGAAGGTCAGGGCAGAGGGGTCCATGCCACGCTACGAGAGGCTGATCTGGGGGAAACTCCTGCATTTAGCCATTGGAAGTTCCCAAACTCTTCCAGTATTGGGACATCTCTGTACCCTCTTCCTGGGCCCGTGGGATCCTGGCCCCTCACTGCTTGTGGGTGGAGGGGCAGACTCTATTACGGAGGGCGCAGGTCGAGGTGAGCCAGGTGGGTGCCCCCTTTCCAGCTCCATTCCCGCCCTCATCTCCGGAGCAGTGACCCGCCAGCTTCAGGTGGGAGGAAGCCCTCTCAGGGAATGTCAGCTGATGTCAGGGTAGCCCCCTTACCCCAGGGTCCATGGACGCCAGTGCTCCTTGGCCCGAGCACCACTCCGCCTCTGAGTCACGGTCTCCGAGCCACCCGCTCCCTGCTCTCAGAGCTGAGCTGTGGCGGCAGCTGCAGCAGGAACCAGGAAGGAAGGAGACGTCGGAGCCTCCCCTCTAGCCGGATCTCCTCACCTCCCCCTCCTCGGCCCCTCCTCCTGCCGAGCTCCAGGCGGCCGCTCAGCTCTGCCCCCCTGCTCCCCGGAGGACTCAGGGCTGAGTCGACGCCCCAGTGCCCAGGAGGCTTGGGAGTGAGGACAGAGTCCCCCTTGGGCACAGTTCCAGATAGATCACAGAGTACTGGGGAGTTGCTGGCCTCAAGCCAGCGGTGGTAAAGAATTTACTCATACCAGCATGGCCTTGACCCGTTAGTACCCAAGGCCATTTCCTTGTTAACCCCCGCTCCTCGTTTTACAACTGAAAATAGGTGGCTAGATTTGGAGCCAGCAGAGCTATCAGGTTGACAGGAAGGGAGGGATGCCCCAAGGGGACACAGTTGATGGTGCCAAGGGCACAGTCAGCAGGGCAGTCAAGGTTAAGAGGGCCACAGTGAGGCTGTCACTGGGGGTGATGCGCCTCCAGGTCAGGACACATGGGGGCCGGAAGCAGCTAGGTGGTAGGACACCCCCACCCACCCCCGGCCTACCAAGCCTGGATCAGGAGCAGGTCCAGGGCAGTGACCAGCTGGCTGGTAAAGGGCTAGCTCAGCCTCCCTCTCTGAGCACCTTTGCCCTTCTGCTGGAGTCCAGCTGCTCAATTCTAATTAAAAACTTGCTCTTGCTGAAAAGTCTGGAATTTATTCAAAAGGATGTGAACTGGACTGACAGCTTTAAGTGCAGTATAGCCCCTTTCCAGAAAGAAATGGGTTTTGAATGGTGTGGCCTCAGGCACCGCCAGTGGGTAAAGGGTGCAGTCTGAGGTTCTTTGACTCCCAGTATGATGTGGGCCACTTTCCCATCCAGCTGTCACCGCCTGGGTCTCAGCTTACCCTTCAGGGTCTTTTCTCTCTCAGACGCTCTGCTCCATTCAGAACCTCGGCACCGTTCCAGCCACCCCAGGAGGGCGCTGTTAGCACCTGGCAGGATTCTGGAGTCAGGGAGAGCGCTGGGCAGCACTGGCCAGACTAGCTCTGGCACCCAGGAGCCTCAAGGGCCTTTTAATTCTTTATGTTGATTGAGCATCCCTGGGCGAGGGGCACAGAGCTGGGCATGGTGGGAAGCTGATCCTGGACCAGGGAAGGAAAAGCTGCCGCAGATCGCCACTGCCAGAGCAGCGTCTGCCCAGGACCGAGGAAGCTGCGGCACTGCTCCAGGTCCCAGAAATGATCCACGGCCACCTCCGTGCATCACCCATGTCCACCTGGAATGGGCTCCCATCAAGGACAAGGGCGGGCTCCGAGTTAAACATCCTCCATGAGAAACTTTCAGTTCCCTGAGATCTGGATGAGGCCTCCTACTAAGAGCCCTCAGACCCGGGCGTTAAAACAGAATCCTGGTTTTTCCTCCCTCAGCTCTTTTGGTTTGAATCACCTGAGACATGTCAGTCACTTAGTAAAGCGGGCAGCTGCCTTCAAAAGGACAAGCATGTAAGCAGTGTCATATGTGGGAGCAGGTACAGGGAAGTGACAGACTCGGACATGGGAAGAGGCAGATGTTCTAGGAAGGGAAGTGAGTCAGAGATGACCCTGGGAATATGTCTACAGGGAGGATAAGCTTATAAACAGCAAAACACAGTTAAGTAAAATGCATTTCACTTTATCATAAAGCAGTGCTCCCAACCTTCCCATGACATGACACACCCCGAGGGTACACAATTAACACTCAAAGCACTCTTGGGACCCTAACGAGAAAGTTCTAGTGTAGAAAACCAGGGGAGCATCTTTACAGCTGCAAAAAGCCTGGTTCAGTCCCTGTGCTGCCTCTTACTAACAGCATGACCTTTTCACAGGCCATTTAACTTCTTTTCCCCCACGGTCTTCCTCTCTGTGAAATGGGGATAATGTGTGAGACATCAAGGAACTAGCACATGTAAAGTGGTTAGCAGTGAGCCTGGCACAGCAGGCTCTCAACAGATGCCATTCTCAGCAGAATTAACTGCTCAGCTGAGCTATTCTGGCACGTAGGAGCCACGAGGGGCTGGGCTGGGAGGTGTGTGCAGCAAGGCACAGTGAACACAGGAGACAGGGCTTCTCTGCCTTGGACCTGGAAAACGGAAAGAGATGGCTCCTATCAGGTCCCAAGTTAGGAAAACTAGTAACAAACATACTGATTACAAGCCTCCATTCTGAAATGGAATTCCCCTACATCTCTGGGTGGCCATGTACTGGAAGAGATCACTGTCAGTAAAAACCAGGGAACAACGCCACTCCCCAGCCTACGTCCCCCATGTCTCCAATAGCCAACAGGGCAGAGTGTATTTATGGGCCGGCTGGGTGCAGGAGGCTGGCTACGAGTCCTGAACAGGGTTGGGAGGACCCGGCTGCGCGCTGGCTGGCAGGACGGCGTCCCCCTCGTGCTGCTGTCTGGTGTACTGATCCAGCAGGGCAGTCAGCTGGAGGGGGTGGTGCTGAAGCAGAGAGTGCGTCCGGGCTGTGAGCAGGGCGAGTCCTCCCACCAGCTCCCCCTGTGCCAGGGCCAGGCTAGGGAGCTTGGAGTAGTTGATGAAGCCCTGCCTGCTGAGGATGGTGTCGTCAATGCAGCCACCTAGAAGGACACAGGATCAGCGAGGCTCCCACACGTGATTTTCCTCTTCAAAGACAATGGGCTCCCCCTAGGAATTTGCTCTCCACCGCCCTTTTCTACCTCCCAGCCATCCCCCAAGTCCAGTCTCCACCTGTGTCCCACCCCACTCCCAATGTTTCAGATCAGTCCCCTCCTCTCCTTCCTAACTTTTCCTGGAAAACCCTTCCATGTATTACGTAATCCCCACAACATCAGTGTTTCCTCCTAAACTTCCTTGAAGAACCATTGAGTGTGTGTTGATGGAGGCGGGGGTGGAATTTGTATTATCTGTTATTATATACACAGATTCCTGCCCCACCAACAGATAGCATTCTCTAAAAGAAGCACCTTCAGGGTTTCTCAGCATCAGAGGAATCCTGAACCTCAGCCCCCTTCCCTTGGCCTGTTTAAGTATCTTCATCTGTGTGGGTCTCAACACCCACCCCCTTACTGGACTTCCCTGGTGGCTCAATGGTAAAGAATCCACCCGCTAATGCAGGAGACCCGGGTTCAACCCCTGGGTCTGGAAGATCCCCTGGAGGAGGAAATGGCAACCCACTCCAGTATTCTTGCCTGGGAATTCCCATAGACAGAGGAGCCTGGTGGGCTCTAGTCCATAGGTCGCAAAATAGTCAGACACGACTTAGTGACTAAACAAACAACAAAACACCCCCTGACTAGACTCCAGGTGTCTGAACGCCCCCTCCCCAGAGTGACAGAGGCAGGCCCCATTGTGAGAAGGGGTCCCCTCCAAGCACAGCCACAGCGTTACCCACACAAGCCCTGAAAGTGACACCAGGCTGCAGGAGCACCCACTCCACTTCAGCCCTGCCGCCAACTGACTGCTCACCCAGCAGCGGCAGGAAAGGCACACTCTTCAAGATGCGCACCATCTCCTTGACCTTGGGTTCTTCACTGACCAGCAGCAGGTTGTGCCCCACGAAAAGGGGCAGCAGGTTTTGGTATTTGGAATCCTCCAGGAAGGGCTTTAGGATCTGGACCGGCAGAAGAGAAGGGCTTACTGGGGTCGAGTAGCAGGAAGAGTCACCCACGTTGGTCACAGGCCACACCAGGCTGTGGGCTCAAGCTAATGAAGGTCTCCTCAACCCCTAACACAGTTCAGGCCCCGGACTAGAGAGCGGCCATGTAAGGGGGCTGGGAATGCCACTTCTGGGGAGAGATGCTGCGGTCTGACATGGGGGTGGATCGGGTGGGGAACAAGGTGGGGAATGAGAGTCCGTTCCCTACCTGGTTGGGGAAGACCTTCATCAGGATCTTGTGCTTCCGTAGCCGGTGTCGCATGAGAAGCTTGTCCTCTGCGCTCATAGCCACGTTCTGGCAGACAGCTATCATTCGGTTGTCTCGGAAAACTGCGGCTATCTCCCCACGGAGGAGCCGGATGAGGCCTGTCTCCTGAGGTCAAGAAGGCAGGACCGAGGGGACATAAGCTGCCCCTTCTAGTACTCCTTACTCCCTCAGGGATGGGTGCCGGAGCTCCCATTGATGCCCAAGTGACGATTAGGGCACAGCAAGGAGAACCGGGCCCCTGACTCTCAGAGACACGTTCTCTCACTCCACCCTTTCATTTCCATTTGATAACTGCAGGTTTCAGAGCAGTATTTTTATTATTTTACAATTTGATACTATCATCTTTTGATGGCACCATGCGGCTTGTGGGATCTTAGTGCCCCAACCAAGGACTGAACTCAAGCCTTTGGCAGTTAAAGCGCAGAGTTCTAACCACTGGACTGCCAGGAAATGCCCTGGAACAGCATTTTTTCCCCCTCAAACGTTAAACTTTTTTTTTTTTTTCAAACGTTAAACTTTTTATGTTGTATTGGAGTGCAGCTGATTAACACTGTTGTGGTAGTTTCAGGTGAAGAGCGAAGAGACTCACCCATACATATATATGTAGCCACTCTTCCCCAAACCCCTCTTCCATCCAGGTTAGCACATATCATTGAACAGAGTTCCATGTGCCTAGAACAGTGTTTTTAAAACCTGAGAACACTCAGTCCCTTTGAAATGGACAACAGTCTGACCCAGCTAATGTTATTTTGATAATAATATTGTCAAAATTACTTAATTAGCCCTCTGACACTGTTCTCGTGTTGAATTCTTTTATCAATTTAAATACAAGATTACTCTTTTGCAGTGTTGATTCAAAATTGAGGTATTTTCACAGAACAAGACTTCATTTTCTCAAGACAGTGTTTCTCAAAGTTGACAACTTGGGGAATTGAGAACCACCATCAAGTTAGCAATACTCCACTGATCTTTCTGTCCTTTTTCAAGGACCAAAAACTTTGTATTGTTCCTCCAAGAAAACCTGGAAGCTTCAAGATCGGTGGGATGTTCTCTCTTTTCCTCACCTATGTGGAGACTTTCAAGCACACATTTTTGAAGACAAGAATGAAGGAAACCCACACCTGTCCAATCCACTGAGTCCAAGAGGCCAACAGAGAATCAAGGGCAGATTTCATTTTAAAGGATCTGAACTCTGGGATCAAAGTGGGGAAGTAACAATGTGGATGACCATGTCCTAGAGTGCTACTTCATTATGGCCACAGAGACAAGATCACTTTAATCCACCATCCCACCACCAGGCGACATGCCCAGCCTCCTCCTCACCTCCTGCGGGGGGCTGGGAGGGGACAGCAGGCATCTTGGGTTGACAACAGGTTTGGGGGCAATATACTCAGTCACAGCCATCAGCTTCTGCCGCTCAAAGTGCATCACACGACGGTGGCGGGTAACAGCCTTGGAGCCATAGCGGATAATCTGGTGGGTGGGCAGCCGGCCTGGGAGATAAAAAGGGCCATGTGGTGAGATGTAGCCTCTTGGAAGCCTTAGTCTGCTCCAGAGACAAAGAATCCACCCTCTATGCATGGAGCTCACAAAGCTAGCCTTGGCATTGAGTGGAACAAGGAACTGTCTGCTGGAAAGCCTGAATCCCCAAACCTTTTCTTCTCTTTAATGGGTGACCTTAGCTCACGTGTTTCATCCTGGAGGAGCCCACTTCTCCGGCTCTTCTTTATGCACAGAAATGAGGAAAAAACAGGAACAAAGGAGAAAGTATTTCAAACACATTTTTAAAAGGGAAGAGTTGAACAAACTTTTTCTTAAGTGACCAAACAAAAATGTTATGTTTGAGAGCTATATGGTTTGTCGCTACTACTCAACTCTGCCACTGTATCGTGGAAGCAGCCATAGTCACTATGTAAACAAACAGATGCAGCTTGTTTCTAATACAACTATGGAGAAAAGACACTGACCAGTCCTGCCATAATTTGCCAATTTTAAGCCAGTGGTTCTCAAAGTATGCACTACCACCACCTCCCACCCCAACATCAGCATCACCCAGGAACTTGTTAGAAATACAAGTTCTCAGGCCCTGTCCTAGATCTCCTGAGTCAGTAGCTCTGAAGAGGGGCCCAGAGAACAGTGTGTTAACAAGCCCTCCAGGTGATACTGATGATGGTTGAAGTTTGAGAATCACTGCTTTAAGCACTACTCCTTCCCCCAGGATTTGAAGCAGGAGAGAAAAGCTATACTGTTCTCATATCTTCTCCCAAACAAGTTTTCCTTCTCTGTACTTTTCTTGTTTACAGGCATTGCTGCAGAGCACCCCTCAGAAGACAAGGGGGACACTCGAAATACCAAGGCTAAAGAAACCCCTTCATTCTCAACAAAAGGACTCAGGTTACAGCTTCCCATTTTCAGCACTCCCCAAGCCTAGGATGGGATCTCAAAGAAAGTTTCAGTCAGAAGGTGGCTCTAATAATCAGAGCATGGAGATTTTGCTGAAGTGAGAGGTTTTCTTGCTAGTGGCCACAAATCCTAATTGTTGAGAACACAAACTCTGTATCAGATGGAACCAAATTTTTGCAGTTTTATTGAGATATAATTGACACACATGGAGCCAATTTTCAATCTTTCTCTGCCACTTACTGGCTGTGACCTTGACCATTCAACCAGTTTCTTCACCTGTGAAGAGGGGAAGAGAATGCCTTCTTCATAGGATGCTTTGTGATTTAAATGAAATACATGTGCTTATCACTGTGCCTGGTCTATATAAGGTACTCAAAATCATTCATTGAACAAATATCTACAGCATGCCTACTAATGTCAAGCCCCATGCCACCTGCTGGCTATGCTGAATGAATACGGTTCTGCCTTGATGGAGTTTAAAGTCTAATAGAGAAAACAAACAAATGCAAAAGTACAGTTTGTGATGAGGTGGAGGGGTCAATAAACAGGGTGACAGATACAGCCTTAACAGGGGAGATCTTCTTTGCAGAGGGTGGCTACGGGAGGCCTGAGATCTTAATTTCTGGAGGCAGAAAAAACTGGGTAATGGGTTAAAACCCTAAACAAAGCAGGGGGACTAGGGGATAGAGAATAAGTACTGTGGTTGTCCCCGACGCTTCTACTCTGTTGCTGTTACTACCAGCATCTGGAACCACAGGAAATTAGCTCAAGCCAGCGATCTTCATAGGCTGCTTTAATGTTTAAACGAAATAATACATGTAAAGTACTTATCACTGCGCCTGGTCCATATAAGGTTCTCAAAAATCACTCATTAATATCTACAGTCATCGGGAGCTGTCTGGGATCAGAAATTTGGGGAGAGGACCAGCAGCAGAGGAGGGAGACGAGTAGAGAGCATCGGCCACAACGCGCCGCGAAGACATGGGCCGCTCCTTACCCGCCTGGGGTAGGAGACCCCCTCGCAACATCCCAGCCACGGCCGCAGCCATCGCCACCGGAAGAAGGAGCGGGAGATGAGGGCGACGGAAAGAGCTGAGGATTGTGGGTAGTCCCAGGACCGGAAGCGGGGGGAGGAGCCGCCGGCTGGAGCAGCAATCCGCCTGCGCCGAACCTGGCACCTGCGAGCCCGCCCCCCCCCGGCGCGTCATCAGGCGTCCGGTCTCCTAGCAACGACGCCTCGAACCGCTCTTTCCATCCGTCCGCACCGCTATCTACCTACAATCCCCCTGTAGGCCGCCTGGAAAGCCCCTATACACCCCACAAACTCCAGATCCTCCACTTCGATTTACTTTCGTCTTCTGCCCCACCCCAACAATTAGCTCTGAATCAAGCCCTTTCCTCTGTCCCCCAATTCTCTGAGCTTCTCTCTCCTCATACCACCCTGGATTCTTCTATTCCCAGGGCCTGTCCAAGCTGCTCTACTTCTCTTGGTTCCAATCGCTCCGCAAGCCAGCAACTTTTAGATCATGCCTGGAGGTGAGTAGGGAGGTGAGATGGTAGGTAGAACAGTTGGTTAACAGTAGAGTCAGGCCTCCAAGAACAAGGAAATGTAACAACTGGGCTCATCTTTTCACAGCTAAACTTGCCCAGAATCCAGAGGAAGTCAGTGGCGTGTGCATTACTGAAGCCCTCATCACTAGGCGGAACTTGGCCTTCCCAGAGGATGAGGATCTGTCAGAGAAGATGTAAGTGCACCGGAGAGAATGGGGTGCTGGAATGTTGAAACACACAGAATGACCAGTCCCCTGAGCTCTACTGATTTGTCAAGTTACTTTTGTCCCTCTCTTTATTTACTCTACACATTCAGTCAGTGGCAACGTCCAGCTGATTCTTCCTCCTTAAAAATCATTCTCTTTTTCACTATGCCCCCTCAGTTGCTTTAAATAAGGGTCTAAAGTCATCACTTCTCAACGAACTCTTAATTAGTCTGTCTGCCTCCAGTCCAGGCACCTCATACTGTTGCCAAAATGATCCCTTTAAATAACAAATCTGATCAGACACTCCCTGATAGGACCTTCCTTAACTTCCTAGCACCTCCAGAATAAAATCCAAACACTTTAGCCTGGTGCCTTTTCAACCTTATTTTTTGCCACTCTCTATAAGTGTGATTCCTCTAAGACCCCATGTTCTCACAGCTTAGCACTTAGTACTCAGAGTGGTACTGGGGTGGGTGGGCAGCATCTGCATCACCTAGGAGCTTGTTAGAAATGAAGAATCTCAGGCCCATTTACTGAATCAAAATCTGCACTTTAACAAGACCCCCTAAGGGACTCATGGGCACATTGCAGTTCAAAAAAGGCTGGAATCACACAGACTATTCCTTCTGCTTGAAATGCCTTCTCATCCCCCCTCTCCTTCCAGCCTAACTCCTACTTATGTGTCATCTCCCCCAGGAAGCATTCCCTGAATCCCTCTGGATTCAATGTATAGTCTATGTACTCCCTTAGTCCTCTGCACATGCTTCTGTCATCCACTTGTCATAGATGTTTGGCCAGCTTCCCTAGTAGTGATGGGCAGGGACTCTTTCATTTGTCTCTAATGGGCGTTCAGTAAATGTTGCGGGATTCATGAATGGATGGGTGGAACAAGTGATTTTCCTTCCATGGAACACTCTGAAGGGATGTGAGGAAGGATCTCCTCTCTGTCCCAGCCCCTGCCTCCCCAACCCAAGCTGGCTGGAGGAAGTCTGCCCCCACCTGTGCAGGAACCATAAGCTGCCATCACCCAGTTTCCCAGTCCAAGGACTCTCACTCCCCTTTCACCCTTATCCCTCCCAGTGCTACTGATAGATACTGAGGTCTCCAAGTTAACCCAGGTTCCCAATCTAGGCCCCACCTCATGAGTCAAGCAGGTGTCCCTGACATCTGATCAGAGTCACTGAACCATCCATCCCTCCTTGAAACACCCTCCCCTCCATCTTCCTGCTAAGAGACCACAGAAGTGGCACTCCGTCACAGCACCCATTTGCCCAGGTTCCACACGCTTGCTGAACTGCAGACTGTTCGCCTGGACCGGGAAGGAATCACCACTATCAGGAACTTAGAGGGCCTCCAGAATCTTCACAGCCTCTATCTGCAAGGGGTAATGTCCTGCCTCCTGCCCTTCCTTCTCCCTGGGGAGGGGACTCCATCCCCTGTGAGCCATGTCTGTTTAATCTGAAAGACGCCAACCAGGTCATCTTGCCCATTTACTGGTGTTCAGGCAGGCAGACCTTCACTGAAACAGTTTCCAGATGAATTAGGAATTCTGTTCAACTGAAAGACCAGTACACCTGAAAGGGATCAGAATTCTGCTGAATTGAAAGACCAATGCACCCAAAAGAGATCCTGACCATGCTCTCGAATCACTGTTTTTCTATCAGACACTTTTCTTGTTCTAGAAGTCCTAGATGGTGTCTGTCCTAAATCTCTCATGTTATACAGCGCAAGTCCATTTCCTGTTTTGAAGGAAAGGAAGAGGAAGCCATAAGATTTCTCTGCATCAAAAAAAAAAAAGATTTCTCTGCATCCTTCAGAACCTCGAAGGCTTTTTGGTGGGGGTGGAGAGGGGGCAGTTAATCTCTAGGCTCCCTCAGGTTGAATATACCCAGATCCCTCCAAGTTTCCCCCACAGACACTGGCCAGATCAAAGGAGTACAGGTTTGCTCTTCCCTTTGTGTGTGCAGTCCACCACCAAGGCTTTTCCGTTTCCTGGCTCCCCCTTGGTTCCGTTTCTCTGATGTCCAGGTTGTGGGGTGATCAGGGTATTTAAATCAAGTTTAGCCAGCCCCACATTTATGTCCTCAGCCATCGACTTGGAGAAAGCAAATCATCCCAAGGCACTCACAACTTGTTCAAGGAGTGGGGTGATCATTCCCAAAGGGCCAGGTCTCCAGCCTCAAGAGCAGACACGGTCCTAGGTTTAGGGCTTTGTCCCTTTAAAGGGACCCCACTCAGCTGACCTTACCTTGGTTTCCCCACCTTGGTTTCTTCCTGCAGAACAAGATTCAGCGAATTGAGAACCTGGCCTGCGTCCCCTCTTTACGGTACATGGTGCCAGGGTTCCGGCAGGGTTGGGGGAGGGGAGAAGAGCTAGAACGAAGGGGAGGAAACCTGGAAATACTCCAGAAAACCGGCTCAGATGTCCCTAAGCCCGGCTGCTGGTCAGCCAAGGGCCCCACAAGCCTAGCTCTGCTTCCCTCACCCCAGGAGGCCCTGCGTCCCCACTCCTCCAGCTGCTGAGCCAGGGGGGCCCGGGCACCTGGGGGCCCCATCCCTTCCTCCAGCAGTTCTGTGATTTAGCTGTCTCTCCCCCTCCCTTCCCCTACAGCTTCCTGTCTCTGGCAGGAAACCAAATTAGGCAAGTGGAAAACCTCCGTGACCTCCCACACCTCCAGTTTCTGGACCTTTCTGAGAACCTGATAGAAACACTGAAGCTGGGTAGGAACGCCTTTGTTCTGGCTCATGGAATAAGTCCTGGGGTGCCCCCCCTCCTCTCTGCCCTCCTCCCTGTGCTTGCATCAGCAGCACATCCTCCAGGGGGCCTGGGGGGTGCTGTGCAAAGGGGCAGTGGCTTTGGACTGGAAGGTGGGGGTGCGAACCTCATCCCCCCTCTCTTTGCTGTGTGCAGATGAATTCCCCGAGAGCCTTCTCATCCTCAACCTGGCTGGAAACAGCTGCACCAACCAGGATGGCTACAGGTGAGGAGGAACTGCTGGTTCCTGTGTTGACCTGACCACAGGCCCGTCTTCTAGCTCAAGCACACCACCCCTCCCGGTGTGGTTGCTGCGGCTTGTGTCTGCACATCCTCCCAGCTCCACACCCGGGGTACCCTCCTGGGTCACCTCTGCTCTTTCCGCCCCGCAGGAAGCTGTTGACAGAAGCCCTGCCACTGCTCCTAGACCTGGACGGGCAGCCAGTGGCAGAGCGCTGGACCTCGGACGAGGAGGACGCAGCCTTGAGTGATGAGGATGAGGAGTTCCCAGAGCTGAGAGGCCCATTCTGCTCAGAACGAGGTGACCCCTGCTTTCCAAAGTGTGCAGCTGCCCTGTGGGGTCCGGGAGAAGCTCAGACGGGCAGTGGTGTCTGGGGAGGTGGTCCCAGGGCCAGAACAGTCCTTCCCAACCTTGTCTCCTTCCCTCTAGGGGGTGGTAGGGGAGAGTTCGCTTTTGCCAAGCCCGGAGCTCTATCCGCCGCCCACCATCCCGCCCCTCACAGGCTTCCTCAAGGAGCTGGAGCAGGAAATGAGCAGGCTCCGGGGGCACAGGCAGCAGACAGCCCTGCTGGAGCACCAGCTGAGGGTGGAGACGCAGCCCGCCCTCACAGACCTCCCCCTGCTGCCGGGGGCACCCATGGCCGGGGATAGCAGCCCTTCCGTCACCCCCATGCAAGAGAAAGAAACATCCCCAGAGCCTGCTTCCCTGCCACAGCCCTCCTCTACCACCAAGAAACTGTGCCCTCTGGCTCCCAGGAGCCAGCAAAGCACTCTGCAGGCAAGGAAAGAGGCCAGAGCGGCCGCAGCCCCCAAAGCCTCTCTGGCTGGGGCCCCCTGCACAACCAAAACTGTGACCAAAAGAATCAAGAAGTGAAATGCAGCCCATGGCTATCAGCGAAGCCCCAGGCACACGGAGGAACGGGGAGTGGGCTTCCCCTCGGCCTGAGAGCCCTGGCCTGTGGCAGGAGCCTGTCCCCAATAAAGCATCTCCAGACCCTGCATGTGTCTTCCACATCACTTGGGGCATCTCAGGGGAAGCTGTCAGTAAAAAGCACCCAGAAACAATGGCAGGAATACAGAGCCTGATTCTAAGGAACAGGATCTTTCAGGAGCTGCCCAAGGGACTGGCACCCCACCTCGGGGCCCCTACCTGGCTTCTGAGCCGGCAGGAGGAGGGCACTGCCTGGTGGAGATGCCATCTCACAGTAGACACATCACATACCACTGCCCCCCTCCCCCACCAGGGACTGCCCTTCCAAGATTCAAGCCAAGAACCAAAATTCTAATTCTCCCCATGAGCAGCCACCTGCTGTACCAGCCATGCCCCTCCCATGTTCCCACACCCACATGCTGGGGGCCACCTCTTCTCCTCCCAGGTTCCTCCACCACCTAAGTCAGAAGAACGTGCTGCCCAGCAAGGCTCCCAGCGGCCCTGCAGCCACCTCAGGGCTGCCCTTTGTCCTCTCTTGGCCCTCCCACCCCCACTGGACCTGGACACTGAGCAAGAAAATAAGACACATTTATTAGGGCGAAGGCCGACCTGGCCACTCAGAACAAGGCTGGGGTGGGGGGCAAGGTGAGGGGATTGCTCTAGCCCTCTACCCCAGGGGTCCTGTGTCCACCACAGCCCCCTGCACCCCAGGCCAAGTCAAGAGGGGCCGGGCTCAGGCATATGCCTGGCTCTCCTTCTCCACAAAGGCCTGGAAGAGGCCGCCCAGCTCCTGGGCGGGTGGAGCACACTCCCTGGTCAGCAGCCCCCGCACAACCGCCAGGCCTTCCTGCTCCAGGTTCCGCTGTTTCTGCCGAAGCTGCTGCCCCCGAGCCTGCCCAGGAAAGGCAGCGATGAATCCCCGGGACAGGCTTCCCTCCGGATTACGGGGTAGGGGCAGATGGCTGCCATCTCACATAGCAGGAGAAATTATATACACCCAACATTCTCTAGAGCTGACTTTGAAGGGAGAGTCTCCTCTCCTCAGCTCTAGAGTCTCCTTCGCTCCCAGTTCCCCTCACATTTCCAGAGTCCCAGTTGGGGTGGGGGAAGTGCGTCATCCCCCCAGGGTAGCCCCTCTTCCCCGGGGTTACCTGCTCACTCTCCATCAGCCCCAGGGCCACCTGGTGTCCACGGTAGAGGGGGTGCCGGCGATCCACCCGAGTCTGGAATCGAGGCAGGGTCCGAACAGGGTCCTGTGCTCCAAAAGTGGGGGACAGCACCTGGGGGGCCTGGGCTGCCCCCACCCCAAAGATGAAAGGTTTGAAGACTGACCTAGTGGGACAAGGATGGAGGGATAAGGGCTCTGGCACCCTTCCATCACCCCTGCTTGGGGCGGTGCCCCCAGCTTCCCCACCCTCTCACCGAGACGGGTCTGGTGTGGCAGTGAGGAAGTGCACGCAGGGCTGGGAGGGGTCCCGGGGCAGCACGGACACCATGCTGGCCGTGGTGCGGAAGCCCCCAGAGTCCATGCAGATGCCGCTCTCCTTGTCCCTGAGGATGCCCATCATCACCTCTGCCGTGATACCCCCTGCCAAGGAGGACACAGTGAGGGCCCCCCGGGGGCAGAAGGGGGCCCTCCGGCCTCAGAGGAAGCCCCCTGAGGCTGTGGGAGGGAAGAGAGCTGGGCCCCCCGCTGACCACTCACCGACCACTCGATGGTCCACTCACTGACCTTGTTGCTGCTGCAGCAGCTCCCGGCCGGCCCGGAAGCGGGCCTTGGCAGCCTCCATGCGCACAGGCTGCTGGCTTAGGGAGAAGACCTGGGCAAAGTCAAAGGTGCCCTGCCCGTCCCACCAGCCCTGGGCCCGGGCATGGGGCCGGAGCTCAGGGTGTTCTGCCGAGATGTCCGTGCCGATGCTCAGCTGGTTGGAGATGTTGCGGACCCCCTCTGCGGAGGAGATGGGGAGTCGCTCATATATTCTGGAGCTCCTATCCTGTGCCAGGCACTCAGCTAGGCGCCGAGAACACAGTGGTGAAGAGAACAAGACAACCCTCGTGGAGGGGACAGATAAACCGATCACATGAATAAACGAGAGCCGGCAGCTGCAGGGAACATCATCATGAAGGGACCCCAGCTTGTGTATAAGGGAGAAGCCTGGCCACCAGGAAGTCCAGGAAGGCTCCCCAGAGGAAGCTGCAGGCTGAAGCACAAGAGGACTCCACCAAGTGAGGGGGGAGGTGAGGTACCCGAGTGGGCTCATCTCCCACGTCCCTGGACGTCCCCACCACCCGAGACATTTGCACCTGGATCAGGCCGTCCTTGCCCCCACCATCATTCCCACCCCAGAAAGGAGAATGCTTCTGGGAGGCAGGCCCCAGTGCCAGGCCCCTCACCCTGGATCCTCTGTGCAGCCCACAGCCTCCCCGCCGTCTCCAGCACCCAGGCCTCAGTCCGGTCGGCCAGCAGGAAAGTGTTGTGGTAGCAGAATGGCGTGGGGTCCTCCCGGCAGCTGCCCCCCTGCCCGTAGTGCTCCAGCAAGACTGTGATCACGTGCAAGGCCTCCCGGGCAGAGCTGCCCCGTTCCAAAGCCAGCCTGGCACAAAGAGTCCAGAGGACAGAAGGGCGATGGGGTATCAGTGCTGATGGCAGAGCTTCAGTGGACAGAAGAGTCCCAGAGAGGTTTGGTGATGAGCCCGTCACAGAGAAAATCGCCACCATCTAGAGGCTTGTGGTTTTCAAGCTGTGCTCTGAGGGGTTCATGAAATGGACTGAAACACATTCTTGGAGGAAGAAGTGCCCTGAGCTCTCCAGTCTCTTCTATCAGAGCTGCTCCATGTTTACTGGTTTTACAAACGAAAATTCTTCATGAGATTTCACTTGAAAATAAATTTCCTTCTATTGAAAAAAAAGTTAAACCGCTGCCCTATTTCTGGGCCAAGAGACACCCAGAGCTGGCCACATTTGGGAGCTCCTCACCAGACTGTGGAGATGGGGCCAGGAGAGGGGAGGGGCGGGGGCAGCCTAACTGGGGAGGATGACACAGTGGGCAGAAAAGGGGAGTGAGGTGCTTGGGGGCAGGGACTGTGGCCTGGGTCAGTATTCAGCCCCAGATTTCTGGTGTATTGAGGGGATGAAGGAGGGCAGGTCCACACCTGAGTAAGTCCATTCCCAGCAGGGCTTCCCCTTCCCCGACTGGCTCCTTGGTCCACACTGCCTCATTGCCAATGCAGACCCCATGCTCGTTGGCACCCATCTCAGCCCCCCACAGCCAAGGAGGGCGGCTCAGGATCACAGCATGGGTCTTGGACACCTGTTCCACCTCAATGTAGGTGCACTGGAGATGAGGGAGAGAAAGGGAAAATCGACTTAGAAAGGGGGAAGGTACCTATAAATTGGTGGCGCTGTGCCAATCACCCTACACAGCCCTTTGAGGAAGGTCTTATTATCCCCATTATACAGATGAGAAAACTGAGGTCGACAGAGGCTAAATAACAGGTTAGGTCCCAGTCAATAGACTCAAAGCTCATGTTCTTTTCACCACATCTGGTAGCTTCTCAGGTGGAGGGAACAGAGGAGGAAGGTTTTAGAAGAATACCTAGTTCTGCCACACCTCCCAGCACTCTATAAGGCCTAACCCACCTGGAGGCGGCTCCCAGGGGCGTGCGTGGCTGCCGGTACAAACACCACCTCCTGCACCTCATCCCGGGGCCGGTCAGAGTTCTTGGCAAAGATCACGGCCGGGAGGGCCGAGGCCGGGGGCACGGAGGCAAAGCAGTCGCAGGAACATGGGGTGTCAGGGCTCCACGATGCCATCTGGGGAGAGATGGGGATGCGTGTGTCCCTCTCAAGCCACCTTTGCACCATCCTCACCGAGGCGCAGTCCTAGGGAGCACCCCTCCCAACACGTGCAGACCCTAGGGGAAGACCCTGCGACGGGTGTGCGACGCACAGCACCGCACGCATGCTCGTTGCTCGGCGTGCGCGAAGGAAACGCCCACTCTCTCCACGGCGCTCCAGGTTTGGGAATCGGCAGACGGGCGCAGACCGCACGCTCCGAGGGCCCTGCTCTACTCGGGAACGTAACACTTCAGCGCAGTCGCAGGAGCGCCTCCCTCGCTACCCAACCTCTCTCCAAGAGTCCCAAGCCCCTCTTCTGTCGGCCCTTTTCTCGCTCGCCCAACACTTTATGCTCCTCACCCTCTCTCCGTGCAAATCCCCAGCTTAGTCCGGAGTCCTACAGCCTCCGCTTCAGGTATGGTCTGTCCCAGGGGCGGAGGCTCCTGGAAGTGACCTGGAAGACTTCGGCCTCGGGGGCGGAGTCGAAATCGAGCGCCTGTAGTTCTTCCGTTTGCCAGCAGAGCGCGCGCCAGCACCACTTCTTGGAGCGAAGCGGCCTTCGGAGTCCTGCTTGCTGCCTGCCCTACCCGGGTGCAGCTTTTAGGCCGGATAAAGGCTGCGACGAATCCGCTAGTTTCTCCAGTGGGGTCACTGTCGGGAGAGGGAGCCGGAGGTGGAAAGAAGCCCATGTGAGAAGGGAAGAAAGGAAAACTTGGCTGATCTGTTAGAGAATGTGGACTGCTAGGGCGTCTGGAGATTAAGGAAGCACCTCAGCTACTTGTGACCTAATCTGAATTCCAAAGGCACAATTCCGGGCTGGTGCACCCTCCCCCGCATCCCCTGTCCCCCTGCTCCTCCCCATCTCCCACCTCCCACTCCCCAACCCCTCAGAAATAAGATCGAAAAGAAAGAAAGATCGACAAGAGTGGTCACAGGCCAGGAGGCCTGTGAGTAATTTAGGTGAATTCCTTTAAAACTTTTAAAGTATATATACCTGGTGGCTCAAATGGTAAAGAATCTGCCAGCAATGTGGGAGACCCGGGTTCAATCCCTGGGTGGGGAAGATCCCCTTCGACTACCCACTCCAGTGCTCTTGCCTGGAGAATTCCATGGACAGAGAAGCCTGGGGCTACAGTCCGTGGGGCCACAACGAGTCAGACACAGCTGAGCAACTAACTCATATGCACAAAATCCCCAAAGGCCAATTCTGCCCCACATTGCTCAAACTCATTGGAAGTTAGCTTTGAAAGAAAATTTGGAAATTTCTAGTTCAAAGATTTGTAACCGAAACAGCAAAGGAGAAATCTTGGCCAAGGGGGCATATATCCATATGGAGGTGGACTCTGATCTCAAATATTCTGCTTTCCAGGTCATTTTCCTGTACAAATCATCCCCATAACCAGCATTTAAGTGAATGCATCTCACTCCCATTTGCTTTATGGAGCCCTCTGGAATGTGGGGATCTAAGACACTGCAGATTATATACTTCACCCACGTCCACCCTGCCAACCAATCAGGGCTGCTGCTCAGACCTCTGGCCACAGCATCCCAGCCTGTTGTCATTCCTGGGATGGGACTGAAGGTGGAGGTGGAGGTTTCCCCAGGAGGCAGGCTGTGGGCAGCTGTGGGACTGATGGCTGGGGAAACCTACAAGATAAGGCTGTTGGGACATCTGAAATCCGAGACATTTTCCTTTTTAAAAAGATTATTTATTTTGCCTGGAAAATCCCATGGACAGAGGAGCCTGGTAGGCTGCAGTCCATGGGGTCGCTGAGTCGGATATGACTGAGCAACTTCACTTTCACTTTTCACTTTCATGCTTTGGAGAAGGAAATGGCAACCCACTCCAGTGTTCTTGCCTGGAGAATCCCAGGGATGGCGGAGCCTGGTAGGCTGCCGTCTATGGGGTCGCACAGAGTCGGACACAACTGACACGACTTAGTGGCAGCAGCAGCAGCAGCACATTTTGAATGCTCAGTAATATCTGCTGAATAAATGAACAAATGAGTGTTGACACACACACAAAAAAATTTTTTTAAGATTATTTATTTATTTATATTTTATTGTTCTGGGTCTTCGTTTCTGTGTGTGGGCTTTCTCTAGTTGCAGCGAGAGGGGGCTACTCTCTAGTTGTGGTGCCTGGTCTTCTCATTGCGGCTCTAGAGTTCAGGTGGGCTCAGCAGCTGTGCTGCACCTGCTTAGTTGCCCCGAGGCATGTGGAGTCTTTCCTGGACCAGGGATCTAACTGTGTCCCCTGAATTGGCAGGCGGATTTTTAACCACTTGGAAAGTCCTGAGACATTTTCTGATTGCCTCCAGCTAAACAAGGTTGGTTCCCAAGAGGGTGCTGTTTCCAGGGAAATGGGTGTCACTTTCAGAAAAGGGACTGCCACTTGAACAGAAGGTTGACCTAGAAGCTGGGCTGGAGGGAGAAAAGCATTACCTGGAACTGTGCAGACCAGCATCTCATCCTGCTCCTTTTTCCTGCTATAACATAGCACCGCAGGCCTCTTCGGGCAGGCCACTTTACCTGCCTCAAGGGCCTCAGTATCTCCAGTAACGAATGAAGGCATTGGACTAGATCAGTGGTTCTGAATCATGGTGAGGAGGGATTATATTTCAACCACACAACTCCCATTGCATAGCACAATACTTTAATACTCTGCTTCTCAAAGTGTCTGAGGATTGCCAGCATCAGCATTATCTGGGAGCTTGTTAAAAATGCAGAATCTCTGGCCCCACCTCAAACCTACTAAATGGGAATCTGCATGTTAACAAGACCCCCAGGTGTAAAGTTTGAGAAGCGCTGCTCTGCTGCACCCCCAAGGGACATAATTTGGTGGGATGCTGGGGCGTGAATCGGGGTTTCTGGAAAAACTTCACGGATGGTTCTAATATGCCCTCTTCCAGGTGGGAACAACTGGACTACTTGGTTCCTGGGATTCTTTTCAAACCCACACTGCTCAGATGCTGAGCAGTCAGACTCGCTAGGGTTAATGGGACGTGAAGGCTGCTTCTGGTGTGATGTACAGGGTGGGGGTGGGGTCTTGAGGTTGCCACCGGACGTCATTCCAGAAGCAAACATCAAGGCTGTGTGGTGATCAACACTGAATACCCACCTCGCTGGGCTGGAAAGCCAGTTCATGTCGTGCACTTCCCCAGGTGCCCGCTGGGGGGCAGGAACGGGCAGGAGGAGAGGCCTGGGGCCGTGGCTGCTGGTTCCCCTGTCACTTTCCCAGTCCTGACTCCACTCACCCACCCTAGAGGGCTTCTACTCCCACTTCCCAGGACAGAAGAGAGTGGCTCAGACACGTTGCCCAGAGGGATCAGACCCATGTTCCTATTTCCCAAACTTGCTCTCAGCCCCTCTAGGACTGTCCTGCCGGGGGGAACAGAACTGAGGGGTCAGAGGTGGTCCCGGGCCCCACTGCGGGGTGAGGGGGCAGCCAGGCAGCATTGCTGCCAGGGCGAGCGACAAATCGTCATAGCCCCACCAAAGGCCCCCGCTAAGAATGCAGGTCAGCGGGAGGAGCTGCCAGGGGAGGAGGGGTGGCCCCAGCCCTGCCCAGACAGGCCCAGCCGGCCCCGCAGCTGCCCTCCTGTCCCCTGGGGGCAGCGATGGGGGGCAGGAGGAGAGGATTCTCCAGTTTCCTGGGGTCTGAGTCCCCAGAACCAGGAAGACGAAAAGAAGAGTAGCAGGGAGTGGAGTGGGCCTGAGGTCACAGGAACGCGCCTCCACCCAGGCATCTAAGTCCAGCAGCATATGAAAATAAACATTTGGCCCCCTCACCAGTCTGCTGTCCACTGTAATCCCTAAATCATGCTGATGCCCCCATTTAAGAAACTTTGGGACATCAGACTGTCCCAAACAACCTGGTACCAGACTTGGCTCTGAGAAAGTCGGTAGGGTTAGAGGGAGAGGAATAGGAGTCCCACTAGGGTAGATAATTTTGGCCATCATGTAGGATGGGAAGATGGAAGAATATAGTAACCTACTCTGCACCCTTGGAGCCAAAAACTGATCCCTATCAACCTTCTTAGGTTTGGGACTTTGGAGTCATGAGGCTTTTACCGTGACATGTGTCAGGCACTGACTGCACCAGGCACTGAGCAGCCTGGAAAAGTATGCGTTCGCGCATATCTGGGGATGCCCCATGGACCCACTGAAGTACTTCTGCGCATACCGTGATTGTGTAACTGTGGCGGGTCTCTAGCTGGGAGCTGCAGTAGGAACCTTTCCTTCATACTTTCCAGCTGGGTGGGAGCCCATCAGATATCTGGGCTGCCTTTCATCACCTTGTCCCTGATAGGGATCATCCTGAGTGAAGAAATCGCTGTCAGTCACCCCCACCTCGCTCACAACCAGAAGGCCTGATTGACAGGCACACCCCCACAGGAGTGGGGAGAGGGGGCCAAGAGGCTGGCCATCTCTGGGAAGGCAGGGAACCAGCATTCTTGGTGGGGGAGGCTAAAGAAGGGGCTTGCATGTGGAAGAGGAAGGAAATATCTAGAATCTTTTCATCTCCACAGGTGAAGAACAGGGAGGGACAGTTGGCCCAGCTATCAACCCCGAGGGAACCCCACCCTCCTCCTGCACCAACAACCTCGGGGCAGGGCAGGATCCGACCCTGCTATCAGCTCAGCTCTGCCCCCAAACAAAGGGAGGGGAGGCTGCCCAGGGCTGCGGGATCAAAGAGAAGTGTCCACCCCACCCTGTAGCCAGCCTGGTCCTCACTGCTGAGGGACCCTGAGTCAAAAAGGAAGCCAGAGCTGGAAGACAAATGAAGCAGTGATGTGGTTGATGACTTTATTATGGCATAAAAAACACAGGCCGCTTCTTCCTCCTCCTCCCCCCCACCCCCCTAAAGTGGGTTCACAGCAGTTAAAGGAAAAAAAAAAAAATCCTACATTTCTCCTCTAGGGGGCTGCCTAGAAGGGGGCAGACAGCCAAGCAACCTTGGGCTATAAAAGAGGGGAGAAGAAAACCTATCCAAAGCCCTCACCCGCACACCTTAGAGCTCAGGGCCTCCATGGGGGGAATATCCACACCCCCTCCCCAACACCCACTAGGGAATTCCCCTGAGAATGGTCACTGGGAAAGACTGTCCTGGTGGCACAGGGAGGGGGTGGCTGGTTTCGATGGGTGGAGGAAAACGGCATCTCACACCCACGGAACCCTCTCTCCCTCCCCCTTGTCCACCGGGCCAGGCAACCTGCAGGCACTGCCCATTCTCTGCTGCCCCCAACACTCTCCACAAGGAAAGGGACCTCTGCTCAGATAAGCAGGAGGTAGGGACAGAGGGAGCATAAAGACAGGACGTGACTTCTGAACCTACCCCATGGGTCCTTCAGGGAGAGTCACCCTATCCCTCATAAGAAGGGCTCTCTTCTACACAAACATATTCCCCCCCAGATTTCAGCCCCACTTCCCAAAAAGCACCCAGTCCTTGGACTGGGCTCCAGCATCCCCAAGGAAAAGATGCTATGGGCCTTAGGCCAGAGGACCTTGGCTGGGTTGAACAAGACGGGGCCTCCCTGGCTGGAGACCCCAGGCTCAGTAGAGAAACACACATACACACAGAAATACACACATACATAGGTACACACAACATGCACACACATGTCCTAATATTAAATAAAATACCCTTTGCTTATAACTTAAAAAATCAATACACAACTAACCCTTGCATAGGGCTCTGGGTGGAGAAAGAAGGGCAGGGAAAAGGGAGGTCAGGGGAAACCTTAAAACCTCTATCTGGAGCCTGGGAAAGCCCACTAGCTCCAGCGTCCTATGGCCCACCAGACCCTTCCCCCATCAGCTTCCTTCCAAGTGCCTGGCTCAGCCTCTGCTGGCTTCCCCCTGCCCCACATTCCCCACTCCAGGATCACCATCAGGATGTATTTCTAGCATCTAAAGAAGGGAACAGGGATGTTTCCTGGACATCACCTCAGAAGGCAGACCCCTTCCAACGAGAGAACCTCTTCATTTGGAAGGGGAGCCTCCTAACACACTCTACAGGAGGAGCGAGGCTGGTAGGCATCGGGAAAGGGGAGGGTCGAGCGAAAGAAATAGTGGGGCTTAGCTTCTCCCCTAAGAAGCAGAGAAGAGAAGATGGCCAGGTAGGGACAGACTTCTCCACTCAGAGCCAAACAGTTGGAGGTGGACATTCCCACCTAACTCCACGCAGCCAAGATAACCCTCTTCCTTCTATCCCTAAGGGGAAGGCAAATGCCGAGGGACCTAGGGTGAGGAACTACATCAGTTCTGGAGCAGGGGCTCCTGGCTGCCTTGAAGCCCTACCCGGGGTGACAGACCATAGTGGGCTACTGAATTTTATTTTTATAAAGACCAAAAGTTAAGGTCTGAATCAGAGTTAGAAAGGGAAAGGCTTAGTTCCACTTCCTGACCAAATTCCTTTCTCCTGTTTTTTTAGAAGAGACTTCCTTGCTCAACCCCCACATCTAGCTCTCTCCTCCACCCCACTGGTCTTGCTGGAAGCTGTCGCGGATTCTGGCCCTCTTCCCCTCTTCCTTCATGGCTCCATCAGACTGGGTCTGGAAGGCTTAATAAGGAGGCACATCAAAGGCGTTTACTTCTGTGGCGACAACCCTCCTAGCCAGATAGAATCTCCTCCCTTAGGGGGACCCCCAGCCTCTGATACCCCATCTCAGCTCTCCCTCCGGAAACCCTGGGGTAAAAGCAATCTAAGGGGGATGAAAGGGACCCGGGGCGCAGGGCGGCTCTGGAGGCCCTTTTATGTCCCGGTTCCCAGGCGCTAAGGACGTGTCCAGACAGCTACCCCCAGCGCCCGGGGCGGCCCCATTCCCCTCTGCTCCCGGGACACGCCGTCTCCTCCAACCTGTGCCCTCCGCCCTCCAGCCGCCACAGGGGTATCCCTCCCCAGCCCCCAGCCCAGGGCCATGAGTGAAACAGAGAGGAAGGGGAGAACTGACCGGCATGCACGGCTCCTCCCTGCCCAGTCAAAACAGTCAAACGCGCCTGTCCTGTCCAGCTCCAGAGACTGCGAAACCCCTAGCGCCCCGGTTCCCTGACCCCCACACCACTTTTCCTGCCTCTCAATAAATAACCCCTTTCTCCTCTTACTCAAGCCGCCCCCCACCAGGGCATCAGGCCCGAGGGCTCTCTTCTGATGGCCCCAGGGAAGACCAGCGGGGAGGCAGGACGGAGGAGCTCAGTTGGAGGGAGCCGCGCTGCCCTCAGCCTCGCGCTTGCCTTTGCCCCCGGGGGGCTCCACTCCGCCAGCCTTGCCCTCTGCCGCCGCTGCCCCGGCTGCCTCCTCTTTGGTGCCCTCGTGGGTTTTCATGTGTTTGGCCAGGTGGTCGCTGCGCATGAAGACCCGGCTGCAGACGGCGCAGGGGAACTTCTTGGTGCCGGTGTGGGTCTGGAGATGGCGCTGCAGCTCGTCAGAGCGCGTGAAGCGCTTGCCGCAGAAGAGCCAGTTGCACACGAAGGGACGGTCGCCGCTATGCCAGCGCAGGTGCGCCTTCAGGTGTGACGTCTTGGCGTAAGCTTTCCCACAGCCTGGGATGTGGCAATTGTGCAAATGCTTCTTCTTGCCCCCATCGGGCCCGCATGGAGCCCCCAGTCGCTCCGCCTCCAGGCAGTTGGGACAGCGGCAAACGGTCTGGCCTGAGCTGCGGGGCACCGACCGCCGGGAGCCTTTGGGCCGGGCCGCCCCGTCCAGACTGGTATCCAGGCCCTGGGACTCCGGGGCGGCCGCTTCCAACGCCTTCGCCCCGTCGGGAGGCCCCAGGAGGTGCTGCCCTCCGGCGGCTGGGAGGAGGTGGTGCGGGTGTGGGTGGGGCGGCGGGGCGCAGAGCTGGTGGTCTCCGACGTAGCCCCCCAAGCCAGCCTGAAGCGCCCCGGGGTGGCCAGGTGAGGTCAGCGCGCTCTGAGCGTGGGGGAGGTCCATCCAGCTGGTACCCGGATGAAGGTCCCACCACGAGCCATCCTCGGTGCCTGGGTGTGTCGGCCGGAACCACGATTCGTAATGGTGTGACATGTCCGGCTGCAGGAGCTTGGAAAAGGGTCCCGGGACCAAGGGGCTGTCGTTTTCCAGGTCCTCGCAGGTTACCCGAGAGGAGGCCCCCGGCAGCTCATAGCCCTGTGAGAAGTCCACCTCGGGGCCCAGCGGGAGGCTCTGCAGCTCTCCAGGCTGCAGCGGGGAGGGGTAGTCCCCGGCCTCCGGGCTCGTGTGGCCCTGGTATGTTTGGAGAGGCTGCAGGTCGAGGCGCGGCGGGGAGGCAGCAGGCGCGTCCGTGTGCTGGCTGCCCAGAGAGCCGCAGACGGCGGTTAGCATTGCCGGGATCCGGGGTGGGATGGGGGACAGGGATAGTCAAGGGCACCTCAGGTGGGACCTAAAGGAAGCAAAGAAGAGACAAAGTGAGGGAAGTAACTGGCTCATTCTCCTTCCCAGCCCGATCCCCTCCTGGACCAAGTGCTCCTTTCCCACCCCCAGGTGAAAAGCGGAGAAGGCACCTCTGGGTGTGGACTAGGAGTGCTAGGAAGGGGTGAGGGTGCGAGGCCCTCCACCCGCGGCAGACGCTGATAGTTCACCTTCTCCTAGGTGATTCTTCCTATAGGACCCAGCTCATCCTGGGAGTTGGGCTGGTCCCAGGTGAACAGGTCAGATTTACCTAGATTACAGTTCTAGAGCTATCCTAGCTGCCCAGCTGGGTGTGAGGGGCATTGGCATTGCTCCCATCTCCCTCCCCCCAAACTCCCCCTGCAGATCTGCTGCCCTCCAGAATGCAGAATCTAGGCTCATCTCTAGTTTAAGTCCTCACCTTAACTCGGGACTAAGCTGGGGAGAGGGAGGTGTTCTAACCCAAAGCTTAAAGTGACCTGACTTCCCAAAGACCCAAGCAGGTTCTGAGGTTTTAGAAAAAGAGCCCTCTTTCCATCCCTGAGGCATGCTCAGTGAAGAAGAGCATTTCTCCGCCCTACACCACTCCCCGCAGCTCCCTGCCTGGCTGGATTGCCTCAGCCCCACCAAACCCACTCCCATACCTGGCCCCCATTCCCTTTCTCTTTAGCAGGACTTCACCTTCCTGGGGTACAGCTACAGTACCAGTTTTCAGAGGACGTCTCTCCACCAGAGAAAGCTAAGCCCTCTCTCTGGCCTGACCTACACCAGTGCCCAGCCAGCCTTCTGGCTGCTACCCCTGCCCTCCTCCAATCTAGGGGAGACCCAGATATGAGGCTTGGAGGGGTCTGCTGCCCCCGAGAAGGGGTCAGCCAGAGAAGAGCTTACCAGCAAGGGATTCAGGGACAGAGTGGGGGAAGCAACAGGAAAAGCCAGAATCGCACAGAAATTAAGAGGAAGAATTACCCAGAGATATTATACAGGGAGTGCATTCTAGACTTGGGTCGTTTTTAGGAGCTCTCCACATGATTCTAACATGCAACCAAGTGTCGAGAACCACTGCTCCTGGCCAATCCTCTTATTTTATTTTTCAATCCTCATTTCAAAGAAGAGGAAACTGAGCCATAATTGGAAAAGTCACTTGAAAAAAGACATTCAATCTATTCATTCAATCAACTAGTTTGTATCTCCGTGAGCCAGGTCTCTCCATTCCTGGTCTATTTCTCTTTCCTTAAACCACTGGGAACCTAAAAACCACCCCCCTCCAGAAAGAGTGGGCCCCTTTCTGGAACACGTACCTGTCACTTGAAGGTCCCCCTCATCTCACCACCTCTCAGTAAGATCTGGGAGCCCTGCCCTGATGCCTGGAGTGTGTGAGTCCGGGTGCCTGGGCCTTCGCTGATTGTGGCGGGAGGAGACGCAGTGGTTTAGAGCAGGGATTTTTCCCTCCCAAATCAGTATTTGGATGACCTTACTATCTTCTGCTTCTGGGGGGCCAGGGAGGTCGTCTAGGTTGTCTGGGAGAGGGAGGAAGAAGGGCACTAGGGCGCCTACTCAAGCTTCTGCTGCCTCACCACAAGAAAGGAACTGGGTGAAACGGCAGGAACAGAGCCTCAGGCCCAGGCGGGGCAGCCCAGAAGGGGCTGGGTGGGAGCAGTGAGGTCTGGGACCCTAATAGCTTTTGGCGCCTGGGAACTGCCCCAGGGGTTGGAGTGGGGGTTGGGGGACGAGCTAACGATCCAGGCTCCAGAGTGGCCTCTCCAGCCACAAGGCCAGGGAGCCCAATCCTGGAAGGCACTAGCCTGCTATCGAGCTCTCGGTAAGGGAGACAGCCGGGCGCGTACCCGGGCTTGGCGGCTCCCCAGGCGGGAAGGCGGGTAGAGAGACACCCTTCTTCCCTCTTCCGCCGGCTGCCTCTCCCATCACCGGAGCTCAGGTGGTTAGGACTTCCGTACTTCCAGTCCTCAAGTTTCCAGTCCTCCAGCTGTCCCAGTCGCTCCAGTTTCCCCAGTCTCCAGCCTCTCCCTTCCGCCCCGTTTTCACTCCGCCGGGGCTCTAAACCCCTCAGATTCTTTAGGACCACCTCCCCCGAGGCCAGAGGAAGCTGCGGCGCGTTCCGGGCACGTCTTTCCGAGGAGATCCCTAATGCGCGCGCCCCTTGCCGCCCCGACCCGGGCGGGCTCCTACCTCGAGTGTGCGCTCGGGCTCCGGGGCACGGCAGGCTGACGCGCTCCCGATGGGCGCTCTTGAACCCCGCGCGCCAGCGGGCACTCCAGCGGCGAGCGGCAAGAGCCGAGGGCTAGCGGGGGCAGCGAGCAGACCCGGCGGCGGGCGGCGGAGGAGGGGCGGAGAGAGGCGGCGGGAGGGCGGAGGGCGGGCGGGAGCCGGCGAGCGAGCGAGCGAGGCCAGCTCCGCCCGTGACTCACCGCGCTCTCTGCCTTCATCCTCTGCCCTGCGCTCCTTTTTCCCCGAATTCACGGCCCCGCCCACCTCACCTGCGGCCGCCTTTAACCCTTGCCGGCTCGGCCCGACCTGGCCGGGCCCGGGGGAGAGGGCGGGAGGGCGGACGGGCGGCGGGGGGCCGATCTCTAACTAGGTCGCACTCCGCCCCCTCCCTTGCTCCTCCTTGGCCCCTCCACTGCTGGGGCGAGGGGCCTGAGCGGGGTGTCTCCCGGGCTCTGGGGCCCGCCCCATCAAGTGGAATACTGCCCTCGAGCTGGCTCGGTTTGGCGGGCACGCGGGACTCAGACCCTGCGGGAATGGAGGAGGAGGCGGGTCCTGAGGGTGATACCGAGTCACCCTAGGGCGCCGTTTGCCTCGACGGCCCTCCACCCACCCGCCCACCCCTGTTGGGCAGAGCTGCCCCAGAACGGAGAAGAAAGAAAGAAACAGGATTGAGCGCCGAGTATGTGTCCGGTCTACCCCAGGCCTGGGCCGTGAGAAGTTGGTCTTGGCCGCTGCCCTCCTTCACCATTCCCCCAGCCGCTTCTCTCCACCACCACCAACTTTCCAGGTTCTTTGCGCTCTCTCTTGCTTCCCGGCTCTCTGGCCACTCACCTTTTTTTGAGTAACCTCCTCCTCTTCTCTTTTCTCTTTGGAGAAGGAAATGGCAACCCACTCCAGTATTCTTGCCTGGAGAATCCCAGGGACGGGAGCCTGGTGGGCTGCCGTCTATGGGGTCGCACAGAGTCGGACACGACTGACGTGACTTAGCAGCAGCTCCTCTCCTCTTCCCACCCATCTGGCCGGTCTCTACCTGCCCCCTCAGCTCTCACTCTCCATCTACCCTTGGGCAGCAACCCCAGCGCCTCCCAGGTCCGCGTCTCAAATACAGTCGCGTTCCCCTCGGACCCGAAGGTTCTCAGCCTGCCCCCAGCCCCTGTCGCCCTCTGGCGCACCCGACTGTGAAAGATGGGTTAGACGCCGGGATAGCCTGGGGAAAGGACACTTCTGCAAAGATTTACGCGACCCCCTTGCCTCACTCCTTCCCAATTCTCATCTGAATGTCTAAACCCAAGGTTCCTAACTTTGGGGAAAGGTCTTGGATTCCTCTGAGGGGAAAAAAAAAAAATGCACAGTACAGCCCTCTGCAAAGTTTCAGGGCGTTTGCGACGCCCACCTACAAACTTCTCTCCAGATCAGAGTTGATTGAGATAACCAGGGCGGATGAGTCGGGGAGTTCCCGTCTCCTCCCCGCCAACCTGGCCTGGGCGCCGGGCTAGGAGGCTCCCTTTCCAGTGGGTGCCTCCCCGGTACTTGCCGCTTCGACCTCCTGGAGTGACTGTTCTATTGCAAGGGGAATTCTGATCAACTTCCTAATTTTTTTCGTTGCCCCGGCTGGCTTTCCCTATGTGCTCTGCCATCTGCTTTTTAAATTTCGTTTTTGTCTGTACATCTATTTCATACAGCCTGAGTGGAATTTAGGCTGATTCATTTTCACAGATAGAGACCCGGTTCCACCGCAGTTGGTTTACCTGTCCTGAATAGGAAGTGCAACTATTAAACTGACAAACTGAGTCCACAAGGCACTTGAAAATCGATCTTTTTTGTGTATGGTTCTCCACCACCAAACATACACATTCTCATATCCAGAATCAGTGTTTGATTCATCTGTGCAAATCCCTCATTTGTAAGACCCAGTTTCCTCATCTGGACAACCTGGGTACAAGTCAGGAGGGTTTCCTGGGGCTTAGAGAAATTGATGTTCCTAAAGCATTTAACCCATGGGGCCCCTGGTAAGCTCGTAGTAAAGGGAAGTTATCGTTTATAGTGTTATAATTATTAAATAAGTTGGTTCCCAGCAAATGTTTGTTGGACTAAGGTATATTCACAAAGATCTTTGGACTGGAAGTTGACAGACCTAAATTCTATCTCTCTACTTGCTACGCTGATCTGGTGAATCAGGTTGCTCTGAGCCTCAGTTTCCTCATGAGTGAAATGCGGTTAGAGCAGCCGCCCTGTGGGGTAAAGGACAGGCGGGCACTTAGGAAGCCGAGAGGCGCCGCCCAGATGTCAGGGATTACACTTTCTGATTGGGATTTCTTTTCTGACTCTTGGGCCCCTGAGATGTCGAGTCTCAAGAACGGCTCTGGGTCTTTGTGGCCACGGCTAAATGGACACCCCCTTTCTGTCCACATGGTTTTATTTCCATGCATTCAGCCTGCAAATCTTGACTTGGATTTGCACGTGAGTTCATAACCACATCTGGAACGGAGTTACAGGCTCACATCGAAGAGCCTGCTACTCGAATTTCTGGGTTAAGTCTGATTCGACCCCTAGGAATTCTCTTCCTCCTCCTCCTCGTCCTCCCAGCAGCCCACTGACCTCTGGTTTAACGCCTGAGCACAGATCTAACTCTCAGTGGGAAACCCGAGCCCCTCTCTCATTTATGTATAGGCACCAGCTTGTCTTGTCTTCCTGTTTCCATCTTTCCCTGGAAAGAACATGGAAAGGTATACTGCCCCTGGATGGTAGACATCCCACCACGCTTTCACCCTGCCCCCCTTTAACCCCGACTGGTCCTGACCCATAGCCTCTTGGGGTTCCCAGAAGCAAAGACCCTCCATCTGCCTGGAGCTCATTGTCATTGTGAAATTCAACAACAGTGCAGTCAGAAAAGTCAGCCTTCCTCACTTCCTGCCCTCCCTGGGTTTCTGCCTCTGACTCAGGATAATTTCTTTCTTCCAGATCCCCCTCTGCTTTTGTTTCTTTGGTTCCAGCCCTTTCAATTCCCCACTTGCTATGTTTCCTTACTTAATGATGCTCATAGTCTAATGTTGACATGACTGCCAATATCGCCCCTGCCCACTGCCTTGATATCTCACTTCAAAGTTGAAGCACGCTGCCCACTGCGATCTGTCCAGGACTTGGGCCATTTCTCATTCCCCTAAAGCGGTAAACAGATTTTGCCAAAAGTGTCTTGCCACTCCTCTCCTTCTCATGCCTCACTTATAGTCAGCAATCCACTTTGTAGCTGGAGCAGCCTTGTTGGTCTCCATGTTCATTATAACCAGCATTTATTTATTGGGCACCTACTGTGTTCCGGATGCTTCGCACAAACATCTCTAATTCTCATGAGCATGCAGCAAAGTAGTTGTTATTATCCCCCCATTGTACAGATGAGGAAGCTGAAGTTAAATGACCTGCCCAAGATTACAGAGCTATTAAGAGACAGAGAAGGAAACCAACTCCAGATCTGTCAGGCTCTAAAGCACACATTCTTACCCCTGTTCAATCTAGCCTCAGCAGTAGTGATAGTCCTGGAAGCCTGGCTCCCCTAGATCCTGAAGGTGGAGAGGACTAAATTCTTAAAATATTCCCCAGCACAGAGCCATTAAGATCCTGATGTTAAGATAGGACAAACTGGTCCCATCTTGGATTGGTTTGCTATGGTCCTTTCCAAACCTCAAGTGTCCCTCTGTAGAGATTGTACTATGAGAATATCAAAGCTATTCCACCCATAAAAATTGTCCAGTGCAAACCCTCACTTTGAAATTAAATTCCAGAACGGGGAGGCAAGTAGCTCAAAGTCACACAACAAGTTAGAAGCAGAGCAGGGGCCAGAACCCCAGTCTCCTGATTCTTGGTCTCCTAGCTGCTTGCTCTTCTCTACTCCCAATCCCCACCTCCAGGTTGCACTCAGCAAGCTGGTGATCACAGACACTAATACCTTCCTCATATCCCCTCCTGCCCACCCCCACCCCCCACCTCCAAGCTCCTGGGAAACTGGACAGAGTCCAGAGCTGGAGTCAAATGTTATTCTTTCATTCATCCTTTATTCACTGAACTAACACTTACTGAGAGCCTACCCAGGACCAAGCACTTAGTGTTCAGCATTAGTTGCTCGGTCATATCCGACTCTTTGCAACCCCTTGGACTGTAGCCCACCAGGTTCCTCCATCCATCCCTGGGATTTTCCAGGCAAGAATACTGGAGTGGGTTGCTATTTCCTTCTCTTTTCCTCTTTGGGGGTCTTCCCAAAGCACTACTTGTGTACTAATTCTATTATAAACCCAAAGGTCCCTCGTATCACACTCATTCTCAGTCTGAAAGATGAACGCAACTGAGGCTAGTACATCTCTATGTGTGTGTGTGTCTAAAAATGTGTGTGTACTCACCACACCTGTGTGTATCTTTAGGGCTAGAATGTGGGGTGCTGGTCCTCTCTCCTCCATCATAAAGGATGGTCCTCACAGGACATAAACGGTTGTTTCCCCCTTACGACTTTTGCAAATATGCTATCATGTATGGACTTCCATGTGATTGAATGTGTGCCCTGCATGTCTGTTATATTGGCCCTTCTATTTTCTCAGAATGAAATCCTCCATCATCTATCAATTGGTGAATCCCCACTGTACTTTTCCCTCAGATCTCAGCCCAGTCCAGAGACCTCCAAGAATCCTCTTTTGTTCCCCATGCAGACCCCTCCAAGATCTCCCTGTTATGTTCCCCTCCCCAGTTCAGAGAGAATCAAACCTTTTAACCTTCTCAATGATCCCAGCTTTGGTGTGAAGACCTGGTCCTCCTGTTCCCTAAACTGGATAGCAAACAGCCCCTCTTACCAGTCCATGGAGCCCAGAGTTGGCAGCAGCAGTGAGGGGCAAGTGGGGATGATGGAAGAGTCAGGCTTTATAAAGGATGCAACAGTCAGAGCCAGAGGGGGAGGTGAGAGACTCGGGCAGGGATGCTGCCAAGTCCTCACGGCCTCGGAAGCTTTTAGGATAATCCAGGAAACAGTGGCCCCCAGCTGTCCTGGGGGAGTGGAGGGGCTGAGATCTGAGTCTCTGACGTCTGCCAAGAAAAGAGGATTTCAGCTGGAAGAGGCAGCTGGGGTGGGTGTTGGGGGGATGCTGGACATCCTTCCCTCCCCAGAGGTTGGACAGGTGATGGGAGAGGGACAAAGTGGTTCTCCCAGGATGGAGGAAATGAGAGCATCGCCAGAGGAAAGATCTGGCATGGCAGGAGCTCTCCAATTCCATCCCCCTCCTTTTGTTTCCTCTATGGACATGGGAAAGAAAGAAGGCACTTTTAAGACCTCACACACACACACATACACACACACACACATTCACACACCCCTTCATGTCGTCCCTCCCCGAAGAGCTCCCCAGCAGTGTTCCTGGCTGTTGTGGCAGCTGAGGTGGGTCTCTCATTCTCTGCTGGAGCGTTGTTCCTTCTCCCTTTTTTTGGTCCCCCTTTCAGTTACTCCTCAACTCGGAACTGCCAGGAGGGTCCAATGTAATTCACGTTTTGGATCTAGGATCTCTCATTGTCAAATAGGAAGGGAAGACATTCTCTCTGACTTAGGATAGGGTGGGGCAGCTTGGGATGGACAAGAGTTAACCTAGGACCAGAGGCAGAGCCCAGCCAAGAACTTTTTATGAGGAGGTCAGCCATCCTGGAATGCCAGGAGAGTGAAGAGGCTGGGAACACAGCCTACAAAAGGAGAAGGGGCCTAGAGGTGGGTTTAGGTGGACCCCCATGGTCCCCAGCCACATGAACTGAACGGTAGAGTGGTTGTGTATTTAGGCATGCTGGCTAACAGGAGCATGTCCTGGAGGAGAGAGGGACAGAAGATCAGGAAGGGGAAAGCAGATGAAACAGGCTAAGACCAGTTTCCCAAAGCTCTCTTAAGCTAGGAATTCTGACCCACATAGAATAGCCTGGAGACTTTTCATGTGACCACATCCCATTCTTGACCATTGCCCAGTGCCCTCGGCACTGGGGACAGGAGCTGCTGTGCACCCCCTATATATGCACAGATCCCAATAGCCCAGGGCTTGCCTGCCACCTCCCCCACCACGTCTCCCACAGGGTGAGTCAGGGCGTCTGCACCCTGAACTCTTGTCCTGCTCCTCCCCCTACACCCCCAGAAATCTCTAGACTGGGGATTCCCAGTCCCTTCATTAGCTTTTCAGTAATTATCCTGTAAAGGCCCCAACAGGTCCTTCTTCTACCCATTTCAGAGATGAGAACATTGAGGCCCTTAAGAGTGCAAAAAAGCTCAGCAGAAAGCCACCCATCAGGCAGGAGAGAGTAGAATGGTGAGGGGCTTAGGAGTCACGGCTGCACCCTCTCCTTTAATCCCAGGCAAAATTAAGAGGACAGGGCTCATGTACAGCTCCCTGGGGGAGCCCAGGCGTCAGGATGGAGGCAGGCTCCAGGGAGGGGCTTCCCTGGCCCTCCCCACCTTCCAGCTCAGAAAATCAGAGTGAGGGGGGAAACAAGCCGAGGAGACCACACAGGTGGAGTAAATAATGTTAATACGGGAGCATTATCACTAGGGCATTTCCTCATGGATAAATGTCTCAAATACCAAAGGATGCCTCCAAATTATAGTTAATTACAGAGTTGATTTGCATAAATTATAAGGTGAGCATACAAATTCTTTCAATCGGTTCCATATGCTTAGGTAGCAGGTCCAGTCCAAAATGGGAGAATCTTGGGGTGGGGGATTTGGGGGGAGGAAAAGGATGAAGCCCTTGGCTTGGACCTGCTAGCCCACACCCCTCCCCAGCGCTCCGATCAGTAGAGAGTGCCTGGAGACCCAGACTGGTTTGCGGGGAGGGGTTTTCCCCAGACCCTGGTTTACCTGGACCCTAGCTGACAGGAGACCCCCTTTCTCCTCTCTATTCGCACCTTGGGACAAAGTGCTTTCCCACCAATGACGAGGTAGGAAAGTGGGGGTGGGTGGTGCGGCGGGGCCTCAACCTGCATGTGGGGGGTGGGACTCTGGAGCCCAGGCTTCCAGCATTCAGAGGAAAGAGGGGGTGTTGGATGAAGCTGAAGACCCAGCAGGGTTCATGGTAGATTCAAGCCCCTCTCTTGCTCTCAGCTCCCCCTCCAGCTACCCCCCGCCCAGTTCCAGCTCACTCCCAGAGCCAACCCTCCGATCCCAGGTTTGATGTTGCCGCTGCCTGCATCTTCCAGGTGGCTCCTCAGAGGCTCAGACTCGCAGACTTTTGTCTCCAGTGCCTGGGCCCATTTCCTCTGCCCTCGCCTCCCAGTCCCCACCTCCTCCCTCACCCACCTCTCGCTGCTAAGACTCTACTTCCTTCTCCAGCTCTCTAATTTGTCCCTCCTCCCTCCTGGCCCCCAGCCTCACCCAGAGGCCTATCTCCCACTCTTCTCTCCACCTCTGTCCTCCTTCCCCAGCCTCCTCCCCCCAGACATCCCGGGTCCCCTCTACACTCAGCTCTCAACTTCGCTTTTCCCTCCCATCAAGAGCTTTTTGCTGCCCAAGCTGCTTAGCCTCCTGCCCTCAGATTATCCTACCTCATGCCATCCTCCAAATCTTTACGGCGGGTATTTCTCTCGTTTTTTCCCCATAAACCTGCTCCAAAGGCAAGAGCTACTGGGTTAGCTGGAGGGGGGTGGTAGTTTGAGGAGGAGGCTGGACTAAGATCCCCAGACGTGTGTGGGTGAAAGTTTACCTTTGTCTTCAAATCCGAAAGTAAGTGAGGGAGGCAGAGATAGAGACAGAGAGGAGAAAGGAATGAAGAAACAGTTTTTGGTACTTAGTAAGCACTGCTTAAAGGCTTCCCAGGTGGCACAGTGGTAAAGAATCCACTTGCCAATGCAGGAGATGTGGGTTCGATCCCTGGGTTTAAAGATCCCCTGGAGGAGGGCATGGCAACCCACTCCAGTACTCTCGCCTGTAAAAAATTGGGGTGGATAGAGGAGCCTGGCCAGCTACAGTCCATGGGGCCACAGAGTCAGACATGACAGCACAATAACAACAAATTTTGCTTAAATATTTATTGAATGAATGAATGAACAAATGAATGAATGAGCACTGATCTGTGAAAGTTCTAGAGAAGTGTTAATTTGGTGATAGGAGTTACTTTTTTCCCCCCCAAGAAAACACAGCAAGGGTTTATTAAGTGGTAGGAGGTTCTGAGGGGGATCGTGGGCCAACTGGGGTGAACAGCTGCCAGGAATCACTTCTCATTTGGATTAGTTTTTAGATCTCCAAGGGGTTTTCTGCCACTTCTGTATCCACCCACCCAAACTGTCCTGCAGACCAATAACAGATTAATTATCCTGAAATACCACTCCGTCTTTCATCTCAAACATGTCCAGTGGCTCCCCAGTGCTGACTGTGACATTTAAGACCCTCCTTAAAAAAAAAAAAAAAAGACCTTCTACTTGGCCTCCATCACCGTCACAGTCTTTATTTGCACTGGTCCTTGTTCAAACCCTCCAGCCCAGCCCTCACTGGACTTAATCTTCACCAAATATGTCTAACCTTCCTACTTTTGCTCCAATTATTTCCACCCATCACCCCGCCTATGCCCTCAAGAAAGTTTCTCATCCTCACGCTTCCGGCTCGTGCTTTCTCCGTGGAATCACCTCCTAGCAGCCTGTCACTGGCTTGCTCCTCTGAACTTCCGAAGCATTGATTTCCACATGCTGTTTCCATGGAGCTGTCTTATCTTCCCTACTGGTCAGTTGACTCCTGGAGGGCAGGAACCATGTCCTTTTCATGCCACAGGGTCTTCAGCACAGCACCTTTCTCTGAGAAGGGCATATAAGCCACAGCCGAGAAAACTGGAAAACTACTTCCCTGGAATCGATGCTTCCAGAAGCTGCTTGGTTGAGGAGGATAGTGGTGAAGGCAGAAACCTGCGTCAGGAGGGAAGGCACCACAGATGCCTGGATACCCAAAGATCCATGAAGGAAGTGAACCCAGCCTCCCCACCACCTGTCCCACCTCCTCCCCAGTTGTGTGATGGAGGTGGACAGACATGAAGGGTTGGAGTGAGAGCTAGAGGAGTCACATGCTCTGCCCTGTTAGCCTGCTTGGAACAAAGAGTTGGAGGTTTGGGACAAAAGGGGCAAGGATAGTGAGTGGGAGCTGGGAGAAAGGGCTGGCTACACAGCAGCCATGGAGAAAAGCAGAGGCAGAAAAAGCAGAATCCCCTTTGTCCCTCTGTGGGCAGTTACAGTTCTTCTTACCAGATGCTGATCATGTCATGCCTCAGTTTCAAAACATTCAATAGCTCCCCATTCCCTATAAGAGGAAGTCTTACAGGAAACCTGCAGCCAGGGTCACCTGGACAACCTCCAGCTGGATCCCACGAGAGGAGAATTAGAGGAGAAGGTTGGGTTTCAGGACCTGGCAGGCGAAATCTGACCAGGTATACACTTTGGCCTGGAATTTAAGCCCCATTTCCCCATCGGGTCTTGCCCTGCCTTTTCAACCTCACCCCTCTCACTTCCCAGGCTCCAGCCACAGGAGGCTGCTTCTCATCCTTATTGTCCATACATTTTTACACCCATAGTCTTCTTTGTTTGAACTGCTCTTCCTCATTTCTCTGTCTGTGAGCTCCTGTTTGATCCTTTGAAGCCCAATTCATATGTTCCCCTCATCTATGAAGCCTTCCCAGTTCTCTAAGTTACCCTTTTCTGTGTTCCCAGAGTCCTAAAATACGGGCTGAACACGACCTGATGGGTGATACAGTTAGCAGTGTGTGTGTGAGCGCATGAGCCCCTTGAGAGACTAGAGCTTTTCTGTTCCTCTTTGTATCCCTGCAGCATCTCGTACAATGACTAGTGCTGAGTGTGCAATAAATAGATGGTGCACTGAACTGAATTGCACCCTTTGCAGAGGAGAAGGGGTTGCCAGGCCAGGGGTTGTGGGTTATCTATAAATCCTATTGTCCCAGCCATCTGGGGTTTGCCTTGCGGGCATCAAGGTGGAGCACCAAAATCACAAAAGCGTGCCCTGACCCTTCCTCTTTCACCCCCAACTATGCCCAGGGCCCTGTCAGGAATCCAAGATCAGCCTGGCAGACGTGGCTCGCTGAGAGGCCCAGGGTCCTGTGTTGTGGCCCGCTGGGCACCACCACCAACCTGCAGCCAGGGTCACCCGGACAACCTCCAGTTGGATTGCACGAGAGGAGAATTAGAGGGGAGGGCTGGGTTTCAGGACCTGGCAGGCGAAATCTGACAGGGAAGGGGGAAGGCAGGCAGTGCCCTGGAAAGGGGGCCGGTCTCATTGTTGTGGTCTGTCTGGGAGATTCCTCCCCTTTTTAATTTGCTTCCTGATTGAGGGGTTGGCTCTGCCTGCCCAGCTCCCCAGTCATTATCTGCTGCCGGTGGCTCAGGTGCTGGCGAGCCTGGCGTGGCCCCTAGGTTATTACCTGGAGCTCTGGGGGTGGCAGAGGCTGCCCCTCTGGCCGAGGTGGGGGCCTGTCTGGAATTTGCCCTGATCCTACCACCCACGGGGCCGCCATCTTGATGTCTAACACAGTGGACATGCTCACACAGTGGGGGACTGCTTTTATGGGAGACAGCTGGTTTCAGCAGGATTCTAAAGTCTAGAAGAAGCTTCGTCTGTAAACAGTCTACAATATTGATTCAGGAACCTGAGACACGTAAGACATAGGGGTTAAAGCACCCAAAGTCAGAGTCATTCCCCAAAGGCTAGTGAAAGGCACTGAAGTTAGACATCAAGAAGAACTTCCCAGCCATGTTGAAAATGAAAGAGGTCAGTGAATCTCAGTGATTTCCACCCTGAATTCCCCCTGTTTTGCTGTGTCCAGAAAACCAAGAGTCATAGAGGGGAAGGTATATCATTGCTCCAAGAACCTGTGATAATCAGAACCCAGAATCTAGAAACTTCCTCTAGTGTGGACAGGGAGGGGTTCAGGCTCCTCACTGAGGGCCCTGGAACATGAGACCACCAACCTCTGCCTGGTGCCCTTGGAAACAGACTAGAAACCTACAGGGGAGGGTCCTCTGGCCTCTGCCTCTCCCTGAGTCCCCAGAGCTCTAGCCCTTTACCCCATCCCTGATTGGGCCTATGGGCTTCAAGGACAGGAGATAATATCAAGACAAACAGGAAGTGCTGAATTAGAGACATGAAGTTTGTTGTTTTAGAGGGTGCCCAGTTCCAAGCAGCGGTGCCAGGTTGGCAGCCTGGAGCCTGGCATCTGCATGCTTGCCACACAGAAGCTCCCGCTTCACACCCTCAGTCAGGACCTCTGCAGGAGGACTCCCTGGAGAGGAAGGGAGTCTGGAGGTGGAGTGTGGCACGGAAGGGGTTAAACAAGGGGTTCTTTTTTTCCTTCACCAGCTGAACTTTTGTAGCATCACCTCTGATTCAGATTGGGCAAATGTTTATAAGTGTCTGCTCTGTCCCAGGCCTGGGCTGGGCACAGCCCCTCTCCTCTGTAGCTAAACAAACCCCTTGCTGGAGAGAAAGCTTCATGGAGGCAGGGGGTTTGTGTATCACTTCCCTCCCAGTTCTTGGAAAGGTGCCTGGCACTCTATAAGGCTTTATGAGTTTGCTGAGTGGATGAATGGAAGGATGGATAGGTAGAAAGGAGGAAGGAAGGGGCCCTTAGAATGCATCTAGGAGGGTCCCATGATTTTTCAGCCCATTGGACTTCTTAGTGGGAGCACTGGTGATCCACTGGTGTTCTCCTCCCCATCCTGGCTGCCCCCAAATGAATCTTTGAGTCTTGATGCCAGTAGGTGGCCATGGTCCATTCACTTGCCCAGATGCCACCAGGGAGTTCAACTTCTAGGCTGCGATCAGAGAGGATGAGGAGGAGGGCTGATGAGGAAACGCGGGTGATCCATAAGGCAAAGCCCACCAGGTCATGACAGACCCCTCCCTGGACATTAAGGTGCTAGTGGTCTCCCAAGCCTGGAACTGTTGGCCCTTCTGGGCCCTGGCGAGCTGCCTTCTGTCCTGGCCCGCCTCCTCCCTCCATGGTGGTGCCAGTCTTGGGGCATGGCAGAAGCTGAACTGAGAGCCACCTCTCCTTCTTCCCGTGGCTCCATCCCCCTATCCACACCCAAGAGGTGAGATCCTGGGGCAGTTGGCATCTGACAGCCTGGCATCAACTCATGCCCACAGCTTGGAAGCTGCAGTAATTAGAAGGGAAGAGGGAGCGAGGGGGAGAAGGAGTGCGAAGACAAGCTCAGGAGAAACCTTCTCCTGCCTGCCGCAGGGCAAACTACTTCAAACGAATTCGTTTCGCTCTTGTGAAACTGAAGACAATTTCCTTTTCTGTCATAAAACAAATTATTGCTCATCAGGAGTGCTGGGCTAGTCTCTCTCCCAGAGGGTTTCTCCTGCTCCCCGTGCGGGGCCCCAGGTGGGCAGGAAGATGGGCGTGTCAGGGGAGGGGGCCCAGGGCCCAGGAGGCACCTGAGGAGGAGCAGGGAGGAGGTGTGGAGAGAGTAATGTCCCCATTAGGAGGAAAATGTCCTCCTTGTCAACCTCCTCCACTGACCAGGGACAGGCTCTGACCACCGGCAGCAAAAAGAGACTCTGAGGAGGTCATCTCACTCATCCTCCTGCCTCAGAGTCGGGTTGGAGAGAGGCTCCACCTCCTCCTCCAGGCACCTGTTCATGGGATGGAGAGGTGGGGACAGGAAAGGGAGGCACAGAGAAGTGGAGGAACTTGCCAGAGATCACTCAGCAAATTAATTAATGGCAGATCCAGGGTTAGAACCCAATGGGTTCTCTTCCAGGCCAAGATTGGAGGATGCCTGGAGACTTCAGTTAGAACTTTTTGACTTGGGATGGCCGCAGCGAGCCCAGGGCATCCAAATACTACTGCCAGGTTTATAGGGCTCAAGAAAGAGGGACCAGTTACACAGGTTCCCTCCATCTCAACAACTGACCCCCAAGGCTGGCTCCCCCAGGAAACCTCACCTCTCTGGGCCTTTCGCTTTGGTAAACTCTTCCAGGGAAACTTCTGTCAATAATTCCCTCTAATTCCTTCCCTCACTTTTCCCAGCCCTGCCCTCATGGATTTTTTTTTTTTTTTTAAAATTAGGAAAATATCAAGATTCCTATCCCTGGTGTGTTTCTTATCAGAGAGGCAGGAGGTACAGGCTCCATCCTCAGGGAGCTCCTGGCTTACTTATGCGAGACCCAGTGCACACCCTGGCAGACTCTGGCTGAGAAAACGGGGACACCAGGACTGGGGAGAAGGGGCAGGGAAGGAAGGAGGAAGTGCGGTTGGGTGAGGACTCTCTGGAAAAGAAGGGGAAGGAAGACATGAGGAGATGCCTAGATTGGAAGAGCCAAGCCACAGAATCCTTGGAGATTTGGAGACAAGGAAGAAGACGGGCTCAGGCTGGGGCAGCATCGTGACGCCTGGGAGGGAGCTGGGAGCCAGGACAACTACAGGGTCAGCAGGCCGCTGGCAGGGTCCAATGTGAACAACCATTTCTAGGATATGGAAACCCAGTTTTATGCCAGGGTAAATGGAGACATCTTTGGGGACTGGCTGCCAGACCAGAGCAGCCAGACATCTGTGGTGAACGGTGCTGGGGACAGCATCAAGGGCAGAAGGGAGAAGTCCCCCATCCACTCTTTGCCCAGGCACGCGCATTCCCTTCCCTCCCAACCCGCTGACCAGCGCTCCTTTGCTCCCAAGGGAAGTGGGGCCTTGACACATGACACTCCTGATAAAAATTCCTTGTGGGGAAAAAAAAAAAAAAAACTTCCTTGTGTCTGACCACAATTCCCCTGGTGGCCAGTGGGGGCTTGGTAAGGAGAAGGGCGATGGCGGAGGTGGTGGGGGCAGACTGCAAGCAACTGCCCCTACCCCTCCACCCTGAAAGTGGCTGGAAGGGAGACAGGGAGGAGGAGATGAGCAGAGGGCAGGGCCTGGAAAGGATCATGTCCGGGCGAAGACTCTGGCTCATCGGACATGCCACGCTGGGAATCCAAGAATCCGTGGTGGGAATGGGCCGGGCAGGCAGAACAAAGGATGAAAGGAGGCTGTGTGGCCAGCTGGGACATACACACCCTCTGCTGACGTACTTCAGTGGCCGGTGACCTCAACCGGCCGTCAGATCCTGTCTCATCATGCTGTTCCAGTGGGGTCCCCCTGGAGCCCTCCCCCAAACAGGGCCTGAGAACATGAAGAAAGTCAGTTAGACTCCCAGCAGGACCTGCTGTCAGGATGAGCTTGGGCAATCACATTTCCCGAGCTGCATAGAGTCAGAGGAGGGAAAGTGGGGAGGTGAAGAGAAATGATGAAGCTTTAAAGGAAAGGGGCAAAAATGTGATGTCGGTGGTGCCCCCTGACTTGAGCATCCAGGGTACCCACCATTAGGTTTGTGTCTATGTAAGGATGCTGACAAGGGCATGGGTGGGCTTGGCATATAGAAAATTTGGGTTAGTCCCCAAGAACTCCCTTGCTTTGGGGTAGTAGGACCAATAAGGCTCTGAGTGTAGAGCCCCACAGTCAACACTAGAAGTGTGGAATCAGGGCTCCGTGCGAGGGCAGATCACTGCTTGGCTCTACAGCCAGTCAGGGGTAGGGCAGGGCGGGAGGGGGCTCTGACCGTCCCCCGCCCCCCTCCCCAGGACCCACCAAGCTTCCAAGGCCTCCCGAGGAAACTCGCCACCAGCACCTCACTTGTTCCCAAGGACCAGGACAGGGAGGAGGGCTGAGGTGTTAGGGAGTGGGCTCACATTGTTTTTCCCTCCCAGACCTGAGGTGAGGGGCTTGGGAAGGAAGAAGCCCCCTGGTTGGGGATCTTTTCTGCTCCTCTAAAGACCTCATGACTGGAAACCCTAAACCGACCCTCAGGCTCAGTCAGACTTGTATGTGGTGGCCCCCACCGCCCTCAGACTCCAGACAGCTTCACACACAATCACGTCGATCCTCTGCCATCACACCCACACACACACCTTACTCATCCACACACTCTCATAGATCATCACTCACTGAAAGGCTCATTCAGAACCAAACACAGGCAGATACCATGGAGTCACCCCACTCCCTGTCGGCCCACAGTGACCACGCATGAGGGTGCTGACGGACACACCCCTCACGGTGTCACTGTGACCTGCAGTGGTCACATACACTCTCACGCAGAGACCCTCTCTCCAGAGGAGCTCTGCACTCAGGTGCCTCCATCACACGCTCTGCCTCCCTCACCGGCAGATCCTATAGTGAGCACCTGCTGTGTTCTGGGCAGGGGGCTGGAGGCAGATCCAATATGGTGCCTCAGGGAATTTGCAAGGTGACAGGATAGGCGACTCGGACCAGTAAACAGATTGTTGCCAAGCTCGCAGTAAGGGCTGCAGAACAGTAGACATCAAGGACTATGGGGACTTACTCAGTCTTGGGGGTCCCAAGAGTCTTCCCACATAAAGTGGCATCTTTCCCTTTCTAAAGATGCACTCCTGCTAAAGGCTCAGGGCTTCACAATCATTGTGAGGTAGGTATCAATATCCCCATTTTACAGGAGAGAAAACTGAGGCTTGAATAAATGAGAGGAACGTCTTGCACCTGATAAGGTAATGGAATACAGACTCCAACCCTGAGCTGCCCGAGTCAGAGCCCAGGTGCCCATGGCACCATTAAACTGCCTCCATTGGGGACTTGAACTTTCACACTCTCAAGACCTACTCTCTAGAGCCATTCAGCAACCCTCCTAATGCCACCCAGACCCCCTAAGCCCCAACCTTCTTGTACACAGGCCCACCCTCCAGCCTGCTGACCTCACGGGTCCTCCCTCCCAGGAGACAGGGCCACTTGCCACTAGAGGAGCCATAATTGGCAGGTGCTAAGGCTGCTGCTGGAGCTTTAGAGCAGGCGGATGGGAGGGAGGAGAAGGGTTCCTGGGGCAGGGGGCTTGGGAGCTGGGACGGGGGAAGAGGGAGGGGGCTGGCTCCAGTGCCCTCTCCTCCTCTCTGCAGGTGTAATTAGCCCTGGCAGATGAAAGGGCGTCTTTGAAAGCGGGTGAGATCCTTGTCTGTCAGCAGGGCGCTCTGGGTGGCATCGGCAGCTTATCCTGAAACCACACACGGCACCAGAGCCGGGCTGTCTGGGCGCTGCCCGGGAGGCAGGGAGGCAGACCCCAGGGGCGTGGGCCCTTGAATCCCCTCTCCCCAGTCTCTCAGCCCTGGGCTTCCTTCCTCTTTGGGCAGGAGCTTCTCAGAGTGAAGAATCCTCCAGAAGCTGGCGGTGCCAACCCCAGTAGGCTGATGCCCCATCCCTGGGCCTGAGGGGGTAGCATACTTCCTCCCCTCCCCTGCCAAGCTGGACAGCAGGCCAAGGACAATGGCCCTAGGCAGTCCTTTCATCCTGAGATCTCAAAGCGCCATCTAATTAACCCTGCCCAGGTTGGGGACTTCCTCTGAGTCCCTTTAGAGGGGTGTGGTCTGGGACCAGCAGTTCCCAGATCCCTGCTTGGATAGGAGCCCTGAGAGAACAAGGTCTCCCAGAGTGTTCTTCCTGTTTGGGAACTGGGGATACTGAAAGGGATCTCAGGGGAGCCTGAGTTTGAGACCCAAATGGAATGATCTCTGATACAACCCATCCATCTCCTTACGGATGGGTTCAAACTCTAGCAAAGGATGAATCTCGCAAACGCCTGCGGTGAAAGAGGCCAGATAACAAAGAACACGCTACATGACTGCATTTATATGACGGTCGAAAAATCGGCAAAAAAAAAAAAAACAAAAAACTATATGCTCTTTGAAGTCAGAATATTCTGTTACTCTTGGGTGGGGGCTAATAACTGCAGGGGACACAGTGAGGGCTTTGGGGTGCTGGTCAAATTCTGTTCCTTGAGCTGAGTGCTGGTTACCCAAGTGTGTTCACTTTGTGAATTTTCACTTCATTTTTCTAATTTACTTCTACCATGTACTGGTGGCACCTTTCTCTTTTTGTTTGTTTTCTTTTCATTTATTGTTTAATGGGAAGAAAAGCGCTTTACAAGGTTGTGCTGGTTTCTGCCTTACCACAAGGCAAATCAGCCACATATCCTATCTCTCTTGAGCCACCTTTCTATATGCATCTCATAGTTCAATAAATGTTTGCATTAAAAGGTTTTTACACATCAAGCCAAAACTATGCTTTATGAATCCTTGAAGGACCTCTCATATCGGTCTCTTTCCTCAGCTAGAAGATCATAGTGATCGCTCCAAAATGAAGACCTAGTGGGGCCGGATTCCTGGAGAATTTCTGGACTGTATGTGTGTGTGTGGATAAGAAGGGGGATAAGAAACTGTACAGAGTCAACACATTAGGGGAGGCTCTTGCACCCTCTTTCCTGCCCCCCCCCCCAATACTCACACTAATGCCCTAACCAGTGCTATTTTGCTGAAAGCCAATGGATGCTTTGATGCCCAGGGAACCAATGAGATTGCCAGAATCTCTGCTTCCTTCTGCCCCACCCCCTCTATCTGCTCCTGAAATCCATTTCCAGTCAGCTCCCACCTTCTCCACCCCCCCATCCCCTAAGGTCAGCTCTGTTCCTTTCATCTTCCTCCTTTGCTTCAGGGCCTAAAAGAGGTATCTGGGGAGAGGTGGAGGGATGTTCGTGGAGGAGCCTTTGGTCTCCACCTCATCAAATGACATCCTTGCTTCTTTGTCTTTCCTCTGCCCTGGAAAAGGGTAGGAGGCATTGCTTTCTTCTACTGCCACTGAGGGAGAGGGTTTTGAGCTGGACCTTTGGGACAACTTCCTGATAACTGAGGTGGTGAGACATGTGTGAAGGAGCTGAGGAAAGAACCAGGAGAGAAATACATGAACATAATGATGGTGCTTCCCCTGACTTTGTCTGTCTGGTTGGGATAAATGTCTGGGTTTCTCAGTGGGTAGCCCAGAACCCACAGTCATATCAGATACTGAACCTCTGCCTGTGCTATGTGACCTCAGAAGCGACCCACTCTTTCCTGCTCTGAACTCAGTGGGGAGACCTGGTGCCCACTGGTTTGATTGATGGTATCCATAACCTGGAGCCGAGAGTCACCTTCCCTAGTTTTCTGGCAAATCTCAGCACCCACTGAACTCATCCTCTCTAAGCAACTCCACTAAAACACACTAAGAGGGATTTGTACTTTTCTGAGCTTCCTTCCAGCAGGCAGAGTCCTTGACCTTCTCAAGTATTCTCAAGGATCCTTGTTTTGTTCATTAATTATATCAGAAGCACCCAGAACAGTGACTGGCCCATAGTAGGAGCTCTATAAATATTTGTTGAATGGCAAATGGTTCTTATGCTTGAAAAGTCCCCCTCAAGCCCGTCCTACATCCCTATAAATGCCATTCAAATGTTCAGTTGTTTGAGCTTCAGAAGAGAGGGGTCATCTGCCATCAACAATGATGGATTGCACACCTACTGTGAGCAAACCTTTGTGATATGTGACTGTCTTTTCATAATTTAAGAGTTTTTGTACAGCACAGGGAAATATAGACATTATTTTGTAGTGACTTTAATTGGAGGATAATCTATAAAAATATTGAGTCTCTATGTTGTACACCTGAAACTAACACTATGTTGTAAATCAACTACACTTCCATTAAAAAAAGTCTTGCTCATCTCAATGCCTCTTACTACCTCCCTTCATCCTCCAAGTCCAACTTTCATTCAACCTCAATGATCTATGCTCCAAGAGTTACCCACGGTTTAATAGAATACAAGAAATAAGGAGCTTGTTTTCTCTAATTTTGTTTGTTCTTTCTGTTTCTTCTCGTGTCACCGTTTTGAGTGAAGGCCTCTGCATTTCTCTGTCCTTTCTGTGGGCCTCTTGCTCTCTGAGTAGCCTTCCCTGTAGTCTCTATTTCTTTGTGGGTGTCTCTGCCTCTTCCTGTCTTTGGGTGTGCCCCCGGCCCTCTCTCTCAATCTCTCTCCCTTTTCCTTCTTTCCTCTACAGCAAATGGGTAAACAGGTGGTTGAGAAATGGCAAATGGGAGGGGGGGGGGGGAAACAAACCAGAAGGAGCTAGAGTGGAGTGTTTTCTTCCAGGTATCAGGGTCGCAGGTAGCTCCAGCCCTCCTTGGGAACGAGTCCGGACAGGTGCAGCGCCTGTCCAGATGTTGCGCAAAGCGAGGCACGTGCCCACAGCCCGGGCCTGGATCAGGCTGCGGGGCAGGGACAGGGGTGGGGGTTTGTCCAGACCAGAAATAGCCTTTCAGGCCCCTGTCCCGGACACAGACCCCGGCCGCCGTCGGGACCGCTCCTCCCCACTCTGGCTTGCGGCCGTGGAAGACGGGGAAGGGTGGGTGGAGGGGGGAGGCCGAGAGGTAGTTTGCCGGGAAAGGACACTTGGGGACCGGGGAGGGGAGTTCCCTGTGTCTGGGCCGCGGGGGGAGCTGCAGGCCGGCGGGGGTGAGTAAGGCCCAGCGGACGCAGGAGGCTCAGTGGCGGCGGCGGCGGCGATGGGGAGGAGGGTAATTACGCTGGGAGGCTCTCGCCACAGCACGTCCCCACAAATGAGAGGCCCCGGGCCCCAGACACCACACAACAAAGCAGGAGGCAATTATTTGGCTCCAGTGGGAGGGGACAGCCCTTCGCCGGCCCACTGCCGCTGAGCACCCGGCCTCGCCGAGGGCGCGGGGGCTGAGAGAGCAGGGACCGCTCTCACCGGCCCCCGCGGGGCAGGGGGCCCGAGGGACTCCCGCTGGGTTACCCTCAGAGGGGGTCCCGGTTGGGGCAGGCAGAGCGGTAGGAGGCCCTCAGCATGATTAGAGCCATCGCTCAGCCAGCCCGGAGCCTCCCACAAGGCCTCGGGGAGGCCTCCTGGGCACCCAGGAGGGCGAGGCGCGCAGGACCCAGGGCGGGGCTGGTGCGCGGACGACTCTGTGCGAGCCCTGGGGAAGCCAGTGGCCAGCATCTGAACCCCCCTCACCCCTTTCCCCCAGCTGTGGCCACACAACTGGCAACCGGGAGGCTCCCAGGCAGGTGGGAAACCACAGAGGAGGGAGCAGGAGCCAGGGAGATTCCAGAGCACGTGGCCAGACCTAGAATTCACACAGTTGATATGCAAATCAAATGCAAATTTGTCTTCTTTTGTTACCCCCCTCAAAAATCTCTGGATTATGCCCTTTAGGTATGCCTGATGAGCTGGGAGTACCTCAGCCTCTGATGACCCTCCCCCGGACTCTCCATCCACCCGTGTTTGCTACAGGAAAGCTGTTAGAAAGTCCTTTAATACCTTGGATTCATTTAGGGCCTTCCTGCAAAGGACTTTCCCCTGTTTAGATGAAAGAGCCCAAAGTACAGATGGGGAAAAAGAGGCCTCAAGAAATTCAGGTACTTTCCCCTGCACTAAGAGCCCACCTGGAGGATGGCAGCGCAGCCTTCTGACAACAACTCTAGGTTATCTCTGTGCCAACTGTGGGAGGGGAAAGAGTTCAGACTAGAAGCCCTAAAATTTGGTCTCTGGTCTCAGCTCTGCCCCTAACTTGCTGGGTTATCTTGTTCAAGTTACTTCTCTAGGTTCAAACCTAAGGCTTGGTTCCTCTGAATGTCAAATGACCACCTCTGTAAAAAAGCTCTTCCAGATGTATCAGGGCCATCTGGTGTTCTTGCTCAGAGATGTCTGAGACCACCATCCCCAACTTCATCCCCATCAGCTCCCACCCTTCCCTGCTCCAGTTCCACGGAGAGTGAACCCCTAACCCCTGACTCTCTCTTCAAAATCTCACTCAGAATCTGCTTCAGGAAGCCTCCCCTGATTAACCCTGCTGAACTGATTGCTCCCTTATGTTGGGGCCCCTCTGTCTGTGAAAGGCATTGTTTGTCCCCTAAGTTTGGCTGTGTTGTTATTGTTGCTGAAAGAACTCCTAAGTAATTTTGAGAATGTGTGTAATATCCCCTTCTGCCCCCGCCCCCTGCCCCCAGCACAGGCTGCAGGCAAGGACTGTGTCTCTTCCATTGGACTAGGGCCTTCCTAAGGGCCTGGAGGGTGTCCTTGGGACAGAGGCCCCCACCTGGGTGGAACTGTGTCTCTACCATCAGATTAGGACCTTCCCCTAGGGTTGAGGACTCTGCCTCCCCGACTTGCCTAGAGCCTTGTTCAGGAGGGGCCCTCTCAGGGGAGGAAGGACGAAGACAGTCTGCCTCTCCCAGCTCTTCACTGGCTGATTTCTCAACTTCTCCTTCAACTTTGTGCCATGGCCAGGTGGCTGATTTTGCCATCTCCCTCTCCTGCCTGGGGGTCGTTCTGCCTCTTCCTTCCTCAGGAAACTGGCCTGGAATCTGCCTCCTCCTCCCCCTCCTCCTCTCCTAGCCTCCTGCCTCCCTCATCCCTCTCTAACACCTCAGGGCAAATATTTGCCATCTGCCTTGTTACTGCGATCCTGGGGCTGGCTCCCAGTCTCTCTGCTGCGCTGGGGGGTCTGAGAACACTTCTCATCAGAACTGCCCTCACCACCACCAGAATGCTTGGAGGTCCCTTGTTCACTGCCCTCCTAGGCTTCCTGGGGCCGGCAGTGTCAGTGATCTGAAAGTCCTAGTCTACCCTCTCTACTCCAGGGCTGGAAAACCTGTCAGAGTAAGCCTGAGTGGGTGGGGGGGCCACTGACACTGCATGCCTCTTCCTGAGTGTTGCTCATCCACATCTTCTCTGTCTTCACTTCAGAGAGACTCCTTACCTAGGCACCTGCCACTTGGTATTAGTTCGTATATTACATTTATTTGTCCAGCCCAAGAAAATTAATGCAAATACAATGCAAACCTGATACAAAGAGGCTCCACATCTGAAGGAGACTTGCCTCTCTTTCCAGAGGTGGTAATTTGCATTTCAGAGAAACTGAGGCTTAGATAGAATGCTTTCCTGGCTGGGATGCTGGGGCCTTTGGAAGATTCCAGGGGCCACTGACCTGAGTTGTTCTTCCTTGGACCTCATCTAGCCTGTGGGTTTTTTTCACACAGTTTCTATTAATACACTTTTCCTTCTCTATGACTTGCTCCTTCTCTGGCTCCTGTCTCTCCTTGCCCTCTGCACAGGAGCCCCAAACCCTCCCATACTCCCCGTGGTTGAGTGACAGAGATGGTTCCCCACGTTGACTCTTGAGGGGCCTCACCTGCCCCAGTGGGTGCTCCCCACCAATCTGCCCATGAACCTAAAATCCCTGCTATTAGAGTGTTTCTGTGAGTGCCAGTGATAAATGCAGGTGACATCTATTTAAAGACCTGTGACACTGAGGAGTCTGGCTGATGGGTTATCACCTCAGCAGAAAGCAGAAAGTGTAGATTTGGGATTGTTGGAGCGGGCCAGGGAATAAAGCTGGAGTGAACGGAGAAGTAATCGCTAGAAATGCATTCACTTGACAAGTGTTTATTGAACACTTACCATGTCCCAAGAACTGAGCTGGGCCTGCAGGTGTGGTGAAGAGTGCCCGCCCTCATAGAGCACAAGGGGGTTGTTCTCAAACTTGAATTACACCAGCATCACCTGGGATGCTCATTAAAACAAAAAGTCCCAAGCCCCTCTTGATTTAGTAAGTCTCTGAGGTCCTGGGAATGTGCATTTAGACAAGCATTTCTCCTTCCCTTGCCCAGTGGTATCCATGCAAGTGGTCTGGGGACAGAAAACCCTGGTAGGGACTTCCCTGGTAGCCCAGTAGTTAAGACTCTACCCTTCCAATTCAGGGAGTACAGGTTCAATCCCTGGTTGGGGAAGTTCCACAGGCCAAAAATATATAAATACATTTTTTAAAAAGGGGGGCTTCCCTGGTGGTCCAGTGGTGAAGAATCCGCCTTGCAATGCAGGAGATACTGGTTCCCACATGCCTCAGGGCAGCTAAGCCCATGTGCCACAACTACTGAACCCATGTACAGCAACTATGGAAGCCCCAGGTCCTAGAGCCCGTGCTCCACAACAAAAGGAGCCACAGCTAGAGAGTAGCCCCCTCCACAACTAGAGAAACCTGTGCAGCAACGAAGACAAATTGCAGCCATCAAATAAATAAATAAATATTTAAAGAATTTAAAAAGAAGAAGAAGAAGAATCTACCTTGCAATGCAGGGGACGTGGGCTCGATCCCTGGTTAGGGAGCTAAATCCTACCTGCCACGGGGCACCTAAGCCTGCCCTGCAACTACTTGAAGCTGTGTGCCACAACTAAGACCCCATGCAGCCAAATAAGTAAATAAGTATTAAAAAAAAAAGAATGATTAATGTTTAAAAAGTCTTTTATAAATCCCTGGTGGTATGTTTTGAATTCTAAGAACATCCTGGAGTTTTGAGACCCCCTCCGGGAGGCAGAAAGAGGGGAGGAGGGTGCTGAGAGGAAGAATGAGCGGGGAGTCTGAGGGGAGGTGCAGGGTCTCCTCAGGGCGGCTCGCTGGTCCCTCACGGTCCCTGTCTCCTAAGGAACAGGCCTGGCTCCCTCTCCTGAGGAGGGCCTTGCTCCACCGCAGCCTGTTGATTCCTGCCCTTCACCTCCCTCGGGGAGCAGGGCACCTTCTCTGGAGTCCATGGAGGGTCAGCACCAACCGGGAGGGATGGCAGAGCCATCTGGCAGAGACCCCAGGCCATACTCCCCACCCCATCTGCCCCTTCCTCCTGCTCTCAGAGGTCCTCGTGGAGTCAGTGACCAGGCTAAAGAGAGGGGCTGAGAGGAAGGGCGTGAGGAAGCAGAAACGGTAGAGGTAGAGAGCGGAGGGAAGAAGCTGCCCCCCTCCCCTCTGCGCCTGGCGTTTGATGCTGGGGGTGCAGAGACATCTCCTCTCCCGGAAACTCAAGGCCAGACAGATAAACACAGATGGAGGGAGAGACTCAGCTGCTTTATTTATGGGCCCGGTGACAGGCCCTCTCCTGTCTCAGAGTCACTAATCTACCAGGCGGAAGAGACATCCCACCCCCTCGCCACCGTCTTCCCTCCCTCCTAAGACTGGGGCTCAGCCAGGCTCCAAGCCTCCCCCGCCAGTCGGGCGCAGGCCTGCGGTGCCAACTCCTGGAGCCGGGGGGAGAGCGTCCAGGGCTCAGGGTCTGCCTCCAACAAAGTGGAGGACTTCGTGTCCTGCTCCCCATGCCCCACCCTGCCCCAAAAGGGACATAGTGGACCTTTGACTCTGCCAAGGAGACCCACTCCTGTGAATGTGCCTGGGGACAGGGGGATGGTTTAGACACCACCTCAGGAGGGCCTTCCCATGGAGAGGCCACACAGTTCAAGTATCTGGATTTGAAAGTGTCTGGGGAGCCCCCTAGGCTGGCCTGGCTTAAGCCTAGAGCAGGGACTGATGGGAGATTCCTAATGTCCCCAAGGGGTCAGACTCAGAGCCAAAGGGTCTGGTTCCCTACAGTATTTCTTCCTCCTTCTCCTTCTTTTTTTTTTTTTCCTTTTTTTCCACACTGCTTGTGGGGTCTTAGTTCCCTTACCAGGGATCTTACCCAGGCCCCTGCAGCGGAAGCGCAGAGGCCTGGACGGCCTAACCCCTGGACTGCCAGGAAAGTCCGTGCAGTGTTTGTTTCTAATGATCTCCCTCTAATGGTGATTAACACCCACACAGAGGGGCTCCGGGGACCCCTGTGAACTCTTCCTTCTCTCCCGTGACATACTCCTGCCCTGGCACCCTCTTAAATAGGGTAAATTCCACTGGAATTTACTGGAGTAGGATCCAGCAGTCACCAGGTCTCTCAGTAGCTGGACAGCATGGATTTCTCTGGCCTCCGCTGCCCTGTGCCCATCTGCATGGCCTCTCCATCCTGACATTTTGATCCAGATCTACCCCAAATCTGGGCAGGGGGAGAAGTAACTCAGCCTTCCAGGGAGAACAGGTCCCTCAGGCCCCAGGCTTGGAGGTCAGAGAGCAAAAAGAGGAGGGGGTCAGGGAGGGGGGCAGATTCCTACGTGGTGGTCAAAGCTGGACACGGGGAGCCTTTAAAATCCCAGAGATTTGAGGATTTAGCTCATAGGATCAGACAGCCAGCCGGCTCCCTGACTCACCAGACAGGGACCTGTTCAACTTGCCTCTCTCTCTTTGTCATTTCAGTGACTTTGGGTCATCCATGGGCCAGGGAGGAACTTCACCAGATGACACACTCCCCTACCCCCTCCCCTCAGGGTCTGTCCTGCTCTCTGCCGCTTCCCCTCCTCTGCACCTTATCTTTGCAACTTCCCCCAGCCTGGGAAAAAGGGGGGATTTGGAATCCTAGCTTAGATTTAACGTGAAGTCTCAGGCAGTTTCTTCTTCAGATAAATGGGCATAGCTTAAGGATAAATGACACTCACTTGCCTCTCCCCCTAAATCTCCTTCACCTTCTCCTCTAGGAAGCCCCTCTCCTAGATTTTCTCCCCATCCTTCCAGCACCACCTCAAGACTTCATTCATTTGCTGTGTGTCCTTGTTTCTGGACTCTGATGACGAATCAGGGATGTGTTCTGTCTTTCCCCTCAGACTGGGAAATCTTTGTGGTCTAGAACCATGTCTCCCCTACCTAACCAAGAGCTCCCTGAAACAGTCTCCTTCTGGACCTGTTCCCAGCGCTGGGCACAGGACCCTGCCCACTGGCAGGCAGAGCCAACAGCCAGCCCTGGAGAGGGAGGAGGGTGGAGGAAGACAGGCACATTCATTTCTCCACTCTTGTAAACAGATCACCCCAAAGGTAAACCCAGGGAGTGATAGGCGCTTTTGAGAAGGGCTTCCTTCCCAGTGGGGGAGACTTTTAATTTGAAAAGAAGGAAAAAGAAAAGGCATTTTCCCCCAAGAGTTTCAGCGTGGCTCATCCCGCCCTGCCTTCCGCTTCTCACTTGCTTCTTTCTTGGAGGCCCAAGACGGAGGGCAGAGGGTCTGCCCCATCTCTTTTGGACTCTTATGGTTCTCCCTTCTCCTCCCACTGGCCTGTCCCGCCCACCTGAGGGCCCTGGCTCCAAGCCAAGTGTCAACCTGCCCAGCCCCACCCAGGGTCCTTACTCAGGGTGGAACCAGCTGCGGAGGCAGCGCCTCCTTTTCCTCCCGACATCTGTCAACCTGTCAACCGCAAGGCCCCCGTCCACGTGACAAGATGCGGTATTAATATGTGAAGCAGCCTGTGGACCACTCTGAACTCAGGGGCATTTCTCGATCCACGACAGAGAAGGTGTGTGTGTTCAGCTTGGGTGCGTTTTCACCTCTTTCAAGTGATTTTAGAATCCATGGTCTCGGAGGGGTCATTGTGTCCATCCTCCTGCCCATGCTAAATGAGCATCTCTGTTGGGTTTGAGACCACCACCACCCTAGCAAAGAAACCATCATATGCCTGAGAATTCCCTGGCACTCCAGTGGTTAGGACTCTTGCTTTCACTGCATTGGTCTGGGCTCAATCTCTGGTCAGAGAACGAAGATCCAAAAGCCACGCAGGATGGTTAAAAAATAAGAGAAAGAAACCACCACATCTCTCCCCAGTATTCTGAAGCAATGAAATGCAGAGACCCACACAGAGCCAACAGGCTGGTTGGTGTTGGCTACTCCCATCTAAACCTAGGAGACTGGGGTCCCATCTAGTTTCTGATTGGCAGAAAGCTGCTGCCCAGGAAGGAGTCTCTTCCCTTTTGCCAGCTTCCCAAAGAGCTAATGAGAGCTCTCATTTACTGAGCTCTTATTGTGGATCAAGCACACACAGTTTCTGGTTGAATCTTCACGACAAACCCCAAGGTTGGTCTTATTATTACTCCATTTTATAGATGAGGAAGTGAAGGTTACGGCTACATTCCCCAGCCTCCTTTTGGGCCAAAGGCAGAATCACTGTTTGATAGACAGCAGGGGGTGCCCACTGTGGACAAGGCTCTGGGCACTTGAGGGAAGGGACAGTGGACAAACGCCTGGCCCTCTCTTGGGATGACATCTCTTTTTAAAAGTGTTTTATTTACTGATTTATTTGGTCACAAAGTATGTGGGATCTTAGTTCCCCAACCAGGGATCAACCCCACACTCCCTGCTTTGAAAGTGTGAAGTCTTAGCCACTGGACCACCAGAAGTCCCAAAACACCTGTCTTGAGAAGTGTTCAGTCTGGAGGAGGGCACTGATGATCTGAGAAAAGAGTCAGAATGTACTTGAAAAAACAGTGCTTTCCTGATCCCTGATGCCAACATCCCAGTGGTACCAGCCAGAGGCTTCCATGTCTGTGTCCAGGTCCCAGGTGTGAGCTTAGATCCCTGCTGACCCTATCCCCGGAATAAACAGACTTGGGATTCCTCTTCTCCGAGGACAAGAGAAAACCCTTTTCCAAGGCTGAAGAATTCTTGTGAAACACAAAGACCTTCTGACTTCCATGGCTGCAGGCCTCCCTTGAAGGAAGAACATTCTCCCACCTGGAAAAAGGGAGACGGCTAGGATGAACTCTGAAGGCATCTTGGACTTCCGTCCCATCCCATTTCCTCTTCTTCGTCCTGGCCAAGCTCTGGGGATTATGACAGTCTTCAGTGTGGGCAATAAAAAGTGCCTAATTGGTTGTTGTCCAGATGAGGCTGCTCCCTCTTCCCCTGGTGGGGGCCGAGAAACCGGCTGAGTTAGTTTCACTTTTGTTATTGCAGCCTCCCCATGGTTGCTGGGTGCTAGCGGAAGCAGGGCACCCAGTGGGAGTCAGCTGCTAGTACATGATGATGCTTCTGCAGTAGGCATCCCCAGGGGAGGCAAAGGGCCCCAGAGAGGACCAGAATGTTAGGTAGGCCACACTGCTTCTAACCTGGGAAAGAGGACACCACCCCCTGGCTTCTGGGGGAGTCAGGAGGAGTGCAGGCGTGCTCTCTGCTCTGGCCTCAGCCTCAGCACCTTTGCTTCTGCAGTGGAGGGCAGGGGAGAAGAAGACGGGCTCCAAAGCCAGGCTGCAACTGACTGTGCCATTACCCAGCTGCTGATTCTGGGCAGGTTACTTAAGCTCACTGTGCCTCAGCTTTCTCATCTGTAAAGTGGGGGTAAGCACATACAAAGCACTTAGAGCAGTGCCTGGCATGTAATAAGTGTTGAATGATTGTAGCCACTAGCAC